>NC_141329.1:7546943-8184443 GCF_037954235.1 Aulostomus chinensis
TTTACCTGTCAAAATAAAAGCCTAGTTTGCCTTGAACCCTGACTGAATCATGATCATTTTTTGACAAAAGAATAAGACTTGGTGAATTCTAGTGTGTGTTCTGATGCATTATCCATAGTTTGTATTCCTGGATGTTATAGATATTATACTTAAGTCATTAGAGAGTTCATCCAGTAGGAGTGAACCTTTATTGAACCCATTTATATTGTGAGGCTGGGAGATGATAAATACAAAATGTCAGTACCAAAATATCAGCTCATCATTTTTTTGAATATATAAAGACTCTTGGGATGAGGAGAGCCAGAACAGAGCAGTAAAGGCGCCACTATAGGCAATGCTCCAACAAAGAGCATCTTTGCAAGTATAGCGCTCCTCCGAACCAAGAAGTGGTGATGTCCGGCTCACTTCTGATTAATTCCTCCCTTCTTTCTACCTACAGGAGACAACAGGTCTGCCCTGTTCACACTGGAATCAGCTCCCCTATCTTGCTGTCCTTACCGCTGCCAACGGTAAAAGTCTGGAACAGCATCCACTTTTTAATCAGATTAGTAGTATTTCATCTGGTGAAGTCCATAAAATGTAGAAGTCAGCAGAAAAAACAGAATCAACATCCCAAAATGGGCGGCACGGTGGGGCAGTGGTTAGCACTGTCACCTCACAGCAAGATGTTTCCGGGTACGAGTCCTGGCTCGGGCATGGGATCTTTCTGTGTGGAGTCTGCATGTTCTCCCTGTGCCTGCCTGGGTTCTCTCCAGGTACTCCAGCTTCCTCCCACAGTCCAAAGACATCAAGAGGGGACGAGGCTGATTGATACTCTAAATTGACCGTAGGTGTGAATGTGAGTGTGAATGGTTGTCTGTCTGTATGGGTTGACCCTGCGATGGACTGGTGACCCATCCAGGGTGAACCCCGCCTCTCACCCGAAGGCAGCTGGGATAGGCTCCAGACCCCCCCCAGCCCTGAACACGATAAGTGGTAGAAAATGGATGGATGGAACATCCCAAACTTCTGAGCCACTTGAATGGCAGGAAATGTGAAATAGCAAGTCTTTGCTTCTGTGTGCTGTATGTCCCCGTGGACGTAGGAGAAGACTGCACTCTAAATGCTGTCAAATTTCCCATTCAATCAGTCAGCCTCTTAGTAGCATGCATAGGTCTTGGCGCAAAAAATAAAATAAACAAATGGAAAAGAAAGTTTTTCTTTGTGGTGTTTTTTTCTTCCTGTAAACTTCATATATTTCTCGAAGTGTCATTCACCATTTTACTTAATGAATTTTTAGATGAGGGCGATTTTACTTTTACCTGAATAGACTTTCAGTACTCTGCCCACCACTGAGTGCCCCCAGAACGCAATTTAAATGATGTTTACACCTTATACATTTCTCAATTTATATCTAAAAAAAAATTGGGCTCCTTGGGACTCTTCTCTGGAAACAAGCTTTTACTTTGAAACTGAAGAAACTTCCGTGACTGTGTGTACCTTGACACTTGACGCACGGCTAAGCAAAGGCTAGAGACATATCCTCCGGACCTCGCTGTAATTTACACTTAAAAAATAATGACTAGTATTCAGGTTCTTCCCTCTTCCAGGTGACCGAGGTCTTAGCAGGTGCAGCCGGGATGGCGCTGGTCACCGTCCAGCGGTCCCCGACCCCGAGCACAACCTCCAGCCCCTCCGTGTCTGTGAGTACCCGTGAACTGTTTTGACATCTGGCTCAGCTCCGTTGGTCTTGAGGAAGAACTGTCACCAGCCGTTAGACCAGTGTTCTCCGTTCGGTCGCTAACTTCGCCCTTTTTATCAAAACGTTACCGGCAGCTTTTCTATTTAGTCTATTTTAGTTTTATGTCAAAAGTCCCAATTTGTCGGAAAGTTAATTTAGCAACGTTAGCATTAGTTTGCTAACTCACTTCCTTCTGGAGTCAGTTCCGAGCACCCGCCTGACAAACTAAAATATTTCTCCAATTACTGCATTTCTTTGCAGGAAAATTGACCATTTGTGTTCATTCAAAATTGATTAACATGGATTATGGAACCTTGCTTGTAATGCCACTATTACTTCTAGTACATTGACCTCCATTAGGAGTGGTTAGTGGAGTGACAGTGAGGGGAGAGGAGCTGCCTGGGAAGCCGGTTAGTGTGACAGGCTTGTCAGACCCTGTTGGCCGCAGTGCCACAGTTCTCTTATCCCCTTTGACACATCATGGGTGCCACAGATAAGACCCATGCTGCCTCCACCCACGGCTGCCATGTTGGCCTTAGTTATAGTTGTAGGGCGGATGTTGGCCAGTCCTTCAGGCTGATGAGACACTGGATCCGTCTTGTGGCTGCTGATGATGCAGCTCTTCATTGTACTGCAGTGGCTGACGGTCTTCCATGTTTAAAGTCAGAGAGGTTATCTCATTAAAAAGGCATGCAAATGATGAATGGATTAGAAGTGGATGAAAACGCTCTATCGTATAGTGCCTGGGAGTGGTTGAATGCTGGTGGCAAAGAAATTCGAGAAAACTCCCCAGACATTACTAGACTAATTTACATAACATAAAAAAACACCTTGACAAGGGCGTCGCGTCTCTTGATGGCGTTACAGTGAAGCTTTCTTTTGATGGTGACTGTGGGGAGACATTTCAACACGTGGCCAATATAATTCTGACCAGACTACGAGAGTAACAGAAATGGCACACACGAGGTGTGTTTTAAAGAGGACTTTATGTTTCTGAGTCCTTGTAGTGAGAGTTTTATGAAGAAGAAAGGATCCCAGACTGGTGTTAGCTGCTGCTTGTCATGAGACTGATCAGAGGCAGCCATGTGAGGACTCTTGTGAGGCTCTGAGAGGAGGAGAGAGCACAGGTATTTTGGAAACGGAGCACTTTGTGGAATAACAGGGCCAGGAACAGTCAAGAGAGTATGGCTGGAATGCCATCTTCACCTCAGAGTGTCTCCTCCCTCGTTACCTCCACTCCTAAATATTCCCTCAGTGCTTTGGAATTAAATTCAATTTATTGACCCATCAGTTATTCAGCACTGTGGGGAGTGGCCACCCTACAGTGGTAGTCATGTATAGTAATCTGCCTAGCAGCACCACAAATCCCCTGTTCTCATTGGTTACAAGACCACTCCCTACACATTCATGCGGCACCATGGTAACCATAGAGGTGAAGCTATGCATTATATCACATCCATGACCAGGCTCATTATGGTATGCTGTCTTTTAAACACATACATTATAGGGAGGCCCTGGCACATCAAAAATATCAGTGTGAGTGTAATGGTATCACACTTTACTCTGATAGCCACTGAGCGTGGCATTTTGTCAGGTCTAGTGCGTGTGTGTGTGTGTGTGTGTGTGTGTGTGTGTGTGTGTGTGTGTGTGTGTGTGCGCGTGTGTGCAGAGCGCCTGAGGCCATGCGTGGTCTCCTGTTTCTCCTGTGTAAACATATTTTGTCTTTAAAGGGAGCTGTTATGCTGCTGATGCAAAGAACATCACTCAGCTGGTCAGCCATCCTGCTAGCTGATCAGGTGCAGACACAGGAGTGAATGAAACCTCAAGCTACTGCTCCTCCAACACCTCCTCTTGTTCTTCCCCTCATCTTCCTCCACCCCTGTTATTTCTATCACAAGCATTAGCATCTTCAGTTTGGTTCAGGGTCTATGGCTCCCTGCGTGAGCATTGTTTGGTCTGCCAGGATTGACAGATTGATGCCAAAGAGAAAGTTGCCTGAGTTTTTTTGAGGGATTACTGAGATAGGCTGGGATTAAAATGTCCCATGGCTGTGTGTGTGTGTGTGTGTGTGTTTGTGTGTGTGTGTGTGTGTGTGTGTGTGTGTGTGTGTGTGTGTGTGTGTGTGTGTGTGTGTGTGTGTGTGTGTGTGTGGTGGACAGAGCTGGTTGCAGTGGTGGGGGAGGATGGTGATTGCATTTTGGGGTGGAGGAGTGGGGGAGTAGCAGCCAGTCAGAGAGTTGAGGGCTCGGACAGTTACAGCCTTATCCCTGGTGCCGGCTTTGAGCCTCAGCTAAAATACCACGCCAGTGCTGTCTTGTGACTGAAGTCACAGATAAAAGACTCCAAGTAGGCAACCTAGCTGCCAGCCAATTTATCCCTCTTTTACTGGAAGGTTAATTGAATCTGACTCAGCGTGTGGTGCAAATAGCCACGCAGGACTCTTTGGTCAATGTGATACAGAGTGTTCTTTCTGAAATGACAGCTGCCAGCGTGGGACTGATGTGAAGTGATGCCATTATTTATTTGCAGGGATTTTAATTGCTTTTTTCTCTGCCTCTGGCTCTTTCTCCAGGAGTCGGGCAGTGGTGAAGATGACTGTCGCTCCCAAACCAGGAGGTGAGACTACATCCTGTTTTGTCATACTCTGTCTTAAATTCTCTAGCATTACTCTTTTCTCTCAAGCACTGACACTCGACTGCACTTCTGGAAGGTGTAGGTTACAATTTTGGCCACTAGGGGGAGGTTGTACATCATTATTCCCCCTGTCATGATGGATTCTGTCAAATCAGTTTTAGTCCTCGGCTAACATTTTAAACCTCCAAGAAAAACAAATAGTGGTCAGTATGGTTTCTTAAGGCAAAGCTGAAATACTCCTACAGCTTATTTACTTGTCATGAACAAAACACAGTTGGCAATAAAAGATTGACCACATTGCCATTTTTTGCACCTTTTCTCATTTATCTCATATTCAGTTAACTCCTTCCTAAAGCCTTAGCTTTCCAATGGAAGGAAATGACTCAGTACAACTAATAAATTAAATCAGGAATGCATTTACACATTCGCACCAATGAAATACTTCCCAAAGCCCAATGTCACACACTTTAAGAGGGAATGTCCTTCGAGGATTGTGCCACAGCCAAAATAGGTAGGCATGGTTTTCTTTAGCAGATTATTTTTTAAATAAATGGTGTCTTTGTGAACAGTTTCATCAATATTTTGTTGGATTTCTGATGCCAGAGGCAGGGGCTGATGGTGGTTATGGTGGAGGAGCTGACTTTATTTTTGAAGTGTTTTTTTCTATCCCCGAAGAAACAAGGGCTGGTTGCATTACTCTGATTTTAACCTGATAAAACACTGCCATGCAACTGCATTTTACATTACTTTAATTTGGATAAAGTCAGAGTTGGAGTAAACAATAATCAGATTGGGATATGTGGAGTTTTCAAATCCATCTATCCATCCATTTTCTACCACTTATCCTGTTAAGGGTCACGGGGGGCTGGAGCCTATCCCAGCAGCCTTCGGGCGAGAGGCGGGGTTCACCCTGGACGCGTTGCCAACACATACAGACAGACAACCATTCACACTTACAGCCACACCTACAGTCAATTTAGAGAATTTGATTAGCCTAGTAGTTTTCAAATCTTAGTCACATTATGAAATTGCACTATAAACATGTATCCATATTAATCGAACTATGAAGTCTTATGCATTTTTTTGCAGCAATTTTTTTTTTTTTGTCAAACTGCTTTACAACTCATCGTCCATCCTCTCGTGAGTGTTACAAATCTGGCTGGAAGCACAGATTTCTGCACTATTCGTGCGAAAACACTGAAAACATCTGACTGCAATGTGACAGAAACGTTTCTGGTCAAATATTGAATGGAAAGTCCAACGTAGAAAGTAGTGATGTAATGTCGGTGGCCGTCTTTAGTCATTAGTCAGACTTAGCCCCGTAGCATGTAAACAGGAACATGAATGGAATATTCTATATTTAGAATAAGGGCAAAGTCTGTTTATTGTCGTGCATGTAAATATAACCACTGCCAATGTCTTTGTGCTGCCAAAACCTTCCACAGAATATGAGTGACGTTCACTTTTATCTGATAATGAGCCTTTGTCTTGACTGCAGACTCACACTGTGTATTGTATCACTGTAAATTTAAAACTTGCATGATTTTAACTGTCTGTCAACGGAGACACTAGCTTACAATCATTAAATGGGGAGACAACATCAAAGTCTGTACTCTTGCTCCATCTTAAATGGACTTTGTAAGGGGCTTTCGGGGACTAATCTGAGCTTTGAAGTGCAGTCTAAATAGTCTAGCTCTGAATGGACATGACTAGTATTGAGTCATATCTCGATGTTACCACTTGTTATCGTCAGCCCTTCATGGCAGGTAGCAAACTAGACTGACAGATAAGTTCCTATCTCACTGTATCTTGTGATGCCAGTGCCGACTGCAGGTCTGGTCTGAGTGACGGCTTATCATCCTGTCAGGGAGCTGTGATATCAGCGTAACACTGACGGCTTGGCTTGTCAAAAACCCCGCACACAGCATCTCATAGCACATTTCAACTTATGACTTTCAAAGAGCTCTCTGGCTTTCTGTTCTGATGCTGTGAACCAGTCCTTCTGTGTCACTTTCTTTGCCCCTGGGGCTTCAGCGGAGCCCAAGGATCACTGTCAGATTTCATTCATACTTGGCGTGGAGCTTTTCACACGACAGCAGCACCTTGCCTGGCAAAATGCCTCATTAAATCGTGAATGCAATATCACTGTTAGTAGTTCTGCAGTACAAAATTATCTGTTTCCTTCTGGTGTAGAGTTGTTAGGAGGGTCAAAGTCTCATTTACTTGGCAGGGTAATGTGCACTGATTGTCAGGCCGGAGTCATCCTGTATGGCTTATAAAGCTTTTATATCAGTTAGGCTATTCTCAGGACCAGTTACAAAAAAAAAAATGCTCTTGCGTGTTTTTATGTGGCTCGTTTGGTTAAGCAGTTAGCATTCTTCAGTTAGCATTCAATGCTAGCTAAAGAATTGGTCTTTTCCCTCACTGTCTCGCAAAACTTAGTTGTGCACCACATTATGATATGACATGTATTAGTATTTTAGTTTAAGCGATATCTGATGGAAACAGGAGATGACATTATTTCTTTTAAATCTTTAAATCACATGACCAGATCCATCACAGATCAGGTAAGACACTGCCACACAACTTCGTGGTGGGTTGATTGACATTCTACCAGAGAATAGACCTGGTGTAAATGGAATTAAAATGTACAGTATATGAAGAGTCTTGGTCTGGAAACAAGCTGAATTTATGTCATAGTCTTAGCACCACTTAGCGGTCACAGGAAGTAAGCCTGACGTAACCAACATAATTTTTTTTTTTGCATCAAAATTGCATTTTTCTGTTTACGTGTGATGTGCAGCACCATCATACAGTATGTAGTGTTGATGCAGGAAGTAATATTTGCACCACATGCACGTATTAGCCTGCTCCATGTAAAATCAGGTTTCACCACCTTTTTGCTCTGCAGAACACACTCTGGCATGTCTGGTGGTGGGAGGTTGTGCTCATTGTTGCTTGTTTTACATTGGGTTTGGTTCGCCTTGGCGAAGGTGTGAGGTTCAAGTGCCCTCTCTTTGCATGCTGCACTTACGGGTTATTGCACTGGAGTGGGGAACAACAAAGAAACAAATTCCTAAATTCCTAAAACACAAATTCTAAAAGAACAAACTACTATGCAGCGCATTATGGATTTGCATCAAAAACCTGTTCTAAACACAACCTTGTTGACTGCAGAAGTTATACTGAACTCCCCACAGTAGGTGAATGTTTTGTGTTTCTGGGCTTCATATGAGTGCCCCATTTTGTGCACATGAAACTTGGAAGCTGGAGTGGAGTTTGGCCCAATAGCAGGCCTGCAACAAAAGATTTAGCATTATGTCACCCATATTTGAAAATTGAAACATGGTGACATCACCCTTGAGCGTTTTCAACATACCCTGACGTATGGTATGAAGGACGTATGGTCCCAATTATCTGTTAGGTAACACAACTAAGCAGCAGCAGCTGGTGAAGTCATACACACGCATAGCATGTATTCCCTGTACAGAATCATTATATTCCTTTTACCAGTTGGCTCTGTTAGTTCACTCACCATTTGTTCAGCATCACTCCACACACACACACACACACACACACACACACACACACACACACACACACATGCAGGGCCCAGCCAGGGGCCTTGTAGAGTGACCCCTAATGTGTATTACATAAGAACCAAAGTCCTATTAAGAGTGTACTCCCCACCCCACATATGGATCCAAGTAGCAGCACAGGCCGGTATATTATGTTGGGACTGCTGAGACTGAGAGCAACTTTACTCTTTGCAGCAATATTTTATCCCACATCATCCAAGTCTTTCTTTGCATCTTTTAACTCTGTTGAGAACTCACTGACACCTCTCTTTTTTTTAAGCTCCCTCCATCGGTGTCAAGGTCTCTCACACACAGACGTATACAAACAGCTGTCTGCTGCACCACACTGACAAAGTCGAACGTTGCTGCAGTGCAATAATGAATCTTTCGCCACCCTCTGCTGCCGCAGGACTGACACTCATTGTTGAGGATGATGTTGGAATATTTCTTCCTCTTCAGTTACAAAGCCAACATGTCAGATTTCTATGGTAATTTTTTTAAGTGATGGGAAACCTGAGTGAAATGGGGAAATGTCCAGCTTCTCAGCCTGTGACTGTCTGCAGAGGTTTTATGTGATGTGATGTGACTGTCACAAGGTCACTCATCTCATCTGCGAGGTTTTATTTCCCATAGTTTTTCAATGGTATTGTCATGCACTGCATCACCTTATAGCATTTAGGAGGTGACTGGACATACAGCAGAAACTTAGTGGTTGAGAGGGGAAATGAAATATATCTCTTTTTTTTAAACAAGCCTAAAATGTAGGCTATGAGTTCACGGATGCTTGTGGACCTGCAGCATTGTCTTTTTGTGTGTTTCACAGGTCACTAATCTGGTTTATTTACCTAGACATTCCCCCGTCAGTCAAAGCATGTAGGTTTTGGATTACCTCTCCAGTTTTAAAAAGGGTCACTCATGCATCTTAAACATGGCTTAACTGTTGCTTCTCTGGTCGTTGTGACGTGTTCGAATTGTTAGTAAAATGTGGTGCTTTTGCTTTTGTGTTTGGTTTGCGTGTAACTGTTGATGTATTATATCTACATGAGTTAGAAGATGTATATAGAGGGCGTATTATTTGTTCACTTTCTGACCTGGTTTACACTTCTTTGTATAGAATATGCAGGTCATGGTAGTACATTGAGTTAGAGTCTCTCTTTACTCTTGTAACAACAATAAAAGGTAATTGAATTTTCTTATTTTGCTAGCTCGTAGATTCTCTAGTGTTAGGATTATAAAAGGACTGACTGAAAAGATGATTAAACTACTAAATTCTGCATCCCTGCAATAGAGTTGTGTGCATTTCACTCAGTAGTTCAGATATCAGAGTCTACTGTAGAACTGAGCAGAGCAATACGGGCAAGGTACACTAATGAACACTGCGTTGGGGGCATACTCAATGTGTTGGGACATGCCTATTGAAGTTTACACTTTTGCACTCATTTACGCTCAGCGTTAGATACCACACCTGCCTCATGACTTCCCACACCTGCCCTTTAAACACGGAGTCCTCTCTGTCCTAGATTAGTGAGAACATTGGCACATACGTGTCGGAGAGGTACGATTGGAAATGGAATTTCATGCCTTAAATGTATGTCATGTGCACATGGGGATCATTCTTTACCACCACTGGAATAAATGCTACAGAGAATTTATTTTGCACCATCAAGGCCTAACAATTAATACATTTTTGGTTTTATTGAAACTGCTCTACAGAACAGCACACACCATAACAAATGATACATTGAGGACCAACAGAGCTAAGGTTTTAAATCCAAACACAGATTTGTATTTGTATTCGCAGTGTATTTTAATTGCGCTGTAAGTGTTGCTACTGCACACTGGCCTCTCTTGCTAACAGCTCCTTCTTTGTCTATCTTATCTGGCTGTTAAGAGGACTCCCTGTTTCTCCAAGGTTAAGTAGTACTGCTATCACAACTGAGTTGTCAGCAAACATTTGGACTACAGGTGGTGTGGCACAGGCTGCTTTTTGCATTGTTTTCAAACTTGAAATGTGTTTTTGCGAGGCCAGTTACGCACTAATCATAAACACCTGAGTCGTAACGATCTAAAAAAAAAAGTTGATTAAAATTGTTGATAATTTCCAACAATAACGTTAAATGCAAACCCCGTAAAAGTACGTAACTAATGTCCATAGCATGAACAAACCCGAAGCGTTATCCTTGTTGCTTCACAAATACCCTGTCTTTCGTAATACAGTTACTTGCTACGAGTTTAAACAGCCAGTCATTCATCAGTTGTTGCTCGGTTCCACCATCGACATGTGACATAACAAAATAAACTGTGACGTGAGAAAACTGATGGTTAATAACTCACTTTTTTGTTTTCCGCCTTGTCTGTATTAAAAATAGAAATGAAAGGCCACACAGTTTTTGTTTTTTGTTTTTTTGCTGTAAAGGTTTGTTGTCTTTTTTTGTTTTTTTTTGTTATTTGGTGCTACAGTGTGCTAATGGTAGCCCGTCTCCAGCTCTGCATGTGGTTAACAGCTGCTTCACTACTCTACTTGAAGAAGCAGCAGGATGGTCTCGCTCACTTTCGGGAGACTTCCACACAAACACACACACAAACATTCTTGAGCGTGTCCGTCCCTTCCCATCTAGTGGCACAACAACATACACCAGAAGACAGTTGTGCAACTCATCCAGAGCTCAGCAAAACATCACAGCAGCATCTCATGTTCCCAGCGAGGGCCAGAAAGTTTGACGACACTAAACAGAGCCACATGACTGTCACATCTGAGCAACTGTGTGTGTGTGGGTGCGTGTGTGTGTGTGGTTACAGTTGCTAGCAGAGCAACCTGTTTTGCCATGCCAGAGTTGTCAATAGGAAGGTGAGACTACGTGTAGTGTGACAACAGGAGTGCAGGTTTCAGTGTGTTCATCTCATATGATGTAATCCATTTAGCTCTGGGCAGGACCCGAGTCGAGTGTTAAATAACTGAATTCCTCATTAATGTTAGTGGAGAAATATTTAGAGTGGGCATTCTTCAGAAAATATTGTGCATTAAGTACTGTAGTATTTTGGAATGAACAATGTTACTATTTTACTCACCTGACGTGGTTACTTAAAGATGACTTTCTCTGAGATAAATAATATTAATTATAGCTTCAAGAAGTAAAATGTGACAGCTAGTCTTCAAAGTTTGCCGCAAGTCTCCTGACATGTTACTACATGCTTATGAGAACTTTGTAATAAAACCCAGGACTTTGTTGCTACAGATTTCCCAACTTAGGTTTTTTTTGCCCCTGATTCAAGTCATTTAAAATTGATTATCCGACAGAGTGAGCCTTCAGTGCAAGGAAAAAAAAACTGCCTGCAATCCAAACTTGTTGGCGCCGTCAACAAACATCCAGTTGCCGAAACACACATTCAAGACTGTAGAGAGGAGCAACTCCTAATGTTGAAGTCTGGAACCAGCAAACGAGCTACTCGTCTACTTCTGGCCGATTCCCTGCTAACGTTAATGTAGATAAATACTTTAATCATGTGGCTCTTATAATTGTCCAAGTGTTATCACACGAACCCTAACCCTGCTGACACAAGTCATTTAGTGGGGGCCAAGCCTACGTTTCACACTAAAGATAAAACAATCCAATACTACTGTGTGTTAGGCTATGTCTTTGTGTTATTATCTACCTCCACTATATTTGTGCTCATATTGTGAGCAAAGTGTTTATTTCATACTTAATGGACTCATAAAATGAAGCAAATCCACTGCCTCTGAATGTAATAATTCCAGTTAAGTCATGTTTTTTTAAGCTATGTAATCAGGGCTAATGTGTAAAATGCTGCGTAGAGGAAACTTGGCAGACAAGAGACGCTCTCAAAAGATACATGTCATGTTCATTTCAGACTTCATAACATGCAACTGAAGGAGGTTGGAATTCTACAGCTGAAGGCAAAAAAAAATTGTCTGTAGGCCAGGAAGGTTGCTACTAAAACTATGAGGCTTGCGTGCAATGTTACGATAGGCACAAGAACAATTCTGATGAATCCTTCATCTGCAGATTTCAGTCTTTCATTTCAGCTCAGTTTAGAAAGCAGAAGTAACCTGTTATGCTACATTTGTAATGTAAGGAGCTCAAGAGCGTTCTGAGAGCTACACAATTGCACTTGAGGTATTACAGCAGTAAAATACAAGTGCACTTGGTAGAGCGCATACCTCCACCAAGGCCCCACGCCCCTCTAATTTAATCATACCTTACATAAAACTGTCAGGCTGGCCGTAAGCCGAGGCCTACGGAGCTGTAGGTGGTACGTCAGATACCAAAACACTCTGTTCTCTAAGACTTGGAAAAAGGCTATGGCTGAAACGTTGTCATTTGAAGTCATTAGACAATAAATCTGTATCTGTAGCCTGAGTGTGCAGTATTGTTCCCCTTCAACTAATTTGTATCTTTTTGGTGTGCACTCGCTCTGTCACCCATCCGATCTCAGCTAACAAAGACAGCAAGGAGAAGAGGATGGATGGATGAAAACATGGAATTGCTGTCTGAGTGCAAAATGATTTTTAAAAAAAGGCCTGTTGCAAAGGGAAGCAACAACAATTTGTCCACATCAAAGTCTTATTTAAATGTAAATTTATTATTTCCTGTCTTTATGTTTTATCAGGCAGCAGAGTGACTCTTGCCTGTCAAGGTTGATGAAGACAAGAATTGCATCTTAGAAACAGTGGCACACAGACAAACAGCATTTTAACAACACAATACTGTTGGCAATGCTTTGGCCTGCAGCCAATCATTAAGTTTCAGTTGTGGCCCTCAGAAGAAAAAAGTTTTGGCACACCTGCTCTAAATAGTTCCTCAATGAAATATCTCATATCCATAAAATTAAATTAATTTGTCTATCTGCTGCAAAATGTCATGGTTTTCTTTAGCCAATACTCCACCCTGCTCCAAGAATCATTCAGATGGCTCCAGTAGTTCTTGCATAATCCTGCTAATATGCTAACAGACAGGCAGGCGCTGGAGAAGACGTAAGCTCCCCGGTGGAAGTAGCAGTAGGCCTGGGATGCTGCTGAGCCAAATGTATGTTGTATAACATCACTTTAAATAGTCCTTAAATTCTTTGTTAAACTCTTTATTGATAACAGCTAAAAGATAAAAAAGGACCTTCATAAACAAGTTTTTCTCCCTTGCAGCTATGTCATTTACGGATATGTCCTAGTTTAGACTTTTTAGGCTCCTTCGCACTGGTGGGTTGTATTTTGTTTTTTCATTGTTTTCCAAATTGTTGTTAGGTTACATAAAGCTCAAGATGTTCATGCCAGTAGGATATAAAATGTTTAAGAGGCTGTTAAATGAGGGGAAAGCGCCCTGCCCATCTCACAGCGTGATGTAGGTCAGGTCATCTCACAGACGTGTTTTGGAGCAGCTTCATGTGGAGGCTGGTCTCCGACCCCAGACTCTGATACACCTCCACTGTATTCGGGGTCAGCAGACCCTTCTGGATAACTGCAGCCTGTTTCCAATTAGTTCTGTCTACTTATGTAACACAAGCGTGAGGACTGTGTTGACAAAAAGGAAGGGTGGAGAGTCTCCTCAGTGTGCAGACTGCCAAAACCTACCAGATTGAATTGACTCAATTACCTGAACTTTACGAGCACTTCCCCATTGATTCAACAATGAGAACAACATTCTGTCATTATTAGGAGTTAGAAAGCACGTTTCCTTCTTGTCAAATATAAAGTATTGTTAATGTGCAGACGTGGTGCTAAGATTACATAGCTATGAACCAGTGTGTGCACTGGTTAGCACCCCTCCATCCAGGGACGAGGGGGATGCCGACGTGGTGCGCGACTGTCAGCAGTCTGCCTGCCTGTTGCGAGTTTTGGTGCCGGATCGTTGGAGGGAGGCGGTCCTCCGGTCCTCATTGGCTCCCACCTCTCCCTTCTGAAGCACATGTCTGCAGCTCCTCCTTCCCATGACTTACCCTGGGAGTTTGACCGAAGTCGCTAGACTGTTAGTACTGTAGTAGCAATAAACGGTGAAAGTTACAGTGACTGTGCCACGGTGGCCTTAACTAATTTTTAGAAAACCGGACATAAACTTGTTAGACTGGATTCGTCTTTCTTGAGAACGTAGACAGCCAGTCGTAGCTACCGGGACCAGGGGCTCAGTGTGCTGGACTTTTCAACCCTGCTCAGTTTAAGCATTTTTTTTCCCGCTACTGCTTTAGAAGGATATTGTGGAGTCTTCCCCATGTATTGCGACCGTTACGTCGTAAGGGATACATCCGTCTGCCTCCTTGCAATGCCTGAGCACGCGTGAGGACTAGAGAGTCCCCCCCGGACCACGAGCACCTGACACCACCCCCCCTTCGCTCTCAGCGCGCTCCCAGCCGCCGACATGACCCTCGGTGCGGTGTCCCCCTCCGACGGCTCGTCGGCTGTCAGCTTCTGCTCCTGCTGCGGGGCCAAGATGGTGCCCTACTTCAGCGACGACGCGGTGGTGTCCAAGAATCAGATCAACCAGCTGTAAGTTATTTCTAAAGTAACGATGGATATTAATGTGTCGCGATCAGACGTGAAGTACTATTTTTACTCTGTAGCTGCTCGTTTATACACTAAATAAACTGGAAAAATGACCCAGATGTTACATATTTGGAGACAGTTGAAATAACTTCCATGTTTTAACCCCGGGCTGTGAGTAAGCGGATGCATTTTACGTTTAGCAACATCAGTGTGAAGTGGGTTTCCTGGTGACGTAGCAGAGCCTTACTCATCCCGGGTGCTTTTGACCTTATCGAGACATAATGGCTCTACATTGTGAGTGAATCACCTCACCTTTATCCTCATGTTCTGGCGTGTCTTGGATGGCTTCCACATATCTCTGATTTATGTCAGCTGATCATCATAGCAGAGATGATATGGGGGAAGTTTGGCCCCCTTTTTTATTTGCCAAAGGATGTGACGGATGGAAATGTGTCTGAATTAAGAGGACATTCCCCTTTGTCAGGTGCTCCTGCATTTGGGATGTCTACAAGAATGATGTATCAGAGCACATTTTACATACAGTTGTTGAATTATTGCTTTTCTGAGTTTGTTTGGGGTTTTTTTGTGGGGGGCGGGGTACTGTTGTTACATGTTTATAGTCTTGGCCCTGAGAGACAATGGGAATTCTATATTGCAACTAGTGAAGAATTATACCTGATACTTCTACGTGAGCTTGTAACCTGAAGAGCCACACCTGTGTGGATCAGTGCTTTTTAAAATCAGATAAATGCTAAAGGAATAAACACCATCAACCATCGGGGGGGGGGGGGGGTTGGTACTTAAAATATTTGATAGGCAGCTAACTTTTTTTTTTTTAATCTTTCTTCATTTTGCTACTTGTACCAGAAACTTTAAAAGACTTGGGTGTGTGTTTACCCAGTGTTTTACTGTGGTTGTTAATTTTGCAATAGAGCCATTTGTTTTTTACGTCTAACAGAGAAACCACCTGGTTGACTTTCACAGACTTGGTTGAGGGGTGGAGCACGGCCCGAGGAGGAGGAACTCATTAAATATCGGGGCAGATCCCACCTACCGGGAGATGGTGCAGCTTTTGACCTCCTTCTCAAACTTCTCCAGAAATATTATGAAATAACCCTGCCATTTTTACAATGATATTATCCATAATGTGTAGGATTTTGTGGGTTGAGGTCAGAGGTTTGGGTTTTCATTGGGTTGGTGACATTTAAAAGAAACTTTGATTGTAATTTCATAACATGCTGTAGAACTGAAGCCCTGCAAGCTAAGCTAAGCTAAGCTAAGTTAAGAAGAATGTTTCCTCAAGGGAGATGGCATAACCTTACTGCTTATAAGAAAAGAACTTACAGTAATTGATTATAGATTATGTTATATTCAGTGTCGTATAATAATAACAATAACAATGATGACACTGGATGTAATCCATTGCTACATAGTTCCAGAAATGTCACATTTCTGCCATTTCCATCAATCAGAGGCTTCAATTCTAAAATAATAAAAACATCTGCATTCTTTTTAGTTCTCTTTCCCCACAGGACATCTGATGAAGTCAATTCTACGCCTCATACATTATATTATCTCATTTTCAATTATAATAATTCAGATTTATTCAGCACATTTCAGGAAACCCAACGACGCTATCCTTAATCCTCCAGCGACCTTATCAGTGATCCACAGTAGTAAAATCAAAGTGAAGGTCCTGTTGTTTAACATGTAACAGGATTTAGTCTACCCAAACTTGCAGTAAGGACAAATTTGCCCTTCAGAACAGATCAAAGACTTCTCTGTTCTGCTCCGTCTCTGATGTGGAACAGGCTTAGATAAGCTTTGCAAATTTGGAGAAAAGGGATCAGAAAATCAATGAAGAAATTACTTCAACTGAATTAAAAGATGACGAAATCAACTGTATTCCAGGAAATCAATTTATTTGACTCAGATGAAGTGTTTTGTAACTTCCGCTTTGTGTATTCAGCAATTAGTTGTGCCCTGCGTGAGAACTGGCCCTCTGTCATGATTCCTCTGCTGTTTTACACACGAGGTGACGTTATTTTGTAAACTGAACATTTAGACTTTATGAGGGCTGCACTCTGCTTTTCTTTTTTTTCTTTTTTTTTTCTCAACCGAGTTTGCTCAAGGAAGTTTTATGGGAAGAGGTTACTGCAAAAGAGACACTGCGTACTGGCAGAGGCGTGTGTCTTGTAAATACACACAGATGTGGGAATCTTCTGACTTCTTGGTTTTGTCGGCCACATTGTATAATGATATTTTTAATAGCTTCTTAGAACTGATCGTAATGGAGGAAGTATGGTGTACAGCACACTTTCTTTGTATGTGTGCGTGTACAACATTTAATTTGATGCTTGTGTACATGTGCGTTCATTTGTGCTGGGCTTGTGTGTACGAGAATGTCAACAAAATACCACAATGTTTAGCCAGCGCTTGGATGAGTAATTACAAAGTCAGACGCCGTTGAGGGAGTTAAGTGTTACTTGTGCCTAAGTGTCATGTAAAACACCACTGTCATCATACGAAGTTTAGAAAGACCGGTAAGCCCTTATCTTCCGTTATACGTCTGTTTTCCAAAGGAGACATAAGAGGTTGCAACATGACAAACACAGGTGTGTGTTTGAGTGTTTAATACATAGAGACTTAAGGAGCTGAACAGGGATACGGGCAGGTCACCGCTCACAGTATATGCGTGGATCTGAAATCCAGTGAACTACCTAACAAGCTGTAAATTGAGAATTATTTACTTCTTGACACGAGACTTCCTACTGTAGCATCGCTGCTCAAGTTTGTTACGCATTGGAATGCATTTGCACATTCATGTGGCTTCCAGAATTTTGTAGTAAAATAAAATACAATACAAAAAAAAAGTACTTTTCTTCAACCACAATTTACTGCATTAAACCCTTTATCCCACCTTTGTTTGCTTTTGGCTCTTTGTGTTCCAGCTAAGCTACATATGGCCTCATTTCACAAATAATATGTAATATTTTTGCTGAATTTACTGAACCTCTCTGTTGTTGTTTATCTGCCTGTGTTTCTACATTATAATGAAACTGTTATCTGAATCCTTGTCTTCTCAGAATAGCACTACATGCCTTCTCAGGTATGTGAAGCTCACTGAGATGGCACGCACACAAGCCGTGCACGGGAGTTTGTGAGGAAAGTGGCGCAAAGCTCACAATCTTCAGTCACTCACATTTACACACAGGACAATGAGTCTGGAGTGTGTTAAGTGGAGGCAGTTTCTGAAGTCTATCTTTAGTCTGACCTAGTATCCAACTTTCTCTATCAGTCCCTGTCCTCCTGTTTCCCCTTTCAACTTCAATGAAACTGTAATCAATCTTGAACTTTATTAGATCGTTGAGTGGAGGGAGGCGCATGTATAGATGTGATGTGAACTCACAGACAAACTTGGCGCTTACACGCCTCCACTGGACGACTCATGAACTTGACTTTCCTCTCTGCTCATCTGTCTCTCACTGTCCTCTGCTTGTGACACATTTTCCATGAAGGTCCCTTCAAATTAGTAGGGCTCAATATGCACCTGTGGACATGTACGCTCAGACCTCAGTGGCTCCCTGACTTTCCCGCGAGCTCAATTTTTCTTGGGTGCAAAGACACAAGGCCTTAGCTGAGCCTGCCTTGCATAGAGCAAGGCTCTATATTTATCCCACTTTCCTCCTGAGAGTGACTAATATGGGCACAGACTGCGGGGGGGTTGCCCACTTATCTGCCCACTATGTGGAGTGGTCCTTACATAGCGATGATTGTGTCTGTGACTGTTGCCCTAACAAGTACCTATCGCCTCACTTCTGCCAATGGCAATGGGATGGCTAGACGCCAAAAAGATGACCCACCCTACTCTTCGCTACACACTTTGACTGGATCTTCTGTCTTTATCCCCTGTTCTACATAGCCCACTCCTCATTCACACATTTTTAAGATCACATTAGATCCAATAGAACTCATTGCTCCAAGCTAAGTCTGTCTTTCGATATTTTTGCACTTTAAATAAATAGTCTGATAGAATCATGATCTTTTTGCATGCTATTAACCTGAAAGGTTACTCTGACAGATATCTGCCTTTCACAGTGCTTTGAAATATTGCAAATGTCAGTTGATGCCCTCAGCCAGCTCCATTGCATAAGAAGGTAACTTGAGGTCCTTGTATCTGTGCTAATAGGCCATAAAGTTGCTCATCCACAATATATGCAGATCAATGTCTGCAGTGTGCCATCACTACCATAGAGAGTCTGTGAATGCATTCTATGTACAGTAAGTCAGCTGAACCCTTCTGAATGTAGTCTATCAATAGCAGGGACTTTTAAAGGACTAGTGTATTTTTAGCAGCTGTCGCTTCCAACCCCCTTACCTCTCCAGTTTGCAGGCCTAGACATTCCGCTTTCTCAGTGTATGCAGCTGGAAATTTGTGTGCACGTGCATCTATGTGAAATTCTTAGGGAGAGTATGAGCATTATGTTACAGATGACATTGTACAGTAGCACGGCTATACATGGTCATTGCCAAGTGTGAGTGTGAGCAGATTGGGGGCAAGATACAAGAGAGACTGACGAGTGTGACCAAAGTAAAAAAGTAGGGCAAGAGCAGAAGTTGTGAGAAAAGCAGAAAATAGGAAGCGACAGAGGAGGGGAGTGAGAGGAAACAGCTGGGTCAAGGGTGCGTAGGTTATGGGAAATCAACTCAGTGTAAGGGTGCAGTTAAGTTGTTTTTTTTCTCTCTTGTCTCTTGTCCCAGTTGTCTGCCTGGCCTGATTGTGTACTGTACATCCGTGGTCTCAGCAAAACTCAGGAAGAGTGGTTGGGTGGCTGGAAGGATGAGGGGATGAAGTTACAGGGGGAAAGGGGATGACAGGAAGCCTAAATGACAGACAGCATGGTCCCTTTTTTTTTGTGAATGTGAGACTGAAGAACCTCATGAACTGTTGTTGATGGGTAGTTTAGAGTTTGTGTGGAAAAATACCTCTCATCCAGCACGGAAGAAAGCATAAGATTAAGCATATTTGTTTGCACAGGTTCAAAAGATACGTGTGGCTTTGATGTCATCACCTTTAGTGCTTTTGTGTACGGTCGTAAATCCCTTGTCATAGTTTCTTTCCCCGGAGGCTATGAAACCACCCTCATGCAAGTTAAGCAGAACAGGTTTGCCAACTCTGGGGTATTGTTTTACTAAGACTTTCTAACTGCCATGCCTGTTCTATTTTATTCATAACAAACAATTATGAGCTCCAATTATCAATCTTTGAAATCATATCAAATTGATTTGGTCCAGTTACATCTGAATGAAAGAAAAAAGATGTGGATTTTATAAATGTCATTATCTGGGAATGTCTTTCAGACCCGAGATGGCTGGTTGTAATCGTTGTGGTTGCAATTTTTTTTCAAAATTTGTTTGAGTTGTGGTTCCAGTTTTGGCAAAGGAGCCAGTACATGATGCATCCCGCTTTAGTGTGCAAATCTTGAATCGTATCATTTTAAAATGCATGGTTTTAGCACCCCTTTCTGCTCTCTGCACTGGCTGTGTATACTGTACCAGCTCAGGATTCCAAAAGCGGCTGTTTTAAAACTCATAATGACCATTTCCTGAAATTAAAATAATAAATAAAAACTCTCTGACACCTTTATTTTTGGGGTCCTGGATAAGTTTAGGCACCTCTGTACTTGCTGAGTGCAGGAGGACTATCAGCCAAGCGTCAGCTGTGTCAGACCCACTTGCTCAGCATCATTAAGGTTCTGCTTTAGCGGTCTCATGGCTGTCATCTGACACGGTCACAAGCAGCTGCAGAACTAGCTCCTTAGACCTGTTTTGTTCGTATTTGCTGTGACTCAGGTTAGTGTACCACTGGGAGATACTAAACCCAAATCCTTGCATGCACACATACTGCATGTAACTGTTTGGTATCCATTTGAAACACTGGCCTCAGTTTGGTATGTGTCTGCCTCAACACAGCAACGTCAGTCACGCTTTATAAGATGAAATGTTCTGGAGAGGAGTAGAATACAAGCTGCTTTGGTTCAAAACTTTGAATCATGGCCAGCTGTTATCTGTACTCTGATATTGTTGTGAAGGAGGGAGACCCCCAGTATCCACCTAATCCCCCATCCCTCCGTACTGGCAGCTGTTGAGAGTGAGTAAGTTAGTGTGTGTAATCCAGCTGTGTGGAGGAGCAGAGAACATTGTGTTCTGAGTTCACATCGGGGCTTGTTTTGCTTGCATCACTCTGTCGGCTCTGATTTGGGGAGCCTGCGGACCAGACGCCAGCTGAATGGAGCATTGTGACGCTGACATAAGCCTATGACAAGACTCATCTGTTGTTTGTCCCAATCTTCTGCTAAGTGTGAGAAGATGGGATCAGCAAGTGCCAGGAAGTGATTACAAATGTAGTACACTTAATGCCATTAGTTGCACAACCAAATATGAATATTTCTTCTTCTTCCAGTATCAGCGAGAGTTTCCTCACAGTGAAAGGTGCAGCCCTTTTCCTGCCCAGGGGAAATAGCCCTACACCAAACTCTGCACCTCAAATCAGCCAGCGCAGGAACAAACACACAGGTATACACACGCACCCATACGCACACACTCACTCACACACACACACACACACACACACACACACACACACACACACACACACAAATGCAGGCGCGCAAACAACAGCTGCAGCATCTCCCAGCGCTTCTCTCCACTTCATTGGCTCTCTGTAGAAGAACTTGATATATATAATAGTAGAGTGTTTTCAGATTCCTCTGCCACATCATGGGTAACATCTGGCGATAACCAAGGCAGTTTCACAACAAGGCAGAAGAGCTTGTTGCGTGCGCTGTGTCGGAGTGCTTGTTCGAATTAAATTAAAAGAAACAAACCCTCATGCTTAAAATATGTGGAAGTGCTGGATGATGAAAATTAAGTTTGAAAAGAGATGAGCTGCTGATTGTGGATAAAGACATTCTTTGTAGATGGACTTGTTCAACTTTGATAAATGGTATGATCTCTATATTTAGCAGCAGAAACTTAAAAAAAGAGGGCAGGCTTTTCTCCTTTCAGACATAATCAGAGATGAACAAGGGGGAAAATGCACCAGAAACTGGCCTCAGGGGGAATGACACAGTATCTGGGGTCTTAGGTTGATGTTGATATGCCTCGTAAATGTTGTTAAAGAAAACTGTGACTAAATAAGGATGTTCAAATGTCTAGGTGACCTTCAGAAACATCTACAGACTATGTTCACTGTGCTGCGGCCGGAGGACACCATCCGACTGGTGAGAAACGGCGAGACATTCCTCACTGTATGTTCACATGGGGACTGGCAAGAGCATCGTTACCATGCACACTTTGTTTCCAAGCACGACAGAGGAGAAATTGAACATTGTTGTAGCTACGTTGGTGATCCTTTGATACATCCCTGATCACATAGCATTGACAAGAAGCAGAAGCTAACTGGTTGCTTCATTACAACACTGGTGCACAGCATTCTCTGCTTTTCTGGACTAGAAAACTTAATAGGAATAATAAGCAAATATCTAGCAACTTGTCAAGGAAATAAATGATGCCACTTTCGACTCCTCACTTTGCCATTTTCTCTATTGTTCTGTGGATGTTATTCTGTGCTGGTTGACGAACACAGACCCAAATGGTGACTGTGCCATTTTAATAAAAACTGCGTCCCCTCTCGGGCTTATACACTCATGAGCTTTATTTATTTCCAATTAGTAAAAGTAAATTAATGCGAGCAAGACAAAGCATTCTAGAATAACTTGGCTATTTTATGTTGGTCAGCTGCTTGGACAGTGCTGCTGGCTGGGTGGCTAGAGCCAATTTTGATGGTCTGACTGTGTGAACATACACTACCTGCCTGGTTGCATGCTGCATGATCACACTCAGTATTTACACACACACACGCACAGATCTCTCTACATTTTGATCCAGTCTGAACCCAGGAATGTTTATTTCTCTCTGCTCCTTTCATCCATCTTCCTTTTCCTTTAAGGCCGTTCGTCTGGAGAGTGCATACCCTCAGGTTACCCGCTACATGGTGGTGGTCTCCACCAATGGCAGACAGGACACAGAGGAGAGTATTGTGCTCGGTATTGACTTCTTCTCCTCTGATAGGTCAGTACCACAGCAACAGCAGACCTGTGTGTCTTTACGTGATCCAAAGTCTTTGTTCTGTTTTTTTAACTTGTTGCATCTTCCTGCCAGCTGCTGTACGGTGGGTCTGGTTTTACCTCTGTGGAGTGACACCTTGATCCACTTGGATGGAGACGGGTAAGACACCACACCTAACCCCACCTTCTCCTTCTGCTCCCAGGGGCAACTCACTACTTGACTGACTTGTTGACATTTTGTGTTCTTATTTAGCAGTGATGCTACAAGTTATTTATAGCTATAAACGATCTCTCTTTCTCAACAGTGGATTTAGTGTGTCAACGGTGAACAGGGTTCATGTTTTCAAGCCAGTTTCAGTCCAGGCGATGTGGTGAGCATCCTTTATCTCTACAACAATGTCAGGATACAAACTTATGTCTGCTGTTTCTCTTTCTTCGTTTTGATCGTGGCAGCATCTTCGTAGTCATTGTACACCGTCAAGTTCAAGTTGCTTTGAGGCGACCTTTGAAGTATGAATCCTCTTCTTTCCGTCTGTCTGCCTCAGGTCAGCCCTCCAGTCACTCCACAAGGCATGCGAGGTAGCCCGCTGCCATAACTACTACCCAGGCAGCCTCTTCCTAACCTGGGTCAGCTACTACCAGAGCAGGATCTCTTCCAACCAGTTCTGCATCAATGAGTGGAACGCCATGCAGGACGTTGAGTCCCATCGGGCCAATTCACCAGTTCTCTTTACAGACTTGTGAGTAGAGGAAGAGGGCAGCAGACACATGAAAACACACACAATCACAAACACACAAATCTGTTCGTCACACTCAAGACATTTTTTGAAATTAACTCACTGTCTGGTCTCCATTATAAACATCACGTTTTGTTCTGTATGGGAAAAAATTAGAAAGGGAAATTAAACCTTTGACATTTTGTACACAAAAACAGGTTTTTAAAGGAAGTGAAAACCTCCCTCCACAACAGTGATGCTAAATGATTTGAATATGTTATGCTAACTAGGCATGGACTTCATACGTGTTCATTCCCTAAATTTCACCAAAATGTTGGAAATAACTTCGCACACACATTTGTATCACATTGACGTTTAGAATGGAAGAAAGAAGATATTCATTGCCGCTATACACAATGAAATATGTGTGATATCGCTCCACTGTAGTTACAACACATAAATCACCCTATTTGGAATCAAACTACATAGATGGCAGCTATTCAACATTTGTATTAAGTGTATCTTAGAATACTTTTAAGCTTGAAAATTATGATGATAGATGTTAAGGTTGGAAGTGTGTGTCAGCCTGGTGTGTGCTGGTCCATAATTAGGTGGGATGCGTAAGAGGTTCATGTCTACCTTTTGACTTTAGGGCTTTAGGGTACTTTCGGTTTTTCACAACTTTTCCATGTACATGAAAGAGGATGAACCATTTTTATTCTCCTGGACTCTATAAATGTCTCCTTTGAATTGGAGGTGATGAAGGCCAGATGGTCCACCTCAAGCATGCAGGCTGCCTCCTCATTACATGATAGCATCCCGACTATTGTGGCATCTTTTGCAAATTCAGGTTTGGTGTTAGAGGCATGGATGTGTGTTTGTAATCATGTTTGAAGAGTGTGAAGATCGAAGGGCTCAGCAGTAAGAACCCTAGGGTGTTCCACTGTTTATGATAAGGGTGGAGGAAGTGTGGGTGACTCACTGTGGTTATTTCGTGAGAACCGAGACCAAGGTTAATGGAGTTCAAGTAGATCCAAAGTTGGTGACGTGTATTTACTGTCTAGCAACATGTAAATGATGTGTGTGCACATTTGTACTCAGTAAGGCATATTCAGAGAAAGCAGTTGTCAGAAAGAAGTTGTGCTCAGTCACATATTAACAACAACTTTGCTCAACCTCCACTCAAATGCAGACAAACAGTGAATATTACCCTTCGCTCAGACTTCAGAAGAGCTTTGGACACTTGAACTGAGGTCACGTGTAACTGGAAGCAATACAGACACTTGTGTGTGTATGCAGGCACAGGATCATAACTATTTGCCACTTGACACATGCTGATACACACGTACAAGAGTTCTTTATCTCTTGTTAGAGTTGTCAACAGCTCCATAAGGAAGTAGAGGGAATGAGACAGGCTGCTGGATGGATGTCTTTACTAACACCAAGGAAATTCCCCTCCCTGCTGCTGTTTGGGCATGTGTCACCTCACTACCTATTTGGAGGTTCTCTTTCTGTCTTTCTACCTTACACATACATGCTTCCAAAATAGCTGAAGCTTTAGCTGGCTTGATTTCCATTTGGGAAAATAGAATCCAGACAGACAGATAGGTAGACCAACAGTGAAATGGACGGAAGCAGGTGGCAGGAGGAGATGGTAGACGATGGAGGGAGGAGGTTTGAGGAAAGCTCCTGTGCTGCGTGTACCTGATCAGGAAAATATGTTTTCTGTCTGCTTTGGAACTAAAATACTTCACTCTTTCCTAGCAAGGGGTGTGTTTAAACTGGAGTGCACTTATTAAGATTGACACCCACACGTTATGAGCTGTAACACACACATCAGAACCATAAAGCCCTTTATTTATCTTCTGCGCAGGGTGACTAGCAAGGCCTCGTGACCAGCCAGTGTTTGTTGACAGGGAAGTTTATTTCACTGTAGAACCGCTGGACAAAAGGTTGAGATAGCAGGAAGTACTCGATGTTGGCATGTTTTTGTTGTCCATTTGATTTATGATCTAAATTCCCGCTGGCTAGTCCTCAGTCAACATTTCAAGGAAGTGATACACAATTTCTCCTTATCACCATTCCTCATGTCGTCATACACACATGCCCTTTTAAGAAACGCTCTGTCTATGAGTGTGACCAGCTGCCTGTCCATCAGACTGGCTGTGGGCATGCTAGGGCATGTTGTGGAGTTAGAGAGTGACTGGATGTTGATGACTAAATTGTTGGCAGGGGCAAGTGGGCTCTCTGAAAACTGTCAACTCATTTCTCTTGGGGTCAGTAAACAAGCTTATATTGAGTTTCCCAACACAGATTCAAATTTAAGTTAAACACCTCTGTGCATCTCGCTGGTCTCTTTGAGGCTGAAGACTCGCTGCACCATGTATGATTACAGCGAGGAAGCAAACAGGAGAAAATTAGACCTCGAAGAAGGAGAGCTAAGACACTCTCTCGAGAAGTAATTAGGCCACTTGTTGGTAGGATCAGTGTGACGTCCAAAGGCTAAATGCGTCGCCCCTCAGCAGAGTGGTTAGAAACAGACCCGAGCATGACAACAGGCATATTCTACAAGGGAACTTTGTTGCGCATTGCTCGTGGGATACACTTGCCAGTTTCCAAGAATCAGACAAAGTAGCAGTTCTCTTGCAGAACAAATAATCTCATTGAGACTCAGGTCAGAAGAATCAATGACCAAAAGTGTCCTTACCGCCAGTGTGAAGGTGGCTCTTTGTGTTTTTGAGAAAAAAATGTGCTGAATGTGTTTTAATAAAGGCGTCTGTATGAACAGGCCCACGGAGAGAAAGCGAACAGAAAGCCTGATCAAGATGCGCCTCAGAGAGATCATGATGCAGAAAGACCTGGAGAATGTTACCAGTAAGGAGGTGAGAGGCAAACACACTGCTGTGTGAACAGGGTGACATTTCTACTAAAAGTGAATGTAATCTCCTTTCTATTCTACAGATGTAGCCTTGAATCTCAGCGCATCGTCAGCAGTCATCTTGCCTGCCTGAACTGTTGTTTTTCTTTCCTCAGATCCGAACTGAGCTGGAAATGCAGATGGTGTGCAACCTGAGGGAGTTTAAGGAGTTCATAGACAATGAGATGATTGTCATCCTGAGACAAATGGATAGTCCCACGGAAATTTTTGAACACGTCTACCTGGTAAGCACCCCGGGAACCTCCCATTATTTTTCTTCTATACAGTTTAGTAAAATCCTGGTGGCTGTGTTGAGGTTTTAATTCCAGTAAAGTCATTTAACCAGCGCTTTGTGTACACCTTGATACTGACTGGTTTCATGTGGTCTCCCCAGGGCTCTGAGTGGAACGCATCAAACCTGGAGGAGCTGCAGAACAGTGGGTAAGAGATTTGTCCCCTGTGTATATTTTGGGATCCGTTTCACACACTTAAAGCTATACTTCACCCAAAAAGTGTTACTTCCTTTCAGGTTCTTACATGTAGATAACTTGAGTTCCTCCTGCATCGCTTCTTTGTGTCTTCGGAATGCAGAAATCATATATATATATATATATATGTGTGTGTGTGTGTGTGTGTGTGTGTGAAGTTAATGGCACAACACAGCCACCAAGTACAAACAACAGCAAAACTGTGGGGGGAAAAAGCCCATTTACAAACTCCCAAGTACATCACCTGGTATATTGCATGTTTCTTTATCCAGCTGTAAGCTGCGTGAGCCACCAACTATTTGATTTCAGCTAAAATGAACTACAACCTTCACATGGCTGGATGGAGAACATGTGGATTATACAGGACGATGCGCTTCAGTGTTTGTAAATGGATGATTTAGCTTCAAGCTAAACTTCTGCATTTTGGAATAAAGAAGTAAAGCTGCAGTGACAAAACACTCCTTTTTGGTGAAGTAGCACTTTAAAATTGTGCATTTTATCATTTGCAGGTATTAGCTTAGCCTTTGCATTGGTAAATTAGGAGATGCCATTAATGTAAGCGAGTTCTCTTGCCTCTTCTTGTGTTCTGTGCAGAGTGCGCTATATCCTGAATGTGACCAGGGAGATTGACAATTTCTTCCCCGGCATGTTTGAGTACCATAATATCAGGGTCTATGACGAGGAGGCCACCAACCTACTGGAATACTGGAATGAAACCTACAAGTTCATCACCAAAGCAAAGTAGGTTGGAACTCATGCACACTAACAGAAGTTCTTGTTGGGTTTTCAAACAGCTAAATGTCATCATGTTCTCTCTCTTAGGAAAGCCGGTGCAAAGTGTCTGGTTCACTGCAAGATGGGTGTGAGTCGCTCAGCCTCCACGGTCATCGCTTACGCTATGAAGGAGTACGGCTGGACGTTAGACACCGCCTATGATTATGTGAAAGAAAGACGAGCCGTCACCAAACCAAACCCTTCCTTCATGAAACAGTTGGAGGAGTATCAGGGAATCTTACTAGCCAGGTGTGCTTTCACACTCCTCTGTTTGAAGCGTCTGCACGATACACACAATCTTAATGACCTTTTAATGCTCATGGAATTTTCTTCGTTCTGCAGCAAACAAAGGCACAATAAGTTATGGCGCTCCCATTCGGACAGTGACCTCTCAGATCGTCCAGAGTCCATGTGTAAACCTCTGTCCCCAGACTCTCATACCAACAACAATTCCTCCCCCTCTTTGCATCACTTTTTGGGTGTGGCTGTACTACAAGCACTGGGTGCTGAACCTGAAGACTCCGCGAATTCCACCTGTGACTCAAACGGCATGTGTGACTCACCAGTTCAGCAAGAGGTCAAATCAGAGTCTGACATCCCCCTCCGGCCTCCCCTACCGAGACCGAGAGCAGCCAAGGTAGTCCCAGAGGAAATAGTGGACAATGCAGCAAGTGTGGCTGTTACGGTGCCTGTTCCAGCTCCCCACCCTCCCCCATCACTCCACATCCTACCCCCAACTCCTAAACTGAGGCGTGCTCACAGTGGACCTCTCACACCGCTGTCAAGCCCAGCACACAAACACATGGAACTGCTTCTTAATTTTCCAGAGCAAAGCAGCTCAGAAGATGTGTCTCCCATCACTTTGGACTCCACTGATTCTATAGACCACTCTCTGTCAGACCTAACCAGTGACAGGCACAGTCCCCTTAGTCCCGTCCCGCAGCTCCTGTCCTCTGGTCCCAACGACGACAACAACAACCCCAGTGAGTTGCAGATTGGCAGTGCCTTAGACAGCCGCGGGGACGCCGATGGTTTGTCCAACCACAGCTCAGACAGCATTGACTTCTTCAGCGCCCGAGAAAAATTTCTAGGTTTGGCCCAAGATGGTGGAGCACGGACACTATCTGAGCACGCTCAACACAGGTCCATGTCTGTTGATAGCGAGGACCCCCGAGAGGTCAAGGAAGAAGAGGAGAGTGAAAATGGGACAACTCAGGTACAGAATCATTCAGATAAACTGCTTAACTTTTGCTGTTGACAGAGTCTCGTGGCAGAATGAAAGCATTCTCAGTCCCGCTGCTACATTTTTCTGATTAGTGCAAAATTTGCTCTGTTGGGTTCCGTCGCTACCATGTTGATTTGTGCAGCAGGATTTTATACAAGCACAGTAAAATGTGACCGAAGCAGCACATAGCAGCTCAGTTTTCAGATTTTGTCTTAGAGGACTGAAGTGAAAAAGAGTCCTTTACGCTTAAATGTCCTCAATCTGTATTGACCATAGTGACACCTACTGATAGAAGAGATAACAATCAAGCTATGAAAAGAGGTTTAACAGTCAACATTCATTGGGGTTCCAATTTTCTGGTGTTTTATGTCTGACAAGGCAAAGAATGAATGCTGTTGCTGCAGAAAAGACTAAAACTGTCTGTCCTTTTTCTCAGTCGTCTCCACCGTCTGAAGGCAGCAACGATAAAGGAAGCCCTCACCTTGACAACGGCATATCAGTGCGCCATATTGTCACTGAGATTGAAGCCATAAGCCACCCACCCTCTTGCCTTGTGACTCACTCTTCTTCATCATCATCATTTCTCCCTCCATCCTCCCAAAGCCTTCCGCTCCTTCGACCTGAACATCAAGAAGAGTCAGAGACTGAAGTTACACGCGGCTCTATAACTCCGCCGCCGCCCCAGCAGTCCCCATCCGTGCTGCAATGCGACTGGCCGGCGGGCTCAGTGCGACGGGCCACGGAGCAGCTGGAACAGAAGCTGAGACTGGAAATAGAGATGGTGGCGTCACAGCGCTCCCCGCTGCACTCCCCCGTTACTGAACACCCTCCCCTTCGCTCCCCTCAGCACTCCACAGATCAACGGCTCACTCAGGGAGAAAACACAAAGTCCAAAGACAGAGAGAAGCATGCAGAGTTTCAAAGAGTCAACTGCTCAGGCACCGACAACCTCTCCAACCCTTCATGCCTTCCTAACTTAAGTACCAGCCAAGTCTCTGGTGCTGATCCGATGACAGTGCGCACATCTCTCGAAAGCCATAAGCTTACACAAACCCAGACATCAGGACTGACATCAGAGTGTCAAACAGAAGCATCTCTTGATACCTCAGCCCCCCCCCAAAGACAAGGTGAGCGCCCCAGCCGAAGCAAGCAGTGTCAGACTCAGCCCCGGTCCTGTTCACACCCAATTAGTCTGGATGGGGTGACGGTCCAGGAGTCAGACACCGATGAGATATTAGAGTCCAGCTCCCAGGGCAGGCAGGGTGTGTGTGGCCCCAGTTGTGATGCCCAAAGCAGGCTGGCTCGTGGCAGCCAGGAACTGGAGAGGATTCAGCAGACGCTAAGAGAGCTGCAGGCGTTCCTCCATGAGGGGGTCAGCCTGGAGCAACTCGCAAGCCTAGACCAGCATGTTGGACAGCCTCTGGAGCTGAGAGAGGTGATGGATACAGAACCAGGACATTGTAGGGGACTGTGTCTTGAACCAAGCCCTCAAGATCTGGGGAGCCAGTGGCTCAGGCACAGACAAGAGGAGAAGAGTTTCCTGGAGCCGGCAGGATGGCACAGAGTCACTGAGCTGGAGGCTCGTATGCGCCAGGCAGGGCTCACCCCCCCTTCTCTCATGAAGAGGTCCGCCTCCTTGGCTAAGCTGGACTGTCTAGAACTGTCAGCCAATGACCTCAGCGACCTGGACCTGAAGCCACACATCAGGAAAACATCCTCACACTGTCATGACTGTTTTGCTGAGTCTCCAACTCACCCGGACGACACCTGGAAGAAGAAGAAGGTGTTGACTCAAAACATTGAAAAGACAAGTTTGACTCTTGATGGCCCTTCCTCCCCACCGCCCCTCGGCTTCATCCCCACCCCTCACCATCCTCCGAAAGAGGAGACTGGTGAGAGGGAGGAGCCAGACGGCAGCGGGTGCAGTGCGTTCACTACATCCTCGCGTCAGCAGGGGAGGGGTCACTCGTCGAGACGTTCTCGAAAAGCATCTGCTGAGAAAAAGCAGCGAGCCGTCACTGTGCTATACAACACCATGTAACCTCACTGATGGACTGGAGCGGACACGACTGGACAGACGCTGCATGATGTGTATGAACGAGTAGCACGTAAACTGTAGACCCTTCGTAACCTCAGTGTGTGTGCGTGCGTGTGCGTGTGTATGTGTGTTAGCAGTGAATGGTGAATATGTGTTTGCATGTAAACCACTGGATGTTTTTCAACTGAAGTTCAGGTTTCTATGTACAGTGATGAACTATGAATGTGCAAGCAGAGACTGAACCTGTGCACTCATTATGCACTCCATGTCTGGGTCCTCCTTTGTTTTCCTGAGTTTGTTTTCAGCGTGTGAACCTCGCTGCCTGTGCAAAAGTTTATAAAACTACAAGAAAAGGGGCTTTTTTTCTCAAAACATGCACTTTACTGTTTTGATCATTTTCATTATTTGATATCTGTTTCTTACCCCAGAGGAGCCTTCTTTTTGCACTGATCTTAGTGGAGACGAGATGGTCTCCATGTGCATTATTTTTGGGACAGATGCGCCTTTATCAAGATTTTAATTGAACCAGGACAAAGCTGATATGTTGAATACATGTTTTTTTATTCAGTGCTTTAGTGGTAATAAATGAATATGGTGGGTTTCTATCAACTGGAGTGGCATTTTTCTTCATTCACCTTTCTACTCATTATTGCCATCTTCTGGTCAGGCAAAGAACTTCACCTCGAAAGTCGTGTTGAGCTCCGGAGAGGAAAGCAGGTGAAAATATGTACTGAAATTAAAACTAAACAAAATCAAACAAATAGCCACTGCAAAAGTGAGTCTTTGCTCAAATCGAGCTCAGACTCCTCGGGGGACAGTCTCCGTCAGTCCTTGGAGCAGCTTATTTCAGGCTGACATTTTACCTACTGTTTCATGTGGGTAATTAAATGCTGAGATGTAGGCCACCGGGGGCCCCTGCTGAGACACACTCACTCTCACAAATCAGTCTGCACTGACTGAGGAAGAATGACATTAGAGGACCTTTAAGAGGCTAAAGGAGATAGACATCACAGGCTCCACATGGTTATTCTTTTTAAATGATTTTCTGTGTTAAGGTTCATTTTTCAAACTATCATGAGCTGCTGTGCCTGGATGCTTCTCTCCCACAAACACCAGTTTTACATCAGTGGCTCTTTACATGTTCACTTCACACATGCCTGCAGTCCTGATGTTACTCATAATGTATAGCTGAGTTAGGCTGTAAGTTAAACACTGCTAATTCACAGAGAAAAGGATTTCTTTCTCTCACACACCACCAGAGCAGAGAGCAGCCTGGGTGGTTTCTCTCAAGAGTCTCTTAAGCTTTTCCTTAAATACCCCCCTCCCTTAGATCTGGCTGTGCTGCTGGGAAACCATGTCACAGGGATGAAGATGATGATGATGATGACGGAGGACGCTCCTGATGTGAGAAACTAGATTGCTTTCGTCAATGTCCTTCATTCAAGAGGAGGCTAACATTAATAGAAAAAACAAAAACAAAACTCAGTGCTGGGTCAAGGGATTTATATGAAGGAAAAAAAAAAACTCACCACATTACTGTTCCAAAAGATCTTTCTTTATTCGAATCATCCGGCATTGTCCGTGAAAACAGCGCCTCTTTCAGAAAATCAGCAACAGCTTTTTTGAAGTAAAAAACAGAATCATTTTCTTATCAACCAGGCAAACTTGATGATGAGTTACAGAGGTCTCTCCTCGGTTTGTGCTGATATCGAAAAAACAAACAAAAATCGATTAATAATTAAAAAAAATGAATAAAAATTTTTATTAAACAGACCGTCCCTGTCCTTCCCGGTGTGTTTGGCGAACCTCGAGTCTGACAATATTAACTTATCTTAAAACCATGAGGACTATTTTAGGATCTTGAAGATGTTACAATTCCATGTTTGTTAGTTTTGGGTGTGAAATCTTACTCTCAATTTTGTTTTCGGCATGTTCAGTCAGGCAGTAAACATGCTGTCACGATGCAATAACAAGTTCAAATTACTGTCAGTAGCATCCGCAGCGATTTCTTCCGGGGTCTTCCCTCAGAGACTCAGGTCTGATATTGCAGTTTGCCAGACTGAACTTGGATAAAATCAACCTGGCGCAAGTGCAGAAGTACAGCACGCGTACACACAGGCACACGCACACACGCACGCACACACGCACGCACACTGTGACTATACATATGTAAGGTGATAAATGCAGGAAACCTCTTTCATTTCTGTTCCTTAACCCACTTACAAACCAAAAGTATTTTCCCTTTATTTTTTTTTTTGTATTACACACATCTCCTTAGGTCATATTAGTACACAAGAACGGACCACTTTCATTTGTGCTCACAATGCATCATCATCATCTACATCCATTCACAGTCATGTATGTGATCCAACCACAAGCTAAGTACAGTACATCTGGATTTTGTGCAAATAATAATAATTTTTAAAAAAGGAAACATACTAGTTTTCTTTTAAAGAAAGTCTTGGGGAAGTCTGATTTGATTTTTTTTTTTTTTTTTACATTCAATTCAACCTTTATTGAGAAGGTTTCCTTTTTTCCCTTCTGACCCTTTTTAAACATCACAGTAAAGACTGAAAACCACAACTTGGTGGTAAAAAGGACTCAGTGCGCATGTGTTGGTGCTGGAATAGAAAGTTGGCCCAACACAGTTTCAGGAGAGATTTGTTGACCCCTGTGCAGAGAGCTGGTTTTGAAACACATACACACACACACACACACACACACACACACACACACACACACACACACACACACACACACACAAACACACCTGCAGAAGAAATCACTCATCACATCAACACTCAACCACGGAGGCTTCCCGCTAAACTTGTATTAGATGTATTGTTGGTTGTAAACTGGTCAAGAAGAACCATGTGGCACCAGGAGGAGGGGAGTGACATCCCTCTCTGGCGGTTGCCATCACCCTATGGCTTCATGGGAAAAGTCTGGCTAGGGAGTCCCAAACTACTTCACTTATTTGGAATTCCAATCCCTAAAAAGTGTGCTTAAGGATTTAAAGTAAACAACACTGCCCCTTTTTCCACATATCCTCCATCCAGACCCCTCCCTTTATGCCCCCCTACTGGCCCACTCAACTCTCATTTCTCCATGAGTGACAGCTGAATGATGTGCTGTAGCTCCTCCTCCTCCTGCTGCCGTCTAAGCTCTGCCTCTTCTTGCTCCCGAGCTGAGATTTCCATGGCGATCCGAAGCTGCTCGTTGTAGCTGCAGGTGGTCTGTGGCTTCTTGGAGGGGGTGGAGCCAAGGCTCGAGGTTGGGTGGGGCTTGTGCTGGGGGACTCTGGTGAGAGAGAAGGACTACATGTTGGTACATTTTTATATCGACTTTGGGTCGAATAGCTGTGTCATTTGAAAAGGGTCGCTCGTCGTGATGAAAGCCGCAGGCATTTATGACCAGCAGCAGTCCTTGGCAGCTTTATGGAGCTTTATATTGTCTCAAATTATTGTTGAGATTTTATGGGACACAACTTAAGTGTTTTTGGGTTCACTCTCATCGACTCCATCAACCTCCCTTTCCAGAAGCAGTAGACAGCCTTTTTTTTCTTTTCTCTTTCTTTCTGAATGATAAACCCATTTTACACTATCTATACAGCGCACAGACAAAGTTAGCAACTAGCTGGGGAGCATAGCGGAGCATCTACACTCAAAAATCTCAAATATTGATTCTAATTATTTATTAGTGTCTATCATTATTTAATCGATAGGTTCCATGGACTTAATAAGAATAATATGAAAATCGTTACATAAGATAATGATTCCTCCCCAGAACAAGAAGACACATACATTCTCTCCTCTGTGCACGCATCAGGAAGCTGAGACCCACAGAAAAGGGCTGATTGCCAGTCAGCTCACCAAAATGAATTGCTGTGGATGGGAAGTGTGAGCATAGCTCTATCGAAGATCATCAAACAGATCAGAGCTTCAGGTTTACCCAGAAGTCATCATCCTCTTTCCTCCGGTTCAGCCACGATTAGCCAACACTCTTCTTGTTGTTATTTGGCTGAATTTACAGTGGAGGTTTTGATTTGCTTGATGAAATCCCTGCGCCCAGGAGGAAAGTAGTTCCGACTATGGATCTGATCCTAAAGCTACAAGGTCTCAGTTTAAAAATTTAATGCACATAGTACTTGCATGCAGGCACAGACTGATGTGTGCATTTTACTGAGATATGCTAAACCTCCCCATCAACCTCCCTTCATTCTGCTAAGCTAACTAGCAGTCAGCAGGTCTCTCTGGGTCTCAGCTCCCTATTAGAGCACAGAGGAGAGGATGGTTTCCATCTTCTTAACTGCCTCTGGAGGGGATGGCAAATAAGCGTATTTCCCAAAAAAGGTGGCATGTTCCTCAGTCGGGCGTTATCAGATCATTAAACTGCAGTTAGCAATTGTCCTCTGGAGCATAGATTTGAGATGGCCGAGCCCTGCTGTTCCTATTAACAACATATATTTAGGTCTAAGTGACGGATGCATTATTGTGGCTGTAGCAATTATGACCAGAGCGAATGAGTAAATCAGATAAAATCTTGATAAAACAGCAAATTTCTAGGACTATCTTTTCAGAGCCACGATCCTCTTCTGCGAAGTGAACTAATAGATAATAGCAGCCCTCTGCTCGATTGTTATGTCTGAAGTATTATAATGCAAGTGATAACAAAACGATAATAGCTCTAAGAACGTTTGCTAACTAGTTATATATGAATAGCAAGATGTTTTCATGATTTTTACTTAAATTTTAGATATTGATAGATTTTATCAGTCCACGTCCTAGGTTTTCACACGGTACAATGTTTTTAGCAGTTTTATTAATCAGTTTCCTGTAACATTCCAACCAGATGAGTAACTTTAGCGCTGCAAGATTGTGTCAAACAGAGGAAAGTGGGAGCAGCTCCGTCTCTGTGTCCATCCACTCCTCTACCAAAGAGGAAGACGGGGAGAGAAAACACGGACTGAAGATAAGAGGTTTAAGTCAACAGCAGCAGTAACGGCTGTGAAAGCAGGAAGCTGTCACCCCCCCCCCCCCCCCGCCCCAATATACACAAGTGCCCATTAGATAGGAGACGAGGGGAGAATAGCAGGACGGATAAGAGAATAGAAGAGGATGGGACAGGAATACAGGATGTGAGTCAGGGATGGAAAGCATGGAAAGAAGAACAATACATAAGAGATTGAGAGGAAGTGAGAGTCAACTCGGGTGAGGGGACATCAGCTGTGGAGTTTTTCAGTTAAAATAATGTTAGCTTCTCTTAATGATAATCGATGTCTGGATCGATGAATGAAGGAATAGGAAGTGTGAGTAAAATGAAAAAGTAACGCAAGCAAAGGGTTAATATAAAGACGACAGAAGGAGAAGATGTGATTTTCATTAAGTCTGACCTCTCCATGCGACTCGGGTCACATGACAGGGGGTGTGTTCCTGGCTTGCTATTGGTCAGAGCCTCCCAGATGGTCACCTAGAGGAGGTAGCACAGGAAGTCACAACACAAGCACAGGAAATGAACACACACACAGATGCAAACAACAGCATCCTCCCTCCCTCGAGGCTTTTATTTTGTTACTCTATCCTAGAATACCGGTATAGATGTTTATAACAGTTTTCACTTATAGTGTTAAAAATGGGCATTTTTGGATCATATAAGAGCTGAGAAGAGTGACCACAGTGACAAACCAGTGTGTGCCTGTGTGACAAAAACGAGGTGTGTTTCTGATGATGACCCTTTTTACTTTATGCAAATCAGGTTTCCCATTTGACCTGTCACTGATGCTGCTGGACAGAGAGTGAATCTAGTGGTATGTTTCAGAAGCTGAGGAGTTCTGTGGGTTAATTGGGTAAAATGTTCAGCGTCTTTAATGGCTGTCCTGCTTCGGAACTGTAATTACCTTCCTCATCACTCTTTGTAGAGGCAGAACAACCGGTCTGGACAGGGCCGACCGAGTTCTTCCTTGTCTCTTCAACATTCTCCTCCTGTTTCCGAACTAAACAACTACGAGATGTTCTCTGACCTGTCTCATCGCAGCTATTTATATGTCTCCCTGTGCACCTCTGGAAGAAGGCCAAGGACTATCACATCCAGGATCTCAGGGATTTCAAAACAGCACCTGTCTCCAGGCACTGTTGATAGAATGGGTCTGGGCTCCACACCTCACAAGCTATTCATCCTCTTTATTGATCTTACTTCACTATTGATTGTTTTTATTTGGACATTTTTTATACTTCCGTGCGTGAGTCTATTGCTGTAATTTGTAAAGTGTGTCGCACATGGACGTAACGAGTTGACTAGATGACCTTTTGAATCTTGAAATCGGGGCCTATTAAGTATTTTACAAGTGTAACACAACAACAGAGTTTAGTTGATGCCTGCAGGAATGGACCTTCAGTCTGGGACATGCTGCTTTTGTCTTTTATCATGAAGAGCTAATGCTGGCAGTGCAATGAAGGAAACCTTAACAGGGGTAGCAACAGGAAGTGTGATTGTCTTATTTTTAGATGTTTAACAGCTGCTTTTTAACAGTTCAGGAGCATCACAGTCACATCACCTGATCATATTCCGAGCCGGCCTCCAGCAGACTCTGTTGTATAGCGAACTGCAGCAGGTCCTCCTCCTCCTCCCTCATGCTGTCTCTCTGCTTGCCCCCTAGCATGGTGTATCCAGGCGGGGGCTCAAACACACATGGGGGAATCTCTCCTGCTCGACACGACACTGCACACACAGCAGAGGCAAAGGACGAGAGCAGGGAAGGTGTGGGAGGAAGAAAAATCAAGAGTGACAGAGGGTTGTAGAAGGTGATTCTCACTTCTCCACTGTGTGCATTTTCATGTCTGCAACCTTCAGTAAAGTAAAGCCAGTATGCACAACACTACAGAAAACGTTATCTCCTGCATGGCTGAAGTCCCCCCCCCCGTGGGTGGATATAATTCATGTGGTCAACCGATGAAGCCAATGCACATGGTAGCAGGAGTGTACTCACTGGTGGAGCTGGAGCTGGAGACGCTGGACGAGTCACTGCCAGGAGAGGGGGTCTCTGTCCTCTGTGTCTCCCTCTGTCCATCCCCCTCCACCACTACTTCGCTGTCAGCACGGACACCTGTCCCTTCCTCACAGCCGTTCAGATTGCTGAAGGTGATCCTGGCGTTCAGGATGTGGTAGAGAGGAATCTCTGTGGGGATGAGATGAAAATGACATTTTGATATAAATCATCATCGGTCACATTTGTCTGTCATCCAGTTAATGACCTTTTCTGTCATCCATTTTTATCTATTTATTAATTTGTCACTATCTGGCATGCCTTGTTATTTAAACATAATGATTTTATACTCTATTCTTTCATCCATCTCCCTTTCTCAAACCTCACCGATCTTGACAGGGAAGCCAGGCGGTAAACGTAGAGTGATGAAGTCACGCAGCTTCGCGAACAAAGCGTTTGAGATCGCCATGAGATCGATGATAGGTGCCACTTGTTCTGCCAGTGACAGAGGATGGGACTCACACAGCCACAGCTTTGCTTTAAATCTGGAAATAGAAAAAGACACAAAGTCACACAAACTCTCTGAAGATGCTGATAAGGGACAAGGGAAGAGGTCGCTGATGAATATTACAAAACACAACCCTGACATCAGTATAATTGCAGCAATTTACATCCTCATTCATTCCTCTGGCAGAAGTACACAAAGACATCGATTGCATCTGCTAACAATGACTGTCCACGAGCTGCGGACTCGTGTTCAAATTGAGGCCAATCAATGGCAACATTTTAACTTGCCCGATAATGAACATGACGCTGAGAGGCGACTCTGCAGACTTCATCCAGGATCTCCGGACACTTTTCATTAAATGCTGGTGGAGTGAAACTGATTACTAAATCCGGAGTCTCAAAGTGGGGTCCACAGTCTTCTGGGGGGTCAATTAACTTTCATTTGAATTCATTAAATCTGGCACTTAAATATTTAGTTCCAATTAAAAAGAAATCATGTCCAAAAAGTTTGTCTAAATTTCTGATGATAAAATATTTTGCTTATTTCCAAAATTTTAAATACTTCATAATATCCTGCAAAACTCCAGCTTCTGCAGTGGTCAGCACTGTTGCCTCACAGCAAGAAGGTTCTAGGTTCCAGTCCTGGCTCGGGCACAGGATCTTTCTGTGTGGAGTCTGCATCAAGACATCAAGAGGGGACGAGGCTGATTGATACTCTAAATTGACCGTAGGTGTGACTGTGAGTGTGAATGGTTGTCTGTCTGTATGTGTTGGCCCTGTGATGGATTGGTGACCCATCCAGGGTGAACCCCGCCTCTTGCCCGAAAGCCGCTGGGATAGGCTCCAGCCCCCCACCCCCCCACCCCGCGACCCTTAACAGAATAAGCAGACAAAAACGGATGGATGGATAGATGGATGAATGGATGGATGGATAGATGGGTATTTCGATCAGGGTGTGGTTTAAGCCACTGAGGGTCAACATGTGGATCCACATGAATACGTTAAACAACATGACATGATGGTCATATTAGCACAGAGAGGAGGAAAATTACTGCTGTTTTGCTTTTTCATGTAAAGTTGATGTATTGTGAGTTACCAAGGCAGAGGTGTGAGAGAGGGAGTCCCACTGTCTTTCACCTCAGGATCATGGAGCTCAGTTGTAATGGACGGCTGTTTGTGTGTGTGTGTGTGTGTGTGTGCGTGTGTGTGTGTGTGTGTGTGTGTGTAGTTGTCTATTTCAGGCCTGTCAGGTTGTCAGCTCTGGCACTTGGCGGTGGGTTTAGAGGGCAAATTCACTGTTTGCATGGCTGCCTGTTTGTTCTCCTGTCTGTCTGTGTCACCTCTGGGTCTTGGTGGTGAGCTGGCACGGGTGGCCGATGTCCCTCTGAGTTGGTGACGAGCTTGGGTTGAAGTATTCTTCAGCCGTCAGTGCTGCGGGATTGGTAACGGCAGGAGATGACATCTGAGTTACCAGGGCCTGCAGAGAGGAGGCAGAATATAATAAAATAAGAGGAGAAGAGATGAATACTGCATATTGCACCATGAGTTACTATCCTTAATAAATTACTGCATTTGCTTCTAGTTGCAGATGTTGAATGCTTTAAACCCTCATCAAAAACATTCAGTCAAAGTCATAACAGACTTCATTGTTCCAAAATGTACCTTTGTGTGCGTCAAACCCCCCCAAAAAAAGGCTTTTGCAATGTTGTGAATAGAAGAGGCGACAGTGAAGGGGAGCAGAGTGAGGAGATACTAAGCATGAGTCATAGAAACTCCCAGCATACACAAATTAAAAACATAATCAATATTTGAGAACAGGTTGGGGCCTCTGAGTGATTGTTTTACTGTGCAAGCATGCGCTTGTGTTGACACAGTCAGCGTCCCCTCTGATCAGGGGGAGAAGATAGTGACAAATCAGATAGTTAAGAGGATCCTTAATTAGGAAGACTGAATAATACTGTTGTATGATATCAACAGCGTTAATACCTGCTTATACATATTCAATCTGAGTTTTTTTGTTCAGTTTTAGTCACTATACACATAAATAATTCATCACTACTCACCCCGTTGTTCGGGCCCATGTGTTGCTCAGCAATCCCAAGGAAGTTCTGCAGCGGAGTCTTCCCACCTGCTCACACACACACACACACACACACACACACACACACACACACACACACACACACACACACACACACACACACACACACACACACACGCACACAGTAAAAACAGTTGTCCAAGACAACTGAGCTCCATGATCCACGATGTTGGTGATTTTGAACTAGTTGGAGAGTAAATTAAACAGGAGCAAGAATGTGACTGAATCATTCTGTGAAAACGTCAAAAACTACATCTCTTCGTAAGGTGCAGGCTCCGACCAGTAGGGGGCAGTAGTGCAAATGTGCCAGCAAAATCAACACAAGAAGACAAAGGATATAGTTGGGGCGGAGCACACTGATATTTCAGGATATAACAGTAACCTTGGGTGAAAAACTACAAATTTAAGAGTTTGTTGCACAAGCAAACAATTATGTGATTAATTATGTAGCACCTTGATGAACCTAAGTTTTTTTTTTCTTTTTTAAGGAACCCAGGCCCCATTTAAAGAGTGCTACATTTGATTTAGATAAAGATAATTTTACCAGCTTGTTAGCATGGGGTTGAGCTCTTCTGGTGCTGTGGTTGTCCCCTCTACCCAGAGACAGAACGAGAGTTAAAAGTGATGCCACATCAGTGGGGTGAGCTTTAGATGTCGAGTATCTGTATGTATTTAGGCGCTTTATCAACAGATCCTGGCCTGCTCAGACATTTTTAAACAAAATGATGAAAAGCAGCAAATAGAGTGGGTCACTCAATCAGGACTCAGTGTATTCCCCCCCCCCCACACACACACACACACACACACTTCCATCATGCATATTAGCAGAGTGTGGTTGAGGACTGTGACCTGGGGGAGCTCGGCTCACAGAGGAGTGTGTGATGGCTGATCCTAGCTGACAGCGACAGTCCGGGGAGGCAAGCCTGCTAATCCTGTTTCATTTATGATCTGAACCAGAAAACGAGACAGAGCTACCGAGTAAACATTTGGGGCTGTTAGCGGGAGCCTCTGGGTGATTTCATCGAGTTCAGGTGAGGGGGATTACTCATCAGGGACTCCTTTATCAGACATGACGTGGCACTTGAACTGGAGGTTACAGCGGCACAGAGAGCAGCAGCTGTGACGCACCGACACACTGATGGTGTCTAAAACTCATTTGTTGTCAAAGAGCAGCTGATGTACCTTTTGTCTTGTTCTTGTTCTGATCCGACAGGTGGTCAGTTCTGGTCCTGGTGATCAGCTCCACATTGGAGGCCGCATAAACCTGAAAGAAGAACTTAGCGGTGTGTCCATGTAACTGAATTTTAATCAAACTTTGAAAATGACACAAAAGAGGAAATGCAAATTTTCTTCACTGATTTGGAGCGAATAAACCAGGATACACATTGCTAAACAGGTCGTCATGGCAATCGTCACGTATACTAAGAAAAGACATTGTGTTTTTGACACACGTCAACGCTGCCACCATTTTGGTAATGACATGACTTATGTGGACATATATACAGGTGAGAGGGTGAACTGTGGTTTTTCAAGATAATAAGCAGTTCTTCAACTAGTTTTAGTAAGTAAGTTTAAAATGTTTTAGATCTTTGTAGTGTAGAAAATAGTTGTGTCAACATCAGACTGTTAATAGCTGGGCTGCAGTCTCGGTTACGGTGGCTGCTGTCTTCCTTCTCTCCCCCTCCTCTCTTTGCTTCTCCTCCTCTGAGTGCATAATCTATTTACTACTCATACTATACTCAAATAAATCAAATATATTGTTATGCATCCATAATATACCCTGTTGTGTAGTAGACTATATCAATTTCTAAAAAACATATCCCGTATTGCTGTAGCTTTATTGTTGTAACTCACGACCCCTCACTTTATTCTATTGCATTTATAGTATAATCTATCACTTTTCCATCTTACTATATTGTAGCTTAATCCATGTTTAAGACAATATACTATGCTGCACCACCGCTCATTCATGAGCCTGATGACCGTTATCTCTTCAGGATGATACAGCAATCATAACCTATCTATGGATATTTAAATAAACAGAGACAAAACTTACATCATGCACCCTTGAATACGACTGACTGCTTACTGAAATCAGTCAAGACATATGAACCTTCCGGAGCTTATCAGCCAGTAAAGCGTGGTTGCTTTGTCTGCACATAGCTGTTCTCAGGCCAGGCTTGTCATTACCAGTATGGTACAGGTCTTGAGGAATTCCTTCCAGTTCCAAGTCTCACCTCAGCAATTTTTGGGAAGACTTGGAAGACTATATTCACAGCTTAATCCAAAAAAAAAAAAAAAAAAAAGGAGTTTCAGTCTACCATTTTGGACATTGACTCTTTTCCCAAAAGCAATCAAACCACCCCAAGTGAGCGTAATTTTTTTTTTTTTTTTTTGCAAAATTTTGGAAGGTTTTCTTTTTTTGGTCAAATTTTGCTATTATCTGTCAAACTTTTCCAACGATGGAAACTTTACTAATCGTGGTAAAGAGGAAGTAGGGCAATACAGAAGCAATTCTTTCTCACTGCCTTTAATATTCCCGTCAATTGCTTATAATTATGTATGTATTGCTTATTTAACTGTTGTAGAAAACTAAAAATACTTTTAAACTTTTATTTTTATCACTAATGAAAAAAGGCTCAAAATATAACCTTAAACTGAGTAACATTATACAACGTGCTTTTCTATCAATATCTTCAAGCTATAACAGAAAACTTTAAATGATTAAAAGAAAATAGTTATTAAAAAAAGATCAGGCAGATGATTCTAAGTTTACACTGGCCATCAGAAAACCGAGAGCAAGAACTCAAAAGCGTCCAAAAGGAGAACGACTCAGCTGGAGTTGTCTGTTTATGTTTGAAACTCTAAATCAATGATGTCGAAAATAGATGCTTTTCAGGCGGCTGTGTTTTAGAGTCGAGCCCCTCTGAAGTGCTTTTTAAAGCTCTTGTGACAGATGGTCCTGTATGTCTGACACTTGTCTCCCATCGATCCCTCGGGGGGGGGGGGGCTAGGGAAGTAAATGGGGTCAAGGTAATGCATCAGTCGCCGCAATAAAAACGCTCTTTTTAACTTAATTTGAGAGGCCATATGGCATCTTCATTATGTTTTCTAAAAGGCAACAGGATATACCGTCGTAACCATTATAAGAGATCGGGAATCATTCTGGACATGACACACTTGAGGTGACTTTCAGGAAATATCAGCCTGAGCTGTGACAGCGTTGGCGTCTGTGCAGCATCACTGGGCTCTACCTTGGCTTCATATCCATTCACTGTCTCAGTCTTCTCACTCCTCCAGCCTAGGATGCCCGTCTTGTTCCTGCAGAGGAGATTCAGCGAACCCTCGATTATTCTTCTGTGGTCTCAACTCCAGGAAACGTTCAACATGACAATAAATATATTTGTTGTCGGACACAAAACCTTAAATACATGCTTATAGATAAATTAAACCTGAAATCAACATATTACTTTATTTTGACCAAGAAGTTTTGATTATTAGGCTGATGATTGTCATCGATGTAACAGATATTGATGTTGGCAGGGTTGCTAGCATATTTGTAGATTCCTCCAACTGGCCTGATCTGGAGTCAGCTCATATCCTGAGGGTGCGTTAACGGATTTCTGGCCTTAAACAGCTAAGCAGAAGTGCTGCAGTTTTTGTGCATGGCTGAGTAAAGATGTACGAGCGTCCTGCCTGTGCTGTGTGACAAAGTGGTTTGCTCGATTGCATCATAAATAGATTATTGGCTTGTCGACAGGAGTGCTGACCAAGGAAGATACACAGAGGTGACACTGAGGTACAAACCTGACAGGAAGATGATTACCATCCCGCAACTACCACAGATATATCTCTCCCTCCCTACTTTTCTCTCTCATTCACCTTTGTCTTCTGTCTTACTTGCTTTTTGTCTCACTCCACTGATATATCAATGAGTCTTCCTGCAGTCTGTTTCTCACCCCTTTCACCACCTGCCTCCAAAACCATCGACTTCCTCTGTTTTAGCTTACGCATCGTGTTTTTTTCCGCTGTCTTGCATCCCATTCATCTTTCCCTCCCTGTTTCTCCCTAAAATGCCTTACATTTCCTCTTATCGCTCTCTCTCTCTCTCTCACTCTTATTTTCTCCCTTGGCTCCTCTCAATCGTTCTCCATTCTCTTTTTATCCTCAATTTCATCCCTCTCTTTCCTGTTTTCTGCCCTTCAAACCTCTCTATCTAAAGCCTGTTTTGCCATCCCTCTTTATGTCTCTGTCACAGTATTCTCATCTTACTACCTGACTGGAATAATTTTGTGATCAATGTCCCAGCTTGCCCCACCCTCCCCACCCTTCCTTTATACCTTTATCATTATATTTGAAATTGAGCTGTAACACCATACTGTTATCGTAAAACATGGAAACGCCTGCACGTGAGCCTCTTTAACATTTCATTTCTTCTGCCATGTGCTTCGTCTCCATGTTCACTTGTGTAATTTACATACATTGGATTGTTGAGCTTTTGTGGTTGGTGCTTGATTCTATCAGCTAATGCTAATTTGTTCCGTGCTCATGCAGGCTGACATATTTTGGTTGACATTTTGGGCATAAGAGAATCAAAAAGTCCGGTGAGTGAGTAACACTGTGGACATTCTCTCCTTGCTTTAGCTACATTAAGCTAACAGTCATTCAAGAATAACAAAGTGTATAGCAGTGAAACGTCGGGATACATTTCATCCTGTGTAGGAGTGTTGCATGAACTTTGAGTTCAAATTCCTTTTGCAACAGAATGAATGTTATTTCATCTTTCAAAAGTTTTGTAGTTTCACTTTGACCTTTCAGTGAATTCAGCAGTTTCCAATTTTGTCACATGAAAACAAGACTCGGTTGGCTCTATTTTAAATATATCAGTAATGTGTGCTGGTCAAACTGATCAAATTAGTTCCATGAGTTTTGTTGTCTTCCTCATTACCATCAAATCACAGAGGGCAGACAGCATAATGCAATCCAGCCACACTATGTATGGTTGGGATGATATTTTTGCATGCAGGTTTTTCTCAAAACCTGTCAAACTTGTGAAATATTTTTGCTGTCCTTCACAAACATTCAGTGTGTACAGTGTAAACAAACATCCTGCATATCTGTATTCTGTGTAAACGAGTTGCTATCAGTGGCATCTGACCTCTCAAAGGCGATATTGCGAGTGTCCAGCTGAGTGGTCACCACTGGGGCAGACAGCCGGGCAGCTACCTGCTCGTCACTCGGCTGCATCGCCCCCAGTAGCCCCAAACCAGCGGCTGTGCTGCTGCAGGCACCGCCATTACCCCGGCCAGGTGAAAGCGCCGTGAGAGACGAAACGCACAAGGTCTCACAGAACACCAGCTGCCTGTCATGGTCAACCTCCATCACCTCTGCATTGGAGTCTTGGAGATGAGAGAGAAATGAGGGAAATATTAGTGTGCAAGACAGAGGCACATTTGCAAAACACAAATTTGCAAAACTACATGTAAATAAAGTCAATAATAACTGATGTCAAGAGACTACAGCCAGAGAGAGAGAGATGTTTAACGCTAAAGATCCAGGCAGGACCGGGAGAAAGAAACACAGGGAGACAGTACATTATGCAGAGACTCAGAAAAAGTCCAAGAAAAGGTCAGGAGAGGAGGAATAATTTAAGTAGTGAGAGGAAGAAAGATAAAAATAAAAGAAGAACTAGGTAAAATAACGCAGAGGAGCCAGGGGAGGAGAGAGGGAGGGGTAGGAGCCCTGAAGCGAGGCTTGACAGAGGAAGGGAAGAAAGAGAGGATCATCCTGGAGAGTCAAGGTCCACCTGCACCAGTCTCTGTGAATTTGCTTGCCTCTCATATCTACCTCAAATAGAGCTTGTGTAACTGATAAATACAAGAATGTGTTCAACTTGGATGTGTGCATTCACTTAATTAGACAGTGGAACCGGTGCTGTCTCCATGCATCTAATAATATTGCACTAGCAGAGTAATAACTGTGAAATCATACATGCATGATCTGTCTGCTCAATCATTTCATTTCAAACTTACATCAGATCTGAGATATCATGTCATTTTCTGTGTGACAGGTGGTGCAATATTATTGGTTGGCCAGAATGGAAAAGTAGATGGAAAATCAGACAACAGAGAGAGAGAGAGAGACAGAGACAGAGACAGAGAGACAGAGAGTGACAGAGAAAGAGAGAGACACAGAGAGAGAGGAAAAAATGTGAGAAGGAAATTTCAATGGACAAAGGGAAGAAAGCCAGAAGCAGAGGAGGGAACGAGACAAACACAGTGTACATCATATAGTCACTCGCCTGTGCATCTGACCACATACAGTATCTTGAAACAATAGTTTGACTCTTTGGGAAATATCATTCTTGAAAATTAACATATATGCTTCAAATAAGCTAATGCTAGGAGTTAGCTTGTCTGAACATCAACTCTGTCTCAAGAAAGGTGATCAAATTAAACTTTGTTATTTCACGTGTGACTGTAGGCCGTGTAACCAAACAAACCGATCCACACACTGAATTGCAATAATGAGGTTGGGCTAAGAAAACAAACCTTTCGTTAACTGTCTCTTTAAAACAATAACATACTGTGCACATAGAACAGCAGTGGAATGAGTTCTTTTTCACAGAAACAAGTTAGCATTGTCAGACGTCGCCCCAGGTTAAAAGTATTTCAAGATATTTTTTGGTTAGAGTGTTTAAAAAATAAGTAAAAGTGTCACTACTTTCATGTAATTCAAAGCTTTTATTCATATCAAAGATGGCGGTGACTAACAAGTCTAATATAAATGTAATCACACAGAAAACAGATAAAACACTGGGTTGGTTCGACTGCTAGTATTTACGTTTTCATAATCATGAAGGTGGCTGCAAAAAAAAACAAGTAAATCTTATACAGTTTTGTTTGCCACAGAGTGTAATCCAGCAATAATCCAAACTCCAACATAAAAATGGCACCATTGTTTTGTGGCCGAGGAAACCCATGGCGCCCAACGAAGAGGTCAGTTTTACGAAGTGAGGTTCAAGATTGATTTCTGACCTTGTCCCCTGAAAATGAAGCTTCGGTTTCCTCTCTGCCAGGTCATCTGCTCAAAACCTGTCAAGGTAGTATCGACGCGGAGACACTGACCGCTCTTCCAGACTCTGTAGGTGTCGCTGGGGCAAATCCGAGACACGAGAGGCACTAGTGACAAACGCAGAGACACTTCATAAAAAAGTAGCTGATGAGCTGATTGTGAAAGTCCATCTATTTGTGGATTTGTAAAGTAGTTAACATAACAAAAATGGACTGTTTAAAAAAAGGAGAAAAAAAAACAAGGGCACGAAGTGTGTGAGCATCAGGGTCTAGTATACACCAAGAAGAAAATGGCCACTTTATCTCCAGAAGATAAAAACGATGAAACGATGTGATTAGTTCTGACTGTTTGGTGCTGGACTGGTTTACTGAATTCAGTGAAGCAAAGACACTAGACTCACCCCAGCTGGTAAACTCCCATTTCATCTCCACATAGAAGTCCTGGGCCTGGGGAGGGAGGGAGAGAGAGAGAGAGAGAGAGAGAGACAGACAGACAGACAGACAGACAGACAGACAGACAGAGAGAGGGGTGGGTGATTGAGATTGATAGAAGGACAGAAAGTGATGCATTTAAAGATGAGAGGCAACATGGAGGAAGAAAAGAAAAGGATTGAAAAAAGACAGTGATGCTGCTTCACTGTCCGTGCCAAAAATGGGGGGACTAGCATGGAGAGCTGGCAGTGTATTTTGTGCATATGGGTTAATAATAGAACTGATGGATGGAGAATGATGTGGGTGAGAGCAGGAGAGAGGAAGAACGGCGTGATGTTTGCAAATGGGTGTGAGCTTAAGTGCGAGTACATGCTGTTGTTTTCTAAGTGTGAAGGGTTTGTTCTGACAATGTGTGTGTGTGTGTGTGTGTGTGTGTGTGTGTTTGTGTGTGTTTGTGTGTGCATGTATGTGTAAAGGGGGCCAATTGGAACAGATATAAAGTTAGAAAGAGGAAGTTCTCTGCATTTCAATTGCTATATATATATATATATATATATATATATATATATATATATATATGTGTGTGTGTATATATATATACAGTATATAGGCTTATATAATTATTGTGCAGCACTCATTTCTACACCTTTATAATTTGAGCTGACTTGTACGCCCTCCTGCTAGCTTGTAGTGCTGCTTTCAGGTACCGCAAGATAGCTCAATATTTTCACCAAATTCACGAGACAGGCAAAAGAGGAAGAGAATGTTTACGAAGACACTTGTCTCTTTCTGTAATGTTTGCCATTAGCAACTGCATTTTAACATGAAAACAGCTGCTGTGATTTCAGGCAGACATCATAAAGTCAGTCATAAGTATTAAGGACAGCTATCTATCTATAACATGTCATTTGTAGATCATGATACCACATATTTCCATCCCTCTTGTTTTGTGGTCCATTCAGTTTTTTCATTTCATATCATGTTACAATAGCATGTTGCTCCTCAAATCTCATATTAGATCTGAGCTAGTCCACTTGTTGTATCTTACCACCTGTACTGGCACAGCAGAACTACATGATGCTGCAATCACACTGTTGCGCAGACTGTTGATTTAAATTATATTTATCAAAAAGAATATTCTGTCTGGGATGTAAGATATGACATTGTGTAAAATGTAGAGAATAATGGACTATAATACTGAGCCTTGGCTGGTAATCGGTCCAATCCTCTCAATAATTTAGCTTCTATAAACAAAAGCTATGACTACTTGATGCTTATCTTTACTGAGAGATGTGTATCTGTATTTGCCAGTAAGCCCAACTGAACGTCATAAATTCAATACGTAATCAACAGTCATCACATAAGTCCATTGCAATTTTGCATTCATCCAGAATGCAACCCAACCTTGAAACTACCCTCTGCACAGAGGTTGCAGTTTCAGTTTGTGCGTGCCACAATGAGCCTTGTTCACACGCAAAGCAGTTATCTTGTCCAAGCTGAGGTTTACAAACACCGTTGCACACTGACATTTATAAAAAGTAATGAATATCCGGACTTCACTGTCACTACTATCTGACACAAAGTCACACAACATAACACAGCCCCCGCAAGTAGCGGGCAAGCAATCAAGACACAGATAGTGTAGACCAAGATGGACTGTCCCACTGTTAGCAAGAAAAGCCAGAGAGCGTGAGCACTGCAAGCTAGCCCATTACTATGACGTGATGCTTTTCACTGACATCAAACTTACTACTGGATGGTGCTCCTGCAATTCACTCTTTTTTACTTGTAATTTGGACACATGGGGCTTTGCATAATCTGCAGAGTTTCACCAACATGCATGTAAGCTTACAGAGCTAAACTGCTCTGGCCACAGTCTATCTATCTGAAGGAGTGTACCTTTAAAAAGTGGCACTGGTCTCTTGAGGGAATAGAGATGACTCAAACTACCTAGAGACTGAGGGATCTGCGACATGGAAAGGCATCTGCTGAGTTCAGTTCCCTTGCTGAATAAGTTATTAATACCTTCAAACAAAAACAAGAAAATTTTCTTCTGAGAGCAAATATGTAAATATTGCCACGATTCATCTACATTTCAAATGAATGCAGCTCTGCATACAAACTCTTTTGATGTGTACTGCTAGTTTTGTGTCATGTATGTAATTATTTTGTCTGTTCTTCTGTATATGCGTGTGTGTGTGCGTGTGTGTGTTTGTGTGCGTGTGTATGTGTAGGCACAGCAGCGTTTTTGATTTTTTTCCGTTTGTGCATGAAAATGTTTATATGCTTGTGTGAAATCTTACTTGGCGCAGACGCTCCAGCAGGACGGGGATGCCCGCCAGTCTCTTGGCAGTCCTCTGGTAGTCACGGTAACGAAGCACGAGACGCACCAACTCTAGATCTCTTGTACTCACTGCCTCCTGAAGAACTGAGAGGGGGAGAGAGAGAGAGAAAGAGAGGGGAGAGGGGAGAGAGAGGCAAAGTGAGAGACAGACAGTAAAACACAGCCGATTACTCAGGCCTTATGAAAAATTAATGTACATGAGCAATTTAAGGGGGCAGCGAGAATTGCTGAAACTGAAATAGGTCGGCAACTGCAACTCACCCGTCATTCATCAGACAGGCCCTTTGCTGCTAATCTTAAAGGCTGTTCTACACTTGAACAATTAAAGAACGTTGGTTGCATTCATGTAATGTTCTTACATACAGGATTTTTTTTTTTAGTCCTTTTTTTTAGTCCTCAATTTATGCGTTTTTGTGGTAACAAAACCAGAGAGTGTAATCAACTGCACTACTGACAAGACACAGTAATAAGATTAAGATCGTAGATTAGATAAAAAGGAGTGTGACATCACCTGGTTGTTTTTAGACTCCTGTTTTGTTGCTGCTGCTTTTTTTTTAATCATCAAGAGTGACCATATTTAGACGAGATGGTGGAGCTGAAGAGGGGCAACAGTCAGGATCTGACTGTTTTCTATTTTATTGAGACGCATATAATACAGTAATTTATTACAAATGTTAAGTTTTATAGTCACAGTATGTCACAGTTGGCTGGTAGGAATCTTTGAATCAAATAAATATCAAAGGAAATAGCTGATGATGTCGTGAAGCAGCAGTGGCATCATAGTGTTTGCTTTTTTTCATCTTTTTTGAAACAAATAACCATTGGCAAAGTTGAATCTGATGCTCTTCAGCATGCTCTTTATTAACAGCTCATTAGGGGTGGGGGGAAATTTTTTATCTCTGGCTGCAATTCAAGTTTTCCTAAAATATAATTTCTCAGTGCAAAATAGCAAATCACTGTGAACGCAATCTACTGTGTCACCTGAGCTCCTTGTCGCATAGTGTCAGCTGCGAACTCCTCCATGGTGACTTGATTGTATTTCCAGAATCATCAAGAGAGCCAAATTTAAAATTGTCTTTGTGAAATAGAACTAGAGGGACCTGTTACTGTGGACCGTTGTGAAAATGTAGAAAATGATATATCATACATTATGTATCACAGCCAATTGAGATGTTTTATTCTGGTTTACTGCAGATGGGACGCTATGCATGAGGTCTATAAACATGCAGGAATAGTCTTCCCAAATAGCAGAATGTATTTCATTGAAATGTCCTGAAAAACTACCTGTAAATAAAGACGTCACCCTCTCCCTTGCCTTCAACCTTGCTGCTGCGGCAAGAGGAGCACAGGATACTTGTTAGAATGACTAAACTGTATCAGGGATGTTTCTGGGAATGCAATTATTTTGCTTTGTATTGATGACATTCTGCAAACACTCCAGTTATAATGATTTACAACGGATGAACAGCCTCAAACTGAGTGGGAATACTTGAATCCTAATGGCAACAAATGACAAGCTCCATGGACCAAATTGTGAACACAATAAACAACCAAACTTGTTTGTTCAGCTTGTTACAACCATGCTACCATGCTAGTTCGCTAATGTTACACTGATAATAAAGTTCCACAAAATCTCCATACTCCCATGCTGAGTATGTGGCTGTTTAAACAGTAACAGAACATTTTCTTTGAGTCTTCCGCCATTTTTCCTACATTTCCTCTTTTTAATGGCTGACTATTAAAATAGCCTCTCTCACTTACAGTATGATAAACATATTCATTTTGCGGCTACAAACTCTATTAACTCAATCCGGTGTCGAAATTACGTTCCAATTAAGAAAGTAAAACCATTTCAAGTGAACACAAATGAAGAACGGGGGAAAAGAATGAACTGAAAAATTAAAAAGAGGAAGAATATCTGAACTGACACACCAAATCTAACTTGGATCAGAAAAAAAAATCTGCACTGCAACCAGCCACGCGTTGCTTTATGCATATAGTCATTTAAACCATTGTCAAAGTTTTCTCTCAGTGATAATTTGAGTGCTCGTGGCAAACTTATTGTCCTGAGTGTGTGCATTGAGAGGAGGTGCTCTTCATTCACATAATGGCTTGTTAAAGTATTGATAAATCAAACAACACTGGATCCTACCCCCGCTGACCACCCTCGTCAGTAGATGACATCAAATGTAGGTTGTGATGTCAGGTGACTCAAATTTAATGCCAAGGTCATCTTGATGTAAAATAGTTACGGCAACTGATGCAGATGGTTTATTGGTTTTGAACTGCGTTGTTAAGTAACAAAAAATGTCTCCCAAATGTCGTCTTGAAGTTACAGCTGGACAATTTAGAGAAAATCTAATTGTGATTTTTTTTTTAACGGATACTGCAAATACACTATGATTTACTATATTAGAAAGAAAACCATTCTTGAGTCACCATTCACATTTTCGTCAAAAAAATATATTGATATATGATTTTTAAGGGAATTTACCAAAGCAAATGTTTTCTTAAGTCTGGAAAAAAGTCTGCAGCACCACAATACTTCATTCAAAATGTTGCTTTTCCACACATTTTGCAATTATCACTCCTCTTGCTATCTGGATATTGCACTGGTTCAGATTGTGATTTTAATAGTTCTCGAGCTCCCCAGCTCCTAGTCACATTGTTCCGACTCATAGCTGTCATATCTGTTTTCACTGACGTTTTCTCTGTTCACGTAGGCTCGTGGAAGGACAGGGGGGTCTACAGCCACACCACCAAATATATTAGTCTGCTAGTTTTCTTACTGACTAAAATCTAACTGTTTGGCCATACATGATGTAAAGGTATTCTGACTAAAACTTAACTTCTGTAACCCTAACAGTGAAGCTCTCCAAATAACCTTCATCATGGTCTTTTATCTTACTTTAGTTGGACTGGAGAATCATTATTAATTTGACAATAACCGTATATTATTGTCTAAATGCTGCTTATTGTCGCTTTATCTTTAAACACACATGCTGACCAGTAATACATCATGTAGCAGGCACACTGCACAAACTCAAAAACAAAGAATACACAAACTCACCAGTCCATCCATTGCGGTTCTCCTTGCTAACATCAGCTCCATGCTGCAGCAGGACTCTGGCACAGTCTAGGTGGCCCAGGGTGACAGCCAGGTGGAGAGGAGTCCGACCCCGAGGATCCAGAACCTCTAAATCAGTCTGGATGGAAGACAATGGGGGAGGTTGAGCGGAGGAGATAAGAGACGGAAATAAGAGGAAAGACGGAGAAAGGCGGAAGCGAGACAGATGAAGTGGGGTTAATTGCTCATCATTGTAGAGCTCTTCTAGTTCAGGAAGAGGAGGAGGCGGGAGAAACACAAATATAATAGGTACGTCAGCGAGGAGATGAAGATGGAGGGATGGGTGGGAGACACTGGCAGGTGCTAATTGATCTGTCACCACTCCAGCATGGCGGGGCACTACGTTCCTACAGCATCTCACTTATTCTCTGGGTTTTATGGCCTGACACTCGCGAACCGAGCCTCCATTCTACAACCTTCTTTCTGCAGGTTTTCAAAAAGTGCGTCTTTTACCTTAAAAGTTTGAATTGTGGCATGTGATATGAGAAGGTAAAGTGGAAAAAGCAGCACAGTTCTCAAATTGCCATGTCAGATGCTCTTCACCTGCAGTACAGAGCCTCTGTGTGACCAGTCATTTTCTTCCCAGCAGATCTGATACATCGCTGAACAAAGGCAAGCTTAATTCCCTGAAAACTCACATCAGCTCCACTTCATCGCCGTATATAGTAGCTTGCCAACATGGCCGTATTGGAATAGTGTATCCTTTTAAGATAATTATATAAGAGACAGGCTTTGTATGACTTATATATACCAGAAAGCATACATAACAGCAGCATAAATAAGACAAGATAAAAGGTAAAAAAAAATCATCTGCAAAAGAGAGAGAGAAAGAACAATGGAGTAGGAACAACACTAAATTGCGCAATCATCTCTGAGAGGAACTTTACAGCCAACCAAAGTCACCATCAAAGGAGCTCTGTGCTTTTTACCTGTTTAAAATAATCAGCATCTACGATTGTATCTGACGGAGTGTGAAGAGGATTTGTCTGTTGGGTAAAAGGGTTTCATCTTCTCAACTGTACCACAATAGCTGTGGATCAGGTGGTATAGAGAGCTGTCCACTAATCTCTGGGATAGCAGATCAATCCCTGGCTCTTCTTATCCATGTGTCAGAGTCCTCGAGGCAATACTGTAAAGTGTGTAGAAAAAATACTATTTGTTATTTGACACTCCCTCATTTCTCTGAGCCATGGAGCCACCTGTGGCCTCTGTGTACTCTTCCATGTTAAGACCAGTGAACTTTTCACTTTGGGATATCACCCCAAGAGAAACATTGAAGATTCATCATTCAGCATTTTAGATATGTGTGTGACATCTTGTTGCTTGCTTGCATTGGGCAAATCTGTAGAAGTTGGGATTGGAAGACCGGGGAAAAAAAGAGGGTGGGGCTCAGGATAGGACACAGCAGAAACACAAAATATTCAAAACACAGAAGGAAATTAACGTAGCTTAGTAAGAAAATGGGAATTAGAGAGCTAAGGTGGAGGGCTTTTTCCTTGGATAATTATTTTTAGTTAAGTAGGATGTTAGCTTAAATAATGTTAAATCCATGATTATCTATTAGTTGTGTAAGATCCATCTTCTTTGAGATGCTCAGTTTGGCAACCTGACTGGTAATAATGGAAATGTTTCTGAAGAGGGAAAATATTGATAGCGTCACTGAATCACCAGAAAAATTACATTTGTGCATACATTTGGATTTGAAGCCGGAGGAGCCCTCTCTAGGGCATGTATCACAGCTGTAAGTTACCTATATTGCTGTTTAGATGTGAATAAATGTGGAATGTTGAGTAGCATCACCACAGGTTTGACAGTAGCATCGGGGTAACAGGTCATTGGACTTTCCTGTAACCGTATCAACAGCTGTCTATTACAGCTGGCACACCTGGTAGGATACTGCATCACTTACTGGCTGTATTGTAGTTCACAGACCTGCCTACCCCTCTCTGTCGGAACACTGGCTGCTCTATGCACCAGCAGGCTGTTGTCGCTTGCTTCTGCAGTGCGCTCTAATATCAGCAACTTTTACAACACTGATCTCAGAATTGTCTTCACATTAAATAAAGCCACTGACATTATCCAGGGCCTCAGCTGCTCCAAGGTCAGCGCTGTCAGTCTGTTGTCATAATTCTAATTAAGGAATGACTTCTGCAGATTAGCGTAGCCTGACTTAGAATTACCACTTCAGAGGAACTGTGGAAAGTACTTTTGAGGAATATGTGTTTCAGTTATAGTATAGTATATCAGAGATAGAGCAAAGCCAGAAATATGTCTGAATCCTATTAGTCCACATACATCATGAAGTCAAAGCGGTTGCGGGAGGAGTGGCTATAATCAAGATTAATTTCTGAGCGACTGAGAATATACCCAACAAAATCCTCAATGTGTGGAAGGAAGCTGGAGTGAAATAAAATATGAGTAGAAATGTCACAGGTTAACAGTTATGCTGCAAGGCACACACATTGTGAGGAGAGCTGGAAAGCTGTTATACTATCAATCAGTTAGTGCAAGCTTCTGTTTCTTGCAATTTGCAAGGGAAATGAGGAAAACTGCACAGAATACACTCTGACATTAATGAGTGTATGGATGCTAGACAAAAAAGATATGTGCTGAAAAACCACAGAGGCACTAATATGCTCTCATAATATTTAAATCTGTACTGTACTTAGGCATAACTCTACCTTACAGCAGTGTTCATGAGTGCAACTAACTTCACTCTTTATTTAACAGCATTCTCCTCTCCACAGCTCCTTCAAAAGCCACCCTGGAGAGACAACAAGACACACACACACACACACACACACACACACACACACACATGCACACACACACACACACACACACACACACACACACACACACACACACATGCACAAAGAAATATCAATCGTAAAAAACTGCCTGTCAGCAACAACTGCAACATGCAATTCGAGCTGAGTTGGAAGGAGAGAATAAGAAAGAAGCGACAGATTGTTGGTGCAAGTGATTGCTATGGAAAATGGAAAATGTAGAGAGAAGAGGGGAGTGGAGATGGAGGCTGAGCTGAGGTAGACAACAGTAGGAGCGTCCCTCAGGAAGGGCTACTGGGACTTGGGAATAGGGAGAGGGAGAGTCTTAGCAACGTAGCTAGAGAGCTTTGTTTGTGTGTGCTGGGCAATGAAAGCACGCCAGGTGTACGTTTATGCAAATGCAGCCACTTTCACGGCTCTGTGTGTGTGTGTGTGTGTGTGTGTGTGTGTGTGTGTGTGTGTGTGTGTGTGTGTGTGTGTGTGTGTGTGTGTGTGTGCGTTTGAGACACAAGTTCTCTTCTCTCAAAGGATGCTGCGGACAACATATGCTTCTGCAGCAGAAATGTGAAGAACTCCAGCAAGTATTTTATAGATCAAACTATGGCTTGCAGTGTTTTTCACAAGCAGTAGCAGGGAAAGGAGGCAAGTAAAACCAACCAATGAATATTAATAGCAGGCCTTGGAAAATACCAAAACCAAAAAAGGAAATGGTATTTTTGAAAGAGTGTCTTCACATGTTATTGTTAGGACATACAAGGGAGGGAAAGGAAGAAGCAGTACAGAGCTGAAATAAAAGGAAAATAACCGCTTCTCTCCTCTCTTTTTTTTATAGCAGAGTCTCATGGCTGTCCTTTCGGTCAATGCTCCCACCTTAAGTGGCTGCGTGTAACACTGGTGATCATGAATTTAAGGTTATTTTACAGCTGCACTCAATTTCAATTACTAAGAACTGAGGGTGGAGGGCTGAAATGTAGCGTGAAGTCACCGGGGGAGCTGGAGGGGAGGGCTTGACAGGTGAAGTAATGATGCTAGTAAAGGATCAACGGAAACATGTGGTAAGGCAGTGAGAGGCAGCGAGAAAAGGATAGAAGTGAGCTGACAGTTAGGATATAGAAGAAGAAGGAGGAAGGTGTGAAAGGCACAGGAGTCTCCCACACCAAAATATAACATGGGAAGACATAGGGAGACAACAGAACAATCTACTGAACTGCTCTTTCTCTCGCTCCAAATTGTAGCTTCTGGCTTGCTTAGACAATGAATAAAATAGAAAGAATGGGACAACAGTTTTCATCTTGGTTTATATTTATCCCAGACAGAATTATTTACTTCATCTATCAAAGAGGCGTATTAGATTTAAGCCTCAAATGTTACTGAGTGCACATCAGCTCCTCGGAGTCTCACAAATAGCCTTATTTCTATTTTTATTCAAAGTTACAGCTGGGAGTGTCAAAAACTTGCTGCTATCATGAACAAGGCACTCTCTGCTCCTTAACTGTCAGTTAAGGAGCTTTAAGGCCATGCTCAAAAGGAAAACAGAAGGTTGACATGGTTAAACATCCCTAATCTGGATTGATATCTTAATCTATCAACATTCCCATCCTTAATTATCATAAGTGACAACATCTCAGTACAACACCCTCCTCCTGTCTAAATTCCAAATCAGCACGGACAGCATGTGAGAAATGTGTTTTGATGACACCTTCGAGTTCTGTCAGAAAACAGTGTCGGACTCAAAATGAGCCTTGATGATGTGTTATGGTTTGTTTGGTCCAATTTGCATCAAAAGTAGAGGGGACACGAAGAGGCTTAATGTAGTGACAGACGGAGTCGCGGTCAGCCTTAACAGAGCACACAGCAAGTTTCTGTGGATTATTTAGATGGATGCCAAGCACACTCTCTACAAAAAAGCCTATTTTAAACAGAAATGGAATGGGGCCGATTGTGGAGGTCGTAAAAGAACTGATATGACGCCAAGCTGAGTTCACCCACCTGACATCAGCCCAAATATGGCAGCACACTGAGAAGTTTGGCAGTATTAGCTCATATACTTTGTGTTGTTAAATATCAATTTCCACTATTCCAGCCCCTCTCTGTTTAACTTGTGTGTGTCTGTATGTGTGTAACCAACATCCTCATACAACAATACTTAATAAACAAACCTCAGGTTGCCCTTCAGAAATTTTTAATTTTCCTGATGAGATGCACAGGACATTCTTTGAAAGGAGGTCAGAAATACCAAGTTGAAACTATCAACTTCTAAAGTCAAATAAAACACATCTTTACGCCAGCTTTGGTTAGTTCAGGGTAAACAAGCAGGGCATGATGGAGCTCAACAGCAACACACCTTTACAATGGTTGCAGTTCAGTATTGGAGGTTCCATTCATTTTCTCCTTCGATATTTCAGTAAATCTTTATATACTTTACATCTAGAACTGACCCAACCACTAAGTCGATGCAACATGACGATCAGATATTTACTTTGGTGCAATAAGTTCAGGAAATGGAGCAAAAAGGCAATGACAAAATAATTTTAAGGAAATTCCCATCCAATAAGGCATTGTGCAAATGATATTTCCACCCCAGCGTTGTTTCAAATTACTTGATTTTTTTTTTTGCCAAACTGACCATTTTGTTGTTGCTAGCAAAACTTGAGGTTTCTACAATACTAAGTTCCCTTCTTTCAAAACCTGCTCGCTTGTGGTGTTTCGACCACAGACGGTTAAGACATAATGGCTGAACAGAATTGGGATTACATATATCTATGACTATAATGCAAAACAGTAACACAAGCAGTGGACATATTTTCACAAGCATGTACCAGATAAACACATACTCACACATGAGTGCGCGTGCACACACACATTCTTTCTTTAACAAAGCAGCACTTGAGGCCACTTTCAGGCTGATGTCCTATTACCACGACACACTGACCTGCAGACATACTGACACACTTACTCATTCACATGTGAACAATGTTCCATTGAAGAACAAAACATACACACAATACAGACACTCACATTCGCTGACACACACAATACACACACACACACGCACACACACCCAAACTAACACAAATTAAATCATGTTGAGGAACATTCTCCCATCCCATTAACAAACTCCCTGGAGTGAATAGTTGTTTACAACTAATGTGCCATGTTCTCTCTTGTTGCAGTGGGAACATTACATCATTGCTGCTTCACTCAGCGATGACATCATCATAAAGGGCATTATGTAGTCACATCTAGTGGATGAGTAAGGTGTGGCAAAAGGAGCATTGACACACTTTATTATACGTTACATACAGCGTTGAGTCTGACTGTTTTGGAACCCTGGGTTAAAGCTTAGATTGGGGAGAGTGACTTTGTCATGACCTTTCTTGTTGTCACCTCATGACACACATTGCTGGAAGCAGCCATCTTGCCACTCCCACTCTTGAAACCTTAGTTATATAGGTCATCCATCCATCCATCCATCCATTCATCCATCCATCCATCCATCCATCCATCCATCCATCCATTTTCTTCCGCTTATACTGTTAGGGGTCACGGGGGGCTGGAGCCTATCTCAGCGGCTTTCAGGCGAGAGGCAGGGTTCACCCTGGACAGGTCGCCAGTTCATCACAGGTCCAACACATCGGGACAGACAACCATTCACACTCACAGTCACACCTACAGTCAATTTAGAGTATCAATCAGCCTAGTCCCCATTTGCATGTCTTTGGACTGTGGGGGGAAGCTAGAGTACCCGGAGAGAACCCACACAGGTACAGGGAGAACATGGAGACTCCACACAGAAAGATCCTCAGCTGAGCCAGGGCTCGAACGCAGAACCTTCTTGCTGTGAGGCGACAGTGCTGACCACTGCACCACCATTCCACCATTACATAGATCAATTAACCCATTATCTATACTGCTCATCCTGCACACACACACACACACACACACACACACACACACACACACACACACGTGCACACACACACACACACATCCTTGTACTAATATCTTTGTGAGGACTTTCATTGACATAATACATTCCCTAGCTCCTCACCCTAAACCTAACCATCTAAACTGACTGCATGACCCTAACCTTGACCCTAAATCTAACCAGAACCTAATTCTAACCTTGACCCTAAAACCAAGTCTTGACCTTCAAACGGCCCTTTGAAGGTGTGAGGACCGGCTAAATTGTCTGCACTTTCCAAAAAATGTCCTCACTCTATTGATTAAAAACGTATTCTAGTCCTCAATACATGTATGTAGCAAGTGTGCTGCATTAGGGAGGTGAGAGCTATGCTAGTTACCTTTTCACGATGAATGCTAGTGGGTGGGAATGTGAGCATCAACTAGATCAGATTCAGGAAGTTGCATTGTCCAGAAATAATCCTGCTAAATTTATCTTACAAAATTGGCCATAATTTGTAGCAGCAGTCACTCTTCCAGTTGTCAATAAATGCTTGGTTTTGTTGGCCCAAGTTACAATGATGTTTTTGTGGTGCTTCAGTTTACTACCCTACATCCTGTTGTCCATTAAAAGCAAAAACAAAACATTTCGGGCTGTTTCTTTACAAGAAGAAATGTTCTTATCATGTTGATATGGTAAGTAGCTAAAAAGAGAACCATTTAGAATATGACACAAGAATTGCTTAACTTTTCCTTATTTTGTTAGCACTGCATGTGTTTGCATACCCTTCTCAATTAGTTTATCTTATTTCATTCTTCAGTTTATTAGTTCCATATCTCTGTTTATTTATCCTCCAAAACAATGTTTCTTTTTTTACATGCACTTTTCTTCTCTGCCTGGTCCTTCTTCCTGTCTCTCCTTCCTGTGTCTCCTTAATCCATGGTAATAACCATCTCTTCTTCCATTTTCATTGGTTTTTTTTCCCATCTTGCCCTCCCTCAATAGTGAGCTCAGTGGAGATTGCATTATTGATGGGCATCTCTATCTATGGCATCTGCTCGTTCTCTCTCACTCCCCCTCCTCCTCCCTCCGTCCCTCCTCTCCTCAGTGCCTGGCCTGATGCAGCTTGGCAGGTACTTAGGACAACATCAATCTTTCATACAAACACCATGCACACACAAAATTGTGCATATACACATACAGCAGCTTTCCAAAAAATGTTTGTGCACGGGGCTCACAGGAGCAGAGGAAGGCAGTGGGATTGAGGAGTATAAAAATAACTTTTCCTCCCCCTCCACATCCCTTCTCCCTTCTGTGTTTCTTCATCCAGAGGAGACTTTGACAAACACTAGTCTGCCATGAAACCCTGATCCATTTTCAATGTGACAGTGCTTCGGAACTAAAAGGCCAGAACAAAATCTGCGTCACCAAGAGTGAATGGAGAGAATAAAGATGATAGCCCCACAGAAGGATAACCAAACCTTTCACACTTGTCTTAGCACAGCCAACGTTTACTTGCGCAGGTGCGTTAAGGGGATGAGAATTTGAGCAGTGGAAGTGAAGCAAATCAGCAAGTGAGAACGCTGACCTACATTCCAGAATATTTAATGTTTCTCTGTTTCACCGCACTTTGTCTGTTTACTGTCATCCCAGTCTCTAAAGATAGGCAGGCAGACAGACACGGAGATGAAGATCGAGAAAGCACGAAAAAGAAGGATGCTGATGGACTTGTCAGAATAGAACAGAAGCAAAGAGATACTTTCTCTGATGTTTATCTGTCGGTGATGAAGTCTTTTTGTTGCAGTGAGCTGACAGAACTCACCAAAACACCAGGAAAGACATGTGGTGATGAAAACCACTTGCTCTGACTGTTGTTACTACAACGAGTGGTTTGCAAATACTACTCATATATTTATATTGAGTTATGGACCTGCAAGTTAGAGGCTATTACTGCTGTTCGCAACCCTTTGGAACTTCCATCCCTGAAGACATATGAGATGTTGATATGTTAAAAAGATCAGCCCCAAGTTTAATTATTTCTTCTTTGACCCCAAGCTACATCCCTCTGCCGAGTTTAGGGGAAATCAGCCTCATAGCTTTCATGTGAAACCCAAACAGGGTCTTTCATTTTGATGGACACAGGAAATTGTTGTAGTAAATGTGGTTTGGGGTTGTTGTTTTTTTAGTTGTGAAAAATGAGGTAATTTTAATTTTCAAATGACTGAATTCGCTGACAACATAGGTTCTATTGGAAAAACAGGCTTGTGGTGTGTCATAGTTAGGGTCTGGTTTGGTTTTGGCGTAACAACACTTGGTTAAATATTGAAAACAAGACTAAGTGGGAATCGAACTTCATTGTTCATTAAACCCAAACCAAACCACCACCAAGCACACTTCTCTTTCTAAACATTAACCACCGTATATGTTTGACATTGTTCAACCAGGACATGATAGTAATTAGCACTGTTGGAGACAATACATATTTTTGAGATTACATTCTAGCCTTTTTTAATATTCAGATATGATATGAATCCAACCTCACACTGATCATAAATGCTACAGCCATTTATGCACCTATCATCACCTACTAACACTTTTCAATAGGCTGACATCAGTCCGATCAAAAAGAAAGCTCTTATTTCTACTCCTCAAACTTGCAATGATGCAGGCACTCTCACAGATGGAGAAAGCAAATCGTTTGTTTGAATGAGACAGGCAGTGCATACGCTATGAAAGAGCATAATCACATAATGTAGACTAGTGGAGAGAAACACCACAGCTGCCACTTGTTTCTAGTGAATTGTGCCCGTGTGTGTGTGTGTGTGTGTGTGTGTGTGTGTGTGTGTGTATCTGAGAGAACAAGCATGTGAATTATGAAACAATCTGCAGGTGAACCGAATGACCTGGCAAGACAGTCGTCCTGAGCTCAGGCTGATAATGAAATCAGAAGGTACTTTTCCAAGACATTGAATTTCACTTTTACCTGATTTGCAGGTTTAATTAAAGGCATATCGTTGTTTTGAAACTGTTTTGTTTTTTTAATGGTCAGTGACTTTTGTATTTGTCCACTGGAGAAGTTCAAGTCTTCATTATGCTTTAATGGGTGGTAATGTTGCATCGTATTTAGCATTTCACCTTGAAAGCAAGAGTCAAAGGAGAAGGACAAAAGCATGAATTTAGAAAATGGTGCCGGGAGCAGAGAGGAAGTAGGGAGTAGAAAAAGGATTTTGTGGCATCTATTGCTTGTGTGTATGCAAATTAGTTTAGTCATTCAAGTTGAGAAATATCTTGAGCTATCATAATCCCGTATAAAAAAAGATGATGACAAAAAGATATTGCTGACCACTTAAAACACATTCTTCAGCTGAAAAATGCAGTGTAATGGGTCCACACATGAGCTAAGGTATGAACTTTATGCTGCACATTTTGTGTTATAGTAAGTAGTTGATGTTTGTTATGTCCCCAGCTTGGTCGGGATAAGGGAGGTGACGAAGTATCACAAAACACAATAGAAATCAGGGCAAAGGGTGCCACTCAACTCAGAGAACTAATTCTAACAAAGATGAAATCAAATATATCAAATAAACGAATGAGCAAAAAAAAAAAAAAACTGCTCCAAAACTAAGCTAAACAAGATCCACAAAGAGTGAGATCTCTAAACCCAATGAAACTAGTACAAAGAGAGCAAACTGTGTGAGTACAAACAAGCTGGAATGGGATATGAGTGTTAAGTGAAATAAATCAAATTACCTGCCCTGATTGAAACACACTATGCAATGCCACTAAAAATGTGGTAGTACATGGCTAGGCTCAGATCTTTAGGGAGTAATACAAAAGCTAGCCAAAAGTGGCATAAATGCTAGCCAAAGGGGGGGAAACATGAATGCTAGCACATGCTAGCCAAAGGGGAAATTAATAGGAAATAAAGCTAGCAAGTTGTGTTTGAGTGATCAGCAACCCAATCAGCTCTGACATGACACACTCTGATTTGCATAATCACACACAGGTTAAAACGAGGAAGAGGTGCAGCAGCACAGGCCCTTAACAGGTTGAAGTTAAGAACTTTCTTGGTGCTGAGTGTCATAACCCACCCGTCACAGTGGCAAATTTGTTCAAATTTCAAATTTCACAAATGCTATAAAACAGCTCAACAATTCAAAGACGATCCTGCTCTAGAGCTGTAAGGCTGCACTGTTCCTTTAAAATTCAAAGCTCCTAATGAACAAGGTACAGTAGTTGTTGTTTTTTCCTGGCTAGCTAAACTGTATCATTTTCCCCAAAATTTAATTTGCTACACAGGAACTTTTTTTTGAAAATCTGGACCACTGCTTCCATCAAATTCTCGTCATACGACACTGCAACAGTCCGTTAACCACAGCTACATCTCTGAGATGGCTCAGAATCGTTGGAGCTTTTACAGGAATATTGAGCTTTCTTGACACATTACCATCTACCAGAGCAACTGGATCTGACTCTCCTGACCACAGATGCTAGTCCTACTGCTAACTCAGGATCTGCTCAGTGTTGTAAAAGTAACAATAATCATGACATCTGCTGAGCACAGCCTGGGTGTCACTGAATTCTAACTGGCTGGCCACAAAAAACACATGAATGATGAATGTTAAACCTAAGGTTGAACATGATGGCTTAAATATTAAGAATGTGGGGATGTTTTGCTTGTTCTTAAGTGAATTGAAACATGATCTGTGTTGCAGCAGAGATGTGGCATCCCATCTCTGTTCCATCTGCATGGATCTTTACTTGCACCATACTTAAAGTGATAGTTCACCAAAAGTAAGTGTCATATTTCAATTAATTGCACACTTTTACATGTCTTGAATACATGAAGATGCTTTTCACCTACATGACTTCTTGGTAAAGCTCGAATTCAAATAAAAACTGGTGATGCACTTGCTTCTGACAGCTAATGGAGGCCTAATATTAAGAAAAGTATTTAAAATTTTTGCAAACTCTCAAATGCACCATCTGGTAAGATCCAAGTCTTTGTCCAGCCATCTGCTCAATAATCTGAATGAAAAATTCTTGAACTAATTCTACACTGTCACTGCACTTCTGGATAAGGACGACTTAGTGAATGTTGTATTGATAATTTGTAAAAATGCTTCTGTGGAATTAAGTTAACCTTCGACCACTAATAGCTTCCAGCAACAAGTATGTGACTACCGTTTTCTGAGAACTTACTAAGAGGTCAAGCAGGGGGAAAAACATCTTTGTGAACTCAAGACATTTTACAGTATTTACTTGATAAACAAACGACAGTTTTTGGATTAAATATCCCTTAAAATTCTGTGTGTCCTTTCTCACCGCCATTTTATCACTGCATCCTTTTCCTATTAGAATATGCCGTACTGTCACTCCTTCTGTTTGTTAAAAGCTCTCAGCAACTTAACTAAATTTGACCCCAACCAAACCACTCCTGGCATCTTTGTGGTTTTTCTCTGCTACAATTAGGGTTTGGGTTTTATTACACTGAGGAAAGTAAGAGGGGTGAGGGTGGGGTTGATGGATGGAGGTGAAGGGGTGAGGAGAGGAGTTTCACTCTAAACCTATGAGTTTTAATTTACAGCTCTGTTCCCTCAAGCCAGCCAGCCACCATACGATTTTATAATGCTGATTTAACATCAGCACCTTGCCGAGGGCATCATAATCAAACTGTGTGGAGAGAGGTATGAGCAGCTGGGGTCAGACAGACAGCAAGAGGATAAGAAACAGCAGCGGCAACAGAGAGCTGAGATCTTTGTTTTGCTTCCTGCCTTTGTCTTTAAATAGACCATCACACTTTACACCGCTCTGTTCTTTTTCAATCATACTGGGCTTTTACATCTTTGTGAAACCCTGATGGACTCTGGTCATGGTCAAAGACTGTCATTATTTACTTCTTCCTCTCCTCTATTTTAAAGTCCGTCTTCACTCTTCTTCACCATGTTTGTGCCTTCACTTCCTCCTCAAATGTTGCCACCTCTGCCTCGTTATTTAGAGTGGTGAGTGCAGATTATAGGGAAACTTCGCCCAGGAACTGTATTATGATTTGGAACTGTAATCTATTTGCGACAACTTTCAAGTTGTCACAAATATACATCTACATTTTTCCTTCCCTAAGTTGCTTCTTTGTGACTCTTTGTGTAGCAGAGCCACATAGCCACGAAGCCAGGCACATAGCCTCAAACTAATAGCGCCTGACAGCTAACAACAGTAAAACTACCTGAAAACATATGTTTACAAACTCTCAAGCGCATAGTTCAGGATAATCTATATCTTCTTTGTCTAGCTGTGCACACAATTATCCACAAACACTTTGATTTAAACCAAAATCCCTCCGGTTTGGCAGTCACAGCAGTGCTGAATACCACAATATATACTGCCGCACCAGAAGGGTTGAAGTCAGTTTGTTGGCTAAAGTTAGTTTGTTGGCTAAAGTTAGTTTGTTGGCCGGATTAAGACAACATTGATTGACGTGCATTTCAGAGTTTGGAAATGGATTTTTTTTTTTGGCAGCTCTGCTGTTGCGACTAGTCAGTCGACCCTAGCTTTGAGCTAATTATACATGATTGGCTCTTTCTGCATTCTGGAGTCACAGACAAGTAACATAAGAGTATTTGTAAGTACTTGAAAAGCAAAAAACACTTTTTTGAAAGTATTTAATCTCTTATCCTTTCCTTTTTGTCCTTCAAGCGTAACTCCAATCATATCTCTTTTCCTGCGTTACTCCCCTCTGTGGTCAACTGGGCGTTTCATTCAATACACCTCCAAGTACCAGTTCTGCTCCTCTTTGTACACATTTTTTTTTTACAGAACATCAGATAAACATAGTTTTACACTCAAAATCAGACCATCTCAAAATCTTTGCCCCACAGCGCATTGTTGTGCTGGGGAGAAAAAAAAAGAGAGAGTGATCAGAGACAGTGCCGGATATTTGATGTATGCGCACAGTGAAATGAAATGAGTCTCATCGTCACACCAAAGGCTAGACGGCCTTTAAAAAGCTGAGATATGGAGGTGGCTGTGGATTTCCTTTATTTACAAAGGTCAGTAATAATATACTGTTCCTTCACAGCTGAGTTGGAGCCAAATTCATCAGAGACCGCATTTATCATGGAACAACTGCATAATACTGCCTTTGTTTTTTGCAGCAGCATCCTCTTAATGTGATATTCTATTGGCTGTCATGTGGTATCATAGGAACTGGATAATATATTGTTGCAATAGAAACTTTGCATACTACATGGCCCACTGATATTCCTCTTCCTCTATCGTTCTTGTCACAATGGGCGTCTGTCTCTCTGAAAGTGGAACTTGCACTCACTTCAGTTTGCTAAGTGCATGTATGTTTGTTAAGTGAGAGTTTGATCTCTCTATCAGCCAACAGATAATCAAAAAAAAAAAAACTGCTGAAAAACAAAATAGCACAATAATATCAAGGCTAGATTTAGCCATACTTCCCCAAGAACAAAAGATGAAAGAACAGAACAGAACAAAAGAACATGTTTGAGAAAAAAATATAATAGATTTATCTTGTCCTCAGTTGATTTTCAGCAGCATTGATATCATCTTAATCACAGTTCTCTCCTTTAACTTGCTCCTCTATATTTTCTCTCTTCTGTTTGACGTGGCTGGATATTGTTACAATGTGAAATGTAGGTTGGCCTTGATTTCCATGTTTGCAATACTCCAATTTGGAGCATCTAAATCTAATAGGTCATTCCGTATGATACTATGTCCTGATTATGCACAGCAGGCAGGCCAAGTAGAGCTGAGGGATATTTGTGTCCTGATTGGTTAGACTGAATATTTTAGGAGCTGCGGAGGGATTTATATAAATCTTAGATCGAAATAACTGTTAGATTTGCTCTTAATTTCTGCACCATTCAACTTCCCAAACTGGCCTCAAGCTTTATAAAAAAATATCTCTGTGCTGTCAAAATGTGTTGGACTAACCAGAGCCATGTGTATACCACAGAGGAGCAGAAGAATAAACTCATCCCAACTGTGGACATGGACCTCCTACAAAAGGGCCAAGCAAAGACTGTTCTCTCTACAAAAAGCTGGAGCAGCTCCAATGGAGTCTCATTTAGGATTTCTACAAGAACAGCAGCGAGAGCATCCTGACGAACTGCTTCATTGTGTGGTAGCTGATGACCAATGAACTCTGATGGTGGTGAAGGTGGATGATAGTATCCTGCACCAAAATGTTGTGAAACAGCTTATTTCCCAGTGTTGAGGCCTCCACAACTCAGTAAGAGCATCTCCACCAGTATCAGTAGACATACTCTTCCATCATGTACACAGCCAAATATATATACTCACATTAAATGTTGAATTGCTGCAACTCTCTGATGCTGCTGATAATTCTTACCCCTACAAAGGAGGTCGTGTTTTAAGTAACATTTGTTCGCTTTTTAGTAGATTTATGCAAAAACATTGAGGTCAAAGGTTGTAAAATGGGCACAGGAGGAACCCAGTTGACTTTGAGGCCCATTCATCATGGCCCCATCTGGTGGAAACAGGAAACTGCAGAAACAATTTATTTGCACTTTGGTGTACTCCTCGTAACAGATTTACTGCCTTTGCCCCCAGTTTGGTCAGAAATGAGAGAGATTGGTGAAGGGTTACCATGATAAATTGAAATTAAACGGTGTTACTATGGTAAAGAGGCCGAGTTCACCAAAGAACAAGAAACTGTCATAGCCGGAGTTATGCTCAGATCTTTACAAAACTTTTTAAGTTTAATGAGACTCCCCGCAAGCAATGACAAACAAAATTTAAATTACAGTTATAGCACCCCCTAGTGGTAACAGGAAGTAAGCCTGATTTAGCAAACATCTGATTTACATCAAAACTGCAATACTGTCTGCCAATGATGTACAGACATATAATATGTAATTCTCCAGCACCACCTGATAGACGCAGGGAAATGTTTGCACCAAAGTGCTCACATTAGTCTGCTCCTTTAATCCAAATATTATCAGGTTTCACCTCCCTCTCCCTCGACGGAACAGCTGCACCCTTCAATCTGCCCAAGGGTGCGAGGGCCCACTCATCACTGCTGCAAGGCATTAAAGTGTCAGGGGCCTAAAGTTAATTTTGGCAGAAGTATGAATATTCTTGTAGACTGAAGAGTCACTGCTTGAAGTTAATTGTACCTCTGTATAATGAAAATAAAGTTCATTCATTCAAATGTCATCAGAATCCCTCACTGTTTATGTGTGTGTGTGACAGACTGACCCTCCACTTCCTGTGAATGAGGATAATGATGATGATGATGACGATGATGTGTACGCATTAGTTTAAAGTAATTTGCGGCCCACGCACAAACAAGAGGGACAATTTACAAACTTAATGTTATAGGAGTTGAGCTGCTAGTTCGTATACAGGCAGTCTATGTGCAAACACCTCCATAAAAGCAAAATGGTACAGGAGGTAGATGGTAGCGTGACATTCGTTGACCAGCCAGAGCAGAAGTTCATCAACAATGAGAGGGGAATTTGAAAGAGCATAAGTTTTAATTTTCTGATTTAGTTTGGTGCTCATCCCTTCACAACCTGCTCTGATGGGCCCTCAGACAGAGGAAGCTGATTGCTGAGGTTTAATGTCTAGGAGGAGAGTGATTCTGGAGCTGGCACCGAATGAACGTGGAATAATGTTTGTTGTTTGGGAAGAATGGAAAATGTCTTAGTTTCTGCCTGTCTCCCTCTCTCCTCTGTCAGTTTGGTTAGTGTTGCTTTTTACACCATTAAAAGACACAGAAATCATTCTTCAATATAAGAAAAGAGAAAATCTATGAAAAACAATTGTTAGCAAGCCAGGGGGATTCATGGAAGTAGACGGTTAAGCAGAGAATAGATTTTTGGGCATAGCTATCTAGTCTTGACTGTGACCGTCGGCACAGGAGGATACACTAATCAGACTTTTGTTTTTCATTATGTCAGAGAATGACTGGAAGAGAAATATTAACAATTACAGTAAGAAATACGACCTTATCCATCTCATGCTAATAAGATGGGTGAGTAATCATGCTCTTTAGAGATCCAGTGGATTTGTCTGTGTTCATGGTTGGTCCACAAAAAAAAAAAAAAAATAGAACAAAAGCCCTGCAAGGCAGACTGATTTAGTTTACCAAATAACCAGTGTTACATCTGATGTACAGGTTTAAATGTATTGCAGAAGAGCAATAAAAACAAGAGTTTGTGCCAACATGAATGACAGAGGGATTGGATGACTTTTTCAATCTATGTCAATCAAACCCAGTCAAAAGGTTCTGTTTACAAAAGGACAATAGAAGATTTAAGTGACATCTGTGTCAAAAATCAATATTTTGTTGCTGCTTTAGATTGATGTAAATTAATATTTTGCAAACAGGTAAAAAGCCAGAAAATAAATTTGTTACACAAATGTGGTTTGACAGGATTGTGCTGAGATGCTGGTAGAGGTCTTCATCCCGCAATTAAAATGAATTAAACAATCAATATAGTGATTGCATTTGTGTACAAGATTATTCTTAAGATAATATATTTGGAAAGTCTTCTTGAAAATTACATTTTACTTTCAAAATCTGGGGTGCAGGAAAAACAAGAGATTTCAAAAATTATATGACACCCTTTTGTGTGTGGTTAACTCAGAACATGGAATTAGGGCTGACTAATATCTTATTTTATTAATATTTTATACATTTCACATGTGTGAACCATTATTTTTTGGTTCTGCCCGTTTTGGTTATTGTTATATTAAGTTGTGTGTATCCACCATATGTGCTGCACATACTAGGGCTTGTCAGTTCCGCCCTCACTGAGAAATAGAGAAGAGTACTGGTAGTAATAAAACGGTGACCATAAATGAGAACAAAATGCAGGAACGACTGCGCTTGTGTTCTGCATTCATTGTAGCTCAGTGTGATTGGTTTTTCTATCATTTACTGGATGCGTTTTACTTCTCCTTGATGTAGAAAACTAACCAAACTGAAACTGTGACCCAAAAACTACAATATGAACCGAACCGTGGACTTGCTTAACTGTTGCATCCTTGAAGTACATGCCAGTAGAAATTACTATTCAATATGTATTCATACTTAATGGAAAGTTCTCTCATGATATAGCAATCAACAAATTCAGGAAGACCTAATGAAGATGAATATGTTCATTTGGATGTAGTTGTAACCCAAAGGCATGACATCGCTCTTACTGCAAAGATGAGTGTGAAAAGATTGCATTGTCTCTTCTACTACCCTAAACCTGCACAGTCACCTATTATGTTGACTTGAACATGATCTGTTCCTGCAGGTTCTTCACCTATGGTGTGGATTTCTTTATTTGCATTTATGTAATTAGGATCAACTCTCAAATTATTAACCACAACTTACTTATTGCTGATGTTGAAGGACTGTAGCAGAGCAAACCATGCCTACCTCTGGGGCACTTGCTAGTTTTGTAGCAAGAGAAGATCTCCTATGTTTGGAATTTATAATCACAAGAAAATACGTGTATGTGTAGGCAAGTGTGACGCATTGATACCTGTGCATGATGCATGCACTCAAAAATCAGTTTAGTTGCTAACCTGCAGAGAATAACTTATATAATGACACAGCGCTTCAGTACATTTGGGGAAAAAAAGAAGAAAAAAGACTGAATTTGAATGCATGCGCTTACTCTCTCTGTCTCACATGCATACAATATACCTTATGATTCCTCAACCAAAACTGAAGAAGTCCAGGTTCACCAGTGGGTGAAAATCCTTTTCAATCCATTTGATTTTGACAAACGTCTTCTCTGGAAATCTAATACAATACCTTAATGATTCCATTGCTGTGTTTACTGTGGTGGTTGGCAACTGTTCGCCCACATGCTACAGCAGCTGCATTGTTCACCCACTCACAAATGGTTTAGGTGGGAAGATGAAGCGCCTACAGTTTTGATCATGCAATAATACTCAGGAATAAGCACAGCTGACTCTGATAAACACACATGCACCCACACTGCATCAACATCAGACTTCAGTAATTACTGTCATTTGCATACATTTTCATGAACTCCTCTTGTAACTTCATATGCATACTGGAACTACAGCCTGCATGAACCCATTTATATAACATTTACAATCGTTGTCATGCCTTATTATTTAGCAATGACTGTTAAGAATTGGGATGTGGTCTATAGGTGTCCCCTCCAGCCCACACAACCAACTGTTTCCAATTACTGGCCAGGTCTTGGATGAGGTGCTCTATGGATGACAAACCACTTATATAAATCATCATCGGGGCAGTTGCATGGACCCACACCCTCACAAATAAACGCCAAGTATTAAGATGCAGGCCTATGTGTGTGTGTGTGTGTGTGTGTGTGTGTGTGTGTGTGTGTCAGGAGAGAGATGTTTGATCGCTGTCTCACCTGCTCGTTCGCTGCCAGCTCTTTCTCCAGCTGTCGGTGCTTGTTGTGCCACACCAAATAATGGACAGGATAACGACTCTTCTCCGGAGTTTTCTTAGCAGAAATCATCCTCGGTCATAGTTTGCCTCTTCTTCCCTCTTCACTGTGAATTGTAAGGGTATGAGCCACTTTCTTAGTGATTTACGCTATACATCAAGCCTATCATCATGTTCGGCGGTGATGCCCGAAGGCGTACAGGGGCAGCCCTATGCGCGTCAAAATCAGCGCCTCCTCGCTCCGCCTGGAATAAAACCACAGAGCCCGGAGAAAACGGTTCGCTTGATTGTCCTGGTAGATTAGGCTACACCTTCATTTCTTAACCACCCGTTTTCCCCACCTCTCGCCTCCCTCTCTCTTTCTCCCCTGCCCACTCTATACACATCTATCCTCCTCTTCTCCTCCCATCCGGTGGTGTGACTGAGAAAGATGCGTTGACAAGCTGCAATGAAATGTGCTCACACTCAGCCAATCGGCTGTGAGGGATGCTGTGATAAAACTATAATGCCCGAAAATAACTGCAAATACTGATTTCTGCAGATATTTTGAGGGACACACACATCAATAAGATTGTACTGAGGACTACCTTAGTGTAACAAAATGTATGTAATTCACTTGTTCACTGTCAAAGACCATCAAGCAATTCAAATATCTAGAAATGTAAAAACTTTTAACCAGTATTTTGCAGAAAGCTCATTTTGTGGCATACAAGGGACGCATTTTTGCTGTTCATGTTCTCTCCTGTTTTAATCAGATACAATAATAATAATCATAATAATAACAACAACAATAATAAAATTTTCTAAAATATGTACATAATGTACATTGCTAAAGCACATATTGGTCTTTTTTCAATAAAACATACACCCAAAACACACACACGATTTTTACCATAGTATCGACATCATTATTGTTATTATTGGCCAAAATCAGTTGTAAAATATCAGCTTATCAGTCCTCAGCCCAAAAACGTTGTGCCTCCCTCCATAATAAAATTAGTGTTAATAATAATTTGGCCAACCTGGCAGATGCATATCAAATACTGCTACTGCTACTACTAAAAATAATAATAATAATGATGTGTATTACTCGATTCCAAATGCAGGACGTCAGAACTAAAAATTAATAACAAATATATATTTCTCCACACTGCTCAGGTGTCACTACTTTAAAAAGGCCTTTTTTCACTGCCAGTCATCAAGTGTGATGATTCAGACTGTGAAATCTCTACAGAATAACCTAACAGCAGGTCGTGCTGAGTGAATGTGGCATACATTTTTTTTCTATTTTTTTTTTTTTTACAATGATTAATGAATATGTCTCAGAACGAACTCTTAAATGAATGGCATGACTATTGTTACCGCCAGCGCCTGCCCCCCTCCCGACCAAAGGTAGGCTGCAGGGAGGTGGTCGGGTGTGTGTGCTGGACTGTCAGGTAGAGAGCTGCCGTCTCCCGGTGAATCGCTGGCAATGCAGCCAACAGATTTAGTAAATATTGCGGTAGGAGCTTCAAACAACCGTCGGATTATCTACGTGATATTCACTCAACCTGGCCGTAGAATTGAAGCTCAATAGTGACCAAAGGTGGAGAAAGCAGGAAAAACGGGAAATTTAAACTGTCAGCTGGCCGGGAAAACCGCTCACACCACCCGGCTTCCGGGGATTCAGGGGCCGCATCGGTTGACGGCAGACGTCGGTCTGTAGCTCGGGGGAAAAGGGCGAACAACCACATCATCGCCGACATCCACCTCTCGATTCCAGCCACTTCCGATATGTCAAGAAAGCTGCAAAGGACAGAAGTCTGCGCCGACTGCAGTGCGCCAGGTAAACAAGAGAAAATAAATCAAAATAGACAACCAGGTTACAGTGGAACAATACGTCTGGTAGGCGACATGCTGGGATTAAAAGGCCGAGGTTGCTCACTCTGTCAGCGGGTCCGCATAGCAGGAAAACGGCCAGGGCTTTCGAGCGTCGCTTAGGCCCAAAATAAACAGTGAAATAGGCGTGTTATTACAACGGGTAAAATCTGTAGCAGAGAGCAGTTCACTGCTGTTTTACTCCGAAATGACAAGCTTCATGTGTGTCTCTGTTTGACCAAGTATGTGAGGCCGACCACCGTCTTTGCTGCAGTGGAAGAGCAGAGTGTCAGATTTATGTCGCTTTCCTACTTAACAAGACGTTTGTTTTGATTTTCGTGACCGGGGGATACAGTTCCTAACACGCTAGCTTAGCCTAGCCAGCAAGCTGGCGACTTTGAGTCACTTATGTGTGTCCGGTTATTACTAAAGACGTAGCTTGTACTTTGTGCAAATGTACTAACACATATTACCTCGACATCGCACATTTAATTTGTTATTGTCAGCTCTTGCTTGTTCCATTTTGAGTTGTCTACCTGGCTAGCGTCCCTAGCTTAGCATCTACGCGAGCTAATCATGCTAGCTAACTTTGGCGAAACGACAAGTTTTTGCTAAGCTGATTCAGCTCATTCGTCTGCTATCATTCATTTAAATGCTACTTGAAAACAGTTTATTTGTAATAGCCATATAAATGCACAAACCTTATATCGATGTAGATAATGAGTACATATGACAGCATGCTAATTATTATTATTTTTTTAATTTCACCAACGTTATGGAATTGAATACTTACATTGGGCCAAACGAAGTTAATTCACATACGTACACTTCAAAACTCGATTAGTCAGGTAGTAGTAATATATGAGATGGTAGTTTTGTGTATAACATCTGCATGACTGTGAACTTTGCCATTTTAACCTCGTTTGCCCCCACCTCACATCCTCCTCCCATGGCCAAAAAGTTTAATGCTTACACAATTTTCTCCTCACTGCCCTCTGCCTTCCAAAGGGGCCTCGTATTTTAAAATGAAGCACTCCATCATTGGTTCTGGGCATATAATATTATGTGTGTGTGCTTGCCTGCATTCGTTCATGTTGACATGTTTTTACCACAGCTGCTCCCCCTGATAGCTGTGTGCGTGTGCAAAACAGTCTTAAAGCTTGAGGGCTCTACTGCTCTGTGCTCCCTGGCTACACCTCACCACCTTATTATGACCTCATTCTCTGCTGTTGTAGACTCACCTTCCTTCTTCAGCATCTGTCTGTCTGTTCTCAAGCCCCCCCAACCCAGTCTCTATGTTTATAATCTACCCAGCCTCCTTTAAATGGCTTTCCTTGTGTGCCATAGCAACTAACAATAGATTTAATGTGTTATGTCCATGACACAATAAATCCTGTTTGGGGAAAATTGAAAGATATGTTTTTAACCACGTGGCAGGAGTTAATTTCCACGGGTTTCCTCCCAGCTTGCTTGAGTTACCATACCTGTCATTGCTAGTATATTTCTTCCATTACTGTAAGCTCGTGATGTAGCCCCTTTCTTAAAAGACATGCTCACACAAGCAGTGTGCTCTACAAAATGCTGACCTAGCCACTGGTGACAGGCCACCTCCCTACCACCCAGCTCTGTGACATACTAGGGGATAACTCGATGGCATTGCTACAAAGGACAACTGATACTCTCAGTCGCAGCCAAGCCTCGGGAGGCTTTCATGTCGTGCCACGGCAATCTGCACGGTTTCTAGCAACAATGAATCATGTTGGCAAATTCTGTATTGAGCACAGATGAAGATGTACAAGAAACTGAGACTTATTTAGTGTGTTTCAACAGTTGCCATTTATGTTTCACACGCTGTTTTATTGTCAAATATCGAATTTGGTACCACGAGTGTTTTGCCCAGAGTAAAATCAATATTTAAGCAGAGATCTTTTAGTGACCTGAGGGCCTGAATTTGAACTATATGTTGCTACTTTAATTATGAATTGACCTTTAAATGTATTTTCCTTGTAAGTCAAAGTTCAAAATATTATTCTCGATAGCTTACTTGTGAAATATGATTTCACCTGTTTAGTTTTTAAAGTGTTTCCATTTATAGCAAGTAACCAGGTACAGTTGGACTTATATAATGCAAATGTTATGTTTTGCCTTTCATCCATATACATCCAGATGCATGTTTATATGCAGGGTTAAGTGAACATTATAAAAAAAATGAATGCTACATGGGTGAATTATGCCAAATTCAGACTAAATTATGTCATACTGCAGATCAGGCCAATATGCCATTGCCAATAGTCTCCCCACATCTAATAGCTTAATGGCGTAGTATCATATTGATCCTGCGAGCCAAGCAGATAGTGTAGCCTGTGGGAGTTTTTATATTTATTATACAGATTAAGGAATTAAATTGCTGCAGTCTGGCCTTTAAAGCCTACACACTACTGTTCTAAACTATGCTGCAACGCTTATCAAAGCCATTTTGCATTTGCTACTTTTTCTGCAGGCCATAAGATTTACAGCATGTCAGTTCATCTAATGATGGACTATTTTTGCTCCATTAATACTCTAGACCCAGACAGTTTTATCCCAGCCCCAAAGTAACTAATGCAGATAGTAGATGTGCGTGCGTGCGTGCGTGCGTGTGTGTGCACTCATGCATGCATGCCTTTGTGCACAAATACTGCAACAGTCTGGATGTATGTTTTGATATTGCTGACTGTGTTAGTTGTTATCTGCCCATCACATTAGGACCGGAGGGAATAAATATGACCTAGACTCTTTGACTGCTAGTCTGCCAGTGTCTGATTGGCATTAGCTATAACAGAACACACACGCACACACTCTCTCTCTCTCTCTTTCTCTCTCTCTCTCTCTCTCTCTCTCTCTCTCTCTCTCTCTCTCTCTCTCTCTCTCTCTTCCACACACACCAATCCTCACTTTACTCACAGGAAATTTATTCCTATTTAAAAAAACTTTCAGGTAGGGCTGCATGTAATGGGCGAGAATTTGAATCATGATTTTTTCCCCTTAAGAATCAAGATCATTATTCTGTCACACAATGTTGATTTGTATTTGGCTAGTGAATATTTAAATGACTTGAGAGAGCAATGTTTTTATGATTAATTGTCCAGCCCTTGTTTCAGGTACTTGGGAAGAAACAAATGCTGTTTCTCCAGAATTACTTATACCACGACTGTGTCACATAACACACAAAACAGAGTCAAACAAATAAGTATATGATTTTTTCTTTTTTTTTTTTGACAACTAGTAAATCTGATACAAAGCTCCACCGCAGGTCTTATACCAAGCTGCTTATGACTGACAGTTAATATGTGTATCAGAGCATACGTCCCCTTGTATCAGTAATCTCTGTTTTTTTAAACCTACTATATTTATGTAATATGTAATGGAACCAGTAAAATATATTGATGTTATATAAAAAAGGATATTTGCTGCAGTTTGTTTACTGCATTCGTGTAAATGATTGAATACATATTTGTGTAGGTTCCATAAGCCCTTGATTTTTCAGGTACTTTCTTTGAGCTGTTTGTTAGAAGGACTGCTTTATTTGTGAGTAACAGTGTGTGTTTTTGGAGTCTGCTGGGCTGGGTAATTTGTACTTCTTTGAAGCATCTTCCAATTGGAGCTAGAGCAGGTCACAAAGGCCAGGTAATAATTCACTGTTATTATATATCTTTCCTTGTTATGACTCTGACTCATTAGCACATCCTCCCAAAGCCTGCTTTTCTGGTAATGTGCTTTATAAAAATACAATGGCACATTCTATTGTGAAACCTAAAATATCAACAAATTTAATTGAAAATCCAACACATTTAATGGAATTCACAATACCGCATGCGACTGCCTTAAAAATGAAAGGTAAAAAGCGAGCGTAATTTTTGGCTTGACCTTGGATGACATCAAGGCAGTATCAGCAGAGGTGGGGCACACATCATCCTAGGAATATACCACAGGCATGTATGTGTACATGGAGAACATAGTTGGAGTGTTAGTACAGACATCATATTTATGTGAATGTTGTTGGGACTTTTTAACAGTTCTGTTTCTTCATCAGATTAATCATTCCCATCTGTTTGTGTGTCAGACCCAGGCTGGACCAGTATCAACCGAGGGGTCTTGATCTGTGATGAATGCTGTTCAGTCCACCGCAGCTTAGGCCGCCACATCTCCATAGTCAAGCACCTGAGGCACAGTGGATGGCCTCCCGCACTACTGCAGGTAAGGCTGACAAATACAGAATAAGAGAAGAGAAAGGGTCTATTGAAGGGCTGATAAGGTTAAAGCAATTTTGTAGTGGAGGTTCAGAATGCTGGCACAGAAGGCGAGGACTAATCTGACTCAGCACTAAAGATGTGTATGTAAAAGGTATAGTCCTGCAGTTTTCCCCCATCTGTGGTATTTTTCCTGTCAATGCTCTTTTTGTTTTTATCATGTGTTTGTGTGTGTGTGTGTGTGTGTGTGTGTGTGTGTGTATGTGTTTGTACATATATGCATGTTTATATATATGTGTATACATATATGTATATGCATATATGTATACATATAGCTATATATACACATACTTATTTATGTGTATATATTCATCTACATATATACATATGTACATATGTATATGTATGTATATGTATATATATATATATATACACACACACATATATACACACACACACACACACACATATATATTCTCTGCATGTCTCTCGTTGTATACAAGTACCTTCGTTGACTGAACGTCGCCACACCTATCCCCTGTAATTAGGAAGGTATGTTGTGCAGTATATCATCACTGTCATTGCTAAATGAGTGTTTGTGTGTTTCAGATGGTTCAGACTTTGGCTAGTAATGGGGCCAACTCCATATGGGAGCACAGTCTCCTGGATCCTGCTCAGGTGCAGAGTGGTCGAAGAAAACCCAACCCCCAGGACAAAGTCCAGTAAGTATTTCACTACATGCTCAAAATACACAGAGCAGTACTATCACACTAGAGTGAGGATACCTAACCCTGATGGGACCCCTCAGGACCAGATTGGCCAGTTTGGGCCAAAAAGCTAAAAAGTGATGTTTGTTCCCTTCAGCTGATGTAGCCCTTCGTGTGTGTTTGTGGTTTATCTGGAGACTGTTTTGCTTTATACTTTGGTGACCTTTTATTCTGCTGTTTAAATGGCAGTTAATTCATTTCTATAGCCTGATATTGCTTTCTGCTCCACTGCAGTGCCTTTAGCTCCCATTTGTGTTCAAGTGAGTTGACTTTTCAGTTTTATCCTCATGAGGCTATAGAATAATGAAAGGGTAGCACAAACTCAATGCTACTGGTTTGGGTCACTCAGGTTTGTGTTTTCTGCGAAAATGCTTTTGCTTCTGTTAAATTTGTTTGAATTTACAGAAAACATGAAACATAGTGTGCAAGTTTTTTTTATTATTTTTTTTCAAATATGGTATGGTATGCTTTGTGTACTGTCTTTGTAAAATGAGCTGCCATCATATCTGACCCATCCTACAGACCAACTATCTGCACTACAAGGAAATAGCTGCTATAATTGTCAGCAATGTACTTAACAAGGTGCAGGAAACCTACACTGACTTTGCTCTGGGAAACCGTAGCAATAGACATGTAGTTTGTTGCTCAAGGTTGGATGAGAATAAGACTTTTTGTCATTTTTGCCGAGCTGAAAGGCTAACAAGGTGAAACCAAAGCAAACACTCTCTCTCAGTTAAATGACAAATTAGTTATATAAGTGATTACATACAAATGTGTGCCTGTTCCATTAGGCTCTCCTTTTTTCAGGTCTTTTACCGAAGCGGTTCTCCCTGAATGGAATGTTTTATTAGTGAGTAAGAATTTATGGAGTTGGAGTCTGCTGGGCTGGGTAATTTGTACTTCCTCAAAGCGTCTTCAGTTGTAACTAAATCAGATTTCAAAGGCTAGACAATAGACTTGTACTGTATAATTTTCCTTTGTGTTGGCTCTCGAGGGACAGCATGGCTCAGAGGTAGGGTCGCTGGCTCGATCCTCACTTCCCCCGTGACCATGTTGAAGTGTCCTTGAGCAAGATACTGAACCCCTAATTGCTCCTGATGGCCCTGTGACAGACTGGTGACTTGTCCAGGGTGAACCCCGCCTCTTGGCCAATGTCAGCTTGGATAGGCTCCAGCCCCCCCATGACCCTTAATGGATGGATAGAAAATGGATGGATGGATGGTTGTGGTTCTCTGACACATAATAAATTCTACAATTCTACAATTTCATTTAGCAGACGCTTTTGTCCAAAGCGACATACAACACAGGCAAGAATTCAGACTTAAGGAAAAACCCATAGTAAGTGCAAAAGTGCTTCAGTTGTAATAAAGATGCACATCCTCCAAAGTGCAAGCCTGCACTTGCACAAGCTGGTAATATGTATTATATGGTGCAATGGCCTGCTCACGTGGAATTTAAAATGCCCACATATTTAATTCCTTTCACATATTTTCACTAATTACTACTGCAAGTGAATGCCTGAAAAATTCCAATAAAATATAACATTTTTATTTCAGGAAAAAGAACGCAATTCACACTTCCCTCTTATATTTCATGGTAGTCATATTTGTGTAAATGAATGTCAAATGGACTGACTTATGAAAGGACGTGTAACTGTCCGAACCTTACCTGATAGTGAGTATCAATGCTAGATCAACCTTTGAGTGTGTCTGAACTTGCTTGAGGCGCAGTTCAGTTTGGAAGAATAGAAAGGCAATCAGACAAAAATGTTTATCTTAAAATTTTAATGGAAGCATTAGCCTCAGTTTTTAGTTGCTAATATTTAATCCTCACATAAACTTTGACATCTTGATGTTGCTAAGTAGCTTGCCATTTTCCTCTTTGCAGTCCCACTAAGTCAGAGTTCATCAGAGCCAAATACCAGATGCTGGCCTTTGTGCACAAGCTGCCCTGCCGTGATGATGATGGCGTTACTACCAAGGACCTCAGTAAGGTGAGGGCTCGCTATTTTACAGCCACAAGTTATGGGTTCAAGTTAATTAGCTATTTCAGGTCCAGCCATACAATAGAAGTGCACGTGTAAGCACAGAGGTTGTTTTCGTTTACAGATGTCAGTGGGAAGCTTTCCACATAAACGCATACATGTTCACATACACAATCACACAACCACACACATGCACACTGAAACCTCCTGGCCAGAAGTAATCTGAATGACACAGCAGGACCTGTAATGACCTGTGATGCAGAGGAGCTCCAGTGGGCTAATAAGTGTATTCTTCCTGGTTCTGTCTCTCAGCAATGCTTAATCTTCCCACTCCCGAATGTTTATTTCTCCCCTCTCTTCCTCTGTGCCTCCCTTTGTCTCTCGATTAGCAACTTCACTCAAGTGTGCGGACAGGGAGTTTAGAGACGTGTCTTCGACTTCTGTCCCTCGGTGCTCAGGCCAATTTCTTCCACCCGGTAAGCAAAAATCTGCTCACTGGCTCACTTCATCAAGCAATTAGCCATGCTGGTCAGTTAGCTCTCTTTTGGCTTCTTGTCCTGAATTTGTCTGTGTCCGTGTCTGTGTGCGTGCATGTGTGTGCTCTTAACCCTCCAGGAGAAAGGCACTACCCCCCTCCATGTGGCAGCAAAGGCAGGCCAGATCTTGCAAGCAGAGCTGCTAGTTGTGTATGGTGCAGACCCTGGAGCACCGGACATCAATGGGCGAACACCTATGGATTATGCAAGGTAATGGAAGAGTCATATTAAATCTAAACAAGAACAAGACATGAAAGCATCGCATGAATCATTTTGTCCACTTGTGTTTCAGGCAGGCGGGCCACATAGAGCTAGCAGAGCGATTGGTGGAGTGTCAGTATGAGCTGACAGACAGGCTAGCCTTCTACCTGTGTGGCCGACGCCCAGGTAAGCCATTAAACCTGATCATGAACAGCTGACATGCTCAGATTAGGTTTCTTCAATGTTGTAGATGTTGTTATCCAATCCTGAAGTTTGTTAACCTCTCTTTTCAGATCACAAGAATGGTCATTATATCATCCCTCAAATGGCAGACAGGTATGGACCTTTAGATTATTGTTCCTCTGCTAAGGAACATCCTGTTGTTGCACGCGTTTTGTGGTTTCATTGCACGAAAGGTTGTTATCGGCACACTTCACTGATACTGCACCCATGCTTCCCTGGCATGAATTCATTGATACTTTTGCAGTTTATTATTCTGACCAGAGGGTGGCAGCATAACATATGTTACCCTACCCCAAAAAGAACCTAAAGAAAGCCTCCATCTATAACAAAACTAGCTGTTAATTGTAAATGTCAAGGCTATTTAAGGTACCCTCAGTAATTTAGATGCTTGTGATGTGCTCGGTTTATTGATCTTAAACTGCTGGTTTGATTGGAGGGGACAAGAAATGCGCAGCCAGATTATGATAAATCGAGTTATGACTGAGCTCAGCTTCTTCCAAATATTTTGGACATGAAGAAGCAGTTTAAAAAAAAAAGTTGATGGAAAAATAAATCAAGCACGCTTCAGAATCTTAACCTTGTTGCCTTACTTTTGGGCTGCCGTCTAACTCCACTTGCATCTGTTCTGTTCTGGTGAATGGTTCCTCTGGATAACAATTAAAGCTGTTTTGATGTGGCTTCTCTGCCCGTCTTTCTGTCTCTTTCTTCCTTTCTCTCACTCGTTTTTTTCTTCTCTCCATTTCGCTGCGCTTGGTGGAGCCAGAGCTCGTCCTAAGTGCCCAACACAGAGGTATCTTTACTTTCCTTGTTCTTCTTTTTTCCCCAAAAAAGTTCTTGCTTCATGTTAACTGCCCTCTCTCTGCTACCCTTTGTAGATTTCCCTATTTCACACCCAAGAATGGGCTTCATTCACACACTCACATTAAGAAACAATACGATTTAATCTGTGAGATCTGTAGAGTAACTTTCATCGCAGTCTACAGTTCTTGAGACTGATACTACTGCAGCATACAAGAGTAACTAGGCAACCAAGTCTCATTGACTGCGCAGGAGTTTATTTCCAGGTTAACATAGACATCTCAATCACAGGAAACCGATTCAGTTTGACACCCAACAATCACCTCCATCTCCCTGCCTCCCTTCAACCTAGCCAAGCATCTGACCCACTCCCTTATCTCTCACTCCTCTCTTTCCATCTCCTCCATGTCGTTCACTCTCCGTCCCCCTTCGACCTCTTAATTCTTTAAGATGCCTGTCTTACCATTGTTATCTGTGTTTTGTTTTTTTTTAGCCTGGACCTCTCAGAACTGGCCAAGGCCGCCAAGAAGAAGCTGCAAGCAGTGAGTTGGTTTGAATTGTGAGATTAAAATATGATGCAGTTACCTTTTCAGTCTCGCATACTGTGGTAAGAAATGTTTGTTCTCTGGACGACTGCAGGAGAAAAGCCCTTTAAAAAAAAAAATCATTAAACTAATGAGCCAATAACTAATTTGAATGAGTCTCATAGGTTTGTAATTCCTAACCGATACCTAAGATGATTACTTGTCATAATCTAACAAATTGTAGGCAAGAGACAAAATTCATAATAAAACTGAAATTATTTTTTACTACATTTATTATGCATATTTGGATAAACAAATATCTGGTACTTATTTGTCTGCGTGTGTGACAGCTGAACAATCGGCTATTTGAGGAGCTTGCCATGGATGTCTATGATGAAGTGGATCGCAGAGAAAATGATGCAGGTGAGCTGAAGACCGTCCCTCCTCAGTGCCGTCTTTTGTCAATTATGAGGTAGATAGATCTGTCTTTTTGGCCAAATGAGGTGTTAAAAGAGACCACTAACATAGATTGATTTATAGAAGACAACAAAGGAGTGAAAGGGATATGTATACTCAGAGAAATATTTGTTCAGTCACCAGAGAGCATTTGAAGGACTGAGTTAGAAAGAAAGGAAAAGGACATTTTGAAGGAGGCCAAATGGAGGGAGGGAGGGAGGAAGGGAGGAGGAGAGACGCTGTGAGGAAGTGCCTCAGAAATTCTTGAGTCTCTCTCCTCCTCCTCAACTCTTTCTTCTTTTCCCTTCGTAGCAGTCAAATTGTGCTTTCTGACAGAAGCACCACAGGTAAGCGGCAAAGATACACACACTCCTACACACAGGGCTCAAAGCACTTTTGTGCATCGTAGGAACTCAGTTTTTGCTGTACTTTGTATATGTCTGTATGTATGTGGGTGGATGAAGTAGCTCTTTGGCTCCCCGTGTTCTAGCCAACATGACCTCGTTGCTGAAAAGTACACAAACTTAATATTTTGCTGCTGTGTTTGTGTCCCCAGTGTGGCTTACAACGCAGAACCACAGCACTCTGGTTACGGAACGAAGCGCAGTGCCCTTTCTACCAGTCAACCCCGAGTACTCTGCTACACGCAACCAGGTACAAACACATACAAATGCACCAAAGAGATAATTACGGCATACACATTTATATCAGCTGAATGTGGAATTATAGACAAGTTTGGAAAGTGTCTGTGTCTGTTGGGGGAAGCTGACTATGAGTGCAAAATCGACAAGGGATGTTCTTCAGCTGTGAGAAAGATATAACCCATGTGTTTACCCCCCCCCCACTGCCTTCACTCTCTGTGTGTGAGAGACAAATCCCATATGTCCTCTCACATAGTTTCTCTTGATGTGTGTGGCTCATTAGTGTAAACATTGACTTTTAACACACAGAGAAAACACACATCACCACGTTTGCTCTGCCCTGATTGGTTAACACATTGCTGCTGTCTGTTGACGGTGAGAGACAGAAGGAAACCCCTTGAACGTCTTACATTGTCCTCGCATATGTGAGAAAGAGTCATGAATAGTTTGACTGTTTAGTAAATCTTTGTTGAACACTCCAGTGGAGATGGCCCATTTTATCCTCTCATACAGATGACAACTTGCTTCTATAATTGCTCGGTTTGAGTTTCTTAGCTCATATTTGTGTATGTATGAGCAGGCTTGTGTGTGTGTGTGTGTGTGTGTGTGTGTGTGTGTGTGTGTGTGTGTGTGTGTGTGTGTGTGTGTGTGTTCTGAGGGCTCAGTATGACTGCGTTTTTCCACAGCACATGGTTGTTGACCACAGTAGTCACACAGGCAGCGAACCATGGGCTGCGGGCTGGATTTCTATCATCCGTCTTTTTACTCAATGTCAGATAGTCATGCGAGTGCATGTGTTAATAATTCCATTTCTGACCCCTGATTTGTCCTTCTTTCTCTCCTCCTCTTTCAGGGTCGTCAGAAGCTGGCCCGTTTTAATGCCCGGGAGTTTGCAACACTCATCATTGACATCCTGAGTGACGCTAAAAGAAGACAGCAGGGGAAAGGTCTGAGCAGCCCTACTGGTGAGTAACTGTCAGGGAAGGAAAGGTGGTCAGATTGGGCTGCAGTGATGGGTTGAAGGCTCCAGATGGAGGATTCTGAAGATGGGAACAGAGACAAGAAGGAGTGTAAACCATTTTAGAATTTTTAAAAAATGCAAGAAAGAATAAAAAAATAACACTTACACACCTTGGCTGCTTCCTAGCCTGCTTTTGTAAAACCAATAATGTGATGCTATGCTGGTAATATTTGGCTCATATTTCAGCGTTAATGCAATTTTCATTCAACGCTCAATCACTAAAATTGAGTCTTCTTTGAGCATTATCTTTATTTTGTAAGTTATAGTCCAATTTAGAGTAAATTAGATGATGACTGGTGCTCCACCATAGCTCAACCCTCACTTCCAAATATGGCCACCTACATTTGCAAGAAATCTAGATTGTGACAGCTAGAAAGCAAAACTTAAGGCCTCAAATCATCAGCCTCCAAACCATGGAGGGACATCATGTTGGCTCCATCCACTTATCAGACTTATTTACTAAAAACAGAATCTGTATTTAGGTCAGTGGTGAGCCATAGAGCTTCAAAACATTTTAGAGGTAAATGGTATAGCTGCAGGATGGAAAATGGGGAATGGGATTAATTTCAACAACTGAGAAGGAAAAACAGAATGTTTTCAGCCAGTTTTTCTATCAGTTTGTGTAAGTGCTTACATTCTATTTGTTGGTCAAACTGTCCTGTGTGAACGACTTTCTTACTTTCTCAGACCCATTAGACTTGGGCTTTGATGATGACCAGCATGACTATGACAGTGTAGCTTCTGATGAAGACACAGACAGCGAACTGACCACACAAAACAACAACACACAACGCAGCAACCGTGCAAAGGTACAGTACTTTAAACAACCCTTTATACAAACCGATTGACCTACCTCAGAAAAGATTACAGCGCTACAAAATGTGAAGTAATCATCTGTACATGACTGCATATGCTGATGGACATGTCATTTGAATTTTTACAAACTCTTGCTGAACACTGTAGTCCTGTTCAATTGATAAAGTGGTTGCATAATAAGGTCTTTTCCATGTTCTCCTCTGTGACTTCGTGTCCCAGCATGCTTTAGAGGGAGTGGCCTCAGTGAGAGCTGCCACATAGCTCCTGAGTGACATCACCAACTATTCTGGGTCCTTGTCAGAGAAGCATTGTTCATACAGAGAGAGAGAGAGAGAGAAAGAGGGGAAGAAAAGAAAAATATGTGCAGCAGCAGGAGAGGTAGAAGTGGCACAAGTAAACATCAGCTACAGCAGCAACTGTCACATTTTCCTGTGGGCTTGTTTGACTCAGTGGGACAAACTCTGACAAAATGCAAATCAGAGGATCAAATTATGAGCATTTTTTTATTTTTGTTATGCGCTGCAGGTCTAACTGAGACATGTTATCAAATGATGAATGGCATTATCTTTGCTGAGTGTGAGGGGAAAGGAGAGTGTTTTAGAGATTCAGTTTTAGGGAGCAGTTGGAAGTGTTAGGCATGCTGCAGGGTCACAGGAAGTGGGTGTGGACGTGGCCTCCAGAGTGAGAACTAAAGCTCAACTATATGTGTGTTTGATCAGCTGTAGTTGTGGCCTTTTCCTCTAACGCATTGATAAACTCAGACAACCCCCCCCCCCATATGTGTTGCAATATTTTATTTTTTTCCCAATACTGGATAAATATATATATATATATACACACACACACATATATATATATATATATATATATATATATATATATATATATATATATATATATATATATATATATATATATATATATATATATATATACACACGCACACATATATATATATATATACACACGCACACACACACACACACACACACACATATATATATATATATATATATATATATATATATATATATATATATATATAAAAAATGTGATGTACATATTATTAGATTACATGGATGGTGCACAAGGCGTTATATTTACGGTTCTATTTTGAAATTTTCTCTAATCATGGAAAATGGGGAGAATTGCAGTATATATTGTGATAATTCTCTTTTATTGAGTCTTTGCTCTTCCCTCCTATCAATCCAGAGTATGGACTCATCAGACCTGTCAGATGGGCCCATCACTTTGCAGGAGTACCTGGAGGTGAAGAAAGCGCTGGCGTCCTCAGAGGCCAAGGTGCAGCAGCTGATGAAGGTCAACAACAACTTAAGCGAGGAGCTCAGGCGGCTCCAGAAGGAGGTAGGCTATATCGATACATACATAAGGAGAGACAGCAGACAGCGGGAGACTTTTGGCATTTTATTTTTTTTAATCTATTTTAACAATAGTGGATAGAAGACGAGTAAGAGATGGTGCAAAAAAAGGTCTAAAACAGAGAAGTGTAAAATCAGGTTGGGGATGACGTCTAGATGACAGGAGGATTGAAGGAGATGAGGTGGCGTGACAAAAACCTGTCGCTGGAGAAGGAGCAATTGATTCAGACAGAAGGAGGACAGGATGATAGAGCGACAAGTGAATATTTTAACATCTTTGCAAGCTGATGCATTTTTCCTGTCAGGGTGTCATTCTCCTACATTTCTGCTGGAAGATGTAGTCACTGACAGTATATCAGTGCTATCTCCTCTAGAAATTAAAGCAACTGTCAGTTTTATATGGAGCTTCAGTAGCTGCCACTTCGAGATTCGACAGTTTGTACATGATGTCCCTCATCTGTTCACTATGGCTTCATTTGATCTCTCGTGAGTCACCATCATAGCTCATTGTATTCATTACGGTCTGCCCCGTGTCACTTTAATGTGGTTCATTTGTTCTCACGTGACTGAGGGTATAGTGAAGAGATGCACACACTGATACTGAGGTCAGTTAGATGGTAGTTAACCCTCAGTCCCCCTCCCTGTCCGTTGAAGCAGACTACATGTTGACAGGTAAGTAGCCCTCCTCTATGTCCCCAGCACCTAATCCCTGTCTCATCATGTGACCTGTCTGTCCCTCCCATTACTGATCAAAGCTAATACGTGAAGCCCTGTATGACCCTTAAATGTACCTGTGAAAATGGATGCTTGTCTTTGACCATTCAGTTGACCCCCCCTCCCTTCCCTTCAACCTCCCCATTTCCCTCCCTCCATCCTCTCATCCCTTCCCTCCTCTCCTGTAGATCACGCGGATGCAGACAGAGAACAGCGTGCTGCGGGGGGGCCAGCAGGCTGGGGGGGCAGCTGGCCATGGGGTAGGGGGGCCTGGTGGTGGTGGAGGAGGAGGCTGCTGGCCAGGGGGCGGGATGCGAGGAGGAAGTGGTGGAGGGGGTATTGGTGGATTTGGGACAGGAGTGGATCCCCCCGGGCTCTCTGTGCCCTCCTCGGTCGCCCCTCATTCCCATCCCCATCGGAGGGACCGCCAAGCCTTCTCAATGTATGAGCCAGGGGCGGCCCCTGGCCCCACGGCCCATGGTCCCCCAGCCCTGGACTCCCTGGCAGCCCGCCTACAGCCCCTCAACACACCCAGCGTAAGTTAGAACTCTCCCGGCCCCTTTTTCCACTTTCCACCTGTCTCTTGGTGGCCCTGATTGGTTCTCTTTGGCCTGATTGATGGGTGATAATCCAATCCGTACCTCTCTATTTCCCTTCCACTCTTTTCTCAATTCCCGATCTTTCTCTTTGAAAGGTCAAGTTATGAATGCTGCCCCCAAGTGTGTCCAAAAACAATCCGACCTAATTGTGTGTTTGGGGAAAGTGCATAAGTGTGACCTGAAGGAGAAAGATGGAAAACAGGCATCTTTGTCTGTTCTGTTGCCTGGCGACACCTCTGATGCTCCGCTTCCTAGCCTGCTCTGCACTCTTTGACATTTATATTTACAACACCTTTTCCTCCCAATTACTTCTTCTACTGGACACCTCCTAAATGTGGGCACACACGCAACACTAAGGGAAAGACATTTACAGACCAGATCAACTGGTAGCTAACTACGAAAGATTTATCCTGATTTGGTTGATATGGCAGTAACCAATCAGAATATCCAGCATCAGTATCCTATGGCAGCATCTGACGATAAGTTGGTCTCCAACTCACCATCTCTCTCCACAAATATTTACCTGTTTGTCTGTTTGTTTTCTGTCTGTCTTTTCACCTGTCTGTCCCTCGCTCACTGCAGTGCAGCCGTGCATCCTCTGGATGTAAGCATTCTGTCTGTCATTGCATTGTTTGTCATTTCATCTTCAAATGTAGGATTCTCTCCTCACTATGCTTCACCTTTGCTTATCATGCACTCTAATACCGTTGATCAACATTTGTGTGTGTGTGTGTGTGTGTGTGTGTGTTTGTGTGTGTGTGTGTGCGTGCATTTATTTGTAGACACTCTGTGTAATGTATAGCTGTATCACCAGGTAGCTGAGTTGAGTCCCAGTGTCTTTTAGCTGTAGAGGTATATGGTCTCGATGGGACAATGGGTGACATGCTGCCATGTTGATCTGGCGCTGCTCTCACTGACTCGTTCATCTTGGTTTTCCTGCTGTTTATAAGAAAACATCTCTTCTCTCTGTTCCCCCGTTCTTTTTTCAATTTCTTCATCCATCTCCTTGTCCACACATCTCTCTACCTCCTCTGGTCGCTATCCCTCCACATCTTGTCCCTTCTCCATTCTTGTTGCTCCCGTCTGTTCCCAGGTAAGGAAGGGTAGCACGGGTGGCTTAGCATCATATGGAGGCCAGCATCTGTCTGGATCCACAGAGATGAGCAGATACATGGTGAGTTCTCACGCTTGATACAACCGGTCCATCCTCACTACGGCAGTATGTGGTTTGGTGTACAAATGGTAAAACAATAGATGGGATATAGATAAATTGACAGTAAAGACAGTATTTGCAGCTGTAAGAGCTAAGATTGGAACTATATTTTTGCACACCCAGCACTTCACATGGTGAACCTCGTGATGTGTGCATAGAGTAAGTGGCAGCTATTTCTTTTTTATAGTGTCATACTGCTTTTTGCACGCACTGCAGTGTCCACAGCTGTCAGTTTATTGTTGAGTTCTTAGTGTTGAAGTGACACAGGTTTTTTTTCCCTCTTTTCTGGTGAACGCTAGTGAGGCTACACAACAACTGTGTGGCAGGGCAGCACAAACTGAGTGCTTGAGCTTACATTAACTTTCAGATATGAGGAATACGATTTGGCAGGTTATTAGAGGAAGAGCAGTTGGGGATAAGTAAAAGTAAAGAAAGTAAAGTAAGACTTGATTGTTTTAACAATGGGAAAAAAGAAAAGAAAGAAAATCAGTATGTTGCAGTCAGTTAGTGTTGATATTGTGGTGGGCCATCCATCTCAGCTGAGACCAGAAAAACATCTGAGTCACTGAACCAAACTTTGGGAGCCCATCAAATTACACCAGAAAGTGTTCGAAATAGATTGTAGTGTTCAGGTTACTGTGACTCTTTTTTTTTCCATAACTGATAAATTCAAAGATTTACCTCATTGTGGCATCATAATGCATAATTTGATCGGGGACTGAGTGGGTGACTCCAATCCTTGGTTCCTCTGGTAAATGCTGATGGTTGCTGCAGTGAAAACGTCCATTATCTTCCCTCAGACTCATCACAGACGTCGCATGTATTATGGTCTATATTATCTTCTGCGGGTGGATGTTAACTGAAGCTTGACAAGTTGGAAGAGGTTTACATGGCAAGACTGTAATTCTAGTTAATTCTAAACTGCTTTTCAGCCTAAAGGATCTGTTCTGTCTAAATCAGTGTCTTATCAATGCTGCAGCGACTTAACAAACTTAATCCTGCTTTTCTATGACAGAAAATTGATCACATGTCACAAATGTCACAGAACCAAAACACATCCCTTTTATTTGTATTAGTCCGGAAAAAACTTGTGCATATTTAGTTAAATTGTTCTCAGAAACAGTGGAAAACAACCCATTTGTTAGACTTGACGGTGGCTAGATGATCAGTGATGCAGTATGCTTTTTCTGTGTGTGCGCGCGTGTGTGTGTGCACGTGTGTGTGTGCGTGTGTGTGTGTGTGTGTGTGCTTCTCTCTCTCTCTGTCTCCAGGTGTCTAAATCAGAGAGGCATGGCAGTGGCACTGACAGCGACTATGACAACACACAAACGTACGACCTCTCATTAAGGTCAGACTCATATATTTATAGTTATCATGATTGTTGGAAATAGTTTGAAGTGATAATTAGTAGTAAAAACTATGTACTGTGTGTGGAATATTTAAAACTAAATCTATAGGTTGTAATTGATAGTATTAGTCTTTAAATTATTGTTACGTCTGCAACTGGTTCCTCAAGTAGATATTTCAAACTCGAGAATCTGAATTAGCAGGAGACTGATTCAAACTAACTGCTTATTAATGAGAGGTAAACAGCATGTACGAGATGCTCCAGTTCCACACTGATAAATGTCACCTCTCTCGTCTCGGACCCAAGGTGTTAAATGAAGCATGTTTTTGTGTTCAGTATGGGACGCAGCAGTGAGGAGGAAGGTCGCGGGGAGTCTGAAGAGGGTGGGGGAGGGGAGGCAGGGGAGCCGGATCCAACCTTGCCCTGCACAGAGGACGTCATCCTGAAGACTGAGCAGGTGACCAAGAACATTCAGGAGCTTCTCAGGGCAGCTCAGGAGTTCAAACACGACAGGTGGGTGTAATACACAGACAGCAATAAATAGGTTGGTACAGCCTGATCAACAACAGCGGTGGTTGATGGCAGTTGTTCATCTTGTATGCATTTGATTCTCTTCAGCTTTGTACCGTGTTCGGAGAAGATCCACTCAGCTGTAACCGAGATGGCCTCACTCTTCCCCAAAGTAAGTTTGCTGCACTCTCTCTTCATCTGTCACTTTGTAGACACTTTTCTTGCGCCCTGTTTTGATACCCTCTGTTTTCCCTGCAGCGCCCAGCCCTGGATGCAGTCCACTGCTCCCTCCGCCTGTTGGCTTCCAGTGCGTCACGGTTACAGGTGGAGTGCCGTAAAGCAGCACCTACGGAGCCCGGGGCCCCTGCTGTGGACTACCAGCTCCTCACTCAGCAGGTCATCCAGTGCGCCTATGACATTGCCAAGGCTGCCAAGCAACTGGTCACCATCACTACTCGCGAGAAGAAACAGTGACCCGAGGGATGCATGGATGAACAGCGAGGGAGGAGGGAGAGACTGAATCAATGCATGGGTGGGCTGAGAGGAAAGGGAGGTAAAATCTGATCACACTACAGATGGGAGAATAGGGGGTGGGGGGTGACCTTGAGGATGATAGGTGTGTGAGGACTTGGAGCAGAGTTTGGAATATGCGTGGGAAGGAATCAGAAAGCGATGATCAAGTCAAATCACTACAAAGGAACAGAAGAGGAGGAATTCCTCAAGGGTGGAAGTGGAAGTAAGAAAGGATCCAGAGTGGGAACGATGGCCTGCTGCAACCTTGAAACCAGATGTGTAAAATTAACTGCTTTATCTGTGATGCGTGGAACACAACGGTGGCGATGTACAGTCGCCCGGATCCTGAGATGTTGCCGCTTTATTTATTCTTCCGTCGCTCATCGTCCCTCCCCCTCCCTCTCTCTCTGCACCCGGACCAGGGAGAGAGAGAACCGAAGACGGAGGGAAACAGACCAACTGTGACATCACATGTCCGTCCCTCCAGCTCAGACACTTCAGGATGATCTTGCTCTTTTTTTTCCACTCTGGTCTTTGCCCCACCTATCCCGTCCTTGACTGGATGAGCCTGGATGAGAGGGACCCCCCCTGGCAGCCATCTAGCACCAGCCCGTCTCACGCCACCCCCTCCTCCCCTGTTGTTGGTACACAGCATGACCTGGCATGTTTTCATTTCTTTCCTCTCCCTTTCTTTGTTTTTCCTTTTTGAATAAGCAGATCGGGTTCCTCTGCACCTTCGAGGACAACAATGACTGACTTACAAAGACAAAACACTTACACTGGAATAATTGTGATTGATTGTTATTGTTTTTCATGCCTGTTGTTGTTTTCTTTTGTATTGATATTTTTACTGACTCATCTTGATTTAACTTTTTATGTACTGCAAATTATTCTAATTTAGTGGATTAGGGAGACAGGTATGTGCTCAACATTTTACGGGGATTTAAGCAAACATGCACACACACAAAAGAAATAACGTGAAATGGTTCCTCAACATTTCTCCTTTGACAGTTGAGGTCATAAATTCAGTGGCCAAAGGGGTTAAACAGTTGCCAAATGGGAGAGACGGTATTGGGAGAGATCTGCTTGTGACCCCTTGGTGTGTTACATCAAGACCTGGATCAAAATGTTCTTTCATGAATCCTCAGCTTTTGTGTTTAATTTATGATTTTTGCCTCATTTAATAGAGCCAGTGGAATCATCTCAGAATCAATCCAGCCTTGTGTTTGGGTCCTTAGGGCTGATGTCACACTGCGGCCATCATCATCATCATCATCATCATCATCACCATCATCATCATCATCATCGTCGTCATCATCATGCATGTCCAGCCACATTAGGGTGACAGACATACTGCAGTTAAACCTGTGGAGCTCGCAACCTGGAGTATAAGTGGTTGATCCAAAACAGATTTTAGCATGTGTGCTTGATTTAGTTTTTCTACTTTTTAAGTCAGGCTGGCAAGCACAATCAAGCCCATATTCTTTGTTTTTTTGTTGTTTTGTGGACTCTATGTCACAGCCTGCTGATTTGGGCAACACCATCTCTGAACTCAAGGCACCGGGAACAAATATGTTTGTTTTGTTTTGTTTTTTTTACATTTTTTCTCCAAAAGATAGCGCACTTAGTCTACTGTCGGTTTTAAAAGCTTGTTGTATCCGAACAAATACAGTGGGATCTGTGTGCAGATGGGATCTGGATGGTCGTCCTATTGTTTGGTGCTTCCTCAAAGTGTCTGTGGCTTTAACAGCTGGTTGTTCTTGCATTGGTTTATTACATAAACACACCCGGCATCCCCAGAAGGCCTCAGCTCATTAATTACATACTCATCCTTTACAAAGCAGTCACATCTCAATTTCTCCATGTTTCGCTGCCTTTCAGCAAGAAACAGTTTGACCTTCATAAGCCCCAAGCACTTTGAGAGACCAGGTCACCTTCAGCACTTCCCGGTCCATTTCTTCAGTGCACCCCCCCCCAAAAAAAAACAAAAAAAACTGATCTCCACCCGGGGTCCCTGACAGTCAGTCTCTCACAAGGCTGCACACTCGTCTCTGTAAGGGGTAGACTGGATTGTTCGTTTCCTGTCAAAATAACTCATGTCCGAAAGACTCTTGAAATGTATCGTTGTTTGACATTGAATGCCTTTGCACATCATCATCATTATAATCTTCATCTTCATCATCATCATCTCCTGTTTAACTGGCTTTATTGCAGCAAAGTTGCACCAACTGCTGAAAACATACACAGAGGGGAGAAAAGCTCTTCCCCTCAGTCATTGTCGCCCAACTTTTAGACTAGAGCCATATATATGAACATATATTTTCATGCTATATTTTATATTAAGCTGTATGTTAGGGGTTATGTCTGTCTGTGAGATATTTATGTATATTTGTCAGCCCAAGTGGGCTTCAGGCTGTGGGATCTGTTGGCCAGTCCGCCTGACACCTGATGTGCTTACGGTTACGCTGTGGTATTTCCTGCCCATTTTGTCATGTTGTACATATTCATGATCATACTAGAACCTGCAGGCGAGAACAGCCGTTTGAGCTAGCCAATTTACTTAACAGCATGTTGCACTATTTTCAAATGCCGGGCAGGTGAAGTAGGATCTAAGTTATGTACTGCCCTCTCCCAAAGGTCTTAGCTCAAGTACATTAGGTGCAGGATGCAAAAGGCGGCATGGCGTAACAGGACAATGTCTGAAGCCCACTTTGGGATAGCACTACATTCATCTCAGAAAGGTTGGGGGAAGAGGTCGAAAACGCACATGGCCTGGTCCTTCCCTGATTTAGTGGACACTACGTAGGGTGCCTCCAGTGTGAATGTTAAATGCTTCTGTCAGATCATGCCAGACACACTTTTCTTCACATGCAGGATTCAGTAGAGAATTAAACGCCCTCATCAGTTGGACCAAGCTTCCTGTAAGTCCAGTTCTTATTCAAATAAAGCAGCCAGTGAATTAAACAAACACACCTGATACTTCGCCACTGGCAGCGCACTGTGGCCTCAAACTGTTGCTGTCACAACTTTGGGAGATGGGTGACGGGAGAGTTATCTTTTAACAGAAGATGTTAAAAACTGTATAAAGTAGAGAGAACAATGACTTTAAAGGTCAATCGTAATGGAAACCCATAAGCTGTACATTTGTAATAAAATAATAAAACAAGTTAATTGCCCTAGCTTTGTCCTTACTCTGTGTGTGTGTGTGTGTGTGTGTGTGTGTGTGTGTGTTCACGCTGATGGAGATGCTGCAACTTGTCTGAAAGTTGTAGAGGTAATTCTGTCAAGACAAAAGCTCAAACATTTGAGCTTGAAGAGCTAACCTCACCCTGGACAGGTCACCTGTCCATTGCAGGGCCAACACATATAGACAGACAACCATTCACATTCACAGCCGAGTATCTAATTAACCTTGTCCACTCTTGATGTCTTTGGACGGTGGGAAGAAGCCAGAGTACCTGGAGAGAACCCACACAGGAACAGGGAGAGCATGGAGACTCCAGCAGTGCTGACCACTGCACCACAGTGCTGCCTGGATTATTCATATTTACTGCTTTTATTTTTTTCGTTTTGTAATTTTAATATATGTTAAAATCAATGGTATATCACATTCAACATGCCAGTCCTTCTCATGTTGGAATATTCTAAAACATCGAATCAGAAAGTCATTTCTTTAGTTTCGTAGAGCTGCTGCCAAACAAGGCTTTCAACTTTGCAATGAGCGAAGATAATCCGAACACAGTTGGAGCTAAAAACTACAACAAAAAAGCCATCAACACACAACATTGCATTAGAAGTTATGAAATGCAAATTTCTTGTTTCAGTCTCCATATTTTTCCATTACTCATTGCAAAACAAGCTGATATTTGCTGTTCACTTCTCATTCAACAGTCGAACGCAAGGACTCCTGGGAATTTGTTTAATGCCATAAATCCTTCTCTCAATTTCTGTCTAAAAACATCTTCAAAAAATAGACAGCATAGATTTCTGTGCAGAACCAAACACATAAAGTTGCTTAAAACAGCAACTTTACATATTTACATGCAAACATTCACAGGTAAAAACAAGAAAATATAACTCCTCTATTTCTAAAACTAACTAAAAAATAGAAATGTCTTTCAGTACAAAAAAAGAAAAGAAAAGAAAAGAAAAGAAAAGGCGACTTTGGGCAGGGTAACACACATGGGAGCCGATACGCTGAGTGCCGTGGAGGTGACTATCAGATCAATGGATCATGAAGTTCAACATAAATATATAAGATATATGGTTTACTTTGTGACTCTTGGAACTAATGTTTATGTTAAAGGCAAATCTTGCCACCTTTCTCTTGTAACAAATATTCATTTCCTCCCAAAATTGTCTCTGACTGGACCAACACAGGTCAGCGATGCATCATTTTCCTCCATTCTCATGCATTGTGCCTAATAGCTGCAGTAATAGTGAAGTTGTTGACTGATCCTTGGTTCTCATTTCATTTTCATCTATTTATTTAACCAGCAACCAAAACCTGTCCAGTCCTGAGAGAGAAACAGCAATTCATATATGGAATACATGGAACACACAAGTCTCATATCTGTTCTGGCCAAGCCCCCTGTGGTCACCGTCACCACACACACACACACACACACACACAACACACTTGTCTTGTTGGAAATGTTTCCTTCATTTCTCTACAGGTCTTCATCTGAGCTGGAGGAGCTGGGCAAGAGGACACACTCCTGTCTTCTGCCTCTCTTCCGTCTTCTCTTTGCAATCCGCAGCCTCCTGCGAATAATGTCTACAACACACAAGCAGAGGACACACTGATAACACTGCTGCAGTGTGTTACCTGTGGTTATAGACAGATGGGCATACAGTATATATGCCCTTAAAGATTAGCATGAACTTAACAGGATCATCCAGAGAATCAGAAGAAGTGGAAGTACCACACTGCAGTTGTATACTGCTGTGATGGGTGTGTGTAACAGTGACCTTGACCTTCGACCGCCAAAATCTTTTCAGTTCATCTCTGAGTCACAGTGAACATTTGCAAAAAATACAAAGAAATTCCCTTGTGATGTTCTTGCAATATCCCAAAAACAAGAAAATCCCAAAACATACAACCGAAACAATTAGCTGTCCCGTGTGTGTGTGTGTGTGTGTGTGTGTGTGTGTGTGTTTGTGGTCTCTGGTGATGTTATGTCCACCAACCTGCCACGCTGTCGTAGTCCTGCCGGGGGTCATGCCAGTACAGGCTGGGCGCGGTCCTCCATTGGCGGTACAGGCGGGTGTGAAGCACCGAAAGGGTGAGGAGGACCAGCAGGAAGCCCAGAGCTGCTGCAGCCCACACCGCCTCGTCTGTCCTGGGGGTCTTTGGTAACCCCTTACTCAGAAGTGTGGCTTGGCCCTCAGGCCCTGAGCCCCTTGTGCATTCACAGAGTTCTCCTGCCCTGCAGCCTTCGCAGTCAACGGGCGTGTTTGGAAGGTCGCTGGCTGACTGTGGGCGTGCGTGTTTACGGGAATGTGTGTCACTGTGCTTGTGTCCTTCACCCACTTCTCTCTCTTTAATGTCTACCTCTTCATTATTCCTCATCTTTCCTCTTGCTCTTCTGTCTACAGCTGAGTCTTTCTCTTTCATGATAGGTTTAGTTGAGTGTGCGTCACCTTTTAAACTTAGCGCCAGGGATTTAAGCCTGTGCTTCTGAGAATCAGATGTCCTGAGGTGTAGCGACACGTTGGACCCTGAGGGGGCTGTGGGCTGGGGTGTGAGGCTGTGATCCTGGTTCTCAGACAGAGATGAAGCATCCCTTGTACCAGGGGGGTCTGAGAAAGCTGTGTCTGCTGATGGTCCATGTGTGCTGCTGTCGTTGTTTTCGCTCTTGCTGATGACTCTGATTGTCTGCTTGACCTCAGCTGTTATGTTCCCTTCAGCAACATCCTCCTGCTTTTCTCTGATGGCAGCTCTCCTCTGTCTTGTTTTTGCCTCCCAGCTCATATTCTTTTCTACCGTGGTGGAGTTCAGCTTCACCTCCACTGCTGCGTTCAGCCGGGAAGAGACGATGTGTTCGCAGCACTGCCTAAAAGACTCCTGGAGGTTTACAGGAACAGTAGCTTTAGAAATACGATCAAATGTCTTTAAAGATTTTGTTTGTTTGTCATATCACAAAAAAAGAATTAGTGGTCAAAGCAAACACATCATAACACAGCAGTTAGTCAAACCTTCACTTCTGATGAGTGCGCTTCTTGACGTGTGTGTTTCTGTCCACGTGGCTCTGCTGACCGGGTCAACAGCAGGTTGTACTTGTTTCTCTGCCTCACATTCCTGAGTTGATTTCTTGTGGTTGCTCTTGTAGCCTCCAGCCAATCACAGACGTCTGAAGAGGCCAGATTGGACAGCTCCAGCGTGCGACCCCAAGACACGAGGGCAATCGGCTGCACACAGCACCGGCAAACAACACACTTACTCCCACCGCTCCTTCCACAAGTTCAAACTCTCCTTATAGAGTTAGAAGTCACGTGACGCTCGACAGTGCTCAAACGTATCTTTCTAATTCAATACATACAAGCTAAACCTGTGTTGGATTCTGTTACATCTTCAATTGTTTTGTCCTGCCGAAGTATTAAAAAGACACAGACAGTAACTTTCCCTCGCTGGTTTTTAGTGTGCCACGCAGCAGAGGTTTCCTACCGTGTGTCTCCGCAGCTGTGGATGTGGGGTCATGATGTAGTCAGGCAGACAAGAGCGAACCAGGACAGACAGGAGGAGACGCTCACTGAGAGGAGCACAGGGGTGGTAGAGAAGAACAGTCGCTCCATGCTGGCAAATACACAGAAAACACAAGCAGACGCTGCAAATATTAGTCCGATTTTAAGACTAAGGTTACGAATAACCAGTGATACTTAGGAAACCCTTCACCTCTGCATTCTCTTTCCTATCAAACATCTATTTAAAAAAAGAATATGCTGCATAAAGAGCCCAGTGTTGTTTTCTGTTGTTTGAGTTTTAACAAGAGCTGCCAACTCTTCCCTTCCAACTCTCGCGGTCGCAACTTGGTCCAGACGGTAACGTGATCTCCTGGTTTTTTCTCCGATCCACCATTTCATCTTCCTCTCTCAGTGCTTTGCATAATTCTGTCTTTGCTGTTTCGCTTTGTTGTTTCAGTTCTCCTTCACCATTTTGGTCTGTTTTCTCCTTCATCCAGCACATACCGCATCCATGCCTTACAGTGTTGATTGCCTGAGGTGGATTATATCCAGACAGTGTGTGAGACGTTTCACTGCAGCTGTAAACTCTCTTAGAAAACGCTGTTATGCTTTGCAACAAACGCTTTGAATGGAGCAGAAGCAGCTTGGAAGCTTGTGCTGCCCCGCCTAAAGGAGAACATGTATGAGACTTTCAGGTATTGTTATTGTACTTTCAGCTTCTGTTGCCGTGGTAACAGGACTGAGTTCACGCGCTGCACTTCCACGTACATGGATAGGTGCATCCACATGACTTGCTCTGCAAGTCACAGCAACACGATGGTGGATTTAAGAATCTCTGATAGAACCCCTGGAAGTCTATTCATAGCCAAAAAATAAATAGAAGAATATTGATGTAATTTTGCAGGATGACACAATATTTTAAACAAATTCCCCGCCCTGCACATCTTTGGTGTTTCCTAAACTGGAAAAATTATTCTATCCAGGATGTGTTTGGGAATGCAAAAATATTATGTCTCCTCCTAATGCGCTGAAAAGGTTTTTTTTTTGCCCTGCAGGAAAAAAAATCGAATGAAAGCAACAAACTTGTAGGTTTAAAAAAAAAAACTGTGATTTTATAAGATTTTGACACCGCGGAGAACAACAGGACCACTGGTTCATATCCCTGACATGACATCACTGTTTGTTAAATACTTTATTAATGATCATGTTGTTGATTCATTAAAGCATAGAAACTCATACTGAGGTTTGACGCAATCGGTGATGAGATAGACTGTAGCTCTGGGAGTAAATAAAACAGGAGCTAGAATGTTCAAAAGTCAGGAAATTATAGCGCGATGGGCCATTTTAATATATCGTACAAAACTGTGATGATCGGGGTCTCCTTTCTGACCCTGTTGTATAAGACGGGTCAATACTGTGTGGAGTGAGTGGAAGCAACAAGGGACGTTGGACCTACATGCAAGTTGTTGAGCCACCGTTGAGGAGGACAGTATAAGTACTCTCCACTCTCTGCTCTTACTGGTCTGTATGCACCACTGCAAAAAACACACCAGTAACAGACACGTCTTTAATTGCATCCATCCATAACAACTGCAGTTAACGCGCATGTGCAAGCAAGCACACACACACACACACACACACACACACACAAACTCAACGAAGAAAGAGTATGTACTGTATATAGACAGCTATTAAGTGAATCCCCCAGTTGGAGGAACTTCTCTCCTTCACCTGTTGGGAATGTTGAGGGCGTAGGTGATCGATGTGTCCATGCATCTCTGCCTGGCCGGCTGTTAGAGGGCACAATGTGGTCAAATTTATCATTCATCGGCTCATTCATTTTAAAACCAAACACCGAGATAAGTATCAAAACGTAAGCGGTTTGGTGTTGAGATGAAAGTTACAACATGTTACTAGCTTTCAAAGATGTGTCCATTCATCACTCAACACAATTCTGCTGGGTTTTGATTTCAGGAAGCAGCCGTGTCGCATGACTACATGGAAGGTTAGAGGAAAAAAATACCCATCAAGAACTTCTAAACTCACCTCAGCATCATAGACAGTGTCAATACAGGGAAGTCTCTGTAGATAAGAGGGAGAACAACAGTTACACAACAACTGGAGCGGCGAACTTAACAAACAGGACTGTTATAAGTGGAGCGTAACACCTGTTTGTTTAGACTATGATGTCATCACCATCATCTGTATATGACATTGAGGCGAATGTGTAGAATAAATTAGATGATGATGATGGGGAGGAGGAAGAGGAGGCGGACTGCTGTATCCATTGTTACCTTTGTGGACTCAGGCCAGGTAGACACTGGACAATCCCAATAAACAGCATCCTTAGGCAGGTCCCTTTCCAACGACAGCTACACACACACACACACCAAAGGATTGCATTTAAAGATGACTATAACTCATTCATAAAAAACACAACTTGGCGCGCGCACAGACACACGGTATCTGACATTAATTGACCACCGCCCACCTTTCCATTGTCACATCGTGGCCCGGAAAACTCGATGACACTACACCGACCCAAACTGACCCACAGCGCGGCCAGCACCGTCACCGTCAGCGGCGGCGTGGTTTGGCTCGACATGTTGACAACCAGCCGGTCATTGAGGTGTGAAAAAGACCGACGTCTACTTTCGCATCACGACTCCCTTCAGATACAAGTCCGCTTACAACAAAACGACCTTTACTTACGCCTAAACACGCATTTTCGATGACAAAGTTCCATCAGAGAGGAGCGGCGAGAGGTGAAAATGTCGTTGAGGCGGTTACCGTGTAACCATGTCGGTACCGGTTACTACTCTGGAAAAAAACGCTGCTCTCTAGTTGCTTTACATGGTAACGTTAAACTAAACAGCGATATTCCTTAACCTGCCACGAAGAAATTTAAACAAAAAAGCGTACTTGTTACACCACTTCTTTCACAAAATTGTCAAGTGAAGTAGAATATTGAAAGGTTGCGTTTTCTCTGTCTTTTCAAAATATGACTGAGGTATACGCTTTCATTACTTTATCATTAGTACGCAGTTATATATTTTTATAGTTATATTGAATTCGTTTTTGGTTTTATTTACATGACACTATACAGGAACCAACATGTCGATCTTAGAGTAAATGTATTCATTGTCATGTTTATGGTTTTATTTTGAAAGTGAAATGTGTGTTCTGTTACACTATGCCGTTACACGCTCTTTCTATCGACCTTTACCACAGCTACGGAACTCGGGAAGGAACAAACCATTTAAACAAGTTAAATTTACAGGAGCAGTACTCTGAATGTCCTCTTGGAGGCGACAAAATAACGGACTATGAATTAAAATCAGGGTTATCGAGTCTATGAATCGGTCGTTTGTTGAAGAACATTTTTTTCTTGTTTTTTTTTCGTGTTTTTTTCCCTGTATGAGCAGTTTGGTATCTTTTACTAAATAGTGCTTACAACTTTACTGTAAACCTGTCTGCTCCAGCAGACCGTGCAAATGGCTACTAAGCTTCCGTGTCACCACAAACAATAACTGGCATTACCTGCTTATGCAGGTAAACCAGCCATTCGGAGATAATCCGTAGTGTTTTCAAAGTAAAACAGTTTTATAGTCTTTTTGGAATAAAAAAAAGAGAGTTTAATGTACACATAGACATTTTAGAGAACACAATGTTTTTTGCATTAAATATTAATTTGGTTTGGATTTTGTAATATTAAATGTCTCCGTCCAAAGGGCCTTTTATTTTGAAGTTTAGGCAATTTGACACTTACCCTTTACCCCACCCACATCACTCAAGATTAACACACACACACACACCTTGTCATTCAACTGCACAGTGTGTTAGAGAAGGCCTGGTCCCTGGGCAGCGGAGTCCAGATCAGAATGGAGCATACACTCCACAAAGGTTTGATTATTTTACATTTGTTGTTAATAATTTGATGAAAAATGCTGCGTGAAATTAAAATGACTTGTCTCTGTTTACCAGTCAACTATTATTGCAGGAAGGAAGCACGGAACATTTATTACTGCTTTATCGATGTGTGACACTCCCACTTATTTAGTCTATTGACACAAAAGTATGACTCTTTCTACTCCTGTCAAGGACATGGTACGGTACATGATAGTTTTGATAAGACAGCTATGTGTTTTATTAATGTCAAAGAGCATCAATAATCAATGTGCATGTCATGATTGATCGTATCCCCCTTTACATCCATTTAAGGAAGTGGGAAAATCAGGAAGTGCACACTCTTCTCTCTGAGACAGTGCTTGCAACCCAGCCACTATTCATGTTTGTAGAAACTGACTGTTCATCAAAGGAGGATTTTAGATCAGAATCTCTGTTCCTGTCACCCTGTAGCTCCAGATGGAGCTGCCGCTGTGGAGCAGTCAGCTGTGGCCTCTCCCAGGGGTTTGCAACCCCTCGCTGAAGTCACCGAGCCTGCAGACCAAGCGAAGGTGGAGGGAGACCCTGCAGGAACACAGGAGGGGCAGGTGAGCATGGGACCCACCCAACACACACAGAGGAATCATTTGCAAATGGGACCCAATTATAACAAAATATGATTCTTGGAAAATAAAAACAATTCTGTCTATTTTTCTTGCTACTTATTGAATTTCCATATTTTTCTCTTGGTTAAAACATATTGTTTTTGCATCCGAAATGATACTGTAAATCTGAAGTTTAACTGTATTATTATTATTATTATTATTATTTATATTATTATTATTATTATTTATATTATTATTGATGGAAAGATGCAATTTTAAATTAAATACCTCATAACATTTAAGTAAAGTTTATTAAATGCATCGTCTTTCGTAGAATAATTCATTCTTGTTTTGACTATTTGTCTTTCTATAGGAAGTGTACTCATACGACAGCTCCCTATCCTCCTCGGACAGTGAGGATGAAGGCAAGAAAGAAAAGAAGAAAAAGAAGAAGAAGCTGAAAAAGAAAAAGAAAAAGAAAGTATGTGTCTTTAAAATGGAATCCTCAGCATTATTAATGTTTTGGCTGCTGTTCAATTACAGAGTTCTCCACAAAATGTCTTCAACAGTTCTAATCAGTTGGTTTTATCATCAGAGGACCCTCTCTTCACTCCGACTAAGAACGTTCTTGAGGATGTTGTCCTGCAGCAACATATGGAGATGAGCTTTGCAGAAATCTTGGTTGCACAGATGCACAAAGCAGCCACCAGTTAAACAGCAACATGCATGCCAGGGAATGGCGTTCATTTATTTTGTAGGCAGATCAACTGTCGCTTTTGCAGCAGGTACGATTGGCTCACAGCATAGCTGAGATGGGCGTATACATGCCTCATTACTACTGCAATGGAAGGGTAGGGAGTTCCTTTAGTGTGTTTCCAAGTGCATGAGGAGCCCTTCCCTCCCGCTGCCAGCTGCACTGCTCCCTCAAAGCAGCCATGACAAAGTCACACTCCTGTGTTTTTGCAGTGACTCACTCATTTACTTTCTCATTTCTCACTTTCCGCAACAAAGGATGGTATAAATAAACCTGTTCAATGTGCGCACACGAAGTTGAGCAAAAACTTCCCCGCCCTTCTCTCTCTCTCTCTCTCTTTTTCTGTCTCTCTTTTTCTCTGCAGGATTCCAGCTCATCTTCCTCATCTTCCTCCTCATCTTCTTCCTCCTCCAGCAGCTCTTCAGAAAGCGACAGTGAGGTATGCCGCAGTTACCGCAAGGGTGTTCTAAATATTATTTTTTCATCCTTGCTTTAACATGTCTCACACGAGTAGCTGTCATCACACCCCTTTCACCACCGCAGAGCTCTGCCTCACACACGGCGGCAAGAGAAGCATCTTGCAAATGCGCAAAGTGGGTAGAGGCCAAAATATTGCTCAAATGTGTCTTAGTGTTAATCCTGTAGAACCCTCTAATGCAGCTCTGCTAAATGGAGGCCCAGGCATTACACAAACAATGTCTCATCAGCTCATAGGGGATCCTAACTATGTCATTGCTGTAGGTGGGGATGTAAAAGTTGACAAAACAGTTTGCTAAGACAGTGGGATTTTCTTCAGGTTAACATCATTCTCAGAACTGAGAATTCATTATAGACTTGTAGCAAATCAGCTTAAGTAGATCAATCGTCCGCTGATTTCTCAACATTAAAGCGCACACAAATATCATGCCATTTCTTTTTTTTTGAACTTATTTTTTATTTAACATACATACAGCACAGATAGAACATGACAGAGATGCGCAGACAAATATTCCAGACAAGTGTTCAGATACTTATTCCAAGATACACATGAAAAAAAAAAAATGTTGATGTTTATAATTCCAATACTGTTTTCACTGGTGCCCATCTTTCAGCAAACTGTCCTGTTTTCAGCTGTAACCTTGCTGTGATTTTTTCCATGATGTATACATTTTTTACTCTATTCCTCCATTGTGATATGTTTGGAGGTTCTGGCTTTAGCCACCAGGCTGTTATTGTCTTTTTAGCGATCAGAATCAAAATCCTCCACAAAGCAATCAGGTTTCTGTCTGTCAGATTCTCAGGTGGTATGCCGAAGATAAACATTGCTGGGTCCAAAGCAAAATTAATGTCCAAAATTTGCCCAATCTCCTTCCGAACATTCTCCCAGAAGTTCAACAGCTGTGGGCAATCCCAGAATATGTGTGTAAAATCTCCTATTAACTGACATCCTCTCCAACACAGTTCAGATGTGTTGCTATATTTTGAAGTCTTAGATGGAGTGTTGAAATATCTCATCTTCACCTTCCAGTCAGACTCCCTCCACATTGGGCTGCTTGTTAATTTGTGTCCTGCTCTGAATGTTTCCTCCCAATTTTCATCTGGTATAATAGTATTTGTTTCTAATTCCCATTTTTCCTTAACATCCAAATTGTTGTCCTTACATTCATGTTGTAGTACTCTACAGATTTTTGATATTAACCCCTTTTTAGTCTCCCCCTCCAAATCCGACAACAGCAATTCCTCCAGCTTAGATGGTGTTCTACAAATACTTTCCCACTCTCTGTGCTTCTGAAGGTCGTGTCTTAATTGTAGAAATTTGTAGAAGTCATGGTTCGGTAAGTTAAACTCTTTTTTAAGTTGTTCAAACGACTTCATAATATCATGCCATTTCTATTTCTGTTTCTCTCTAAAATAGCAACATTCAAGTAACTGCCATCCCATGGTTACACGATGTATTGTGTGGATGGAGAAACCCTGTTCATCTTTGTTGATCAGGTGTAAAGAATTAAAGTGATACTTCACCCAAATATATATTTTACCTCACAAATTAGTGTCATGAGCTCACAAACACGTGTTTCCCCGCTGCATTACATCGTTGTGACTTCAGAATGCAGGAAGAGCCAGCCACATGTGTTTAGCTTGAAGCCAATGAACACTGATGGCAAATAGCAGCAAAGCTATTCCAAAATGTCTGCTTAAAAACCCTCAAGTACGCAGTCCAGAATAAGTCACATCTTCCTGATCCAGCCATAGTTACTAGGAAAACTATATTAGCTCACACTGCATATACGTGGCTGTGTCTTTCCGCATTCTAGATAAACAAAGAAGGAATGCATTGGGGGGAAAGAAAGTCTTTGTGAGTTCAGTACTGCTGCTTGTGAGTCTTTTGAGGTGATGGATTGTTTTGCAGTTAAAAAGAAACTATTAGAAGACTAGCACTCGTGATTAGCATGTGCACTAGGCGGAGGCTGAATCTGATAATGGAGGTATCTGACAGAGCGGACCACACCCAGCCCACGCCTCCTGTGTCAACCACAAGTTATGACACTCGACTTAGATGTGATATATGTAGTTTCTATGTGGTTCACCTCACAAAGCAGGGAAATATTTTGGTGCATATGTGTATGCATGAAAATTGTAGATATCATTTATCATATGTCCATCTCAGCAGTTGATTTGTAACATCATAAATACGGTACATGAATTTTATGTCTTGTGTTTGTATCGGCTGCATGGCAACAGCAGGTGGGGCTGTTTTTGATCTAAATGTAAAGACAAGAAAAAATCCTTGAGTAAATTAGTAGCTGACGCTGTACCGTGACCTGGTCATACTGATTAACAAATGTAACGCTCTAACTTACTTCACAAATGAGCACACGCATGTTGTACATCATTCCAAATGATATAAAAAAGATATTCCCTTGTAGAATGACAAAAAGAAGAAGAAGAAAAAGGAAAAGAAGAAGAAGAAGAAGAAGGAGGAGAAGGGGGAGGAGAAGGAGTACATCTGGGACAATGTTATCATATCTCAGACTGGTGAGTGAACTTCTCCAGGTGCAACATGAACTTATTTGATATAGGTGGCTGCTGGAGTCTCAGGAGATTGCTACATTTCCAAACTCTGTTCTTTCTCCTCAAAAGCCTGAGTTGCAGATCATAGTCCCACCCTCAGTGGTATTGTTTGCTTCTGGTGCAAAAAAACCCCCCAAAAAACAGCTTCTTGGGTTTGTTGTGTCTGCTGTTGACTCTGTAAATATAATTGAACAGCCAGTTAAGTTCTCCTGCATAAGAAAGAAGGACACGTCTCACGTTTTATACTTTAGACATTTTGCTCCAGGGCAGAGTTGATTCATATCTTTAAGTGTCACACCCAGATTCCTACAGTCAAACATTGTCATTACACTGAATTTACTGCAATAAATGACATGAGCGATGAGTTTTGGGGCGAATGGAGCAGCAGTGCAGCTTTGGGATATTTATTATTGTTGTAATCATGAAGCATTCTGGCCATAAAACCTTCTATTTATCTGAGGATAACCATCTTCAGCGGTGGTGTGTGCTCCAAATCAGGTTATGGAGGCGTTAATCACCACGCAACAGTCGCAACGTCTCCTTCATTTGTCAAAACAAACGCTTTCAATTCTCATGCTTTTATTGTTTCCAGGTCTCGATGGCGAGGGGGAGCAGCAGTCAGCAGATGCCATGAAAGTGAAGCAGGTGAGAGAGAAAGTGAATGCTGTGGCTGTCAAGTGTGTGATTGGGATTATGAGGGACATGATGAGTCCTCACCTCCGTGTGTAATCCCTGGCAGTTTAAATATCTGTAATCCTTGAACAAATTATATCTCATTTGAGGTTTTCGTCCTCTTCTCTCGTGTATCTGTCGGCTTGCTTCAGGATTTAAGCTCATCCGATGACGACAAGAAGAAAGAGAAAAAGAAGAAGAAGGATAAAAAGAAGAAGAAAAAGAAGAAGAAGGTGGCAAATTAGTTTTTAAAACAGCAGTTTGATGTGAAGCAGCTGTTGTTTTATTGGAAAAGCATCACTTTAAATTGAATGTCACAAATACAAAACACTTGTTATTCACTGACTGAATTCTCTCTCTTTCTCAGGATTCCTCTTCCTCCTCATCAGACAGTTCCTCCTCAGACAGTGAGGATGACAAGAAGAAGAAAAAGAAGAAGAAGAAAAAGAAGGTAGGCGTTTAATCATTTTTGATTAATTCAACAGAGAGAAATGTTATTTTGTAAGTTAAAAGAGTCAAAACAATATGATTGTTGTTTTATTTAGGACTCCAGCTCCTCTTCCTCCTCCTCCTCCTCGGATAGCTCCTCCTCCTCCTCCTCCTCTTCTTCCTCCTCTTCTGACAGTGAAGATGACAAGAAGAAAAAGAAAAAGAAGAAAAAAGACAAGAAGAAGAAGAAAGACAAGAAAAAGGTAAAGCAACATGGAGGCCAATAGGAGTCTCCTGACTGCATGTTTACTCCCCTAGTCAGGCCCATCATTTCTATTACACGAGTTGTGTTGCAGAATAAGTTACACACGCACACACGTTTTTGCAGGATTCCAGCTCATCGTCATCCTCATCATCGTCCTCCTCATCGTCTTCCGATAGTGATAAAGATAAGAAGAAGAAGAAGAAAAAGAAAAAAGATAAGAAAAAGAAAAAGAAGAAGGATGATAAAAAGGTGAAAGCTGCCCTTCTATATTCTTTTATTTTTAAACTAAAGGGGGCCAGGACTGAGGACTTCATACTAATGGGGTTTTGTATTAAAAGAATGTCAAACCCAATGTTTCTTTAGTGTCCTGCCAACAGGAGGTGTCCATTTCTTAATGTACTACTGTAAAAAAAAAAAAGGGAGAGAGAAGAAAGAAAGAGTATATTTCTCTCTCTCTCTTTTTTTTTTTTTTTTTACAGAGAATGAACCAGATTTGCTAAGATTCCACACCTTAGCAGCAGTGAGTGGTCGTTTATATGCCTGCCAGGGCTTGTTGCTGATGGTACTCCATTACAGATACATCAGCTCGTACTCTTGCTGTTTACACGTGTGTGTGTGTGTGTGTGTGTGTGTGTGTGTGTGTGTGTGTGTGTGAAGACTAAACTTCATTAAAGTTCAGTATTTATGCTTTTACACAGGATGAAGAGCAGGATCAGCTCAGCGGAGCTTCCGCAGCCGGTGAGTGTGTCCACCTCTCGGTGCCTGTAAGAGACAGGGTAACAAAACCAAACCTGTTCTTGATGTTGATGCTTTTCCACTGATTACTGGTTCAGGTGCTGACAAAGATGAAAAACAAGATATCGTTGATGAAAAGGTGAAATATTCTCATGTGCAGAATGTATGTCACACACACGCGCTCAAACACACAGGAGAAACATGGCTTTATTTCGTCTCGGCAGACTGAGAAGGAGCTTACTTCAGCAGAAGACGGCAAAGTGGCCTCTCCACTGACTGGTATGTTGGCTACCCTGGAGGGTTTTGAGGTTTTGGGGTGTCTGTGTTGTAAAGTTGTCTCTCATCCAGGGGCGGGAGCAGATGCTGGAATTGAGGAAGGCAACCTGAGTGATGATGAGGGAGAAGGAATGGATGAGAAGGTGAAAAAGAAGAAGAAGAAGAAGTTGAAGAAGCAGAAGAAAAAGGTCTTCACAGAGATTCAAAGACAATGCGTTGGTTCCCAAAAGAAGATTATTAATTTCCATGTTGATGACAGATTAAGATTTTCTGTTTGCTGATTGGATGAACTGAAAACTCACAGATCGTTTTAATAATTTTGTCCAATCGAATCTTAATGTTTGATATGCATGCATTATTTTTTATTCGTCCATAGGACTCGTCCAGCTCCTCCTCTTCCTCATCCTCTGATAGCTCTTCATCAGACAGTGAAGATGAGAAAAAGAAAAAGAAGAAGAAAAAGAAGAAGAAGAAGAAGAAGAAGAAGAAGGTTTGTTTATTCTTTTGTATGTTCAGATTTTATTGCATTAGTGCTCAATTGGTGGGAATATTACTTCATCTCCTGTTCTACCTGTCTTCACAGGATTCCAGGTCATCTTCCTCTTCTTCATCTGATAGTGAAGATGACAAGAAGAAGAAAAAGAAGAAGAAAAAGAAGAAGAAGAAGAAGAAGAAGAAGGTAAAAGTTAGGAATGTTGATGGGGAAAAAAGAGAAAATATGAGGATGAGGAAATTCAGTCTTAAACATCTGATTTGACTGAATTTCTAGCCTCGTGGATGCACTACGAATCTTCTGATATTCATATCTGGTTTACATAATTCATATTTTTCCAAACACTGTGACCTCAGTTTTGTGTTTGTTTAGCCATTAAAACTGTTACACTTCCGCGTCCCAGCGTCAGTGAGGCGGTGTGACTGACCTGCTTATATCCTCTGTAGAAATCCAGCTCTTCTGATGATAGCTCCTCCTCTTCCTCCTCATCATCCTCATCCTCTTCCTCCTCTGATAGTGATGACGACAAGGTAAGGACGACAGTATAATCATAATAGGACACTCCCAGGGGTTGAAAATATCAATGTCACTTTATGATAAAAAAAATATTCACAAGTATACATATTTTTTTTATTTAGAAAAAGAAGAAAAAGGATAAAAAGAAAGATAAGAAAAAGAAGAAGAAGAAGGATAAAAAGAAGGATTCTTCTTCTTCCTCTTCTTCGTCCTATTCTGACTCCTCCAGTGACTCTTCTAGTGATGATGACAAAAAGAAAAAGAAGAAAAAAGATAAGAAGAAGAAAAAGAAAGACAAGAAAAAGGTATGTTGTCATAGAAGTGATATTTTGGGGGGAAATTCAAGGTGATGTGATGGCGCTCCAGAAGAAAAAAAACATCGGAAACGCTCACACGATGACTGTGTTTACATCGAAGGACTCGGATTCTTCTAGCAGTGATGATGACAGGAAGAAAAAGAAGAAGAAAGACAAGAAGAAGAAAAAGAAGAAGGACAAAAAGAAGGTACATTCTGTAGATTTATCGAGAATTCACATTTCAGGTTTTGTTTTACGAGCATCTCATCACCAAATTAAAAAATGACCAGGATTCCAGCTCGGGTTCATCAAGTTCCTCAAGTTCATCTGATAGTTCCAGTGACAGTGATAAGGAAAACAAAAAGAAAGACAAGAAGAAGAAGAAAAAGAAGGACAAGGTAACCTGGTGACATAATGGACGCATGATTAGATTGATTCTATTTATATATCTGAATCTTACTGATTGTCTGCTTGTCCTGCAGAGTTCTGGTTCATCTGGAAAAGAAACTGAGGAGAAGAAGAAGACCGTAAGCTTGATCTGACTACACATCCTGTAGAAAAAAAAATCATTCTTACATCATGGATTCCTTAACCTAAGAAAATGACCTCCAAAATCCTCCCTCTGTTTCCCACCTATCAGATTTATTAGTTTTCATGTACACTGTCCTTCATGTGAGCTTGATTTCATTCCAGAAAAGCTCTGATGTTGAGCAAAGCGGTGAGTCAAAAACGGAGGCTTCAGGTTCAGGTGCGACTGAACTTCCAGCATCCAGCGGCAGCGGCTTCAAACCTCCGACCATCAGCTTTTCATCCCTTCCTTCCAAACCCACCTTGAAGCTGGATCCTGTGAGTCCTTCAGCAGCCTCCAACCCCCCTGCCTCTTCACTGACTACGGGAGATCGGCCCCCCATCCGCAGACCTCTCAGCCCCATGGAGTCTTTGATGGGCAGTCCGAGGCGGTACGGCCAGGGAGGGACACGCCCGTCTACCTTCTACACCTCTAGTGATCGTAGAGGCTACAATCCTTACCAATGATGTCACGGGTTGAAATAGATGTCACTGATAAGATAAATCTGGCTTGTGTGGTACACAGGTGAGAGGTGAAGCTGTGCTCTGATCTGAGTGAAAACAAATGTGTGGAGAGCATTCTAGATAAAAAATATGTGCTTTCTTGGGAGTCACGGCGTGAATTTTTGCCCCTGGATAAACACGCCATGAAAATTGTTTTGTTGTTGTTGTTGTTTTTTTTTAAAAGGATAATTTTCACATTGAACGTAAGAAAAAGCACATTTGTGTGGGAAATGTCGCAGTGACTTGAAATTATTCACATTATTCAGTAATTGCTTCAGAGAATAAAACATGATTTGCCATGTCTGTTTGTATGATTTGTTTTAGCAGTATAAATAAAAGTACTTTGATTTAGAGTAAAATTATGTTATACTCTAACAGTAAAGAGGGGCCTTGCTGAACGGTGCACTACTTGACACAATTTTTTTTTAAGTCTTTTTGAATAAAAGCATCCAACAATGTTTTCATCTGATGACAGTAAATGAGAATTATTTCAACACAATTCCACTGAATATGACCAGTGTGAGTAGGCGTGTCATGATATACCACAGTACAACACGTGCAATTGGACTGTTCATCAGATCTCACACACACACACAAAATAATCTCACTTTATTAATATCATAGCTATCAAAAAATAAACATGAACGTTGTCGTATTTTATAGGACACTTCCCTGAGTAAATTATGAGACCCCGAGTGCTCCTACTACCACAGGGATCACGTCAGCCTTGACCTTCCACATCCGTGCTCGCTGTTCTTTTAAACCCCCGGTACTTCTCAACCTTCTCGTGTCCCTTCTTCCTGATGTTGGCGTCAGCTGGTATTGCCACATCTATCATTACTGCCCTCTTCAGCTGTTTGTTCACCACCACTATGTGCGGTTGGCTCGCCAGGATCTGTTTGTTAGTCTGGAAGCTGAAGTCCAGCGGCACCTTAACCCTGTTGTTCTCATGTCCCATTGGGATCTGGGTACTTCTCGTCCATACCGGGTACAGATGTTCACTACCCCCGCCGCTTGGTTGTGCCTCTCCGTGGATGCTTTTACAGCTAGCATCTTACACCCTGCTACCATACAGTATGTACATGGTAGCATGCTGGGGGTAGGTGGGCAGAGTTCTCAGCATGCTTTGGAGACAGTGTGCGACAGACACATTTCAGGTTTATTTATGTTAAAAACCAAGATTCATGTTATCTGGTACGCATTTACTGCTGTTACTGTTCCTTGTATTTAAACTGCAGTGTTTCAGTGGGGTTACAGCCGTTAACATGGAAAAAGTACTTAGTACCATGAGTGTAAGTTACATTACAACCAATTAGATGCCTCCAACGTGTTAGACTGGCTTAGTAACTATCATTAAAATTAAAAGTTTATGAAATGGATCACATCTATCAAGAGGCACAGGCGTTAACCAGAATAAGATACATCCCACCTGTAGAAGTCGGTTATGCAAGAGTTTAGATGCAACATTTTATGTATTATAATTATAGTTATGAAAAGGTTCTCAGTGAGTATGTAAGTCCTTGTATATCCAGTCGCACCTGAATGCACCTGTATGCTGAATCGGAGATGGAGGTGGGGTCACACTCAGTCACATGCTCAAAGTGCGGTTTGTCCGTGTGTATTGACAGACAAGAGCAACGTGTGTGTGTGTGTCTGCGCCGGTTTCGGTGTTTGGAAAAGCGCGCAGGCAGAAGCAACGATGGATTTCAGTCTCTCCAGCGGTAGGTTCGACTTTAACTTCACCGTAATTCAAATGTACGATGACTGTTCTTGTCTTCAAGTCTTAATTACTTGAAGAGTGATACGTGTGTGCGTGTGTGTGCGTGTGTGTTTCACTCCATCACTCATTATCCAATAGTTGCACCATAGTGTAAAAAAACAATAATAAAACAAACAAGTGTGTTTGAGTGTGACCTTGGTTTTTAGTGAAAGCAGCCGAACTGTAATTCGTATGATACTTTGTTTAATTCTGATGAGGCATGCTCTCATTCATCTCTCCTCTTTCCCTGCAGCTTTAGGAAAGGATGAGGAGGTGAAGAAGGAGGAGGCTCAAAAGGATGAGTTCAGTTGGCCATGGAGTAAAGACAAAAAGGTAGGCGGTTTTGTTTGTGAGTGTGCGGAGGCTCAGTTCTTAGAGCTTCTCCAGCTTCAGAAAAAAAACATCCTTTTCCAATAAATGTTGTATGAATCTACTTGTGATTCCAAGTGTTTTTGAACAACAAGGCCATGTGGCTCTTGTCAAGTGAAGGGATCTGTTTTGCTCGGCTCTTTGCTTCATAACCAGTAACTCAAAGCTCAACTGATCAATCAGTGAATATGACATTTGCTGTTTTTTTTTCCTCTGGATGACAAGAAACCCTGTGACAGCAAGGATAAGGATAAGTCCAGCTGTAAGGAAAAGTCTGGTGACAGCAAGGATAAGTCCGGTGACGCGGATAAGTCAAAGAAGAAGAAAAAAGGGGAAAAGAAGGATGGAAACCATTCAGACACCTCCTCCTCCTCCTCCTCATCTTCGTCTTCCAGCAGCGACGAGGTAACTTCTAGAATTCTGTTTAACCGAATGAACAAGCCTTACTTTGCGGGATTCTTGTCCGTGCCACAGCTCAGCTCTCGTGGAAGGTGGTGACCTCTCTACATACCCCGCCACACGTTCTCACAGCAAACCTGTAAACCACAGTAAAATGCCACTCGCCAGGTGACATACTTGTCACGCCCGTATTCAAAGGTTGCCTGATGAATCATCAGCTCGCTTGTACCTGCACAACATCGTCAACAGGTCTGACCAGCCGTGCCAGTAAAGTCAAACCTTTTCTCCACCTATCTTGTCTCCCGTTGTGCCCTTTGTCCAGATCTCCCATGTTAGCTTTTCTCTCGCACCACACTCTTATCACCTTTTAGCTAAATTACCTTCATTGCAGGTGAAGAGGAAACAGGGCAAGTTTTGGTCTTAGGTATGCAAACAGGAAGTGGGTAAGTACAGGCTGAAGAAGAGAAACAGGTCAGATAGGACGGGCATGTTGCCTAAGTGCCGCCTCTGAACTGCAGTGAATGCAGCTCTCTGAGACCTGTCGCGGCCTGACGAGGCTCTGTAACATTCCTGCTCCAAATATGAAGGTGGTGCTTGTTAGGGCTTCAGCAGCTGCCAGAACTGTTCATACATAAAAGATCGGAGCCGCCAAGCTTGAATAAATCATGTTTTCTTTCTGCAGTAACAGCATTGTCCTTTTTTGTCATTTCAGGACTGATGCTTCCTGAGGGACCCGTCTGCACCGTCACACTATGAGCTTGTCTACTGGCATAGTGTGTGTGTGTGTGTGTGTGTGTGTGTGTGAGAGAGAGAGAAAAAGTTCCTTGTTGTCCTTTCCTATGTCTCAGTGACCAGCGTGAAAAGTCAACTACTAGAAGTCAATGGGCCTCATTCATGAAAGGTGTTCTTGTGCACAGATTTGTTTTTACACTCTAAAGCTTGGATTGAGGGGCGAAGCTTGATAACTTTCAGGGAAAAAAAAATCAAAAAGGCCACAGTTATTATTTAAAAATAAATTTAAAAAATGGCGGGTACATAGTGTGTCTCTGATGCCTTTAACTTGAAATATTTTGAAAAATTCGACTTTTTCTTTCCCCTAAATTTAAGCTTATACACAGGAAGAAAAGTCTGATTTGGTAACATCCATTATGTTTTTTGTGTTTTTTTTCACTAGCGTGCAAGTCTTTAATGTCACCAAAAGACTGAAGTGAGAGTTTAAAAAAAGGCCTCTTGGGTAAGAACAAATTTGTGCATGCAAACATTTTCATGAACCCTCAAGCGTACCTGCTGGTTTTCTCTGAGGTTCCTTTTGAAGTAAAGTGTGATTTTCACCACAAGATGGCGGTGTTTCCCAGGTTTTTTTTTTAAATCAAAGTTTGAAGGCTGTGAAAGATGAGAGGACTTGTAGTTTCTTGATTTACACACAAAATAAAGTCCTTTTTGATGATTGAAATTGATATTTAAATGGATGAGATGTTTTTGGTGCAGAAAAGTAATGTTGAAGAAAAAAATACAAATGATTTTCATGGAACTCACTTGCGTTTGGTGGCAACATGACGCAGCTGGACGCATCTGTGCAGAAACTAACAACAACAACAACAAAGCTTTGAAAAATGGGATGTACCACTGAAAAGTGGAGGATCCATTCACCTGTCATCAATATTCTAGTTACAGTAAACTCCAGCCGGGCCTGTCAGGAGAAGAGAATTACAACATTTAGCACTGAGGCTCTCCTACAATCCTTTTGAATCTTTTATGAATCCTCAGAGAAAGAAAAATGGAGCGGTTATAGAGGAATCACTTCTAAATCAAGAAAAACATCCTTGTGGGCTGCTGAGAAATCTCACTTTAAAGCATTTCTCGCGTTCAAACCTGTATTTCGTTACGAAGGTGAAAATAATTTATGAGGTACGAGCTCTTTTGATGACAAACAGCAACTTACTGCTTTTCATAGAACATGGAGTTTCTAACTTCTGGTTGAAGAAGAGAAACTGAATGTTAAACTATTTTACATTCTAGTCAAATTCTGTTTGTCCTGTCCGAAGCCCTGCGCTCACTCAGTCTTAAGACCCTCAATCTGAGTGAAGAAAATAAAAACGAAATACAAGAAAACCTGTCTAGGAAGGGGAAACTAAGAGTATCTGATAAGACAAAAGTATCTGATAATTCTTTTTAAATGTTTAAATATTAATTGATTCATTTTCAAAAACCTCCTTGAAGCAACAACTCCCAACATCTGTGATTCCCAAATGTGAAGAGTTGCAACTCCTTTTTCCCCCCTTTTTTTTCCCCTTTACGACTTTAAATATATGTTGGGGTTTTTGGATGATTTGATAAAATGTAGTTTTAAGGTCATTTGCGAATTTTTGTTTGTTTATTTTGACATTTTAAAATCAATTCATGAAGACGCCAGCAAGCAGGGTCCTCAATACCTGTCGTGTGTTGTTTGTCATTTACTGATAAATGAAAGTCTGACTGATAAACGATTGAAGATTTCATAATTTAACAGCATAAATCCAAAGCCTTTGGGGAAAAATTCCATCATGTGTAGCATTAAAAACAGTGTTCATGTGCTGGATGTTTAATTCTGTATGATGCAACTCGCAGCACCTTTGCAGAAAGCGACTGGAGACGCTTCGGAATTAAGTTTAGTGAGAAAGAGACGGCGGGAGGTGGGAAAAGTCAGAGCTTTCCGAAACATCCCTTCACTTGCATTTCATGTCTGTGAAATCCCACCAACAGCTTCGGGCCAAAGACGGGATGAAAGGAGAGTTGCATGTAAAGGGCACCGTCCTCATCGTGTTCTCCAATTAGATTGATTTTTTTTTCTTCTTAAAGTCTAAAAATCTAATTAAGGTGTGTAGAACGTGACTCCCTTCAGATGTTTGGATGCTTGTTTTTGGCTGAGACGTTAAATCCTGGGGTAGAAACCAAGCAAGTTTTGATCCGAGTGATTAGAAGGTTGTTTGATGCGGCTTGATCACTTTCATCAGTGAGCACTGGAGTTTTTCCCCCCTCGATGATGCTCGTCATTGAGAACCTCTCAAAGAAATTCCCTCAATACTGTAGTGTGTTATTGCAAATTATCATGAAACACTTGAGTCACTGCGACCCGAATGGTAAAAATGATGTGACTGAGCCTTTTTAAAACCTGATGAGGTGATCGTGTGTGTAGGAGAGTGAGAGGTTCGGTTCGCCTTCACGTTTAGTTTGTCTGCCCCCTGTTTTCTGTTACAGTCGGCGTTTTATTTGCGCTATTATTGAATCATAACACCGATTAAAGCTTGATGTAACCGCCATGTGCAGAGGGTAATGATTAATTTGCTGGACAGCAAAATCTTTGAATTTTACACTAAAATATTGGACACATTGGAAAAGGGAAATCATTTTTTTTCCATGTGAAAAAAATATTTTTCTATATTAATATTTTAAAGAAAAAAAAGGTCTGCAAGACTCTAAATAAGTGAATAAACCCTCACGCTGGTACTAGTACCGAGCACTACTTTGGGAGTCTCTACATCACCAAAATTCAACAGTGTAGAAAACTAAGTTCTGAAATTTTACAAAAACTTCATACTAAATAAGTGTCCCTTCATCTCCATATTAACCCGCACTAAAATATTAAAATTACATGGAATCACAATGATACACAATTCAATGAAATGTCAGTCATTTCCAGTGGCTGATGCTGGTTTGGAGACCAGAGGTCATGTTTCTGGTTCATTGCGGTCCATATTACGTGTTTTATTCATTGAGGACTTTTTAATTCAAGACGTCAGAGAGACAGAGCTCAGGAGCCGGGGGCCACACCGGATGTGACGTCCCGGACGAAATAATCACGAGTCAGCGTGCAGGTGCCGATGGACCTGGCGGGAATCAAGTTCTCCTTACACCGGCCTGCATGTTAACGATTCCCCGGTGCAGAGTCGAGGAGAATCTAGGACGGGAGGTGGTGGACAGGGCCGGGGTCGACTTTCCGATCCACCATCGGACACTGAGCCAGCGATGGAAGAAACGAAATCACGAGATCCCTGCACGGAGTCCTCTTCCTCCAGCTTCTTCCAAGTACCGTCTTTACCAGCGGCCAAGTCGCAGGTTCACCGACGCAGCTCCTCGACGACAAGCAAGCGCAGCAGGAACACGCAGCCCGGGAGGTGAGTCCGTTCGCCGCAGCAGCAAAGGTCCGAGACCGCCGAGTAGCCCAACGGGTAGTCAGGAGACGGAGGTTCAACTGCGGCGCGGCGGTGGAAGGCGTTCTTTTGACGTTGTTGAGGCTGACGAGATTTACCGATCAGGTTTATTGTCACACAGGGTATATATAGTGTGAATGCGGACCGTAGCGGGGCAACTGTACATTGGCGCCAAATAATTATTCTCGATTGCGCATGCGCAGGGAAGAAAGCCTCTAGCTACCGCTTTAGCTTGGAGTGCGACGTCATTACGAAGTAGAACCGCCGAGTGTCTGGCAGTGGGCCAATGCAAAATGGACTTATTCCTAATTAGGGCCTGAGCCAGAAGGTACTTCTGGCGAAGACCCTATTATGTTTGCTCGGCAGAGCAACACATTAGCAGCACTAAAAACACTAAAAACACACACTAAACAGTGTCCCAGGCCCCCCCAACACCCATGAGGCAACTGGGCCAGACGGCCCGGAGCCAGTTTTCACATACACACCCATTCAAAACCTGGTATTATACTGTTCTTGCTCTCAATGAGTGCGCGCTATATGCGCATAATGCGCATAACGCGCATAATCTAATTTGACCCCCTGAACATGCATGAAATTCGCTGAAATTTGCCACAATCGTTCGGTATGTCTCAACATTCACTAATCAAAAACAAAAACGCCACTAAAGTCTATAGCGCCACCTAGGGAGCCACACAAAAAAAAGATAATTTTTTTTAATTTCGCGCGCTATAACTCCTCACACAAAACTCCCACAGACATGGGACCAACACCGTTGGACTCGTCTCATCAAGACGAACAATTCTTACACTCTGACCCCTCACCTATCTCCAACAGAATGTCCACAAATTGGACAAAACTGTCAAAATCAGGACTTTTTTTACTCCCCGAACAAAATCTATCTCCTCCTAAACCGTAAATGCCAGGGCTTCCAAACTTTCACACATTACTCTCCCAACTGTGCTGATTAAAAGTTCAGTAAGAATAATATACTACGCGCTCGGTTTGGATTTTATAAGCTCTCAAAGTGGGGGAGACACGTTTCACGCTTACAATGGAAGTCTATGGGGGGAGCGTGTCCTCTCAGGGTACATACTCTCAAACAAATGCTTCTCACGTCTATACCATACATCGCACAGCTTTTAAAAACATATCACTGTATTCCTGACAAAAATCCCTACAAAAATATGGTATTTTGTGTTACTTTTGACCAACGTAGGCCGAGTTATTCAGCTTTTACACACTACATTTCTCTTAATCCTCCACTCTCTCCACTCTAGCACAGATCAAAGAAAGTGCAGCGGGGGAGGGGTTTTTAATGAGCCAGCTGGCAGCTCTGCTCTCAGCTCTGCTCTCAGCTCTGACAGACATGGCAGAGATTTGTTTACTGCAGTCATGGAAACCAGAATTGGAGCTTCTCTGCCCTCATGTACATACTCTCAAACAAACACTTGTCGCTTCTAAATTAAAACACTCACACATTCAAAAAGCACACCATTGAATTCCTGAGAAAAAACTCTACGCACTGATGTCTTTACATTCCACTTTTGACCCATATATGCAGAGTTATGACTGTGTTTCACAGTTAAACTGCCAAATCCTCCTCTGCTCTCCACTCTGACACAGACAGCAGAGAGCGAGCAGAGAAGGGAGGGGCTCTTAAAGGGCCGGCTCTCACCTCTGCAGTCACACTGTGCAGCGCACTGAGGCTCGTATCTCCTAAACTACAAGGCCTAGGGATTTGCCGATTACACCGTTGGATTCGGGCCGGTGTCAAGGACGCGGCCGTAGGCCGCGCGGGGGCTCAGGCCCTAACAACGCTGCTTGCAGCTTTAATTATATACTCTTAACTTTAGCTGTACTGGATTATTCGGATTTATTTTAACATGACGGTTTCATACTTTTTCTTGTTGACTTTTATAAAGCCTTTGATTCCCTACAGCCTGATTTTATGATGACTGCATGAAACAAATGTGGTTATTTTTAACAAATCTGTGAAAGCACTGTACACCAAGGGGAGCAGCTCTATAAAAATTAGCAGTGGCACATCCCCAAATGTGCCCGCTGTCAGTGTACCTCCTCCTATATATAATATAATAAAAACATAACGTACTACTGTGATTTAAGATTTAATGATGATCAGTGTATAACACATAAGCTGATAATTAATCATTTAAATATTTCGTTGATAAAAGACTAGCCTACTACTCAGGAAGTGCTTTGCTGCTTTCACCACCTTTGACTCTGGCTTCCAGCGTCCCTCGTTATTCAATGGCTGCTGTTTTTTTGTTTTAACTTTAAGGCTGCATTTGTTCATGTTGATGTTGTTTGACTTGTGACTCTATTCTCTCGTTTTATGTGACTGATGACAGAGATGGGCAGCGTTAACTGACGTTCTTACGCCTGATGTATTGAACGTTCAAGCTACGGAGAACATGAAAATTTAACTTTTTTCAATCTTTCGTTATTTTCATTCAATTTGTCACCTCCTGAAGGTAGCCAGGTGGGAATCAGCCGGAAGTGAGACGACCCTGACCACTTCCCGGTTCATTCCGGTGCTTTCAGGAACAAAGGCTGCCTTCAACTTAGACCAATATTTTTAATTTACGAAATCAAGCCACGGCTCCCCGGTTCAGACCAGTGAGCTCATCGCCCATAGCGAGGCTCCTGCTACTCCTAAGACTGTTTTACATTTACACAGTTATTTTTTGAATAAAGATGAACCCGTATTTGGGTAGCCAGTGGTGGGTTCCTCGTCTTTCTCTTACAGCAGGTTTATTTAAAGACTACTCTTGGACAAAAATTCTTAGAACCCAGTTTTAATCCACAAATCAAACCTCTGAGAATATTAGTGATAAGTTTTATTCTTACTTCTCATTGAAAACATGTCTAGCTGAACCATGTGATGTGTTCTGCTGCTCCAGTACTTTTCAAAGACCAATATTACTGAACCAGACAATATAAGGAAAGTAAATCTCACCCTGAAGGTTACCTGGGGCTGTAGACGTGGGGTTGATCGCTTCCTGTTCTGGACCAACCACTCGCTCGCCCTGGCACCATGTTTCTCTCTCTCTCTCCCTCTCTCCTTATCCCCCCCATCTCTTCTTCTCCCTCTCAACCTCTTTTTTTTTTCTCACCAACGTAGCCGAGTGCTTGCTCGTGTGGGAATGCTTGGTCTCTTTCATTTGAATTAAAGACTTTTAAGGTTCTACGCCTGCTGTTTGTGTGAAGTGCCATGACTTTTGTTGTTGTTTGGTGCTATATAAATAAAGATGGATTGGTAATGATGTCCAGGAATACGCAACATGGACCAACTACCAAATTAACTGTGCAACATTGTGTGCCTCATCACGCATAAGCAGAACCATCCACGAGGTTTCACCAAGTCTCGTTTCTCCACACAGCAAATATCGAGTCGGTCGTTTTATAGACGCACCGCAGGAGGGCACGAGCGTCTCTCCTCTCGCCTGGCGTCATTCGTCTCCCAGCAACAGCCGGGCTCGCGCTGCTCTCGTCCATCAAGCCCCTGCAGACGCACTCGGCTTAAAACGGGAAGTCATCTCGAGCAGAAATACAGAATAAAACCACCTCGAACCCAGGTGAGTGAGTCCCAGCACAGCAGGGCGAGGGCGCAAGCTGATGTTGTCAGGGACCGGGTAAGACGGAACTCGGCTCTAGAACAGGCCCGCAAGTACAGCACGAATGGAGGATAATCATTTGAATAGATTATTAGAAGAATTAGTAGGCGACTTATCTTGCATATATAGTTGTAGTAATAGTTAAATTCGCACTCATCCAATCCAGTATGGAGAACACATGGTCTGAAGCGTTTCTTTGCTTATTTTATGGTATGAGCACACATCACCACGCAGCTCGGTCAAGATTTGATTTACATTTCATCAGTGTTGCCCAGCCTACATAGTTCTGAGGGTTTTGAAGGAGTTCAGCTGTAGAGCTTTGTAGCCATGACTCTTGCAAAGGATAAAATTTTGGTTCAGTTTCAATTAATCAAACGGGATAGGGCCAATGAATGTGTGCACTACCAGCAGTGATGGATGGGTGGCCTCTTTATTTTGAAAAAATAACTGAAAACCGGAAGTGGTGTCTCCAAGTCCGCGTGAATGTTAAACTCGAGCACGCTGAGCTTCTGCAGAACGGGTGAGAAACCATGGAGCGCAACAAGACGCGTTGGAGAGACTCACCAAGCCGACGGGGAGAGCGCCAGTTTCTGATCTGTTTCTGAGTCACTTTCACAGGCAGCGGACGGAATCTCCTTCACCAGCAGGTGCGCACCGACGTTTCCCAGGCGTGCGTAAATTTACCGTACGGAAAGAACCTTGTCAAGAAGTGCTACCAAAGAAGGGGAGGAGAGGATCGGAGTAAGAGGCACAAGGCAGTAGAAGGCGATCGCCTGGTGGATAGACATGCTCTCAAGGTTATTTTTGTCCGCACATTCGATCATGTCACGTTCTTTGTGAGAAATGTCGCTAATGTGCGCTGCGTAAAACCCCTTGACTGCTTTCATGCCATCTCGTGCCATCGCAAGGAAGAGTTAGTTTTCTTCCGAGGAACTGAGAGCGGAGCTGAGATTATACTGAGGAGGAGGCGGAGGAGGCGCAGGGCTACAGCTGCGAAGAGAACAGTTAGGAACCATGGTGAAGTTTCATAACTCGGACCTATGGATAGCCTGGATGGTCCTGTTCTTCATGGAGGGTGAGTTGACCAGGAAACGTCACACATTTACAATTTCCAACACCATAGACACAGTGGAATGCATTAATAATAATATAACAATAATGAATAATAATGTAATAATAATGTACATCTACATCATTGTTGCAAATCAAACAAACAAAAAACAGATGGATGTGGAATTAATTTGTGTCACCACGGGCTCAACTTCTCTCCAAGAGCGCGTGCCACAGCCATTTGATCCCTCCCCTTCTTAATACTTTATGTTTGGATCATCAGGCTGTCAAATCCCCGGCATTTCAACAAAAAAAAAACTACAGCACAGATTTAGCAGGACTTTTCCTCCCAGTAGGTCCACCACAGTCGCCTCGTCGAGCACTTTTGATTGTGGCGCGTCCGTAACAACGCGAATATCGTCGTTGCGCGTCTCACACGACGCTTGGAAATGCGCCCGTATGTGTTTATATTCACGAACGACGCTACCGAGACACGAGAATGTAGCACAGCGGTGTGTGTCTGTGTTTTGAAATAGAAACGGAGCAGACGGTGGAGGGTTGCGCCCGGTAATCCGCCCGATTAAGGAGAAGCAACGTGGGGAGCAGGGAGAACAGGAGCGCATTCAGCCCCTCTGGAAAATCATGACAAATTCTAATAGTAAATAGAAAAATGAATCGATATGCACAAAGTTTGTTGACCTTCCGTTACGTTTTAGCAACTCTCTCGTAGTAATCGGGTATTGTGCAGTTTTGATCAAGCCTTGAGTTTCTAAAAATGAAAAAGAGAAGAGAAAAGGTTATTTACAGCTAAATAGACATGGCATCCACACACACAAACACCGGATAGTTAAATAACCGACAGCTGTGTTTAATAGCTGCAGTCTTTCATTGTATCACATAGTTAAAGTCCTCTTTTTCCAGAAAATAAAACCCTGAAGAAAAAATACCAGACTGCCAACTGTGACCTCTAATAGCCTCTTGTCAAGTAACAAAAGCTCTTCCACTGAAGCACACACACACACACACACACACACACACAGAGCAGTCTGACATGTCAATTTGGACAGAGGCAGATTGAATTTAGTCCTGATTGCCTAGGTGTTTCACTCCGCTGCTCACTTATTTAGCTGTATACCTTAGCAGCTACAGGATATATGTTGGTTTGTCAACTTCACTCAGGCTGACACATGCAAACACACACACACACCCACTCACACACACAAACCTACATTCCCCTGAGCTTATTTGGGGTGATCAGTCTGTCTATTGTCTGATAAACTGCCTCAGTGTGCCCTCTTAATCCGTGTGTCCAACCAGTTAAGAAAAGAACTTTGGCTTCTTCAAAAAAAGCAGGATAAGTTTTGATCAGGTTGCATTTGTGAGCACAATGAACAACCCTTCACATGCTGGACCGTTTTCTGTCCGTCCTGTGTCTCAATGTGTGGAGCTCTGGTGTTTCTCTGAACACAATCTGATGCAGCAAACTCACTATTGATTGTGGACGCTTATTTTGGCTCTTGATACTGAGCAGCACTTTTCACCTGTCACGCGTTGTCACTAGAAGTATTGGATCTCTTCATTAAGGACTCTTACACAATGAAATCTGAAGTCTCCGTATTTACCTCTTTGCTTTGGATGTGCATTCAAAAGGTGAACCCCTTTAAGACCTTAACGTGTTGAGGAGACGTGTGGCAACATCCACCAAACCTTTTATTTGTCCGCCTGTTGCAGATGGAAACACAAAACAATAATGTGTTGTCTTTGTTTTAAAGGCACCTCACAGTAAAGTGATGTAATATTTTTTGTTTATTTTTCCAGATTATTCTAGATTCTAGATTGAAAGAGTGGAAAGTTTTGAGTAACAGTGAATGAGTATAAGAGGAGGTCGAAAGTTGACAATTTCATGGAGTTCATATCAGACCCCCTTTGTACTTGAAACATTAGTCAGAGGACATGCCACGTCAGTCTTCAGCCATCAAACCTCCCCGGTTCCACATAAATATTGCATCCCTCCTTTTCAATTAGCTTCCATCTACAGCCAAGAGGACGCGGGTCTTTCAGATCTGCACTGCGTCGACTGTTTGAAGTCTTCAAGTTAGAAGAATGAACAGTATAGGCTCTCTGCTAATAAACTGATTGGTTCAGCTGTTGTCACCCCCCCCCCCCCCTCCCAACCACCACCTCCTCCCCCGGCGACACCCAACACAGAGCTACTCTATCCGTGCCCCGCTTTAACGATTCACCCGGAACAACCCTCAAGGGTGCAGTGCTAGGCACCAATTCTGGAGGTCCAACAATCAATTTTGGTAAATGAAATTAAAGCAGAGGTGATGGCTCTGAACTTCTCAACTGCTGCTGTTTGTTCCGGTTGCCTGCATAATAGATCTTGTAGGATATTTCACATTTGCATACAGTGAAATGTTGAGTTTAGCCACCAGGCTTTCATCCTGCTGTCTCTGTTTGTTTGAAATGGAGTCCAGTGAGGATGAGGAGCTCATTGGAATTCAAGTCGGCATCAAAGCCAAACTTTGTCACCCTTGTTTTACTTTACTGGTGAGAAATGACAAATTAATTCCAGTTCGTTTGTTGTTTACAACGTCTCCAATTTAGTTACTCAATCAATCCGTCGTAGGACAGCGAGCAGACACCCAGGTGTCTGAGTTTTCCAGAGCATACTGAATATGATGGTGCCTCTCCAAAGCAGCTCTTCTTCTTCTTCTTCTTTTTTTAGGTAGGTAAAGAGAGAACACAGTGTAATGCTGCTTCTTGGCTTAGGAAGACGGATGTATGTATTTCTAAATACACACACATATGCATGACATATTTCTATTAATGAGATTTTCTGTTTCAGATATCTATTTTGTAGTTCCTGAATTTCACTAAACTCCAATTATACATTCACAAGTTATTTTCACAAACTGCACAGTTCTGCATGCATCAACAAAGTGAAAACAAAGGTGAAAGGCACAAGTGCAAAAACTAGATATTGTAATATAACATGAAACACAAACAAAAGCTACACTGAAATATCTATATGTACTTTGGCAAATTTGAATTTGGCATTGACAAGAACACCCCCCCACCCCCACCCATCCCTCATACTCGGATGTGTACTTTGCTGGTTTTGTGGCAGATAAATGTACCTGACAAGTTTGATGTTTGCAGATAATGTTAGCTTTCATAATTTAAAAAAAAGTACTACACTTCTACAATCCATCCTGGAAGAAGCCTCTCTGTTAATAAACCCTTCTAATGCAGAGTGCATGCGATAAATAAATCCCGTCCGTGTCAGTTTGATCTGATAAGCAGCATTTATTTTCCTTCCTCTCTCTCCGCCTGCTGCTAAAAAGGAGCAGCTGGAACATGAGTGTTGGACAGATGGAACTTTCCACCTCGATTATTTTTCTCACTAAAAATAGCATCTCAAAAAATTAAAAGACCTCTGGGACCGCTTGCAAAGTGCATGTTCATGTGTGCATGCGTATGTTTGAGCGACAGAAGAACTTCAGACGACGGGGTCCTCAGATGACGGCGGCGGTGGCGATGGCGGCAGCCATCCGGGGACTGTGAATGAATAAATGATGGGCAAATATGTGGAGGAGAGAGAGAGACAGACAGACAGACAGGGAGAGAGGGGGAGTCAGAGAGAGAGAGAGACAGACGGACAGAGAGAGAGAGAGCAAGAGAGGAGAGAGAGAGAGAGCTGCTTTCGCCCGGTCCCACAGTCTCTTAAGCACACATTAAGGGAGGCCCCGAAGAGTCCACATGTGGCTCGGCAGTTGGCCAAGCATCTGGGGCAAACATCTGATGTGGTCAGTTCACAGAAGTTTAGAGCTTTGAGGTTTTGGAGTTGGTAGCACCTTTAGTCAGAGTGGCGAATGAGGGAGTCGTGAGTGAATCATGTGTGTGTTGGGAGCACGGTGATGCTCACATGATGATATAAGAGTGTCGGGGAAATGGGATGTCACCTACTCATCTGGAAGCACTCTGCTCACCTGTCAAGTGTGTTTCAGATCCAGGTTTGTGCCTCTCGACTCTGATGTTGCACTCAGGGAAGATGGAACGAAAATCAGTGTAAGAGTACAATAAAGATGGGAAAGAAAATTATTACAGTCCTTAAAATGTCATGTCTACTTCACACTGTTAAAAAAAAAAAGAAGAAGTTGTTTTTACGGAAAAAAACTGGCAGCTGTGGTTGCCAGAAAAATACTGTAAAAAATACTGCAGAATGTAAACCATATTACAGAACAAACTGTAAATTTTACAACTTAAAACTGTTATCATTTACAAAATAACATTGTAAAATTGACGCACTGAACTGGTAAATTCAACATCCCTTTTCAGCCAAATTAACATGACCATGCCACCATTATTTACAGCCATTTTTACTGTACAATTTACATTTGGTGGTTGCTTATTTTACATGTAATCTTGTTTAATTTCACTGAAAAACTTTGGTCACAAGACATTATTAAACTGTAAAAGCCTCTGCAGGCTAGATGATGTAACTCAAAAATAGACATAATTTATTCACATATGAGTCTACATGCCTTAAGTGTGTATAAAATGATCTTTGGTCCATAGCATTCTGTCACAGTATTCAGATGAGACCATCTCTTAGCTTGATTTTGCTTTCGTGTGTGTGTGCGTGTAGCTCATACATATTTAAAGCGGATGTCTTCCTTATGTCGTGGCACCCTGAAGATTGTCTCCTTGAAATGAGCAGTTTTGCTTTGCTGGCTCTTGAGGTTTGACAGGACCTTTGCTGACTGCACTTGCACATCACATCAGGGGATATCTGGAACATAAAGTTACAAAGTTGAGGCGCTAAAAGAGTTTTGGAAAGATTTAGTGGAAAAGCTTCAGAAAAGGTCTCTAACACTGAATCTAGGTTAGTTTGCTGTTGTAAGCAGGCTGTAAAAAAAAATCTATTCATATGCTATTTTCTTTGTTTTAGCCTGGTTTATACTTAAAACATAACTTGAGAGCACTGGGAGAGCGCATTTCTCCACCAAGGTGAAATTCCAGCCCCGGTCACTTTCACCTTTGTGCCTTAATTAAAACTTTGTGCACACTGGTGTGTGTGTGGCTGTCCTGTCAAGCGATGGGATGGTGACCATGAAGGAGCAGTCGAATGTGTGCGTTGTGGTGCAAGTATCACTTCCTGTGTCCACAAGGTGGCAATAGAGAAAACAGCCTGGCAATATATCATGTTTCTATACATCAATACAGTGTAAATTTGATGGAAATCAAATAGTGTTGCGTCAGGCTTACTTCCTGTAATGACCAAGTAGACCTATGTCTTAGATTCAACTTGTAGATGTCTTCACGCAATAACTCAGCGCGTGGTTTTTAGAAAGATCTGACTACGTGGGGTCCAGTTACAACAGTTTCCTTTTCTGTTATGAAATTTTGGAGAATTGACAGCCTCACCATGGTAACACAAACAAACAAACAAATAAATGAACAAACAAAACAATAGCAGTTGTCAGAGTAACCGTTACTTAGTTTTTGAGATGTTTCTCACCAAATTTGAGATATATCAGGTGGAACTGTGAGGATGAGTTTATTATCTTGTAAAAAAAAAAAAAAAAAAGTGATTTATTGTTGCCACCAGGTGGCACTATGACCAATGTACCCCAAAATTCAATGGGTCCTGCCTTGGCCCATTCTTCACCCCTCCACCAAAATTGGTGAAAATCTGCCTCATTGTTTTTCTACAATCCTGCTGACAGACAAATGGCATCAATCAACATTGGTGGAAGTAACAATTATTGACATAATACTACCACTACTAATAGTAATACAAAGAAAATCTCATGGTGAATGGCGTGGAAGAGCGTAGGTGGAAATGTGCTGTTTTGATCCAGACCGCTGTACGTCTCCATGATGCAGTTACATTATTAGCGAGGTTCACGTCAGGCACGAGACGCCTCAAACTGGAGTTTTCCCACAACGTCTACTCGAACAAGGATAATTATTGTTTCTTTGCACAGAAATAGTTGATACTTACTCTGTTTCACACCAATATCACAAAGTCTTTGAAGAGAAGTTCAAAGATAATTTCCCAGCATCAAAGATCACACCTTGCGATTAAATGAATACTTTCCTCTCCCAATTTAACATCATGAGCCTGACAGAAGTGTTAGCATTGTCTGTATCTTGAATGTGCCTGTCTGTATTAATCCTTTATTCTTTCCAAAAGGAAAAAAACAAAACAATACAAAAAACTTCACATCATTCTTTGTGTGTGTGTGTGTGTGTGTGTGTGTGTGTGTGTGTGAGCGAGCAACTCTCAATCGGCATCTGCCAGAGCGTCATTACGTTGATCTCTGGAATTACCAAGAATAGTCGCTGTGTTTATCATTGTAAGCCTTTATGAGCTCAGATCAATGGCAGAGGAAATGCTTCTGTGCACACATTATTCCCACAAGTGTGCATGTGCGTGTGTGTGTGTGTGTGTGTATGCGCGCTCGAACGCGCTTGTGTCCTCATATTCCCGCAATAGTGGATCCCTAAGGATGAAGGTTTTCCCTGGACTGTAATGACCTCATAGTTTTGATCCACCAATCACAGCCCTCCACATTCCAGACAATCACATTTTCTATTTTGGCTCATTAGGCAGATTAATGCTAAGATGAAGGATGAAACGTAAGCTGCTCCTTTTTTATTTTTTTTCTGCTTCTACATTCATGGATCATCTCTGATAGTCACAGTTTCTTAAAAATAATTTAAAAATATCGACACATTTTGAAAGAAGCTCTGATACAAAAAAAGGTTAATGTGGAATGTTTGACCCTGAATAGTTGTTTGTACTCCCTGATTACTTAATTTGTTCCGTGGATTTTGTGGATATTTCAGACACTGACATTATTCAATCTCCTGTCACATGTTCTTGGCACTCTTCCGTATTTTATCGTAGTTCAGAACCTTAAATGTCAAATCTCACTAACAGACCTTGAAAATTTTATCCAATTTGTTGCGGTGATACAATCTTAACAATATCTTCAAAAACAGTCCGTGATGCCAACAGTAAACCATTATGTGTCAGCCAAATCTGAAGCAGTCACATGTCAAAGATCTGAACAGAACGATAGTTATCACAAGTAACCGGACAGAAATAGATGAGATGATCCCAACTCAGCAGTTTCAGGGAATAGAATCAGTAAATCAATGATGCAAAGTCATATATTTTATTCACAAAGCAGTGATTTCATTAGAAGTGAAAATATGAGAGAAAACTACTTCGCAAACCTTTTAGCCTCGGACACCCACCAGTATCAGTGAACGCAGACAATTCATAGCCACGATCGCTTAGGTGTCTTCAGTTTTAGAGGAGCTGCAAGCACTCGACATCGCTATTTCCAACTGTACTCCCTGGAGCTCTGTAGCCATGCATCACTAATTTGAAATGGATTGTTTATCGATGCTCACACTGACTAAATGACCTCGCAGCACTTGATGAACCCAGCAGCTGAACTCACTGGTGTCACACTGAGAGATAATGCGGATCCTGTGACTGTGCTCTGAGTACAGGATGTTGAATGGAGTTGTCTTGGTCAGATGATCGTGCATGCTCTAAAAATACACTGTGGATAATTTTATATTCTATCCATCTATTTTCTATACCGCTTATCAGTTAAGGGTCGCAGGGGAGCTGAAGCCTATCCCAGCTGACATTGGGCGAGAGGCGGGGTTCACCCTGGATGGGTCACCAGTCCGTCGCAGGACCATCAGGAGCAATTAGGGGTCAGTATCTTGCTCAAGGATACTTGGACATGGTCACCGGGGGAAGCGAAGATCGAACCAGTGACCCTTTGGTTGCTAGACGCTACCACTGAGCCATGCAGCTCCCAATTTTATATTCTAGAGGAATGTAATTTTGTAAATTGCTTGTGTCCACTCATGGGTTGTTAAAAGATTTGGGGCTCACAGGTCTGGGACAGGATGTTGGGGAATTTCACACTTGCTGCTTAAAATTCTCGGATGCACTGTTCCTCAGTTATGGTCCGATTACAGCTGTGATTCTCACGTTTTCGTACAAATCCTTCACACAGGGTTGCAACAGTACTATGAGACACTTTCAGAGTGTGACGGTTGTCTCAGAATGGATCACCCTTAAAATAAACCATTTGTACTCATGTGTAATGCGAGTCTAGCAACAGTCGCACACATTTTTTTTTGGATTCTCAACCAACTTGTATATTTTTTCTATTACCTTGCATAAATAAAGGCACGTGGCTTGATAACATGTCAGTTTCATTGACGACAGTACACAACCCTCAACGCATGGCATCAGGAAAATCAACTGTGAGGAAGTACTGCATGATTATTGTTATTCATTTCTGAATCTTAGAGCTAACCATATCACCTCTACCTTGGTTGCATGAAGCTGCACAGCGTTTTGTATTAAAAGAGCAAAGTTATACAAAAAATACATTCATTTTTAATGTATTCCATTTAATTTATTTGACCTGTAGGTCAAGTCTTAAGTCTTCAAGTCTTAAAACGGGCGTAGGAGTGCAAATTGCTATGGCAACCTCATTCATGTTTGGAAAAACCCGATTAGCATAAAAGTAAGGTGGTCAGAGTTGTGGGGCAGAGAAACAGCTTTATAAATCAAAGCAGTTTTTATTATTTGGAAATAAAAAAAGGGAGAGGATCAAAATGCAAAGTCTTGATAGATTTTATAAAGTAAATTAAACCAAGTGCTCCTGAAAGAGAGAGTCCAAACATCAGCCATTCGTATCTCCTCAGTCAAATAAATCCATGACAAAATGTTCAATCTGAGTCCAGAAATACAGAAACAATGGCAAACAAATCAGTGACATGCTGAACAGAGGATGGAAGAACAAGACTATAAATACACCGAGAACTAAATCAATAACTCCACAGGCCTGAGACACACCAAGGTGGAGCAGTTGATGAAAAAAGAACAGGAGACAATGGAAGTAAAACTGTCACACATGAGGATACACATCCATTTTCTATTTTCTGTACTGCTTCTCTGTTAAGGGTTGCGGGGGGGCTGACATTGGGTGAGAGGCGGGGTTCACCCTGGATGGCTCGTCAGTCCGTCGCAGGGCCATCAGGAGCAATTAGGGGTTCAGTATCTTGCTCAAGGATACTTTGACATGGTCACCAGGGGACATGAGGATCGAACCAGCGACCTTTCGGTTGCTCGAAGGCCGCCCCCACATGAGGATACAGCTTTCAAAATAAAACAGAAAATAACAAATTCAAAGTTGATAGCTCAAATGAGACTGTGACATGAACTCATCCTGATCAATTCCATGTGTGAATAGAGCCGATTATTGTTTGGAGAATTTACAGCGAGCGAGGGGGTGGGTTGTTGACCTCTCTGTTATGCGTGTGAAACTTGAAAACAGGAAGAGGAAGGGGAAGAAAGAAGGGCATCTCAGGATAATGCCCAGACTTAATTCTCTGGATATTTTCATATGAGAAAAAAAGTCTGCTGTATTAGTGTCCAACATGGTTCACACACACACACACACACACACACACACACACACACACACACACACACACACACACACACACACACACACACACACACACACCAGTAGGAACGCGGGTTTGGTCGGAACAAAATCGCATATAGTAATGATCTATCAAGGCCTGCTGCCCGTTCCTCTGCTTAGATTTCCCTTTTTTCATCGCCACTCAGGTACGGAAACAGAACCACAACTTTGATTCTAGTGCAATCCTCTGCCTCTTCACCCTCACAGCTTTATAAATCCTGCATCTTTGCAAAAAAAAAAAGTGAAAAAAAACTTGACATTATCTGCCTCTTTTGTATCGCTGATGCCTTCTCATGCAGCTTATTGAGTGTAAATGTAAAATACAGCAAAGAGAATAGAAGGGAACCAAAAAAAAAGCGGGACAGATTCTCCTGCATTAAATATGCCCAGAGCTGTTCACAGCCATAGGTAATTCATAAACTGGCTGTTGGGTAAATCCCTGCTGATTCCTTTGTACTTCCTCTCTTATTCAATGTATATTCTCTTAAATCTATTAACTTTGTAATTGGAGTATTGAGAAATGCAGCAGCAGAGGTAGCAGGGTGGCTGAGAAGAGTTAAAAGTAGCCATCTTAACATGAAATCCTGATTGATGCAGGAATGTGAAGACATCATAAAAGAGAAAGAAAGATGAGAGATGTTGCAAAAGTATTACCCAACATATTTTTGCATTTATCTGACAGACGGCAGTAGAGATGGATAGAAGGCAGAAGTTTAAGAGGTTGACACACAACAAAGATCGCTGTAACCAAAAATAAGATATTGCAAATATATATTGCGCATGTTTGGGTTCATCAAATGTCGTCGGGTTCAGTTTCATTGCTGAGTGGCGTGTTTGAGGCTTACAGGAGTCCTTCTGTTTTTTAGTCACAAATGTTGCCCAGATGTCCAGCAAACATCGGACTTCAGTAGTGGTTTAAGTCTTCCCGCCCTGTCATGTTATTTAACTTTGATTTTGTTTGAATTTAAACAAATTCAGCGTTCAGAATGTCTGTAATCCTGTGGGTTTAGTTCGATTCCTGCAATTGTGCTCTCATTGTAAGAGTTCCTTTGGAAATGGGCCGAGACCGCTCGGGAAATGTCTTCTTGTGTGTTTTGTTGCGCTTCGGAGCTCAGACTCAACCTCTGACATGAGAAAGTGCATCTTCAGAAAGTTCAGTCCTAATCCTGAGCTCACCCGTCTGATGTCAGAGGAAATGTGGCAGCTCACACAGTGACAAGTTTAGCACGTTGAGATTTTCATAAATGATTTACATTTGTACGTTGATTTGATGCATCTTCACAAGCTCCTCCCATTCTCCGTTTAGAGCGTGCGTGTGTGTGTGTGTGTGTGTGTGTGTGTGTGTGTGTGTGTGTGTGTGTGTGTGTGCGTGTAACCAGCTGTCCTCAGCACAACTTTTACTGATCAGATGTACCGTAACACATTTTCATTGAAGGTCGGAAACCCCAAGTCTTAGCTAGCAGCTTCTGAAGTGCAGCGGTTCGCACCATCAGACTGGCTGTTTTGTCCTCATCAGACCACCATGACTGCTTTAGCAACCGATATGAGAAAACAGACGAAATGCTGTGCCTGCCTTCATACTCCAATTTCTTTGGCAATTGCTTTGTTATTATAGCTGATATACCAGATCAAAACTTTTAAAGTGAGAGACAATAAAATGAAATAACACTTCAAGTATCATATGGCTACACAATAAAACATTAGAAGATCCAATAAGTCCGATATTAGTGTGTGAGGCCTATGCTGCAAACACGTAAGTAGACCAGTGGGAGATGACCTGGCTTTTCATCTCTAGGTGTGACACACTCTCAGTACATGAGTGTAAGCTCCCTGTTGGGGAGATTGTGTATCAGCTCAGTGGGGTTTCATTATGTGTGCGTCTTGTATATGGTGCCCAAGAGACTGGGTCTCTTGCTGAGTGTCATCCAACTTCCTTGGTTCTCCCTTCATAATGTCTCGATCCCTCTACTGTCCTCTCTGTCCTTACAGCCTGCATTTGCCTTCCCCTTACATCACTCTCTCCAGTTCTACTCTCACTGTCTCTTTCCCACTCTCCGTCGCTCTCACTGACGCTCTTTCACACACTCTAAATTCCTGTGTCTCTGTCTCTTATTCTCCGTCCACCCACACATTCAGTCGACACACAAATGACTTTCCAGGGATGAGACTGAAAAGTGGTCCCCCGGTTGTCTTCGCAGTGAACGAATGAGCATGTCAAATCTGATGCATGTGAGCAGTGAGGAAGAATAGCGAGCTAAAGCATGCTGAGAGAGAGACAGAGACAGACAGACAGACAGAGAAAGAGAGACTGACAGACAGACAGACGAAGAGAGTTGCATGATAGAGCTCTTCTGTGCTTTGCTACAGCAGACTTCCCTTTAGCTGCTGAATCTAACAGGATGGCCACATTGCTTGACCAACTAGGGAGGACACACACACACACAGACATACAGGTGCATCATACCCACATACGCATACAGGTGACAAAATATCTCTACATGCACACGCACGTGTGCGCGCGCACGCACACACACACACTGGTACTGTTTCACAGGACTGCTGCACTTTACATATTCACAAGTGTTTTTGTTATCTGTATTTGGGTTGCTTCTTCCTTACACTAACTCTGCATCTCAGTTCTGTGTGTGTGTGTGTGTGTGTGTGTGTGTGTGTGTGTGTGTGTGTGTGTGTGTGATATGGGTTTACTTTTTAACAGGTTACTATTTGTTTCATTTCTATAATGTCGATTTAGGCTTGTGAATATCTGAGTGTGGCCATTTATTTTTTAGACACTCAAAATGTGTGTTCTTCGATTATTAAAAGGTAAAGTTGTAGAAACTCATGGTGAAAAAAGATGATTTTATTTTACAAATATTACACATGTAAAAACTACATTCATGATCATGAACGTTGACATTTCTCCGTATTTTTTTTCTTCTTTTTACCAATCCTGAATAGTCTCAACTTGAAGCTGGCTGGTCCTGTTCCCATTATAGTTTTAAGAAATATAAGATAGATATAATGGATATAAGAAGCAACAACAGTTGGTGAGTTTGTGAGTTTGTGACCGTTGGCAAAGAAATGAAGCAAGAGGGTAACTGGGTATCTGTGAATAACTGAATGACAAAACACAATTTTTACCTGAGTACATTTTTTTTTTAGTTAATTGAAACTGATCATGAAAATTAACCATTTTTCATTGTAGTGGATTTTGCAGCTGCGTCACGAAGTCTACAGCAAGACCTTCTTGTGACGACCTCATCAGCGGTGTTCGTCTAACAACAGAATAAGGGGCATGGATGTCAGGGGTACCATATGCCCCACCAACTTTTAATCCCAGCCCTCCTCTGTCTTATCTGTTGCCCTCTCGGTGGGGGCAGGGAAGCTCAGTCCAACCTGCCCCTCTGTACTTATTCTAAGTGCTCCGTTTGCAAATCGCTCAGCCCCACACAGTTTTGGCAAAATATGGCCAGATTCACCAACCCTCACGCAACACACACATAAGAGCATGGACACACCTGTCCAGACATATTCACTGACACACAGTATCATAATACTGCACTGGCTTAACAAGTCAGTTAATCCTTGATCAGAATTTCTACTCTTTTCTTATTGGTGTAAGTTGATCAACTGTGTGCTTTATCTGCAGTTTTACGCTGTATTTTTGTCTTTTTTTCCCCCAATGATGCCTCCGGCACTGCTGATTACCTGGTGGTGGAGTTTTCTGCACCTAAGCGATGAACCTGAGGCTGATGGGTTCTGATCGGCCTTCATTCATTCATCAAATCACTCTAAAATGTTTTTGAACGCCTCATTCGTACACAGAATAAATCTTGTTTGTCCACAGCATCCATTTGCATTTCTGTAAGAGACAGTCAAATAATGAAAACCCAAACTGGATACAACTCTATTAAGCATGTGAAAATGAAGAAAGACAGCTGCTCGTGTTCAACCGGGTTCCGGGAGAGTGTCGATGCAAAACATAAAGATGCATAACTTGCACCGTGCATGAAAAATATCTCCGCTGGATTGAAAATGAATACATAATAGCAGACACAAAAGTTCATGAAGCTCATCATGACATAATGGAACATTTCACCTTTTGACCTCATATGCCAACAATAATTAGGTGAGCAGGATGCACTGTTGGGTTCGTACTGTAGAATTATTATTCGCAATTCCTGATCAGTTGGAAAAACTACACAGACGGTATGACATCAGTGTAGTATCTCTCATTTACCCAGTTATTCTGATGAATCATATCAGAATTAAGTCGATAAAATTATAATTGAATTAAATATGTCATCGTTATAATATGAACCAACAAATAAAATAAAATATAATAATAATAATAATAATAATAATACATTTCTTTTTAAAATTTTCACAGAAAATGAGTCATTGTCTGAAGATGCTTGTGTAATTTAAAGGGCATTACATGCATTGTTGCTGCAAAGATAGAAAACATTGAGATTAGTAGTTTTATTGGTTTTACCCAAGATTTAAAACACAACTGTGCGCGAAACGTTGTGTGCATTCTAGGCCTCTTGGCCAGAATGAGAATCTTTTCCCTGGTGACACCTTTCAAACCTTTTAGTTTTGGTTTCGTTTTTTTTGTCTTTTATTTCTCACGGAGCTGTGACTCATGTTACTTGCCTCGCTGGCTGAGCCGCGGCCTCTGATCGTCTGACCCAGCTTACCTGCTAAGAGGTGATTTGTGAATATGGAACAATGTGTGTAAACTATTGAGCCAAGGCCCAAATCATCTGCTAAAACGGGCTTTACAGCAGATTATGTTGTTGTCATTTGGTCTGTGACCCTGGTTTATAGATTATAGATAGCTTTGGCCATGTTTGATCAGTCCAGTGACACACAAGCAAGACCTTGCATGCAAACACACAGTCAAACACGAATTGTGTATCTGTCACTTCAGAGGACATTACACAGATGCAGTGTTTATGGTGAACTTAGAGGCCGGGAAATCTGAAATATTTGTAGACGAACCATGAGAGCTTAACTCAAATTGGTGTGAGCTCTTCAATAACGTGCCTTTTTTAGCGCTTCTTATTTTTGTGTGCGTTTAATCAGTAGTATTCATGGTATTTGAACATATATCTGTAGACGTGGTTACATTGTTTGTACGGGGTTCCATGTATTGGCTGGTAACTGGTAGTTTGTATTTAACTGTTCCATTTTTTTTTTCTATTTCTTACCAACTGGAAATGGGTAGAAAGGAGGTTCACAACAGGTCAAGTTTTATCCAGGCAGCCTTTAATCTTGCAAAGGACTTTAAACTCACTTGGTTAAAAACAACAACAACAACAACAACAACAAAAGCACATAAAACCAATACAAACTCATCCAAGCAATAAGACAGGAAGTACATGCAGTAATGCACGAACCTAAAAGGGTACCTCTTTTTTCCAAGATCAACAGTGGACTGGATTTGAACTGGTTTATCATCCAGAGGTGATAGTGGTGTCAGATCATATAGCTTCCTAGGAAATGCTCTGCTGCTCGCTAATTTCCTCTCCATTGTTGGCAGCCGGCGAGCGGCCTGTGATCAGAAGGCATGACAGGAGAGCTCCATCAGGCAGGCTGAAATCAGACAGATATGATTGTGGGAGCTTGTTAGCTATTTATATGCTAACAGAAACCACTTGAAATCAAATCTGACTCCAACAGGGCGCCAGGATGTATGCAGTGTGATCAGATTTTCTGATTTGATTTGATATTCTTGGAGCGACATTGTACGTGTGTTTTTGATACTAGTCTGGAGAGCCGGACATGAAAGCACATGAATGCCAATGATACATCATCTTTTTTTTGTTTTTGTTTGTAAGAATGTTGTTTAATAGGAGGGCCATCAACGTCATCCATACAGAAGCTTTTCTTCCTGGTGTGAGCTGATTTTAGAAGAAATGTCCATTTGATAAATGCGTGTGATGTCACAAGTAGCGGCGCTCACTGCGGTTACACTGAGTGACAGAAAGATGAGTGGCAGCAATACAATTCAGCATCAGAAAAATGTGTCTTTTCTAGCTTTTTTTTTAATATTACTAAAAATAAACACAGCTATCAAGTCAATTAGCTCCTGCTTTCACAACGGCAGGCTTCTTCAAATCGCTGTGGCTGTTGTTTCCTGTCAGGGGCTGTTGCGAGCTTTGGCTAAATGTTCAGAGCACCTGCAGAGCGACATATTTGGATCAGATGGTGCAACATCAAGACTTTAATGTGAGTATTTCCCTTGAATCAAAATTACAAAACCAGATTCTTTGCACATGCAAATACATGAAAATGAATATGATTTTTTTTTTATAAGTTTGAATATTGTACCGTTAGAAGGGAAAACTGCACAAATTTGCACACTTACAAAAACAAATACAGATTGTATCAATATGGATGACAAACACAGATCTGATAGTTGTTTTTTTTGTTTTTTTTTACAGGTTGCAAAACATTACAAGGGAGTCCACAGTGTTATAAATCTCTGCTCATCAAAATCTTTTTGAAACATTTTTAAATAACGGTGAATAAGTTTTCAACTGCAATGATATAATTTTTCTCTTGCTTTTGTAGTCAACCAACAGTAGCCATGTTGCAGGATGTTTGGCCGCTTTTAACGATTACGGTTAGGAAAGTGACAGTGATGCATCTGCTTTTTGTGTTTAGCACTTTTTAAAAAGAGGCACTGAGAAATAATTAGAATCCTGGAAGACACAGTTCAGAATGAACTGTTGACAATTATTTGGACAACCTAAAGCTCCTTAAACATGACTTAAAGTCAGTTCTTCAGGTAAAATGAAGCTAATTCACTGAAAGTAAAAAGGCGTTTTAAAAAGGATCTCTCCTTCATAAACGCTCTTGTACCGCTGCTCTCCCATGGATAGTTGTTATCACACACACACATACAGACACACAATGACGTGCGCATCCACACAATGTCAGACAATCCAATTAGCTACCATCTATTCAAATAGGGTAATTACCCAGAGCCTATTAAGTTGTTTTCTCCCTGTGCACAAACACAACTATAATTATGGAAAAGCAACCATGATGTGCAATTACAGTTCACTGTCATTGCTCCATAGTGATGCCATGCAAGTGAAGATGGCAGAAGCGGTGCAGAGACGATATAGAGAATTGTACTGTATTGATATAAAAAGTGTAGACTGGAGGAAAGAAGAGAGAGAAGGTCAGCTCGCGTCCTTACACGGAGCTTTTTTAAACATATATCTCATAATCAATGGCAGAATATCAAGTGATCCATCTTCTCTAGCCTGTAAGCGCTTGACATTTTCCCTTTATTAAAGCTGTAAGATGAAACGCAGGGTTTTAATGATGACATGAGATGATCAATGACTCCATTGTGCTCGGCGGGAGGGTGCTATATTAACACAGGGCATTGTCCCGTTCCAGAACGATTTCTCCGTATTAAGAGGCTGATTTCCTCATTGGAATTTGGGTCTCCCATGGCTAGGATTCAATGTGCTCTTCCTCCTTTGTGCATTGTGATCGAGCAGAATCGAGCTGCGTAATGCTTCGAGATGGAGACGAGGAGAGATGTGGCTTGTCTTTATTACCACAGGGTGATGAGAGAGACACGTGTTCAAGCACAATGGGGGTAAAAAAAAAAATGTTTATAGGGCCCATTGAGACTGCCATCACTGTGGCTGCACAGCCTCATAACACGCTATTCACCACTGTCATAATAAAATACTGCTCAGATAAAAGCTCATGAATACAGGCTACAGAGCTGAAGCAGCCACTCTGAGATTACAGAGGGGCGAAAGGGGGTGGACTCCAATTTTAATTAATCCTTGTTTGAATTAGGATGAAAAATGAATACTGCAAATGTTTAAAGATGTGTGAGAATAACTGGAGAGCAGCTGACAGGGAGGTAGAATCGCGAGAACGTCATGAAAGGAAGTATGAGGTAGAAGAGAATGGGATGGGCCCGATAGTTTAAAAAAAGGAGACTGATATGCGACCTCATACACCCTCCGTTATCTGTTTAATTTGTTCCTAAATTAATTGCTTTCTGCCGCTTCAACTCCAAAACATCTGGAGCTTAGCGTAGCCTAAATCCCCCTATCTTAAACCATTTAACACTTGTTCGCTTCGTGCCATCCCTCGATCTTCCGCTCTCTGTTCACAGGGCAGAGGACTCTTGACAACTTCAATGCTCGATTTACCCTCTTTTCAATCTTCTTCTCAGCTTCTTTCTCTCCCCAGCTTGCAGAGATGAATCAAAATGAAAAAAAAAAAAAAACAGAAAAAAACCCAGAAGATAAATCTTTATTTTTACAGTTCATTTGCACTGCATTTTCTCTCCCCAGCCTGGTGGAGACTCAGGTGGGCATGGGTATTAATAGATTCCCCCGTCTGTGACGTCAGCTGAAATCACACATGCGCCTCTCAACGCTCAGATGGTGTTTTATGTTACTTAGACAAATCACTCTCAGCGGTTATTTTGTCACCGCTGTAAAGCACCTGTCAGTTTAAAACCAAAAAAAAAAAAAAAAAAAAAGAACCCCCATATTTTTCTGCTCCGGCCTTCCTCTGAACCGAAAGCATGCATTTATTTTGCCTTGCATGCTTTCTCCGTCTTTCTTCCTTCAGTTCGTCAATCTGTTGCTAACTTGCTCCCTCCATCACTCTGCTCTCTAATGCGATTGTCAAACACTATTTCATTCTCTCGTGTTTTTATTTTTTTCTATTTCTCTGCATGTGTCCTTGTGACTAATCTCCTTCCTCATTGAAAAAGGCCTGCATTCTCTGCCTGGAAGCTTTGTGGGGTCCTAAATGCTAAATGCCAGTTTGTCTCTGCCAGGCACCCGCTTAGTGCTGGTCTCCTTGGTGATGAGACCAGCGATCCGGCAGTTCTGCACCAGACACTGAGCGGTTTGTGATTGTGCAGGCTTGTGTGACTACGTGCGTGTGTGTTTGTATCAGATTTATGTGTAACTTTAGCCCCGCTATCTGTGTAAAGTAGTGTACTATATTTAAGGGTGAGAACGCAGGGTGGTATGAGGGACAAGTATTCACTGGCTCATTATCATGTGAATCCATTATGTTTCCTGTCGACTCACCCAGGCCAAACAAGGGGGCCCCTGTTCTCCCTGCCAGGGCTTGAGCGCCCACAGCATCCAGGCCCCAACGTGGTGCAGCTCTGCACTGGCACAAATCACCAGGAGTTTAGCTCCACAGACACGGCTGTTGGCTCCATCGGGATTCAGTCCATCTGTATTGGCATCTCAGCAGCCAGCAGCGAAGAATGCGTCCACAGCAATGAAATGGGAAGACTCCATTCAGACACATTTAATGACTGATGGAGGACGTGTTACACTCTGGATTTACATACTTATGCTGCGATCTTGATTTAGATGTATAAAAAAAGTAATTGTGAAGTTTCACAGATGGTGGAGTAATAGCTGAAAAATTTGCACTTGCTAGTATTTTCGGAAGTTCTGAATTTAGTCTGCTGAAGCTCATTTAGAGAGAATGGCTGATCAAACACCTTATTTTTAATTGGTTGCTGAGTCACTTGCTAATGTGTCAGTTCCCCCTTAAGGAGTTTAAGTGCAGATGAATTGTCTGTCTTTTATCTCAAGTAAAAGACCGAGCACACTGGGTTTCGGAAGACAAATGATGACTGATTTTTTTTTTTTTTTTTGCAGGAATTTGATTTTATATGTAGGATCAATTCCTCCTTTGAGGTTATGGTGATTGACATTAAGTTATAGGACATGAGTGATTAAGGTGTTGTCAAGCTCCTCAACATCCCACCAGCAGCTGTGGCTAACAGCAACAGAGTAGCTTTAATGCTCTGTGAGTCCTTTGAGTTTGTTGACCCGGCCTTGGCTCAGCCGGCCCTGGTCGCCTCCTCTCTCGTCTGGTGGGTGGCTGAGAACCCCCAGTCAGACCAGAGTAAAACATGACCTCACTCCCACGACGGTGGGACAGCGTTGATGGATCGTCAGGGTCCAAACAAAAGCTCCAAACGTTTCTCCTCAGTATCAGACAAATATTAATGTATACATTTTTTATACCGCATAGACTAGCAAACAGAAATGCAATATAATCAATAAATCATTTCGCTGTCTGTGTTTACTTTCCTTAATCAAATCCCAAGATGATCTAACAGCCAACTGGATCCAACTTTCAGTAGAAACACCCAGCCGATGGCCTTTACCACTATCATCATTTGCCCACTTATACTCTACAACAGGCTCCCTACATGGAAGCAAAGCTGCTTTTGGAGCATCGATCTGGCTGACAGAGACTAATTCTTTAATACACAGATGTGGAGTTAGAGGTCAGCCCTGTGGTCTGAGCGCTCACACCTCACTGGGACCAATTTAGGAGCCTGAATGGCCCAGGGTTTTTGAAGACCATGATACCTTTGTGCTCCCATGAAGCTGTGGGTGTTGTGCTGCTGTACGAGTGTGTAGTTTGTTTGTTTTTCTTACAATCTGTGAGTGATTACATGTGTCTAGTAGTGGGATAAGGCCTATAAAGTGTGTGTAAATGAGCATATTCATAATATAGACAGTTAGAAAACAGCTGCACGGCGGGTCCACGTGATCTCAGCATGAGGGAATTTAAGAGCTGATGCCCTCTTGGAAGTGTCCACATCATAGAGAATAAAACCCTGAATTAGCTTGGTGTTTTGATCCATTTTAGAAATATTGTATCGTATCCAGCACAGCTCAGTGAAGCGCTATTTGACAAGTGAGACTATAGTCTATAGGAGCAGCAGACGAGAGCTACGCTAAGCACAAATTATAATGAATAATGGATAATCGCACTGCTTAACTCACATACACACCACCACAAACATTTGTGTCAGCTTCTCCCTTTCTTCCATCATGTAGCACAGACAGCAAAAAGCCCAGGGAAGAAGAAGTGGGGAAAAAAAAGCTTCAGTGTTTTGTCGATTTTGCTTGATTTTATTCAAATGAAATGAAAGTTTACCTTCCTTCATGTCTGGAAGATATTTATTTTGGTTTCTGGCATGATGGTAATTTCACAGGGAGAAACTTAAAAAAAAAAATCTGGCTACCTCCTCTTCTAGATTTACTGAAAGATGACTTTATAAAAGAATATGTGAATCAAACAAGTTGGCTGCAGCCGCCCTGAGCTCTATTTGTGCCAGACTGAGCCGCTCTAACCGCTCTTATTTACTTCACACTTATTCCAATTAAGCATGACTTGTGATTAAAGGACAGCAGTCTGCTTGATGTGTGTGTGTGTGTGTGTGTGTGTGTGTGTGTGTGTGTCTGTGTGTGTGGGTGTGTGGGTGTGTATGTGTGCGTTAAGAGAGAAACAAACAATATGTGAGTGTGATGTGAGTTAGGTGTTTGGTTGTTATCTTTTTTTTGGGGGGGGGGTATGTGCAGGGCATTATCTTTGCTCAAAAGTGCATTTGTGTGTGTTTCTTTAATATTTTTGGCTTATTGGATGTCTTGGCTCAGAGTTCTCAGTTCACACGCCGGGTTAATTGACCTCCAGAGACGTTTCTCTCCTCTGCGATAATGAACGTCTGGATTATATGATTATGCTGCATTTGCCTGAGATGTGAGATTTGTGAAGGCTTTGACTTCTTAAATCGCTCATTTTTTAAATTATTTTTTTTAGGAATTAGACATTTGAACACATAACCTCTCATGTTTTAAATGTTTCTTTGAAGGCGCTTCAGAAATATGAAACATGTTTGATTAACTTTTGCATTGCAGTGCAGAGTGAAACCAGATTATTTTCTGCATTGTTTCATGCGGGGTAAAGCAGCAAAGATGTCAATAATTGCATGTTTAACCATTAACGCATTACTTTCTTCTTTAAAACAACTAAATCGAGTTGACAAAATGCAACAAAATATTCAAAAAAATACATAATTTCCTCACCAAATGGTTACCCAGTGTTTTGGAACATTTGTTTTATTCAGGTGCAAATAAATTATGTATGAACAATATTAAAAGGTCTGATCATTAATGATTAATAGTCTTTGTGCTGTAATGTAGGTTAGGGCCCAGGAGGATCATGAGCTGCAATGTAAAACAAACAAATCATTCTCCATAAAGGAAAACATCTTTTAACACCCTCTTCACTGGAGCCTGGATAACGTGACGACCTGTATTCCCAACTACAATCAGAGCTGACGATGAAAAATGATCAGTGTGATGGAGTCATCAGGGCTTTTGTATTTTAATTTGTTTCCAGAATACTCAAGGACAGCGATGTGTGTTCTTTTGATGCCAAATGAGCGAGAACACACACACACACACACACACACACACACACACACACACGCACACACGCACACGCACACGCACACGCGCATGCACGCGCGTATCACCGTGACGCACCCACATAATCAAAGAAACAATCTAATGAAGCTTTTGTGAAACAAACAACTTGATTTAGACACAGTGGTGGGGCTGGGGGGGGGGGTAGGGGGGAATCAGGTGTGAACACCCTGGGTTGTGAAATCATGTGCGAATGTATGCCAAGGATGTGTTTTTAAAGATGCAGTTTGGATGGTTTTTAAGAAAAACTCCACCTCCGGAGGGAGCATCTCTACCTGGTGATCAACTTCTGGCTGAACACACCAAGCGTAGATTTGCCTGTGGGAGGCACGTTTCTGTTTTCCCTGGGGCTGAATTTCTTTTTTGTCCATTGAGCATGTTTTTTTGTCTTTAGGGATTGGATGGAAAGCTGTGAATTTTTTTGAAGGGGGGGGGGGGCTGTATTTCAAGAACACTTCCCTATAATTATCGAGTAGATACATCTACACACGTGCACTCGTCGTGGCGATTCACAGATATTTCACTTTGTTCAGCAAAACCGTCTTCAAACTCTTGTTTTTGCTCCTCAAACAGTCGCTGTTTCAATGCAGGCAAAAACAAAAGGCGCCCCAGAGTGATTTGGTCCACTGGTGTCAGTGTGCTCTTAGAAGATGAATGAAGACCTGGGCGAATCCACATCATTACGCCACAGAAGAGGAGTGAGCGGAGCTGCAAGCAATTCTTAATATAAAGAATTAAAATTACCAATAGAATGTTAAACTCCAAGGGCGAAGGAGGGATCGAGCACAATATACTGTACAGTATAATAACATACTCTGAACCATGTCGGACATGTGTCCTCAACCTTCCACAAACCTGTTTTTTTTCTCCTTTTTATCGTAGAGCTGCAGTTTTCCAACCTTGATCTGAATAGATACGCGCGTGTGTGTGTGTGTGTGTGTGTGTGTGTGTGTGTGTGTGTGTGTGTGTGTGTGTGTGTGTGTGTGTGTGTGGCCATGACTTTTTCCTGTGGGCATATGAGCCCCATTCCTTTTTGCAGATCTTATTTGAGTCTGATCAGCACAGCTTTGCAGATTCTAGAGGAGGGTTATCGTATCGGGGGTATCAAAGTCAGGCGACGCTGTTCACACATCATCTGATTACACACGCACATCAGATATTGAGATGATTGTGGCGTTCACGGCATATGCGCCACATTCCACCGTCACATCATCACATCACTGATCTATACATACAGTTCAAATAAATTGCTCTGGAATACATTTCAATTTAAAGCATTTATAGACTGGAGATTAACACATATGTGTTAGTAAATCCTGGATTGGAAGAAAGGAGAACAGAACACCTGTGGAACTTTTCTTGGATCTTTTTTTTGGTGTTTTTTAAGCTCAAAGATTCACAGCATCCATTCAAATTACTTGAATGTGCCCCAGTGAGTCTCACATGCTGTTTTCTGTTCTCGCAAATGGCAGGTTCTGTGTTTTTCTCACTTTTTCTCCACCCGTCTCAGTGAAAGCTGGAGGAAAAGCAGACTTGTGAACCTGCAGAGGCAGAGTGTACACAGCTGAAATCCAAGAACCTTTGGCCAATCAAAGGAGGTTGTTTTCTCTCTTGACAAGGCTTTTTTTTGGTTGTGTTTTGTTTGGTTGCCATATATCTTTCTGTTTTTTCCCCCCAAAAATGCTTCCTGGAGTTTGCCAAGAAACAGTGAATGAGTAACTACTAGCATTGGTTAACACAGAGGCAGACTGCAAACAAGGATGAAGACAAACAGGGATGTCATTCAGGGATAGAAAAGACCGAGATATTTACAGGGAGGTTGTGATGTGTGACTGTCAGTCTTTTTCTTTTTCTTTTTTAACCATCTTTTTACACATGGTTTGGGGCGGGGGGCTTCAGCTGTGGTGGCTTGGTCTCCATGGAAACTGACATTCTCTGGAAAGTGCTTGGCAGTCAAAACCAATTGTTGAGCTCTAATGGGTTGAAATTTTCCATAAAGTACCTCAGAAGTTGAATATGAACCACTCAGGGTGGCGTCACACACCGACTAATCACACCATTTCAGAAAGACAGCAAGAAAGAGCTTGATGGCTTTGAGTGAGGATCACCTGTTGCTCTTATCTCCAATGTTTACCCCAGGTCTTGTTTTTTTCTGGCTGCCAGTCTCTCTGTAAAGCATACATTTCCATTCATCAACAGAGTACTTGAACATTCAGCCACTGAACTGTCCTATCCTCTGACTTCCTTTTAGGAGAGGCTTATCGAACTGTCATTGCTTCTTTGGTTCACCCTGCTGCTCCATCATGGCTGTTTATATTGTTGAACTTCATTTCTATAGAGAGCTTGAGGCCCTTTTCTTTGCCTCAAGTAAATATTATTAGTGTGCAACACTGGTCTTCTTCTTTCTATCCCATGAGCCTATAGTCCAGCTGGTAGGCCTCCCTGAATGAGAGTGGTCATGCACCACTGCTTAACAACCCATGAAGTGATTGCTCCTCTCCGTCTCCGACTAAAGAACAGTCATGTGACAGGTACAGTGGTGTGAAAGCCTGCCGCTGTTGATGGATCTGTGAAAATCAGCAGCTGAAAAAGATCAGAAAAACTCACACCTCTGCCCGCTCATACAGAAAGTATGGAAGACGAATGGAAAGAGGCGTTTTTTTGGTGGGAGTTGAGACGGATCTTACCACACATGAAGGGCGTTAAATAAGATTCTCATTCGAGCAAGTTCATCCAAATGTTATGTTACTTTCGTTTAGGATTTATTTTGGACAAAAAAAAAAAGTACCATTAGAGCAAGTTCACAAAAAGGCTTCAATAAATTTGGTTGACTGATTTAAAAGTATTTCATGGATGTATAAAGCCAGACATGAGCGTGTCCTAAAGGAAAAGACCAGGGCAAACTTGAAGCATTGTGTGATGGTGGCACATAGCAGCATCATGGATTTGATCAGGATTGATGTTACTGGTTCAAGTAACAGGTGGTAGTTCAATCACAAACTACAGGAAAGGAAAAGAGAAAATAAACTCCTGGGCACTGTCACGCTTGCAGTACAAGAGGATTTTAATGGGAGGAAATCATCTTTGACTGAAAGAAGTTACCTGAAGTTAACCCGTTGTTCTCCGACACACTTATCTTCTGTTTCAGGCGTGCAAAAGCGCTGTTTTTGAATAAATCACAAACTAGAAATACCGTTGATCATTGTGTGCCTGTCACAGTGACCTTGACCTTTGTCCCAGTGGATGTGCTGCTAAATTTGAAGAAATGCCCTCATGGTGTTATACTTACACATTTTTTTTTTTAAACTTTCATTTTCTACATTCTTTCTTCCTCCCAGAAGAAGTCATACCAAAGGTTTGTGTGAAGACAAACGGCTTTGGTCACAGAACCTAACATTCAAAGCACTTTCAGAGGAGAAGCAGCCTTTAAACTGAATTTTTGAAATGTCACTGATCAATCCACAGCCTGTGTTGGACCGTCCCATCAAGCTGATCCAGTGTCAAAGAGCATATGTAAGCTGGCATCCGTTTGCCCATGTGCAAACCAACTAGACAAGAAGTCTTTCATTGTGAAGATACAAGCTGGTTTGTTCCAGACTGGAAACCAGTCATGGAGGTCAGACTGGTTCTGAGAATCAGGATAAAAGAGTGATGTGAGGCAATATATTTCTTGCAGAGTTGTTGGGCATAGTTTGGCAGTGGGAGGTGTATAAAACATTTATTTAAATTCCCACTGAATCAATTATTTAGTGTCAAAATCAAGATCCAAATGTAAGTCTTTTTTTCTTATGTCCTCTGTGGTATTACCAACCACATCCACAACCACACCAACCCCAAATTGGAAACATGAATTGTTCTTTGTGTGCTAAAAATCATCTAATGCGCTCTCTCAGTAACCTTTGTAACAGACACTCAGGTGGTTTACATGCATGTTTGCAGTTAAGTTATAGTTTCAGCTCAAATCGGTTGGATACTGTTGTTGCAAGTAAACAAGAAAAGTGAAGAATTAATTTGTTCCCTCTGACTTTCTTCTGTGTCACATAACAAAGCGCATAGACGCTGAGAAGATGTTAGAATCAAAAGAAGGAATTCAGTCAGGCTGATGTCTTTATATGCATTTTAAAAGTCAATTTTAAAAATTGAACTATAATTTGAATTATTCTAACATCTTGTAACATGTTCATTGTTATATAATACATCAGCACTCAACTGCTGCAAACTGCTGGCACAAATAGGTTGATTGTTGCACGCTGTCATGATGACAGCAGTCAAGATGATGGCAACCTACCAGATGCAAATCAGCGCTGGTTCTCCCAGCTACCACCTAAATGTATTTACCCGCCAGAAAGAAATAAAGTTAGTTATGCATATCAATGAGAAGCAGCTGACACAAAATGCAGAAATATGTCTGATCTTTGTTTTTATCATTAATGTTCAAAATAAAAAACCAACCCAAAAAACAAGGTGGTGATGCAAATGTTGGTGCTAGTTTGCAATCTGTAGTGATGGATGTAAGACTGGGTGCAGAAATGCTAAAAAAAATAACAGATATACATATGTGTATGTGCACACGTGACACGTATTTATCACATGTGGATGTTGACTTTTTGGTGGCTATGCATCCATGCACAATAATTACTTTTTGTTCAGAGATGATGTGCCAGAGAAGGATTTAATTAACTCAGAGTAGATAATAAGTCAATAACACATACACACACACACACACACACACACACACACACGCACACACACACGCGCACACACACACAGACTTATGTTTCTGTTATTTACATAACCATTGACCCGAATTTTTCTCCTTAAAGCTATGTTCATGGGACAGCTTGGAGACTTGCTTTTTGTCCCAAAGAGAGGCGGGTCCTTGGGTTGCAGTCTGATGTATGTCCTCACAACAATATTTATATACGTGCTTGTGATGTGGAAAACATAAATGGAATAAGTCAATATGTTGGACATGCTAACGCTAACCCTGAGACTAGAATGTAGGAAGACTTTACTGTTGCAGGAACATAAACTGCATGCTTTTACTGACGTGGCTCAATAGGCAATTACAGAGGAGTATTGAGAAAGGCGTCAGAAGGTGAGTGCAGTGTGTGCTCTCTTTGCCCACAGAGAGAAGCTAATGTAGCTGATATTTGTTTAAATCACTTCATCAGTACGGTCGATGTCTGCTCAGATTGCCTCATGATCAGTCAGAACTCAGCAGTAATGATGTTTTTTCTTCTCTTTTTGCAGGTTCAAGGTTTGACACACGCACAGGAAAAGGTAAAAAAAAAAGACTTAATAGTACTTCATCAACTTTGGGGTCAATGTCTGTTTGACCCTTTTCAGTTTTTAATGTCATGTTTGATGGAACTTGAGACAGGCAACCTTTTCAATGTTGTGTACGTGTTTACTTTAAGTGGGCCAGTTTGACCTCAGGACGTTTTCAGAGAAAAATAAGTTTGGTTGCTATTTAGGTCACATTTTCCTAAAAACTTCTGTCTGCCTGAAGGCTTTCCTTAAATATAATCCAACCTGTAGTAGTACAAGAAGCGCATGACATGTAAGAGAGCAAACATATTGTATAAGAATTTGAACAGCCGCCTTGTTCACTCTTGAAAATGACCTCGAATCGTTTTCTCACTGAGATTTGGTCACAGCTCGTCACTTCAAAGTTTGAAGAAATACCCTTAACTTAACTCGAAAACACAATGGCATAATAGATATAAAAGAGTGTAAAGCCATTAAGACACCATGATGTATTGTTCCAGTTGCAGGTCAGTGATGTGGATTTGTCCCAAGGCAAACAGATGTCAGTAAATTTGAAGAGAACAGGCGGGTTCGTTCTCTCTCCTCTGTGCTTCCATCCATGCAGGAGATGATTAGCAGACATTAGACTGTATCTGCATTAGTGTATGCGCATGGATACCGAGGAATTATTGGGGAGATTTGTAGAACATAAAATGTGGATTAGGGGTGTCAGTCATAATCACACAAACACATGCTGGAAAACTCCAACACACTTGCTCCCACTGCGGCTGCAAAAGAGATTACGACTGTTTCTTTACATTCCATTTTATGTCTCCACACGAGTTTAATCTTTAATAATTTAAAAAGTTGAATTTATTCATATATCAGAGGAAACTAGCACTTTATATATCTTGTGGTTATAGTGTTTATGTGTTGTTTTGGTTGATATTTTGTGCATTGGGGTTTTTGCTGCGGTTTTGCCATCTAGGCAGCATTTTATGGTGGACCTACAGTCCTGTTTGGTCTATTTCTGGCAGATGGAGTCTGTACGGGTTTATGTCTGCGGCCTTCCCTCTGAGTATTTTAGTCCAGAATAATCCCCACCATCTGCTGTCTCTTACTACGTTTTAGTTCTCAGCATCTCTCCCTCTCTATCAGTCTCTGTTGATTTCCCGCGCCTTTTCCTCTTTCTGTTCTCTCAGTGCTTTTATGTTTTATTTTTATTTCTATATTTTTTTTCCTCGATATTCGACTCCACGCAGCCCCAATTTGACTGCTTCTTGGGTCTCTCCTCCCCGTGATCTCTTCCACATGACAGCCTTGTTCTTTATTTAAATATTTGCTTTTCTTCTCTTAACTCTTATGTCACTACTTAGTGTTTACCTCCCCGCCTTTCCTCCCCCTCCAATAACACACCCACGCCCCTCTGTGCAGCCTGTCAAATCCTAATCTGAGTTTCCATGAACACAGACTATAGTTGCTGCTTTCCAATGAGAAAATCCCTTCCATTAGTATGGTACGCAGTATTTAGGATGGATATTTTTCACAGAAAAACTATGCCCCTGGGTTGGTTGCCCCAGGTATTCAAATTTCATTCATTTCTCTGAAACTACTCATTTCTGTGCAACAATGACATTATTAACATTATGCTGAACATCCTGCAGGGGGTGGGGGGCAGTAACGCTGATCCTCTATCAGATTGTTTACGTTATATTTCCCCTCTGATTACGATCATTGCAGAGGAATTTCTAGTCTCTGTGTGAGAATCTCATTTAAAGTGTGTAAAGTTTTTATCCTCTGCTACAAGGGTGCCCAAGGAAGAGATGCTTGACTCTTCACCACAGTTGCTCTGTGGTGAACGCTGCAAGACTCCAGCAGAATTATTTGGGTGTGTGTGTGTGTTTTTGTGTGTGGGTGGGTTAGGGCGCGCTTCCCTTTAATGCAACATGAAAACAATGCATGCATTTATGACATTGATCTCAACATGCACTGGGTGATGATGTCATTTATCTTTCACGATGACAACACTGGCAACCCGAAAAGGTATGACATCAGCACCTCAGTGACGTGGTTGTCATGCCATGTGCAGCACATCTCTGTACAAGCACACAGCAGCTGGATTAACAATGACCGAATGGATTAGCGTGTGCATGAGTGTGTCGTTTTTGTGTGTGTGTGTGTGTGTGTTTTAGTGAAAGACACAGAAACAGAATGATAAAACACGGTTGTGACTCCAGTGTCAAGTGGGTATTTTATAAAGCCACAGACCTTAAACAGATACCCATAATACCCAGAGATCATCATATTTTGGCTCATATGCTAATGACATCACAAAACCATGCACCCCACATAAAACACACACACACACACACACAAACACACACATATCTTCATCATCTGACCCAAATCCATTAACACAAATGGTCTCAACGTCATCCACCCACGCTTCTTCCTGAAATCTGCTGCTCCTCTCTCAGACATCGCGTACCCTCTGTGGGACACTTCCACCATCACATGCTACACTCACACACACAGGAAGGTTCAACGTACTTTTTTGGGTACAGCTTTCTAAGTTTCTCAAATGATAGAGCCTGTCTTCACGCTGACAATTGATCAGTTCCCATTTCACAGTCTTCTGATAGCAGACAGTTATTTAAAAGCAGAGAACACAAAGCTATTGCAGATCTTGAAACATTCCTTTAAAAGCTCTTTTTTTGTGGTCACAAACAGATTGGTATTAAAGTGGCTTCTTGACATTTTTTTTTGTTGTTGGCTGCACTTCTTTAAATTGCAAGTCATATGACATTAGCATGATTGCCTGCTGTGATTCAAATGCTAATGTACACATCCTTGTCTTTATTTCCCTCTGAGTCCAATTTTAAAATCTGCCATGATGTCATTCCTCTGTAGCTCGTCATTGCTGTAATATGTGATTTTGATGACAGTATTTGAACATTGTGTCATGCCCAGAGAATGCCTGTGATGAATATAAGGCATGCAATCTTGCTCGACAATTCAAAATGTTCCTAATTGAAATGCTGAAAAGACAGCGCTGGCTAATAAGCTTAGAGATGTACATTTGACGGATAATAAAGAGGATCTAGCGCTGAAGAATCTATTACCACCTCTGTAATGAGAGTTCATATAATAAGATCTGGGACAATGGATGGAAGGGGAAGTTGGGAAAGAGGGAGAGAGGCAGGAGGAGAGACGGGTGGCGGGAGGACAAAGAGTTGATTCCTATTGATTGTAAGTATTTAAAAAGAGAGATGTCATACCTGGTTAAAACATTCTAAGATACAGGACATGAAACATCTCCAGAGCACAATGTTCATGACTTCCGTAAATGAGAAGAACAGTGTCAAACAACTTGAGTCCTTGGTGCCTGTCAGCATCAGAGGCCTTTCCTCTCGGTCAGGTAAGCAGAAACTGTCACTATTCTGCCAAGGCTTAAAAAAAAAACCCATTTTCAGTCAATAAAAAACATTATTCATCTTGCACCCAGTTTGGCAAAATAAGGACTTAAATATTAGAGATGGAAAAATTATATTAAGGGCATATTTTTACAGCACCTTGTTGGACTGTTGAGTAACAATAGCAGTATGTGCCGTGGTTACAAATGCAACTAATGCTTCCATACACGTTACACATGCTTATAAAGCACTTAATCCTTTTTGGTTGTCATGATATATTGGCTTTAAACTCACATGCCAACTACATCCAGCTTGAATGGATAAAATATTAGGCCAGCTCCTCAGTATAACTCAGTACATTCCTACAGGAGGATTATTAACACGTGTCACCACCTTTCTCAAATAGACTCAATACAAACTGAACATTATAATCCTCATGAGGGGAGACTTTGTTGCAGGGTTTTATCCAGGTGTACCTATTAAATCGGCAGGCGGGAGTTCAATTCCATTTATTTGGTTGCTGACTCCTTTGTTTCCAGAAGTAAATACCTAAGGCGTGCTGCTTTGTGGAGTAGAATAATGCACCTTGTTCCTGACATGATGTGTTCAGGGATTTGGTTGCTGTAGTGAGCACAGATGACACCACAGTGCATCAGGGTGCATTTATGGCTCCATTGGAGGGATGAAATGACACACAACGTCTCTCTCTCCGGACGGTCTGTCACTCTGTCATCTCTCACTTTCATTCTCTGTTATTCTCTTCCTGAACTTACAACCTCTGCTTTCCTCACAAACATGCACACACTCTCACACACACACACACACACACACACACACACACACACACACACACACACACACACACACACACACACACACACACGGTTCTAAGCCTCTGTTTATGAGGCCAACAGCAGTCAGGGACGTGCAGTATGAATGGAATGGTAAAGGACACACTAGCACCTCTCCAAGCAGTTGCATCCTTCACCACAACAGTAAAATAATCTCTCTCTGTTCTTAACTCATTGTAAAAGTCAAGTCAAATGTACTTTTGATTAGATTAAAGTTAAAAGTTGAAACAAACACTGCTTGGAATTAGCAGTGCATGCCATTTAGTTATTGAAGGGCAGCGGTGTGATCAGCTGTCCAATTTAAATTAATCTGTCCTTGCACCAACTGTCCGTATAGCTGGCACCACACCGAAGGTCCTATCAACCTTGTTTACACACACACACACACACACACACACACACACACACACACACACACACACTCACACACACACACACACTCACACACACACACACACACACACACACACACACACACACACACACATGTATCTTTTTTGCATATTCACTCCCTCAATTGGATCAATCCACATCCATCTGTTCAATACAAGGTTGCAGCCACTATCTTAGCACAAAGCCTCAATATTCTTTGCCAACGCACGTCAATGCACCCGCTAAATGGGCTGGCACATAACATACATTTCCTACATCATATTTTTTGCACACCTTAAACAAGATATATAGGCAAAAACACTAAAGAAAAAGTAGACAGTAAAAAAACTTGGGCCTCTGTAGAAGGAGAAACAGAGCCAGAAGCATATCTGATTGGATTCTACCTAACTTAATCCACCAGAATCATTTTACAGTCCATCCAGGAAATTGTGAGCTTGCAATTGTATGAAATCACATCAATTCAAGCAAAGTCCACATAATTTGTGGGGGTTTTCAATTCTGAAAAATTCCTTCAAAAATCCTTCAATTTCTCTACATTGAATATTAAAAGTTAATCAGAATTAAACCTCGAGCCAATGCTTATTGTTCAGTAGTTGTTTACTGAAGAAAAAAAAAATCACATGTAACTTTGCAAGTTTCATCACAATTTTTAAGGAGACCTAAAGCATTTTGTATAAGACCCTGAAAGATCCCGGAGGGACCGAATATTTTTTATGTTTTGTACAAATAAGCAAGTACTTGACATTCCAGTTTGGTCCCACCTCTTGTTGTTTATTGGCTTTTCATCAGTCCTGCCTTTGGTGCTCATTGGATCTTTCTTTTTATTTCCTCTCAATCAAGAAGCTGCTGTTTCATGTCGGGATTTGCCAGATGAATCAGTCAAAGCACTGGCAGGTTCAAAGTTCTGGCAGTTTCTCAGTAGCACTTGACCAAATGACTCGGCTGTACTCCAGGTGAGACCGGACAAGTGGACGCTCAACATCAACAACGACAAGTTCTGTTCTATTCTATTCTATTCTATTCTATCCTGTGATTGTAAAGCGTTTGTTCTCCCTGCTTTGCCCTTCAGCCAGCGTAAGGACTACTTTCTCTCTACGTGTGTGAGTAGGCAGATGCCAACCACTGCGAAGGAAGAAAGGGGGCACAGCTGAAATCCTGCTGCTCATTACAATCACCAACACCGTCATTAATCATCACACCCTCAACTATCTGACATCTACAGGATCTAAACTGTGAGCTGCTTTCATAGGGTAGAAGCATTTGTTACGGACGAACATTATATAGGCCACAGCGTAGAGACAACAGCCGTGAGTTGGTTTTTAACAAGGTCACGGATGAATTATTGGTAGGCCACCTTGTGATTACGCTATGTTAAAACATCAAATCTGTTGTTGATGTTTATCATCAAAGAACAGAACAAGATCTGGACCATGTTTTGACCTATGGCTGCTCTATTTTTTGAGTTCCCAGCTGAAGGAAGTTGTGTGTAAAGTGAGGGAGATGTTGTGGTCTTGCCCTGAGGCTGGTCAGTGCCAGGCAGCTAATTTAGGAAGTGTTGTGTCGGAGTAATAGGAGCTGGAGCTGGGAGGAAACTCCTGATATGTAGTGCACATACACACACAAAGTACTACTACCTGCTTATCAAAGTGGAGTAATAGTATAAGTATGGATTTAACCTGGATACTTAGGTAAAAATAAATAAGTACAGGCTCTTAAGTGTTCTCTAAAGTGTAATGTAAAACTTAAGTCTTTTTTTTGTTTTGCCTCACTTTCATCTTGTCACTCATGTCACATGCACACTCATCACATTCTTTACAACGCTACATGCTGTTCCTCTGCAGTCTAGTGTTGCTTACTTCTTCTGGAGTGCCTTAGATGGGGGGTCTTCTTTTTTTGCAGTCAACATTTACCTTCATTCCTGCCATCCATATTGGAGCATGAGCAAGTTACCTCCCCTCTCGTCTGTTTCTTTCATTTTGTATTTCTTGTTTTTTTGTTTTGTTTTTGTTTTTACTTAAATTATAAGACAGTTTTTTTTTAAAGCCCTGATATTTGTATTAATATTTAGGGAGTAAAAATAAAACGTTAAGAAAGGTAGTTAAGTGAAGTAGATACACATGAACAATCTACATTAAGTATAGTATTTTTTCCTTGTTACTTCCCATTTCTGCTCAGAGTTCAGTCCGATAAATGAGCTGGACAAGTTTTTAATACACACACTGATAACAAGGACATGAGGAGATGAGTGAGGACAGCATCTGACAAGACAGCAGAGCAGTTCAGGACATCGCATCACATCCTGTGTCCCTGGACACTTTTGAACACTACTGTGTAATCAGAGTCAAATTTGGGAAGGTTAGTGCCATCACTGTTGTCAGAAAGTGGAAACCTGGAATTTTCCATTGCAGACAGGGGAGCAGATGGAGAGGAAATGTGATGAGCTGGTAAAGGAAACATTTTTTTTCCCTGATTGACAGAGAGAGGGAGGCAAGGAGTAAAATAGAGGGAGGGAGCAGCTGTCTTTAGATGTCTGTCCCTGTGGGCTCAACCAGGAGACATCCTTTTAGTTTCTCAACCTTGGCATTTGGACACCCAGAGGAGTTCAAAGATATGAACTCAGGGCCTCGGAAGAAAATGTGTATTGACAGTGAGGTGGAGAATTTTGTCTGACGTCTGTCTTATCCTTATTAAAAAGTTACCCATTATTCATTGAGTGAGTGAGAGATTGCTCTTATTTTGAGGTGTTTCAAATGCAGTTCTAGGTAATCTTAAAGCTACATTGTACAGTGAATTGAGAAAAATGACACTAACACTCATGCAAGTTGTAATCACTGGTGAGGAACACGGTGCTGTGCCATTTTTGGTGTTTGGGTTTTATTTTGAAATCTGAATCTATCATTTAAAGCCATTGGCTTGCTAACTAGCATGCTAAAATTACACATTCCCTGCTCCGGAAACTCCTCTGGCTTGTGTTCAGAAATAATTAAGAACACACAACAGCGACAAGACACATGTCACTAAATGTAGTAGTTACATGTTACAACAAATATTTTACAACCTGTCCAACAGCAGCAATGCCACATTGGTTTCTGCCTGTTCTCTTCTTTTAGTTCTCTCAAATACAGAAAAGCTACCCAAACTGTTATCTACATTTGTCCTCACTGTCAGTCACATTCTATTTTTCTTTTATTCCTCTTCTGAAGTGTAATTCGTTTTCTTTCTTTCTTTCTTTCTTTTTTCTAACTGGCGTACCCAATTCAAAAATGATTTGGTTTTTGCACCACCCGCTCCATTGATCCAACATTGTTGGGTAACATGCATCAGCACAGGTGTGCTACCGAGAAAATAAGTAAATGCAGAAAGATTGAGTGAACTTGTTTGGCAAGAGTTTGAAGATAAGCGAAATTTATATGTGCAACAGTTACCCAGTTTTAAGTCCTGAGGCTGCTAAATTCTCCTCCTTTTCTTTATTTTGATTATCGCTTTCTAATTGATTGCGATTGCAACAGTCCTGCTATGTGCTGAGTGAGAATCCCTTCCCCATGAAACCAATTTAAAGCTTATTAATGCATGATTTTGAAATGCATGTACATTAGACTGACCTTTTGAAAATAGAGATTTGTGTCCCAGTGGTAGCTCCCTTCAATAACATCTTCCAATCACTCCATGGTTTATCGCACGGAGTGACTGTCTTAATCATGGGGGCACTCGCCCGGAGAACGCGCTGATTTCAGTTTGGTGTGACGACTACACCACTGCACCGTGTTAACACCGTAGCACCGTGTGGAAAAGACCTGTGACCTATTCGTCTTCTTTGATTGGGCTTTGATTCTTTGTCCTTACTACCCTCCCTTTGGTGGAGTCAGTCTGCTTCTTAATACTTCCTCTGGGAGGAAGATGGATATCTAACATGCATTCACAGCTACAGCCTCATTGATCACAGGGTTATTGTTTAGGGGCCCATTGTATTGCACTCTTCACTGCTGGTGAACGGCAATGAATATTCTGATATCATCTTTTACGGTGGAACATGAAAGGCTACTGATACACTTACTGAGCTCCATCAGATGAATAATTTTATGCAGTTGATGTTTGCACTTTCAGACTTTATTGCAATCACTGCTGTTATGATGTTCTTGCAGTTTTGGAGAGGCAGTAGATTGATATATTGATGGAAATATTCAGCTTTAATATAAAAAATCATTGAATATCAATGTGAATAACTGAATTTTGAGGTGAGGTCTTTTTTTTATACATATATGATGCATCCACTTGCATGCATCAGCTCAAGAAGAACTCATTACTCCGTGTGGCAGCTATCTAGTTTCTCATTTTTTTTAGGTGAAGGCCACTGGATATATTTTATTTACACCTCTGTGAATTATTCAGAGAAAGTGTTTCTAGATGGAGCTAGCTAGCTATCTGTCTACCGTCGATGAATGGCTGAGTTATTCTAATGATCCCCCTCACTCCCTTATGTATTAGTTCGTGCCTGCAGGCTTTACCATAGCTGCTCATCAGAGAGTTTTAGAATTGAAAGCATGAAGATTCTCTCCCAGTGATGCGTTTCTTGTACAAAAGGGGTGAGATTCCAGCTCCCAAACCTGCAGCTAATGCTCCAGATTCAGTTCCCCTGGTTTAGGGGTGGGATGTGTGCGTGTGCGTGTGTGTGTGTGCGTGTGTGTGTGTGTGTGTGTGTGTGTGTGTGTGTGTGTGTGTGTGTGTGAGAGAGAGCATGCACAAGCTGCATGTTACAGTAAAAGTTTTGCTGGTGAGCTTCTATCTTTCCCATGCAAATCTGTCTCCTTTTTTCTTTGGCAGAGTAATCCCTCCCTGCAATTCTTTCATCTCACCCACTTTCGCTGTTTCATTTCAGCCTTCCTCTCTGCTTTGAAGTGACCATCGAGTGAACCTTGTAGGATGGAGCTTCATAAGACCCCTCAGCCTTTCCCAGGAGTGTGTCTATTGTGTGGGTGCTTGTGAGCAAGGCATTTGTCTCCAACACATCTCTATGCCTGGGAATTCAACCTGTCAGAGGTGACAGAACGTTCGAATATCCACTTTAGAAATATCTGACTTAAGGCACCGGGGTGTTGCACGTCAAGAGGAAATGTAATTTTTGCAGTGTAGGATGGGATTCAGCGGAAATCTTTTGAAACTTGAGTGTTAGATGTTTAGTTTGCTCTTTTTTGACACTTACTTTGTTCTCAGAGTTGTGAGAGTCAAAACTATGCGGCTTGGACCTCAGCCAACTGCAATTGGGTCTCTAGAAAACAGCAGTCAGCACACGCATATACACACACACACACACACAGACACACACACACACACACACACACAAACACATACTTTTGGGGCATTTTATTTTTAAATCAGGGGATACTCACTACTCTTTTTTTTTGCAGGAGTATCCTGATCACATTCACACAGTTACACACTCAAACCTGAAAGCCACCCAGTACCACCACAGTCTAATGTGCTGGCCACTGAGCAGCTAGGGTTGAGGGCCTGCCTTGCCCTAGGGCACGTCAGTGGGCATAGCAGGCACTGCTTCACCACTGTCCCCACAAAGATCTGTCCTGCCGGAGGGATCTGCCTCACCTCAAATAACAGCACAACATTCTCTGGATTTGCCCACTTTCAAGTGATCCAATCAAATACTTCCCAACCCTGTTTCCCACCTTGCGAGCATCCATCACAGCACAGCAGTTTGACACTCTTGAATTCAGCTAAACTTTGATTCTATTTTTTGTCCCCAAAAGTGGCTTAAGTCATTGTCTCTCTCTCTCTCTCTGTCACTCTCTCGCTCTCTGTCACTCTGTCACACACACGCACACACACACTTTTTCTCCTCTCGTTTCTCCAAGCCTCCAAGATTCCCTCTTTACTTCCTCTGATCTTCTGAACATCAATCCCTCATTCCTCAAAGCAAGAACGAGGGGAAGGGAGATGACAAAAATGAGATGACAGATTACCTGCTATATATAGAGCCAGCCTTATGCTGCTTCCCTTATTCATCTTCTCACATTGCCCCCAAGACATTGGTTACACCTTTTGGTTTGGTGATGCAAATAGACCCTCTCTCTCATCACAGCACTCTGAAATCCAATGACACGAGAAGCATGTTTTTTTTTTTCCTTTTTACCTCACCCCCTTTTTTTTCAAAAATGGTTCTGTGCGCCAGTGAGGACGCGATAGCCTTTGATCAAATTGTTTGTCTTCAGTTTGGGAAATGAGATTGCTCAGGAGATGCTATGGATTTACATGATAAATTTCAGTGTGTGACATAATAATATAGTGAAATTGTGAAAATGTGCACATGCATGTTTTATATACCAAGTCTCATAGTAACATACTTATGGGTCTTGAAGGAGACAGATTACCACGGTCCACCGTGTAATACCCGCTGTTCCCTCCCGTCCATTTGTCTGCTAAGTGTTTCTATAGAGTGTGTCAGACAGCAGATTTATACTCTCCTGGCTCTGGCAACAATATTGTAAAGTATGGATTACAGTGAAAGGCCACAGATAATCCCAATGTTGCTTTTTTCCCCCCTCCACATACGGTCATTCTCTCTCACTCTCTCCCTCTCTCTCTCTCTCTACCACCTCACTGGCTTCCTTTTTAGCTCACAAGATTTTTCTATCCAGGGTTTAGCAGCTGCTGCATATATTGACCATTTGTACTATAAAATCAATATTCTTCATGCTATTGGATTAATTTACTCACATGAAACAGTCCCCATGACGAAATTTGACAAACTCTATTTCATACTGGATTAAATTAATTGTGACAGAGCTTCTGGAAAGAAATTCCATTAGGTGTAAAACATCTACAAGACAGTTTTAATCCCGGATCAAAACAGACAAAGTGAACAATATCAATAACTTGGATGGCTGTCACAGATAAATTCTCCACGACATGGATTGATGCGAAATAAAGACAGGTCGTTATGCCTCCTAATGAGCCCAGACAGATTTTATGGTGCCAAGACAAATACAAGGATAAGTTTGCATATACTTTCAGTTGTTTTTTTTTTTTTTACATTCACTTCCATATGACTTTTTAATGTAGATTCATTCTCGGGATGCATCACAAGCTGATAGAATAGCTGTATATTCACAGTTTATTTATTTTGGTTTGGAACATTTGTTTATGGTTATTTCTCACAAAGAAATGCGCTTAAGCGGTTAAATGTACTGTAGCACACAAGCCTCAGTGCATGTTCATTCATATCAAATCTCCCTCTCTCTCTCTCTCTCTCTTTCTTGCTCCCCGTCTGTTCTTGGGCTTTTATCTTCCATCTTGCTCATCACCATATCATCAGCATATTGCCTTGTCGGTCTCTTTTTTTCTGTCACTGTACAGTATCACTCTGCTTTCACATCACCTTTTAATCTTTACAAGGAAGAAAATGGGGAGTGAGAGAGGGGGAGGGAGAGAGAGAGTAGGAGCTGATGGTGCATGATTTCCTGGGGTTATTATTTATGTTGTTATTTTTTTTACATCAAACTCAATGGTTAAGGCCCTGCTCTACACCAATCCCCCACCCGCCACTCCTAACATAAATAAAGATTTCCGATTGGTTTTCTTTTTTACTCCTCACGTCTGTGCCAGTTGAATAATTGCCCCCTCCCACCACTAATTTTTTATTTTTTTTTTATTCGATGAAACACAAAAAAGTATGTGTCAGCGAGGGCATGGAGAGACAAATTAGAGCCATGAAACTATTTCTTTCTGTGCAGAGAGGAGAAGGAGAGCTCTGTTAGCCTAGGTGACATTCCACTTAATTTGATTCATTACTGCTTGCTGATGCTTTTGTAGCCACATGCAAGGGGAACTGGGCCAGTTGTAGACCTTTGAAATATCCTGATACAGCCAGCGCCACAAGAAAAAATATGAATCAAAACCAGCCCCAAGCCTTTGGAGTTTATGGAACTCCACCACAAGGATGGAATGATACTGTAAAGGTCATTATGAGATCGAGAAGCGGTTTAAAAGTCAGACGTCCAGGCCTGTATCACATGATGTGCTGTGTGTCTGTCTTTGTTCCAGTTCTCACAAGGCCAGTGAAGGGATGAAATCGCCACATGTCTCTCTCTAATGTTGGACTCATCCTCTTGTTGATTCCTGCCAAAGTTATTAATTGTTAAAAACAGCACAAAAACACACTGTGACATTAAAAATGATGATATTGTCCCAACCTTCACATAAATCGCCACCACCTATTGTAATATTGCATGAAGTGAGGATGCGACATTTTTTTTCTTTGCACATACCACGTAAACTCTCTCTGACTACAGGGTCCAGTGTTTGTTGGTGACAACCACCAGCCCAACCTGCCTACGGGCACTGATATTTGTGTGTTTTAATAATAGGAAATATTGCCCTTATAAAGTATTAAACCAGGAAATACCAGGAAAAAATTCATATTTTTTAGTTTTTGTCTAACTGAGATCCCCTGTATTTCCTTAAAAATGGATAACCTTAAAAAATGGTCTGCATGGGGACTACTTTCAAATGTGGAGTGACATGTTTGTTGGGCAAGTCAGGATTTAGGGCAGCGGGATGGTGTGGAAACGATATTGGCTGAAAATTAACGACAGTGTTCATACAGTGATAAAGGACAAACAGTGAAGACCGCTGATGCATTCCTAATAGCATTTGGACAACAATGGAGCGCAGAAGCACAGAGGAGAGTCTAGTCTTTTCATGTGATCCTGTAATTCGTTTTTATATTAATAGACAAATATATTTTCAACAGAACTTATATTGAATGCTGGTTTGATATTCATTTATCTTGCATGACTGGGAAAACTGAAAGTGTTTTTTTATTTATTTATTTAGTCTGTCGATGTCCAGTTTTGCACCACTGACAATATGTTCAGACTGTGCAGATGATGGAGAAGAGCAACAATATGTAGCTGTGATATCACTGACATATGAGTGGACTCAGATGGAGAGAGAGAGAGAGAGGCACAATCTGTCCATGTGACTCATGCAGTATGGAGACAGTATGGACAACTGGGCGTTTTTGTTTTTGTTGTTTTTTGGCCATGATAAGTCGCTCACCCACACTGTTGTGGTTCAGCGTGATGATGTGATGGATGATTCATGTCACATGCTGTTGACTTTGTTGTCTTAAACAGGCTAACTTGTTTGTTTGCTGGTTTGTGTAATAGAAAACCCTCTCACTGTCACTATCCGGTAGATAATTTGTATGCTGTGTGTCACCCTGGTTATTCATGCTGTTGGGACTCACATATCCCCAGGTGTCCCGCCACTGCCATTTGATAAGTATGATTTTATTCATATAATACAACCGTGGAACTCTTAACTTTCTTTGTGCACTCAGTAAAAACATGCATTTAAATGAATAATTATATTTCATAACACATAACTGGCAAAAGGTGACTTATTATTGCCTTGGTAGCTCATTACATTGTTTTTGATGGAACATATAAGCATGATTTTCATACCCTTTTTGCCAGAGTGCCGCAGGGATGATCGATTTTGGTAGGCCAACATGCAAATTTAGTATCACCATGGATTTCCTTGACCAAAAGCCAATCCAATTTTTGCATGTTGGTTTTGGTATTAAGAAAAGGCAAGAAAAAAAAACCCAAAACAACAACAACTTTAAATATTCCTAGACCTGTTCTGTCAAAATTTTGAATTGTTGCTTCGCTTTTCTGGTATGTGTTGTTGTCTCAAAGATTCTTGAGGGCATCTCAGGATTTGCAGTATTTTTTTTTTTTTACCAAATTCATATTGTGCTGCCCTCCTGCATTATTCTTCAGCCGAATACACAGGGGTTTTAAAAAACAAATGTGAAAAGAGGAAAAATAGATAAAACTGCCCGTAGCCTCTGCATGATCCAAAACCTGCTGTCTACGTGTGGAAGATCATTTAGATTGACATGCAGGGTCTACATCCATTCATCATTCTTCAGTTTCTCACACCGCTACAGGTGATTTTAAAACCAGCCATCCACCAGCTTCATCTCACTGCTTTCCTCTGCCATAAATCATCATCTAGCCATCGGCCATTGGGCGCAGAGCAAGGTGACACTCCACACGGCTACCAACTCCGCTGGAGGTGGGAAGAAGTAAGATGGAGAGAAGGGAGAGAAAGCAAAAAACACAAGAGAAGAAGGGCAAGAGGTTGAGAACATGGAAGACAAAAGGGAATTGTGACCGTATTGGGTGGCAAATCTTTCATCTACACTCTATTGGTATTTGGCTTGTAGAGACACAGCTCAGACTTTAGTGGAACTTAAAAAAAGAGAAAAGATTCATTCCTGGCGGGAGATGCAGACACACAGAGACCATACCTTTGAGAAAGCTGCAGTTGCTAGGCTGCATAAAGGAGGGTTGGAGGGAGAACTGGTAAAATAGAAAATATGTCTTCTTGAGCTGCTGGGGACATGAACTAAGATCCTTAAAGGAAGATTTTTTTTTTCAGGAATTGTCCTTTTTTCCCAAGGTCAGAAAAAGCATTTCCTGTTTCACTTGTCTGATAGCCAGTTATTCATTCAGTGATTTCTGAGATATTGTATTGACCAATTATCGACTATTTATGAATGGAATAGTACTGTATCCTTTTTATCGCTATTTCTTATACACGACAAATTGACACATTTGAAAAAATCCATCGTTGAAATTCTTCCTGTTTAATGGAGGTGGAATTACAACGGAAAATTGTGCCTCCTTATTGAGCTCATGAAGTCTCCAACTAAAAAAACCTCACGAACCCCTTTATGAAATCGTTTGAATAGCGTGGAGAGCAGAAACAAGGGTGATGGAGAGAGAAGGCCTGGTGCAGTGTGTGTGCAACTGTATCTGTGCTCGTCCAATGTAATGAGCACATCAGTTACGCAGGAGGCCTTGCAGTTTAATTGCAAGCCCCTAGAGCATGAAGAGTACTGTGTGTGTGTGTGTGTATGTGTGTGTGTCAGTGTGTGTGTGAGTGTTGGTGCTGTAAAGCAGGCCAATCCTTTTACTGTAGACTGTTTTCTATTAGACAAATAAAACATCTGTTACTTTCATAATGTAGACTTTCTCCCGGGACATCTTGTCTTGCTCTGCAAGACTCTCCGTGGTCAGGAACAGCTTCTGATTTGGCTTTTACAATACCGATGATGATTCATACCTCCTTCATTAATCAGCCCTCAAATGTAATGAGCTCATCTAAGGAGGAGCAGAAGGTTATGATAGCAGCTTAAGGGGGGGCTTGGTTCACTTAACCTGGGCTGCACACACTTATTTCATACGAGCTTATGTAGACAGAAAATCAAATTTCATTTAATTAACGGCCAGCTCAAGTTTAATGAACCCGGAGAAACTCTTTTAACCGAACTTGACACAGTCAGTTTGCACATTATTGCTTGCCGTCTTATTCAAAAACAAAGGGAGACGTTTGCAGTCCTGTGTTCATTACATCTCAGCTGAAATGTAGCAGAAAGGCTGCATGGTGATGGTGGGAGATTGACCCAGCAGGCTCTGTGGGGATGGTTCTGTCGCTGCTACCTCACTGTAATGATAGAGAAGCACAGCGGGGTGAAGTCGGCCATTTATCAGCCCTCAATGGTGACCAGGCTGCCCGTCTACACTGTTATGAGAGAGGAACAGCGGTGGCGGGGGGGAAATGCATGCTTTTTCTCCGCTGCCATCACTTTCTTTATATACAGTGGTAATGACCTGTGGATGCTGTGTGGTTAAGGGTCACAACTACAATATCAAGGAGCAAATACTCACTCTTGTGTCTTCAAGACAGATTAAGGAAATGTTGCAGGGACTGATTTTATCCTTGGTTTCATGTCGTCTTATATTTTTTTATACAGTGTTTCTTTTTTAACATGAAATAACACCGGTATGTTATTTGATCTTACTGAAAATGTATTAAATACTTATAAAAGTTATCTTTTCTGACAGGTGAACGTTTGAAACGTGAACACATTCATGGCTAAACTGAGATACTAGTTGGAATGCAAATGGCTCCGTACTCATATTTTCTTTTTTTTTTTAGTCTGTATTGAGGGAGGCAAAAGGAGAGCCACTGCTCCTGCCTCTGCCCTGCAGCCTTTCTTTGACACAGACACAGACAGCATGTGAGCAGTGATTTCCTGATGTCAGCTACAGATGGCCTCTGCCATCTCAGATTAATGGCATTATTGGGAGGGAAAAAAAGCCAGACTCAATCTGACTTCAAGTTTACAGTAAAAGTAAACTTGTGCAGGTTTTAGACAGCGCCAGTGTGCTTGTTATTGTTATCATGGAGAGGGTTTTGGGGGTTTCTTGTGCAGAATTGTTGTTGTGCGTGTGTGCGTGTGTGTGTGCGTCCTGGTTCTACACTTTCGTCATGATGAATCAATGTGACGATAACAAGAGGGCAAGGATGGAAGGATAAATGGATTGATAGATGCTGAGATGAAAGATGTTTGTCAGAGCCAGCTCAGCATCAACTGGTGCTCCAGTTTTGGCTCTTTTAGTGCGATGAGAAATTAAAAGCCTGTCTCATAACCGAATCACTGGTTTGAGTAATATACAATTCTGTTACGATGCTGTCTGGGGTTAATGTGTGCCACATCGCAGGCTTTTCATTGCATGCTCGTTTTAGAGTTGTAGAGTGCTGTGGTGTCAGCGGGCCAGCCGACACTCACTCACATACACACACACACACACACACACACACACACACACACACACACACACACACACACACACACCACCTCTATATGCACAAACTTGCAGCAGCTCACACTCATTTGCTCCGGGCAGTTCTTCTGCTTGGCTTGCAGTGCTTGTCCTCTTGTTCCTCTAAATGACTCCGGGTAACCTCTCCAGTTTATACTATGATAGCAAAGCCAGACTATCCCTGCAAAGACTGGCATCATCCATTGCTCAGCTCCAAGACCACTTCATTTTGGCTGAGCCTCCAAAACAGACTAAAGTGCTGCAAAAGTGTGCGCGGCAGCCACTGTGCAGACACGATTCTTCTCACATTTCTGCCTTACACCCACAAAGAGATCCTTTTTCACTGTAAAATTGCTGTACAGTATAATAACAGGAGCCCTAATAATTAGGCTTCGTTGCAGGAGACACTTATTGAATATTCTGTTTCATTCATGCGTCTTGAATCCATATCTTCACACTCTCTCGGGCATTGTAATACCCAGTGGTAAAATTACAGGTTTACGTTGTAAGCTGTGAGCTGTCATCACTTTGTATGCACCTATAGTTGTAGTCCCATTAGCTAACAGATGCTAGAGTCTATTTGTAGCTGGTCCCTTGCTGGATCTCCTCACCACAACACCAACAACAACAACAGTAGCGAAAAAGATGATGTATGATTTTTGCTTTCTGCAGTGTAAAGTGTATTTATGGGCTCCAACATGCATTAGGCTAATAGAAAGCTGAAGTGTGGTTTACAAAAAAAAAAGAAAGTGCAGACTTCAAAGGGTTCATAGGGAAGAAATAGGTTGAGAGAATGATTTGAGCTCTGTCATGGATGTTGCTGTTGTTATTTGGGTGTTTCTTCACCAAGGCCTGGAGGAAGAGACACAGAGGGTTGAAAATAAATGCAATATATTTCATGTGTTGGTGAGAGCGGAGACAACTCTGAGCCGCTTGTCTTGCGTAATTGGTTAGCTAATCAAGCATGTCCGTAATAGAATTTTTAATATGGAAAAAAGGTTGTTTTTAGAATATTTTAGATGTGTTTTACATAATTATGTTCTGACAATAAAACTGGGAGCAACTGGGGTTGAGTTTGTTGAGTTTTGTTTTTTTTTCCTTTCAAACATGCGGTTAGATTCTGAGCTGGTCATCTACTGTTTATTTGATAATCAATATGTTTTCAGCCATTTTGTAGGATGATCTCCATCATTTGATAGAAACATTTGTCAGTGTTTTGTTTCAGAAACTTACCCTATACAGTTTGTATTATTATTATATTTAAATAATGTTTTAAGCCATTCATTGAAGCAGATTTACATAATTATGATATTCATAACATGTCCTCTAACCCATACAGCTATCTAAGTCTATTTTTTTAAAATATTTATTGTATTTTAAGCTCGGTCCAGTTAGGTTTAGAACACATACACTTCTTTAGGAACTGAAAATAAACCCAGCAACAGTTAGACGAGCTTTCTCCACTCACTACCCTTGACCATGATCCCCCTGTGCCTGTGATTCCCTTTACTCCCTCCACCTCCTGTTCAGATTTTTCCCCTCAACTTTTGTTGATGCCTGGTGACATTTGACTGCCCTGTGCTCAGAATTGCTGCGGCCACCAGAAGGTATATCTGTTATTTTTTTGTGGAGGACAGCTTGGATGTTTTATGAAACAAAGCTCATATAATGAATCTTTTCTGAGCCTTTTTTTGTCTACCCCACCAAACATTATATAATGTTATGTCATGACATGATGTTAAAAATCAATCCCAGATCCCTGGAGCTAACGAGTCCTGCTCCTCCCAGTGGTCTGTGCTGTTGTTTCACTCAAGTACTCTACACTGAAGCGATTTACCCTCTCTGGTTGGAACGGACTGTGTTTACAGGTTGTGACCTAAACCAGCTGTTGCGTAGTCCTGGCATGCTGTGTGTGAGTTCATGTATGCACGTGCGCAGATCCGGATGCTCAGCCTTTTGCTGTGCACAGTCATGTACTGTCAGCGGTGGGTCATTTGGTCATATCGATCTGGTCGCATCACACCTTCCCAGCACTCTGCAGCTGCCTCCGCTCTCAATATACCACCTGCTGAGGCCTCATCAACATGGTGTAGCACATAATTACCTCCCCATGTCCCTTCTGGCTCCATGAGCGGCCTGGTTCTCAGGAGAGTGTGCACGAAAAACCAGGATTTGTTACGATAACACTGACTTCTAACAGTATTGTAATATTTGATATGTAATTTTGAGCTTGTGATTGCTTCAGAATCTAAATCGAAGTCCATTTCCAGTAAAATTAGCAACAGCAGCCAAAGTTCTGAAATGTTAAATTTGTTATAACACAAGCAAGCATACGTGTGAGCTAGATAAAGCGGAACAAAATGTGACTTAAATTTGTGATTACTGAACGAAGGACGCGACAAAACAGATGAAGAAAAAAGAAATCTCTGTAATGGCAGTATTTTTGATACTGCTTTTTGGAGTGCTTCAAAAAGTAAGTTTGAAATTTCATACGTCACAAAACGACCCACGTTTATCTTTGGCCACTCAGTAGTAGGGGTTTATAACAAGAGTTTAGAACTCCTAATGGACTCAAAGACTAGTCTTTAAACAGTATATCGTGTCTGATGGGAAGTAACGAAGGTCAGATACCTCAATTCTGTTCTTGAGTTAAGAATTATTGTCACAAGATTTTACTTTCATACACTACATTTTCGGACAATTTATATCTAATTCATCTGAGCAACAATTATCTCTTTATTTATATTTTGATTATTATTTTGCTTCGTAGTGCAATTAAATGTAGACTCTTCATGCACAACAGTCCTCTACATCTGAACCCAACTGTTTACTGTACTAATAACTGAATTGTAGATGTGAACAATATTAATGGTTTCATTATTTTCAGTAAATTGCTTTTTTTGGTAAGTTTAACAAGTTCTTCTATTGATTCTGAACTGTATTATAAAGTATTGTGTTAAGAATGAAAGACGTTTCAGTTTGCTTGGTACAAGAACAGCTGGTAGACACCATAAAAGTGCTAATTTTACTTTTATACCACACTTCAAAGCCTGTACTTTGCCCCTTTTTGCTTGAGTAAAGAATCAGTACACATGTATCTGTACGTCCTCAGATATGGGGTACTTACCTCTTTGTTGCGTTGTAATCAAGTGACCTAATAGCAGTATCACATATGCGTAAATCCATAGTCACATGTAATTACAGAGGAATCATTGTTTGACTAGTGTGTAGGATCATAAAAACAGAAGCTTCTTTGTGTCATTTAGTTGCACATGCTGTAGTTTGGGATTGGGAGAACATGGCAGTAGAGTTGGACTGGTCCAGGAAAGCATGTGACTTAACAAAAATGAAAAGAAGATGTGTATATTTGTCAAATCGCACAGATGATGAAGACTACAGACAGACACAGATCGTAAATATGTAATTAAGTGAGGTGTTTGATGAAACAGCAGCCTCTACTTGCTGGCTGAACAAAGATCCATCTGTATCTACGTGTGATCATGGATTTCTGTGATGAAATTCTTATTAGATCACTTGATTTCAAACCCAAGGACTTCAGTCTCTGTGACGCAGTGTACTGTTTATACAGCAAAGTCACTGAGCTCATTACGAGTTATAAACTCTGGTTATAAACACATACTAAGTGTTACAAGATGAATGCGAGTAGCATTTATGTTGAGTTTCATGTGCATTTTAATCAGAACAACTCATGGTTTTATCACAAGCACGCTCACACACAAACACACACACACACACTCTTTACATCAGGGAAATGCAGGTGGTGAGGATGTGGCTATATAAGGAGTTTTTCGGTACTTTGCGTGTCGACTCATCAGCAGTGTTTAATCCACCAATGTCCAATGGCACTGACACCTATCATCACCTCACATCTGACTAAATGATTTCTTAGGAGACACCTCGAGGTAACTATTTTTACATCGTAGCAGCTGTGGCATTTGAATGGTTATTTTGAGAGTTTCACACACCAGGACAGACCATATAAACCAATTTATCTGAGTGTGTGAGAGACATTTGTGCGGAAGAAGAAGAGAAGGTGAGAGAAGCTTCTTTGACCCCAGTGAAAGTGAGGAGGAGATCGGGTTGCCAGTGCCGCTAAGTGGGGGTGGGATGGGATGGGGGGTCTATTCCAAGAAGCAGTGTAGTGTTTCATCTTTGTCAAGCCCAGGCCTGCTCTGTCTGTCTGTCTTTCAAAGACAGCTAATTCAGTTAGCGTCTTCCAGACGCCTCTGCATACCACTGGATTCATGTGTCTCCAAGGCTCGCTCTGGGTTCGGTGTTCAGAAAGGGACTGAGTGTGTGAGTGTGTGTGTGTGTGTGTGTGTGTGTGTGAGACTGAGTGCTACACTGTATCCCCTACCAGGAAATTGCGCTTGTGGCAGCCATTATGTGTCAAGGTGATTGCTGCTCCTAATTTCGGTGTGTATTATGATCACTGCCGCTCTATCTCGCTGCTCTGATCGTCTACGTGTAATTAGCCTCTAACAGTGTAAGACTTGTCCATCACCTGATATCTCTTCAGATGTACAGCACTGCAGGGTCCAAGAATCTCTGAACAACACTCTCTCTTTATCTCTCCCTTGAATAGCAGTGACTTTGGCAAATCATGAATCATTATCTTAAGAACATGCAGCATGATTTACTGTCCTAAAGGCTTCTGTGAAAGCAGTTTTCATTACTGTAGACAATCAAATATATTTCAAGGACATTACATTTTTCTTATTAATGAAATAAATGTGATAACAGAGAACACAGACCAATGAGCTGGAGAAACTAATGGGTTAAAACAATTAGTCTTCACAACTAATCAGCTCAGAATGAATCGTAAACACCAACAGCGTTCAGGAAAATTCAAGGAACAAGACACATCTGTAATTACCGTTTGGATTACAAAGAATATATATATGAGTCAAGTGTAATTCACAGTCTATTTCCATGGCAATCATTTCTATGCTGAGGACACTTAAATGCAATCAATCACAGAGGAATAAATCAGCGGTAACCAAGCGTCAGACAGTTTAGCATACTTACGGGAGAGGACAACCTTGTAGAGTATATGTCTGTGAATTTATGTAAACAAATCCAAATAAAGGTTAAAGAGCTGCTGATAATAGTGGTAACAGATAATGGCCTTGATGATTTATTATTATTCTGAGCATGTTTTCCATTTGCTACATGATTTATGACAGAAATTGACCTACTCATTACTGCTAGGTTCCAACTGAGTTAACATCCCCCCCCCCCCCTGCTCTTTTGCTGTGAAAGGTGTGAGTTAACTTATTTGCATGATGTCCCAATGCCTCCTCACTGTTTTTCTCACTGCATATAGATCAGATGTGGGCTTGCTACGTGTGTGTGTGTGTGTGTGTGTGTGTGTGCAGTTACTTAATCGGCACATCGTTGCCTGCACTTGTGTGTGTTTGTGTGCGCGTGTGTTTTAAATAGAGAGGTAGCTGATATTATGCACATCACGTCACCACCAATTAAGCCCCTGCTTACTGGAGCCCCTTTAAAGTGTGATTTTTCACAGGCGTGAGTGTGAAATCTCATGGATTGGATAGAAATTACACCAGCTCTATATTCAGAGAGGGAAGCAGCAAGGCTCCTCTCTGTCTAAAGCAGCCTCTCTAAATTACCCACCAAATTAACGTGCTTGAATTCTCCTTTTCACTCTGTTTAAGCACTTATATTCAGCTGAAAGTAAATATAAAACATCTGCCTGGTTTTCCTGCCATTTTGCTCTATTAATAAAAAGGAGGGAATAACACCTGTTCCTATCATCAGTTCATAGCAGCGTGGAAACTATCGCCCTCACACTCTTACAGTAAGCGTTTGGTCTCCAGGGCAGGCCTCACATGTCTCCATACTTGGCCTTGAATCTAACCCTGCGTTATCTGTACAAGGTGTTTGCAATTCTTCCAAGCTATCTAGGGATGTGTTTGGAGTATGCATGATTTAAATCTCCGCTGGGTTTGAAAAACGATCCTCAGAGAGGCCGAATCACAGCCTGTCTGGGCTTCATGAGTGAAAGTGTGTGTGATGGAGAACTAACTGTAAAGCAGAACTGGCTATCAGTTTGTATTTTTAGATGGAAAGCTTGTTAACAGTCTCTCACTCTCCCCTATTTGGTTTCTCTCTTCTGCCATTTGAACATCCCACCAGAGGCATTAGATGGAAAACTGATGAATGGACATGACGCCGTCTTTTTGTGGTTTCGTCCCAAATGAAACAGCCAAACCTTTTTGGTCTTGGAGAATCTATTGCTACAGTAACTCCAAAAAAGGGGACATCTGAAGTAAGTTTAACTGCAATGTGCACGGTCTGACTATTCGACTTCTTCCGTGGTAGGAGAAGTAGTTAGATTCTAAGGAACATTACTTTGTAGTCAAAGGAGTTCATATAATGTTGAATGGTGAGCCATCGATCAGTTGTGTGAATAAATGTGAAGTAGACCCAATAGCAGAACACCAAACCCAGGGGCAAGGAGTGTTCAAAGAAGGGGTATTCATATAATAATATAATATACATTTACACATAGCTGGGTATTTACAAAAACTGATGTTTTCCCCCTCTATGTTTTCAAAAATAACATCGTTGACACCAGACCATTTTCAAAATATCTTCATTTACACGAACCTGCATAAATACGCTAAGAGCTGCTATGAGCATGTCAAACCTATAGGCGGCAGTGTAACGAGAAGCGTAAAGTCATGCTAGCCAATCAGAATCCTAGAAAAAAACAACAACAAATGACACAAGTTAGTTAGATGTTCTGAAGCCTAAATGTCCGTTTTCCTCTGTTTACATGCAAACGTGAAAGCGGAGTTTTTCAAAATCTCCACTTTGGCCGGAGATTTCGGAAATGATCGTTTTTGGTGACTTGAAGCTTCGTTTTCATGTAAACGAAAGGCCAAAAATCACCGTTTTTGCATTAACGGGGCCTTAATACACAGGGGTAAATGAGGCGCAGGTGGTGAAATCACCCAGGGGAGACATGTGAGGCAATCACAGGGAGGAGAACAAGAAGACAGGACACTGACTTCACAACACAACAGGAAACACAAGAACGGGATCGTGGCAATCCCCCCTGAATACAGTTTGTGTTTGGCTTTAGTCTCAGTTAGAAACCTCACCCCTAATGTAGACATAAAGTCGGTTAGTGGGAAATGTGGTCCCTTTGTAGGAAGTCGGCCATCAGTGTGGTAGCTTGATCTTGTGGTGTAGCCTCAATACAGAAATATAAATCAAGTTGAACTCCTTGTGATGAGACCCCATTTTTCACTGACACCAATTGTCACACTGTTGTGTCAGTCAAATCACAACCAACGCTGCTCGCCGTTGTGATCAACCTGGTGGAAATACTGTGGAAAACATAATCAAAAAAGGTAAAACCTTCTCTTTTACTCGTTCTCGTCAAGTGACCTACTTCTTTTGTTGGCCTCGTTTAGATAAAAAAAAAAACAAAACTTGAGGAACTCGCTCAACTTGCAGTTTCTGCAAATTCCTGGAATTTTACCATGAATAATAACAAAAAAAAAACCCTCCCAAAAAATCTTGATCTCAACAATCCCAAGAAACACTGCAAGATAGATCCTTTGGGATCTACAAACAAAGATGACGTAGCTGTTAAGTTGTTGCATATGTGGAAGTAACTGTGTTGTGGAGTCACTGAGTGTGTCTGTTCTTTTGTCAAGTCATGAAATATCCCTCTGCTCCATTTACTATCCAGAAATGTGTCTTTTTATGCTGCTTGCGCGCACAAGCTCCTGCGTCCTTCTTTGTGTGTTGCAATGCTAGTGTTTGTGTTTGTGTGTGTGTGTGTGTGTGTGTGTGTGTGTGTGTGTGTGTGTACTTCAGAGTTAAAAGGCGTAACTTTGTCAAATAGGGCTGCATCATGTGCTGATCATCAGCCCCGTCTGTCCCCAGGACAAATGTCTCTTTTTTTACAGCTCTTTGTGAGAGCCCTCTGTCCTGATAACTGATTCGATTAAAGGCTCAGTCTTTGGTGCTTTGTCCAAACTTTGTCAAAAAAGACTTTTAAATTCCAACCAAAAAACAAATGCTACCATGCAAATCATTATAACTGAAAAACCAATAAAAACAGAAGAAATAAACTGTTACAGAACAGCATATGAGCTGGAAAATAGACAAAATCAGTTTGTGTTCCCTCACACACTTGGTGAGGGTTTTTGTTGGTTTGTTTTTGGCCATTTTTTGATAATATTATAACAGTTAAAATAACGGTAATGTGGGTTTCCACTCTTCTTGTGAGCTCAACAACAGAGAGTTGCTGTCTTTCCTTTTGCTTCTCAGTGCTTCTTGCTTCCTTTTATCCTCAGCTCATCCTTTCTCTGCAGGAGAAAAGGAAAATCTGCATCACCCCAAGCAGAATACCGCTAGAACTGGTTGATACTAATTGATATTCTAAACTTGCTCGTCCACCCCCGAGGCAGCTCTGTCTCCATTAAACGTTACAGGATAACCAACAAAACTTCCTTTCTTGACGATCTAAGCATTCTAGAAGAGTGAGGAGTTCCTAGAGCACCAGCTCCAGCGGAGAGAACATTGTGCTTTTTTCCCCTCTGATTCCATTTTTCTAGCAGTGGTTGGATATCATGGGGTGATGTTCACATCTGTCAGTCTCCTAAGCGCTGCATTATTAGATGACGTTTCTTTGCTTATGTAATTAGTTATGTGTTTGGTGCTATGCGTCTGCTTGCTAGCAAACTTATGTAAAAAGGCCCATTTTCACCAAACACAGTGGAAAATCCTTTAAATTTGGGCTCAGCTCTGAGCCCCACGGTGTATCCACAAATTGTTTTCTCATCCATTAACATCTCAAGAACGTAACAAACTGTTCTAAAATATGTCTGTTGATTTTCATGGCAATGTTTTTTTCATTCTCCGTGCTTATTGTTTGCCAGATTGTAGGAAAATCTCTTTCACAGAACTCCCTCCATACGCCTCACAGACCAAGTCCAACAGTGTGTCTCATGGATTGAGTACTAATCCAATTTATGTCTCTCAGTACAAACTAAGCAGTTAGCATCACCGCAGTGAACGTTAACTGCAGCTGCACCCGCTCAGGAGATCCAGATCAGCTGATTACTGCTTCTCTGAGGTCGTTTATGTTCTGCTCACAATCTGACTTCTATTTGAAATCATGGGGCAGTTGAAACATATCAATTCATTATGTTTTACTTTGAGTACCGAGCTGAGAGCTGTTGGGACCATTTTACCTTGCAAATACAGACATTGCTGCTGCTCTCAAACAGCGATACGCCAATCAAACAGCTGGCCTCCATATATTAATTCTCATGCAACTAAAAATGTCATTATTTTTCTTTTTCATAATACTCAGCATAATTTCCCACGTCCCTTATGGAGCCTATCTTATATATGAAGTGGCACATGAACATATCTGAATCATTTGAACTGCTCCTGAGACAGATCTTTTGCTTGACACCTACAGTTAAATGTCATGAATGCACTTCAAATAAGTATGCTAATTACCTGCACATGATCTAGCACCGATGCTAGCTATAGAAATGCTAATTGCTCTTGAATAAACATATAACACACAGCGAGGGGCCATGTAACTGCCAGCTCCCTACCTCCTTCTGTTCCCCCTCCTCTCCCTTAATACCTCCATCCCTCGCTTCATTTCCTTGGCTGGGCCCAAAGCTAACACTCTTTCTAGGACTATCCCCAAGACAAGATGTGGGTACGAGTTTCAACCAAGGTCACCCATTCATTTTCCAGCCTGTGACAGTTCTGTGGTACAGATATGGGTCAAAGCTCTCAGAGAGTATAGCCGTTCTCCTGTGTTTTTTTTTTTTCCTGACCCTCCTGTAAAGGGCTTTAGGAGGAGTGTACGCTGCGGTGGGGGGTTACTGTACATATATAGTCACAGTTTCCTCTGAGACGTCTCAGTGGGATTTCAGTATAAATTTAGACTCTCCAGCTCTCCACCAACATTAAGTGCTTTGAAGGAATCTGCAATGATCTTTCATTGATTTGGCAGTGCCATATGGAGGCCCATTAAATTGATCGCGGTGACAGCACCAAGCTCGCTGTAGTAGATTTCCTCTGTGTCACCTCTCACAAGCCGGTGTTTTACAGGTGAGAGATGCCATGCACCTAGACTGATTGGTTTTCTCATTATTTGTTAATCATTTGGTGTGTAGACAGCAAAGTAATCACGACTTCATTAGTTTCCGGCACCACATGGGACGAATGGGAATAGAAATGAGAGATGCGCGAGTCAGGCAGGCAGGCAGGCAGGCTGGTTGGTACCAGTTTACAAGACATATATAAAGCAGAGAAACAAAGCAAACACTCGAGCAATCTTCATGATCTCATGGTGTGACACAGAACGGAGCCTCTCAGCCAGGATTCTTCCTCAGTAGACAGAATGAATGGTGATGATGTTGGCCCTGCAAACACATTCTGTGCTGATTTTATTCCCATTGTCTCTGTTGAAGAGAGAGACTGTGCCTTTGCCAGCCTGTATCTTCCCTGACAATGAATCCTGTTCTTTTGTTTGATGACACTGTATTATCACTGCTTTTAGACTTATACAGTCGCCCCCGCTATCTTTCATTCTCCATCCCTAATAATGGAATCATATTCAAATGAGCCTATATGCAATTTTTTTTTCATCCCATGTGACACTTTATCTACAGTATTCATTCCTGGCCTGGCTATCAAATTAGTTCTATTCAATACCAAGAATGTTTTTTTTTTTTTTAAAGAGCTGAGATTAAACATATATTATGGATGTGGTATCAGGAAAGATGTATATTTCTCTCTATCATATACAAATTATTATCATGAGGCATTTTCACATATGTGGTTTGTGTGTGTGCGTGTGCGCGTGCGTGTGTGTGAAAGGATCCATTTGAGAAATTGAAAGTTCTTCATATATCGTTAGAGATGAGAGCATGAATCATTCATAATGTGAGCCTCTCGGTGCATGACGGGTGCCTCATGTCTTCCCTCCTCGCTCTATATCTCTGTCACCAATTCTGTTCTCCAGTCTGTACGCACACACACACACACACACACACACACACACACACACACACACACACACAAACAAACACTGGTGGAGGTCCATCTCATCTCATTTCTTTTTCTGTTTTATTTTCATGTATTTTTATTTATTTATTGCAAAGAATTGCTGGAAATCGTGCAACTACTTGGCAGCCAGAGTGTCTCCTATCAATGTGACCGCTGAGAGACGGTGGACTGTGGGTGGGTCCCTCTTGGCCCCTCTCTCTCTCTTGCTCTCTCTCTGTGTCTCTCTTTGTGTTTGACTGCAAAAAGGCAACTCTGATCCTACAGTTTGTTGTACACGATAGGACAGAAAGACACTTCGGTGTAGATGGAGTTTTCTATGCTCGCCCATCTAAGTTCCGTGTTCAAGCAACTTTATCTCTATTTCTGGACTGACATGTTGTCATGATGTTGACCTTTAAAGTGATACTTTACAGGACATATGAGCCTTGAGCGAGTTCCTTCTTGTAAATGATGGATGGATGAAAAAAATTTTCACATTTGTAGGACAGTTTCTAAATTCATTTCATTTTAGCCTGGAAAACATTTTTTTTCTCTCTTGTGTTAAGAAATATAATGAAATATAATACTGAAGGTAGTGATTAAAGTTTTTAGTTTAAGAAATCTTATTACATTCACTGACGAGAGCTTCTTGAAAACAAATGAATAGCTGTTAAAAGAATATTCTGGCGTCATCAGCTAAAAAAAAAAAACCCTGCTCGGATCAGAAAACACTGTGATTTGTAAAATGAGGTGAAGTGAGGTTTGGTCTCAACCACCCGTTTTCGTATGTTTCTGGATCTCACAAACAAACAAACTTACAGACAACATATCAACCTTCCCACCCATTGCAGAAGCCTGGAACAAAAATTATCAACTTTTTTTTTCTTTGTTTTTGTGCAACTTGAAATTTCCAGAGTTTTTCAAACTGATGTGACTTTTCTGCAAATTCTGGTATTTGACTCAATGCTTCATTGTTGGCTGTCCCATTTTCTTTTGCTCTGGTTTCCACGGAGAGTTTGATCTCATTGAGAATGTCTGATTAAATTATGTTACCAGCTGAAAGAAAAAAATCAACAATGAAATGGAAGCAGTGGAAAATCCAGCTCCTTGTCTTTCGCTCATTCTCTCACACAATTAGCCTTTGTTAGATATTGCATCTTCCAGTAATTAAAAAATGTTGTAGGCCACATTATCATTTTGATGAATTGTCTAGTGTTATCCATCATATTTAGTGCAACACAACTACTAAAAAAGGATTGTGGAACCCCCCCCCCCCCCAAAAAAAAGAAAAACAGTCCCTGATTCTTCCCAATTTCATCAAAATCCAGCCACAGCTGTTTGATTTAGAGTCAAACCAATGCAGGTGATTACAAGACTTCCTTTGGCAGAGGTAAAAATCTGTTCTTTCTTGCATTATCAAAAAAGAAAGAAAGAAAAAAAATAAAGGAGAAAAAATTTGGGTGGCACGGTGGTGCAGTGGTCAGCACTGTCGCCTCACAGCAAGAAGGTTCCGGGTTCAAGGCCACAGCTCCAGCACAGGATCTTTCTGTGTGGAGTCTGCATGTTCTCCCTGTTCCTGTGTGGGTTCTCTCTGGTGCTCCAGCTTCCTCCCACAGTCCAAAGACATCAAGAGGGGACGAGGCTGATTGATACTCTACATTGACCGTAGGTGTGACTGTGAGTGTGAATGGTTGTCTGTCTACATGTGTTGGCCCTGCGATGGATTGGCGACCCGTCCAGGGTGAACCCCACCTCTCGCCTGAGGCTCCAGCCCCCCCGCAACCCTTAACAGGATAAGCGTAAGAATATAGATGAATGGATGGCTGGAGAAAAAATGCTGTTTTTATGTGAGAGGGCAGCAGCAAGATGTTCATAGAAGAAGAGGAAGAAAAAAAACAAGTCAGCATTAAGAGCGAGGCAGACAGAAAGTAACAAAAGTGAAAATCCAATGCTGTCTCTTGCTGTAAATGGAAGTCATGTTTGCAAATCCTCTCGAGCTTTTCTGAGTAAAAGTGTAGAAAAGCTCGAACTGAAGATGGACTCACTCACTGCAAATGCGTGGAAATGTTGGATTTATGTCCATATCTGCCATGGATGCCAGTCGCTTTTCCTTCAAGAGTGAGAGGAATATATATATATATATATATATATATATATATATATATATATATATATATATATATATTTATTTATTTATTTATTTATTTATCTAGATGTATAAAGAATTTTGAACAATCATTTTGGGATCATCTGTGTGAAGTGCAATGAAACAGTTTTTCCACAATAAACATTCAGAGGATTTGTTGTTGATTTGTTTGTTGTGTTTCATCCTCTTCTGAGAAGTGCACTGTGCCAAATCGGTGTTGCATGATTCACTATATTGACAGACTTAATCCACTTTTCCATATGCAGTGCAGCTACAACATCAAACTATATATTGTTCCGCCAGTCTGTTTTGACTCATATCTTCGGGGTGATGAATGCCAGAGCAAATACTGATTTACGTTGATATAAACAGGATTATCCACGCAATATTTACCATAGGACTCAAATCCTATCCAACCATGGAAGCTTATAGCTACAGCTCATTTTCTCTGCAGGTATGGAACTTGAGGATACACAATCGTTGCGTGATATTTTCACCTAGATAACATTAACATACCAATTTGTGTTTCATTAATAATCAAACACCTTACACAACTTTCTCATGAACTCTCAGGCGCTCACCGTCTCTTGAAATACATTCATGTGTATTATGTATGTACATTATAAAGTTCACAAAAAGTTCAGTGCATACAGGAAGCAGGTTGTGTGTGTGTTTATTTGTGAGTGTGTGTGTGTGTGTGTGTGTGGGGGGGGGGGTGCATGTGCATGCTTCTTCCATCACCAGAAGGCATGGGGTTTATTAGAACAGCCTGGGTTTGAACGTTGTCTGGCATGAGAATAAATTTGAAATGTATGTGTGTGCTTGTTTTGTTTTTGGTGGAGGTCTAAACGATATACATGTGGATTAAGCACATGTGTACCAACCTGCATATGTGTACCATTATGCTTTAATCTAAATCTGTGTGAAACTCTGGCCTGAGCATGTATGTTTTGTTGCTGTGTGTGTGTATTTTTCTCTCTCACACATTGTCCAGGTGGCTGGAGGAGGCATCCCTTCCTTCATTCACTTTAAACACACACACGCACAAATACACACACAGACACAGACACACACACAAGCAAACTCGGGAGGATGACTGCACGTTTCTACGGATGATTAGATTACGTAAGAAAACACTGCAGAGCTCTAATAGTCGGTAAACCCAGATTACGCAGGATTATCATCCCTTTTGCTCCGCCTCTGTTCTCTCTCTGTGATGTGTATGTGTATACAAGTGTGTGTTGGTGAGAGTGGATGATGGAGGATAAAATAGGAGGAGGGAAAGGGGTGTGTGGGGTCGAGAGGGGGGGATGATGCCACAAACACCAGAGCCAGATGGGACAGGACCCCTAAGCAGCTTAGAGTCACAGTAATCATGCAGGCTAAGTTGCCATCAATGGTGTATGTGTGTGTGTGTGTGTGTGTGCATGTGTGTGTGTGTGTGCATGTGTTGCATGTAGTGTCTCATACATTAAACCGGCGTGCTGACGTCAGGAAATGTGAGAAAGAGGAGGAGAGTGAATAGGAGATGGAGGGAAAATTCTCCAGAAGCTCTCAGTGTGTTGGAGGAAATCATGTGCACCAGCAGGTCAAAAAGGTGGTATTATGTTGCCCCTGTGCCACAGACATACTACAGAAACAATGGAGTGGGAAATGATACTGTGTTTGTCACGCTGCACAGATATGGGCCTCGGGGGATTACGGGTCAGTACGAGTGTGTCAATAGCAATCCGCTGTGACTCTATGTTCACGATTGATCACAGAGGAGGAGAAAGAACTGAATTTATCAGTTCATTTTCATGCATTCTGATAACACAAATCATTAATGACACCAGCATGCTGCACGAGCTTTTAAAATATACATGTATGCATGCATGTATGAACACATAAAGAGCTCTTATCAAAGCATTTCTAATGTGTTCTTCATCACACAGTTACAGGGCTTTAAAACTACAAAAAAGAAGAGAAAAAAATAGAAAGACAAGCAAACTGTAAACCCCAGGAGAGATGCTTGCATGAATGTATTTACCTACATGAATATTCAATAATTGGGCTGCAGCACTTTACAAAGGGAAGTAATCACTGATTTATTTATTAGTGTTTTTGACATGCTATGCAATTCACTGCAGGCAAGCTGTTTGGTTGCACCCTGGCCTGCCCTAAAGCTGTGTATATGTGTGTGGTTGTGACAGAGAAGGCTGACATTGATCGGAATGGATCAATAGTGATGATTGTCCTGGTGGAGGAACAATAACAGCGATCAATTTGATGGATAAATGATGCTCTGTTTTCAATTGTGAGCAAATTACTTACATTGTTTCCATCACTGTATCCGTCCTAAAGCATCAGGCGCATCTTTGTTCCAATTGTTTTGTTCTTTTGCTGCAGATCAGATCTCACCTTAATTTACTCTATCGCAAACTTCTCCCACTTCCTTTCTTCCCCTCTCCAGAGAAAAGGCTGATGACAGCAAGCCAAACTCTCCGCTCATTGAACATTCAGCTTCACTTTTGATGGAATTAATTTGAATGTAAATGATGCTGTGATGGATGGAAAAAAGCTTCCACTGGCCCAAGTGCAAAAATTTCACACTGAAATACCACCCGCGCTACCCCTTGATGTCTGAGCTTCTCCGTGGGGAGAGTGCGAGCGAGCAATTGACAGAGAGAGAGAGAGAGAGAGAAACAACAGAATACTGCAACAATATGATGCTATCACTGGTGTCATTAACAGCTGTTGAACATCATGAAATTACTTTGTCACTCACTCGATTTAGTCAATGATTTGATCAATACATGTCTACATTCCTAATTTTGACTGTCCACCGACTCGTTTTGCCATGATTGAGTCTTAAATGGAGGTCGAGCCACAATGGCGCAGTTTTACACCATTTAATTGGTAATTCATGATGGTAAAATAGATGGTGATCTGAGGGGCAACACAATTAAACACGTGAAAATGCGAAAATACCTGAAATGTAAGGTACGGAAAAGAAATTAATTACAAATCTTTAGAGAAATCCTTGGTGGCGAAGAGTGACTTTTAATGAGCCCCGTCCAGATGTGTCCAGAGTGATGTGATCAACTCTAGGTAGAGATGTGATCATACTTAGTGTGCGCTGAGATCTGATGACTTCATTCTGAGGTGGTCTGAGGAGGTGTTGTCGCACTTTGACTGCAAGTGTCCTAAACCGCACTGAGGGACCACCTCATCGTCACATTGTCCTCTTTTTTTAAGGACACTCTGCCCTTCAAAGCAAGTCCTGTTTTTGTTTTTTTGTTTTTGCTTTGCATTTGTTTGGGGCTTCATAAATCTAATTTGATTGATTGAAATGGGAACATGAATTGATACGCGTGTGAGCTGCGGTGGATAATTGTAACTCGATGTCGGATCGTCTGAAAGGCCCACAGAGATGGATTACGAGTGTGTCACACTTCTTGTGTAGTTTGTAATCAATTCCCCCTGATGTGCGGGATATTGACTCATCCTGTCCTTATTCAGTATCCAATGTGAATGATTTCTTTCATTTTCATGTCCGACCTCCATCTGTAACGTGTTGAAAGATGATTTTTGAGTTGTAAACTGCTGATAACATTTTTTAGAGCATCAGACAGCTCTCAGGACATGGCTCATTTCATGACCTTAAATGTGATCCATTTGGTGAGATAACATTTAGAAATTCTGAAGTGGCAAACAATGAAACTGTTGATTTACATTCAAGTTAGCAGAGGGCTAACTTCAAGTCGCTTCCCCTGCTTTTGCTAGTTCGAAGCTATGGTTTAAAGGGTGGATGAACACAGCCCTCGCAAAATGTCCTCTTTCACTATCTTAGTGAGATCCATTTTATCTGATAATATTTGAAAGTCTGAAGGTACACCTGATTAAATTATGAAGAAATAAGTAAATATGCTGTTAATAAAAGCTGTTTTGGTGTCTGAAGTGTGTGTTGAGTGAAACTCACATGCCTACTGGTCTACATAAATATGAAAATGAGAAGAAGTTGCTCCATGATTCTGATCAAATCTCAGTTCATTTACCTTGTTTCTGCCAATTGGACCACATGAGATAGGAATATAAGTAAGATACTATAAGTGGGAGCATAAGGCATCAATTAACTTAATGAAGAATTAAAAAAAGGAGCAAAAATTCATCTAAAATGCAATGCGAAAGAAAATACTAGGCTGTCGGCCAAATAGACTCATGCATTTATACGCTTCTCAGTCTATGTTAGAGCCATTAAGAATCAGATAGATCCACAATTTATATTTGCCAACAGCTGCACTCGACCCGTCTACCAGTAATCACTCTCTTTTATTAGGCAGCTCCAGCTTCCCTCACGTTCAGAGGTCCAGCATGACACCCAGCAGTCTTTTTGTTTTACACCTCCATTGATTTCCAGTATCCACCCGATGTGAGCCTTCATCCCTAACGTCGTACATCATCGGACATTAAGGCTTCACATTTTATATTATGTCCGTTATATCACCTTTCAAACACCTCTGCCTGTGTAGCTCTATTAACCCCCTCTGATTTCAAGCTGAAAAAAAAAAAATTCAACTACCCGTCCTGGGTGTGGACATGAGATGATGTCATGATGTCTTTGCAATTCCTGATCCTATCTCTCTTCTTTTTTTGCTTTTCTTTTTTTTCTAATGTGGAGGTAGAAGAATCTCTAATATCTTTTGGCAATCGTGTGCACTAGTGGTTCTCTGCGGGTCTGTTTCAGACAGGAATAGGCTGATGAAGTGTGTGACCGCCTCTCCGGTAATTATGTGATGAATGTGTTCATTCTGTGTGTAGCACCGCGTGGTGGTGAATAGCTCAACTGATTATTGAGGGGTGTTTTCTTTGTGTGTGCAATTGCAGGAGAGTGTGAGTGAAACAAAACCACACAATATTATCTTTATATAAATAAATGAACTGATGTCGATGGCTATTATGCCATGCCTCCATATATATATATATATATATATATATATATATAGCCACGGTGTAGTCAGTAGCATTGAACCAGCTACCCCTTTTGCTGTTTCTGTGACACAGCTATTTCTTTCCACTTTGTTGAGTAAAATGTTAAGGCTAACACATCAAGCCTTCAGCATTTTAAACCCCCTAAGATGGATGTTAAGCTCCATTAATAATACCGCAGTCTTTCCTGTCCAGCTCTTATGGATTTTCCTTCACAGTTGGGATATAGTGTGAGAGGCAAAGAGTGACCGAGCTGGAGAGAGTGTGAGAAGGATCATGGAGGGATAATATACAATAGCTCCCATATCAACTCCCTGAGTAGACCTACATTTGGCTTTGCCTCCAAGGGCTGGCGCTCATAACCTACGATGTGACTGAAAGGTCTGCCAGGAGTTAATGTGTAATGGGATGTTGGGTGGTTGTGTTTTAGACTCACATCCAGCTCTTCACTTTGTACAGGAGTAACCAGTAGACCACGGTATCTTTATATCCTGGTACATCATTTAGATTTTATTCAGCCGGGGACTCTCACTGAGATTGTCTTTTTCAAGGGAGCCCTAAACAAGACCGCAGCAACGCTAGGCTCTAAAAAAAACATCAATTAAGAAAAATTCATAGATACATAATGACAGAAATGGGATTTGATTTTAATATCAGGGCAAATGTGCTGTGGTGCCTTGAGGAAAAGGTGTTTTGTTTTTTTTACAGGGTCTGGCCTTCTCTTGTATATACTTGGTTTATTAAGTTAAAACTGGATTTTTCTTCAGACCCCCTATAACATTATTGAGTTCAAAATGAGGTCAGTTTCCCACAGGTGTTGTCAGTGTGTCCATAATTTGATTTCATGTTCTTGATATTAAATGCTCATCTGCAATTTCTTGATGCATTTGCTTTTAAAGCAGCAAAATAATTCATTTGTTTATTGTCTGATTTAAAAGAAAAAGTTGTAAATTCTGCTTGCAAACAGTACAATCTTTCTTAGATTCATCAGTGAGGGTAATCATATGAGCGTTCTGAATCTTTCATGTTTGGGTACTGGGTACAATTCGTGGAAGAGAATATTTTCTTTGCTAACGTAATAAAATGATCGAAATGTGTCCTGTTATTGGTATTGTAACAGTACTTTCTCACAGATGGTACGCAAGACTCACATGTCCCCACTTCCACACGAACTTGGACGCACACACCACACACACAGTCTGCCTCTGAAACCCAGAGCCAGCTCACTGGCTGTCAGTCAGGCCCTGAGGAGTCTCTGAGGACCCACACAGACACACACACACACACACACACACACACACACACACACACACACACACACACACACACACACACACACACAGACGTGCAGGAAGGAAGGATCAATGGGCTTGTGTTTGTTGAGCAACATACCCCCCCCTCCCACATACAAGCACACACCTCCACCACACCCCCAACACCACCCCCAGTACCACAGAGTGTCTGACCTGCCCCTTGACAGCCGACGTACTGAATCTATTGATTTCCTCATATTAACGCAGTCTCCATGAGAAGCGCCAGCAGGCAGAGACGAAGAGAGGAGAGGATGGGAAGAAAAATACAAAAAGGAGGGAGCTAGTGGAGATAAGAGAGGGGGGAGGGCTCAAGGAAGGGTGTGTGTGTGTTTGTGTGTAGCAATGCGCAGTGCCTCTGATTCTGCACTGTACATCATGCTCAAAAAGATACACGTCAGATGTAAGTGAGGCCTAAACTTTAGTACATGCTCAAGCCTTTGAAATGTTAAAAGGCAAAATGAGCCAGTTGAACTGCAGAACTAGAATCATATGTGATTATATTCAAATAGATGCAGGACTAGAGTGGAGGGGGGGTGTATTTAGTAGTGAAGCATAATTAGGTCTCTACCTAAATGATTAATACAGCAGGTGCGGAATATCAATTAGACGGAAATAGATTTTCTGGTTCTAAATTACCTGAATTTCATTCCAAGTTCTACAAGTAGGTTCTAAAATTCCTGCAGCAGTTTCCTTACTACTTTTGCAGCAAAAGGCTCAGCTGTTGACAAACCAACACCTCTCTAGTGTACCTTTCCACTCCATAGTCACGTTGAAAGGCATTTTCGGTGGACCAGAATTATTTTAAAAAAACAACAACAACAACAAAATCCCTCAAAGAAAGAATGAACACGACATTAAAATGAACGCAACCTCCACCAGGATTCCGGGGTGTGACAGGGACACGTTAGCACAGGTTAAAGTTTTGCAGTCAGAAAAAGATTTTTATCTTTGTCCACTGACGGCACCAAATGACACTGACTGTTGTTTTAAGTCATAAATATTCCTGTGACTTGTCAATACAGTTTAGTTCTGGTTTTGTTTGTCGAACTGGAAACCTAGCATTGAAGTTGAAAGCCTCTGCGATGAATGTCTATCACAGTCAACTTGAACTTTGACCTCCAAAATCTTTTCAGTTCATCCTCAAATCTCAGTGGATGTTTGTTCCCAATTCAAAAACTTTACAGAAGCATAAAACACTTAAAACCCCGCCGTGCCACCACCACACAGAGCAGTGTGAAGAGTCTGGGGTTGCTTCGTAAAGATTAAATGTCTGTTGGGTTTTTATAATGGCTTCAAGAAGTGCATTGATTCTTTTTTTTCTCACATTTGAGGTTTTAACAACCGTAGTACCACTCCGTCAGGTAAACACTGGCTCAGAGCTAAGCTGTTGTGTAATTAGTACTTGACCTTGACTCGGCGTGGATAGGGGAACTCAGTTATGTCGGGGTGTTTAAGACATTAGTGTGTTTTGAGGTGGAGTGCATCTTTCCTCTGAGCCTAATGGGCAGCACGTGCCGATCCTCACCCGTCAGCTGTTACTCTCTTCTGCCTTACTTCCCTCGCGCTCCCTCTCACACGCTTTTTCCCTCTGTCATGCACTCACTCTCTCTCACACACACACACACACACACACACACACACACACACACGCACGCACGCATTTTCCCCCTTTTCATTGCAAACTCACTCTCTTTGTGGAGAAGTAGGAGGCGTGTTTGCCAGCCATATGGCAGTGCCAGAGGCGTCCGGAGCAGATGTGCTCGGCATTGGGTCTCTGCTCCGTCAAGCACATGCCAACACACACGCATAAAAAAAACAACAAAAACACACACACACACACACAGGCTTACATAGAGCCTGTTAGCGGAGAAGAGGTCACTGACTGACGATGGCATTATCTGAAGAGGGACACAACCTACACTGATACACCTCCAATTTCTCAATGGGACATTCAAGTCATTAAGAACAATCCTATGAATTCTATTCAGTGGCATCATTTGTTTTTTTTGCGTTTTTACGTCATGATGTAAACAATGATTAGAGTAATTGGAAAAATGTACTATGCATCTAAACACCCTCATACCATAAATGCAATCAAAGTACAACCCAATATGAATATAATTCCTTTGATAATAATAAGCCACAATTTATTTAAAACTTAATTTATATTCATCCGTGCATGCAGTGTACATATATGAATGTCAGATGTTACAAAACGATGCATCACTCAGCTAATGTGACGTTTCACTGCTCAGTGAATAAGAAAAGTTCTCTCTACTCTCATGTTTGGTGCTTCGACTTCCTGATATTTTCCTTTTTTTTCTATCTGGGAAAGAGCTTGAAAAGTGCTGACTCAGCATGTTTGTTGTTGTTTTTTTTTCCACGTGTGTTTTTTATTTTTTTATTTTTGCTGAATAGCGTAAGAATGGTGGAGGTGTGTGTGCGCATGCACGTGTGTATGTGTGTGTGTGTGTGTGTGTGTGTGTGTGTTGCAGTGCGGTAAATTTTCCTCTGAATGAAATGGGATGTAAATTTGACCAGCATGCAGAATGAGAATGTGGACTAGTTCCCAGTGTTTGCTGAGCCAGCGTTTGACCTGCACCAGACATCAAGAAACTGAATAAGTTACAGAAACATCACCATGTTGGTCAGCAACATGGACGCTGTGCATCAAAGACCAAAATTCCCCCACACGGAAGCACTTTTTATGCCCCAAATTACCATTACAAATGTATTGCAGTTTATTTTTTTTTACATCTGATTAGTAAATCTGAGCTGTTTGATAGGAAAAACAGATGCCATAACAATTAACAAGACGTTGTATTTCCATCGTGTGTTTAGTACATTGCAATTTGTCACATAACATAATTAGAACATTTCTGAGGAGGCTAAAATGATATCCATCCATCCATCCATCCATCCATCTTCTATCACAACCTGTTAAGGGTTGGGGGGGGGGGGGGCTGGAGCCTATCCCAGCAGCTTTGGGTGAGAGGCGGGGTTCACCCTGGACAGGTCTCCAGTCCATCACAGGGCCAACACATATAGACAGACAACCATTCACACCCACAGTCACACCTACGGTCAATTTAGAGTATCCAATTAACCTAGTCCCTATTTATGTGTCTTTGGACTGTGGGAGGAAGCTGTAGTACCAGAGAGAACCCACGCAGGCACAGGGAGAACATGGAGACTCCACACAGAAAGATCCTGTGTTCAAGCCGGGACTCGAATCCGGAACCTTCTTGCTGTGAGGCAACAGTGCAAACCACTGCATCGCCGTGCCACCCCTAAAATGATATTATATAGGAAATCCTTCACCAGTCATGTACTAAAATTCTATAATATGACGGTATCATAATTTCATTACGTGTGTATTTGCCTCCATATTTATTTCTCAGTGCAGTATTAATCATAAGTGTCACAAGTGTTAGGTTATTTTTGAAGAAACACGAGTTATTCCAGACCTCAAAAAAATCACATCAATGGAAGACCGATCTATAAAGGGTCTGAATGGTGCAGGAGAGAAAACAAACCTAAATGATTTTTAAATGAGATTGAAATGGTTTCTGCAGGGAATCGATATGTTTTGATATTTCACCTCTAAATACCTACATACATCACTTGCTTGGTCGTATGTCATGGTGGAGTCAGCTCCAAGCAGCTGTCTGCAGGGAGCTCACAAACTTTTGCTGGGCAAAAAGTTAAGGGGTAAGTGTGTGTGTGTGTGTGTCTGTGTCTGTGTGTGTGTGTGTGTGTGTGTGTGAGTGTGTGTGCAAGAGAGAGAGAAAGAGAGAGACAGCTGGTGAATGCAGTCAATAGCTTTGAATAATAGAACAAGTTTGACAAGACTGGTCTTATATACTGTAGTGTGAAGAATATTTCTTGGTTTGGGAAAAGGAAAGGAATTCAGGTGCAAGGTTGGAGTCGGAACTGAACCATAAATCTGTCTGCTGCAGAATCTTAGAAGTGTAGATTGACAGAATGGTAAACAGAAGTAAGTTGACAATGTTGTAAGAGGTTTGCGTGTATCTCTGTGAGAGATGCTGCACTTCTGAGTGGTGGCTGCGCTTGTGAGGAAATGTTCTTGGTCTGGCTTTTCAGTTCTGCCCACTGCTTGTTTGTGTGCGGATATCCTGCAGGACTAACCAGCGATCCTGCTTCTGTTATCACTGTGCATTACCTCCTGGTTAACAGGCTGATATACAGCACTGGCAATAGATAATTCTAAATCTTATCCCAGGTACATATGATTCAAATGATCAATACTGAAGCAGATAATGTACATTTAAAATTATGGCCATTTAGACAGCAGAAGAATCCTGCACCAAATCTCCCCCGACTACAAATACAACGTTGTGGTTGTATACTTCCACGATGAGATGTTTGCTTCATTGCACTTTTTGTTTTGAATTTGAAGAAATTCCCTTAAGGTGTCTCTGAGATATTACGATTAAAAGGATGGGAAATATCGTGTACATCTGAGGTCCCTGTGACCTTTGACCTTTTACCATGCACATAAAAAAATTCCAGGGGGAAAGTAAAGACAGTCTGAGAAAAAAAACTGCAAATTCCTTACTCATGTTTTGCAGAAAGAAAAAAAATCATTCAATCAATGTGGTGACTGAGTTACGTCTGCTCACATCGATCCATCACTTACCTGACTTCATATAGTCACTCCCTCTCTCTGCTTTTGCCCAAACAGTAGCTAACTGTTGTTGAAACTCTTTATTGTTCTGCTGTCTGTTTAACACAAACATGCATTATATTTCTAATTCGCTGTATTAGCTGGTTGTCAGGAATGTACACCCAGGATATGTCACTTCAAGTCTCATAAGAAGCCAGATGGAGCGTCACTCCAAGCTAAACAGCAGCTTTCATGCTTTTCATATTCTCTTGATTTGTTAAGTGTCGATCCTGTATGTGTCTGAAGCACTATACGCACATTTTACTTCAATTGAACCTATTAAAAAATGAAAAATCAAACGTGGTTCACAGCCTCAGCCTTGTTCTCTCCTCTCTTCTGATAATTCCCTTCAGCAGCACTGAGTTGAGCGAGGGTTCATGGTGAAGGTGAGCCACACAGGGACTCAAAGGGAAGATAAATCATCATGGGGTCCTTATTCCAGGAGAACGGTACTGACCGAATCACCTGCAGAAGCTCTTTTGTTCCCAGGTGGCCTGGCGAGTGTTTCAGGGGTGCTTAAAATTACTGTCTTCATTTGGAGAGTTACAGTATTGAGGGAAAGGAAGAAAGAGTGAAAGAAGAGAGAGAAAAGGGAAACAAAGACAAGAACAAAGATGAGTTTGACAGTATGGAATAAGAGCAATCTCTGCCAACAAGCCAATTACTAACTAAGGGGCATCAGACAAGGTTACTGGAGGCTAAAAGCTGGTTCCAGGAATAGTCTTCTCGTATTATCTGCTGGCTGCTGGCTGCTGGCTGCTGGCTGCTGCTGCCGCAAGGCTCTGGCTGGCTGTTGGAGCTTAGACTGCACTGACCTGTTCGTGCAGACTGGAGAGTGATGGGAGTTTGGCCTCACCTGCAGACATGGAGAGCAGTGAGAGAAGCAACACTGGTTTATTTACAAGGTGTTTTAAACAGTCAGCTTCAGTTATGAAATACCTACTATCAATCTGCAATGTCTGTGTTTATCAAGCACAGGACTATGGTCCATGGGTGGCACACTCTAATGGGGTGCTAAATACTTTTTCATGGTTGATTGGTTAAAAAAAAAAAAATTCGTTAAGTTACATATTTATCTAAAAACTGGATGTATCAATTCAACTAATAAAGTTTATACAAATTGAAATGATTAATTATTGATACTGATTATTGATAAGAATCCATGTATTCATTCATATATTTCAAATAGATACTGCATGAGAATATAAAATGTTAAACAAAATAATCTAGGATTTCTTTACTAAACTTGTAAGTATGAAGATGAGTGTTTGTGAAGGGAAGGGTGAGAACTCCTGGTCTAGGTGATGGTTTCCAGAATAACAGTGTATTTCATCCAATGATAAACTGATGACTTTTATTCGAAGTACACTTGCTGACTGGCTCCTAATGCGTCCTGTACTACAAAGCACTTCTGGTATACCTGCAAGCCAGGCAGCGATGTCTTTGGCAGAACCAGGAGTTTGTCACCCAGTTAAAAACGCTACTGCCAAATAGCAAAACAGAGCCTCTTGCCAATCATGTCATCTTACTGGCAGATCAGTGTGCTCGCCAGGACTTTAGACTTACATGCAGACATTGTGACAGGTTTGCCAAACTTGCAAGTCTGCCAGGAAATGGAATTACTACACGTAGAGATGGTATGAAGGCTGCAAGGTGGCTGACTGGATCAGGTCCTCAGCTGCCATTTGTTTGAATGCTTTATTAGTTCTGTGTGTTTGTGATGAGTGTATGCCACTGAAGTTTTTACTTTGTGTGTGTGTGTGTGTGTGTGTGTGTTTGTGTGCATGTGTGTGTGTGTGGCTGTGTCCAGGGCTGCATGTGCAGAGCCATCTGTTTGCTGCTTTAGCAGTAGTCTTCCAGTGCTCAGGCTTATCTGTGCACGAGGGCAGTGGCCTACTTTAACCTTCTGCTCACTCTCTTTACCCTGCCGAACACATTGGCACTTTAATGTTGGTCACCCGTAGCATGTTTGCAATAACTTTCCCCAGTTCCTTTGTATTAGTGATCAGTCACGCGCTCACAACTCCATCCATCCATTTTCTAGGGGGGCTGGAGCCTGTCCCCGTTGGGTGAGAGGACTGGGTTCACCCTGGACGGGTCGCCCATTCCGTAGCAGGGCCATCAGGAGTAATCAAGGATACTTCATCACTGTCACCAGGGGGAGTGAGGAACCAGCGACCCATTGGTTGCTAGATTGCCACTCTACCTCCTAGCCATGCCCCCCCCCCCCCCCCCATAGAACTCACAAAAGAAAACAACATTTCTTTTGACTCATTTCAAAATCATTTATTTTGTGTATGACTTGCAACATTTCCAAGTATATTCTAAACTTAAGTTACAGTCCCTCCGGCTCACTTGCCAAATTGTGTTGATGTTTTGGTCATGCAACACACCAAAAAAAAAAAAAAGAATCATGGGTTTGATAAAGTCTGTAAGTACTGGGAGAACTTTGAAGTGGTAAGCTGTCAGTATGGACTGCTTTTCATGTGATGAATGTTTGTGTACATAGTGTATATGTCATTTATCAGACAGTTTTTCATGACAAAGCACCCAAATATTCTTAAATCGTGATTTTTTTTCTTAACAAAAGTTCAGTTTCTGAGAGATTGTCTTTCATACCTTTTGTTTCAACTGAATTTTTCTCTGTAAAAACATTTCAAGGCTGCTACCAGGCCTTGTGTTGGTCGTGTACTCAGTTAGGTGGGCTAGTCCGACTCACTGCAGTTCATAGGGGAGAATTAGACATAGGCTGGTCAGTGAGTCCTGTTGCAGAGTTGGCAGCTAATAGGTCACCTAGGAAGGGTGGGGCAGCGGATGATGGGAGGATGAGCAAGAGATTTTTCAAGGCTCTTCCATTGGGCGAACGATTTCTGGGCAGGCTGAGGAGAGAAGAGGAGGGGGGATTTTAAAGGAAAGGAAAGGAAAGGAAAGAAAAGGGCAAAATCATGTGAGCAGACCCACTGGTTGACATTTTGCTGACATCATCATCTGGGTTGTCTTTGACCTCACAAAATCCCTCATGCATGCACCAGCTTGTGTATTTTTTTGCTTTTCTTGTCATCACTAGTTTGATCATGTATGAATAATAAAATAAAAAACTTTTTTTTTTTAAATTAGGAGTGTGTATGCAAGACAGGCAAAATCAGAAAAGTTCATTTTACCAGCATTCTGTTGTGAGCAGAGTTGACAAGCACAAGAGAGAGAACCAGCATTTGCTTCCTTGTGAAATATGAATGAGGACCTTTTATATTATGATGTCTATGGACGGTGGTTAAACTGGCTGGCCCTAAAGGTTACTCCTCTGATTTCTAACGTGTTCTAGATGAAGTCAGCAAAAAGGTTTAGCTTCAGACTTCTTATTCCAAGTATTACATCAGATTACATATACATGTGGTGTTAAGGAACCCACATGTATATGTATTAAGTTGCTGTACTTCATGTGAAGACAACATGATGTAAACCAAATGATGTTTGTTGCGCCGGGCTTACTTCCTGTAATCACCAGGTCGGAACTATCGTCAGACTCTCATTAAATATGTGAAGTGTTTTTTTTTCTTGTGAAATCTCAGACAGATAGATGACACAAATGCCACTGAAAACTAAACCTCATCAGTAGAAGTATGAGGCTTTTGTTTGAATTAAGACTATGAGAAGTGAGATGTTAAAGTGACGTGTAGAAGCGAGATGTAAAAACAAAATAATACATGTATATTAAATATAAATATATATATATATATGATATTCAAGCTAATAACCTTTTGTCAAAGTGTACATTAATAAGAAATCTGATTTGATTTGCGACCTATTTTGTACCTCCACAATGCTCTGAGCATGGTGCTTGATGAGCTGCCATGGAGCAGATGGGCACACAACTATACCACCTGAGTTTCCCTACACATTTCTTTGCTGGCACGTTGGTTTGCCCCGGTGCCTCAAGGGCAGACGCAACATCACAGGCTCCGCTACATTCATGGACACAGCTCACCATGAAGCCCCTGGGTCTTCGGCAAGAGGACGGTACACAGAGCTCCACTTGTGTGTGGGCACAGGTGTCAGTGCACAAGAATCCATGTGTAGATGTGTTCTTGTGTCTGTTTAATTTCATGGAATTGCTGCGTTTTTTTTTTTGGTCATCTTTTTTGTCCTCGCAGTACATGCACTTCTAGGTAGAGGTAATAAAGCAATCCCAATTGGCGTGTGAGTCCAAAGAAGAATTCTAAAAGGATGCAGATTAAACAGGAAATGTGATCAACATTGCCAACTGTCGCGCCTCAAGCAGGAAATATATGATTTTACGCTTGATTTCTCATTGCTCCCTCTTACTCTTTTCCTCTTACTTCTTAAATGCAGCTGACAAAAAACGGCTGTCGTGCAAATGTTCAGGTGTTGAATAAGTGTAAATAAGAAGTCTGACTTGAAGAATGTAGACATTCACGGTCGTCTGCAAAGAGAGGACAAGAACGAAAGAAAAAAAGGAGATATTCGCTTTTACGCAGTCGCGCATACATCATCTTGCTTTCCTTTTAGTCTGGTCTTTGCACCATCATCAATCATCTCACTTAAACAGATGTATGTATGTCGAAGTCTATGTGTGTCTGTGTGTGTGCGTCCGTCCCAGCCCACACACTGACACTGTGCCAGGGGCTTATCATGTCAAAACATCAGGGGCATCTGTTTGAAACAGAAATGAAAGTAAAATATATGAATAAAAGAGCAACATGAATAAAAACAAGGGATGTAAATGACCAGCAGTGTGTGTGTGTGTGTGTGTGTGTGTGTGTGTGTGTGTGTGTGTGTGAGAGAGAGCGAGAGAGAGAGAGAGAGAGAGAGAGAGAGACAGACAGACAGAAAGAGAGACAGAAAGAGAGACAGAAAGAGAGGGAGAGAGCCCATGAGTGAATATTTGAGTGACAGACACAGGAAATCGAGTGTTGATTTGACGTTTGTTCTCCATCCCTTCATGTTTGCACCTTAACTTGGCTGGATGAGTAACCACGCACACACACAGATTTCCACACTTCCTGAGGTGTTTGATTTCCTCATGCATTAATCAACAGCAGTTTTGACACTTGGCTCCAGATTGAGGAAAGATTGTTCTTTAACAGATCCTCAGTTTTAGTTCTCTCCTTCAATCCACAAGCACTGCTGGCATTGCCTGGGGCGACTATCAATTAGGCCTCTCTGGAAACATCAGCATCCTTCCCTCCTTCCATCCTCCCTTCACTGACTCCTCCCATTTCTTGTATCCATATCCATTTCTGCATCTCCCGTCCCTCTGTTGCCGTGGTGCACCCTTGACTCATACTTCGCTTTGTCCTTTAAGGCTCAAAGTTTCTGCCCATGTCTTTGCTTTGCTACTTTGCTATTCTCTTGACTCCTCCCCGTCCGCTTTGTCCTCCTGTAGTTCCTTCACCTTGTTGTATTTAGTCCATACAAAGCATCAGGATCACCTTCTAACTGTTAAGTAGCATGCCACTCTTCTATAGTCAGTGATTGTCATCACTTCAAAGTCCTTGTCAGGAACATGGCGTTATGAAAAGATGTGAAAGTCGTCACTTTTTTAACTCATTTTCTTTATCACAGGCTGCCCTTAGAATTGCTTGTTGTATTTGCAATTTTGCACACGAATATTTGAGGTTTTTTTTTCCCCAAAACTATGAATAATCAATAAAAAAAACAACCAAAGACAATATATATCTTTGGCTCACACAAGAGGATTATTCTTATTGGGGGTAGGGGTGTCCTTGACGTGAGGCTGATCCGGACTGATTATCTTCCCTAATTATCCTGGAGATTTACAGACATGATCTTAATGTCAATAACTGGACAAGACACCTTCTCATGTAGCATTCTGTTGTGTGACTAGAACCAAAATAGTACACTGAGAATGAACCTGTTGCTGTGCATGAGAAGTCTAGGCAACTCAACATTATGTTAGTTTGTAGCAGTAACTAAAACTAGCTTTCTACAAAATTACTAAACCATTTTTGTCTTCTGTAGCCGTTTTTTTTTTTTTTTTTTTAGCTGCAAAATCTCCTAAGCAGCTGATGACAGCAGGCTGTTTATATTTTCTCATGTCTTAGGCCAGAGGTACACCAAGTCTGTCCTTCATGTGTCAATAATGGGGTCAATAATCATTATAATCAATGAGAACAGCCGCAATGACCACATTAGTCGTGTGATATATTGCTAATCTTTCCATGGCTGGTCTACACGCACGCACACACCCACACCCACAAACACATATTCACACACACACACACACACACACACACACACACACACACACACACACACACACACACACACACACGGATATACAGTATATATAAATTTTCCCTGTCACAGTGCAGCCATCCATCCATCCATCCATCCATCCATCCATCCATTGTCTTCCGCTTATTCCTGTAAAGGGTCGCGGGGGGGGGGGGGGGGCTGGAGCCTATCCCAGCCGCTATGGGCAAAAGGCGGGGTTCACCCTGGACAGGTCACCAGTCCATCACAGGGCCAACACATATAGACAGACAACCATTCACACTCACAGTCACACCTACGGTCAATTTAGAGTATCAATCAGCCTCGTCCCCTCTTGATGTCTTTGGACTGTGGGAGGAAGCTGGAGTACCAGAGAGAACCCACACAGGAACAGGGAGAACATGGAGACTCCACACAGAAAGATCCCGTGCGCGAGCCAGGACTCAAACGTGGAACCTTCTTGCTGTGAGGCGACAGTGCTGACCACTGCACTACTGTGCCGCCTATCACAGTACAGCCAGGCATTTATAATGACACTAACTCTACAGAATCAACACTATTCACGGTGCTAAGATTTGAAAATCCTCCATTGTGCACTCAGATTAAAGTGAATAACAATATATGTGACACTCTTCTGCGTAACTGCGGGTGTCAGAGGGTCAGTAGCAGGATTGCTTGCAAAGAGTTTTTTGCTGTTTGCTCTCAGTCAGGCTAATTTGGGTCCTGCTGGGCTTCTGCCTCAGGACAAGTCCTGGTTAGAGAGAAGAGCAGGAAGGAACAAAACATTGGTCTGCATAGAAATAGAAGAAGCCGGTGAGATGCATCCACCATGCGCTGATGCTTCTTTTACATCAAACATCACCCTGGAGCCCTGAAGACAGTTGAACTCAGGGCGACACTGAGCCCCGAGGTTAAAATAGGGAAGACTCACATTTGAAAAGATCAAAACAAGAGAAACATAATACTTCTGCTACCTTATGAACAGCTGACAGGGTATTTAAAAAAAAAATCTTCTGATGGCTCCAACAAAGGGATTTACACTCACAGACGGACCTCACACTGATTCACACACCCACTTTAGATGTCACCAGCCTGTTAGATAACACTCATTATTTTGTTATCACTTCCATTCTAATGCTTCAGAAAAAAAGCAGTCTGCACCTACCAGACCACAAGGTGCACATCATGTATTATTATCAGTAAACCACCTAAAGACTCCTGATAACAACCATCTCACGGGCTGAAAACACTATCCGTGTGGCCTTATTCCACAATGACGCTCACGTCTCAGACCTCACACGTCCAACACTTTGGATTGTGTATTTTGGAAGAGTGAGTATCTACTGGACGCTATAGGAGTGGAACTGAAAAGCAGGCATAAAGCTTTGGCAGGGATGTGCGCAATCATGAGGCAATGCCAAGCAATGCTGCAAAGTAACTGGTGAGTTGTAGAGCCCTTCCCTCAGATGTGTCCCTAAAGGGCGGCTGAATGTGTCGCAGATGAAATACAAACGGATATGCATGTGTGTTGCGTTCATGATAGCGGGTGGTATGTCGGAAGGGCGTATTTGTACACACACCTACTGCACTGCACATGGGCATATGTTCTCTAGTATGAGTGCTTTTTTGGTAATTTTTATTTTGTGTGTGTGTGTGTGTGTGTGTGTGTGTGTGTGTGTGTGTGTGTGTGTGTGTTCTCGTTGGCTGTGGGAGCTTACAGGCTCTGTGCACAGAGGTTCCCTAATCCAGTGTTTTGAAACGAGCCCTCCAGCTGTTGAGGGCTTGAGAGACTACTGCCTCGGAGGAAGCTTAGAGACGATAAGATGCTCCTTGTATCTTCACTTTTCTTCCTTTCTCTGCTAAGCCCACTATATTTAATATCTGTGTAGACATGAGAGGAAACACACTAATCTTATTTTGCCATTGCAATCTTAAGGTTGCAACCTTTTGTATCAACTTCCTCTCTTTGGCCTTTAATCGTCTAATAAGAACTCAGATTGATCCTGCGCAGGAAGTGAACATTGCGTCCACAGAGGAAGGATGATCAGATTAGAAGAAGTGACCTAAGGGGAGGTTATTTATTGTATCTGTTATGATGGCCTGTAGATGTCATAAAGGGTAATGGGCGCTCATTAGCAGCATCATGACGTACATGCTGAGGATATTGTCAGGCTACTGAACTGTCTTATTATTTAAGTAATCATGTTTTAGTAAGGAAAATAATGCTTGTAAGTGAAAAAGTTTGCATAATGTATGGGAATTCTTTTCATGAACGCATCTCTGATAAGGCATACTGTATCCGAGGGGAGCAGTGTGAGCGCGGCCTATCTCTCCATGGTGCCAGCTGTGAGACTGTACAGCGTGCAGCGTTTGCCAGCAGAAGGAAAAGCGTAGGAAGTCCAGCAGTTTGTGGACAGACACAGAGGGAGCAACAGGCAGTCAGTCTGTCAGTTAGAATGTAACAGTTATATTCAAAACCCAAATCTGGTTAAAAAAAAATTACACTTGGAGATTTAGAGGGCTCTGCAGATGGAAAACGTCATACATTTAAGGACTAGAAATAACTGAACCAGGGCTGTAGGATATATGAGCATTTTTGAAGTATCTCATTTGAAAAGGTCGATGGAAATAGCGTAGTAAAACATTTCATGCTCGCTTGATGTGGTTTTTTTCTTTTCGCCTTTTTTAAAAACAAATAAACAAAACCAAACATGCACAAGAGATGGAATTCACAAACTTCATCTTCAGATAGCGTGTAACAGGACATGATCAATTATCAGTAATCACATCATCACTATCATCCTCCACCACCGCGTTTAGATAAGATGACTTCCCATTGGGTTTTTTTGGACATGGATACATGCTTGTGGGAAAGATCTAATTTGATTTAAGTTTTAATGTCTTTAGCTGGTCTAGAAATAGGTTCCTGCATGTCCACATTTGTCTCTGTTTTATTCACTTACAGCCGAGTCCAGATGTGGAAGGATCGGATAAATCGTTGTTGCAAAAGACAACAAGCTACCTTGTTTTTTTTTTAGTCTGCTGCGCACGCTCAGAAACAAGCATCAGAAATAACCATGACTATCCCCACTTGTCATGTTCATTTAGTATGTATTGATACAGACAGCGTTCCCATGAAAGCCACAAGGAACAAGTTGTTTTAGGGAAGTGAATAACTCAAGAGACAGCCTATCGTGTTTCCCCATTTAAGTGCTACATATTTCATAGCATGGTCTAGATGTTGATTTATCTGCTGAGAGCTTTTTCGGAAGAGGAGTGAGGTTCAGAAATCATGTTTGTTTTCCTGTTGAGATGAAAAAGGCACAGAGAAAGGACGTCAAAAGCACTCAGATGAAACATGACTTTTTGCTTTGTAAAATATTGTACTTCTACTGGTACACAGCAAATGTTTTGCTCATTACTCTCACCAAAGGCAAGTTTCTCAATATCACTGACACAGGTGATGTTTAAGTCAAATAGCCTGCAGTAACACTTTGAATGTGAAGATTTATCGTCTACAAAGATTTGTCAGATATCATCTGCTGGGAGTTGTAATTGCTTTGGATAGACACGCTTTCTTCTCCCTCGCTTCTCACACATGATTTTAAACTGCTTCCCCAGTAATTTACACCTTTTTTTCTGAGTGTAACACGACACTGATCACAGTCTCCTTCCTCCTGCAGTGTGTGTACGGGCGCTGGATGTGATGGTGTCCCAGAGCAGTATCCAGGTGGCCCGCGGCCAAGCAGCCGTCCTGCCTTGCTCTTTCACCACCAGTGCTGCTCTCAACAACCTCAACATCATCTGGATGGTGATCCCACTGTCCAATGCCAACCAGCCAGAACAGGTACAGAACGATTCATTTAACACCTGCAGTAAGGGAACAATCACTGCTTTTTACAAATTCATGCTAAACTGAGTGTTGCTTTTTTTTATTGTTATTTGGACCCAGGAGATGAGAGAATTACTAAGATGAATCTAACTTATTTTTTAATGTAACCTCACTGTATTTGCATCATATGGATGGCCGCATTACTTTCCTATCACAGTCAAAACAGGTACACAAGACTAATCTCTACCCGTAGTAAGGTGTGCTCAGATACAGCGTAAAGAGAATCTCACACACATACTCAGTCCCAGCGACGTGAGCGGAGAGCTTTCCTCAAAAGATCTGCAGGAACCTCCAGTGCAACTTTCTCTCAGGGTGATTTTGATGATACATTTCAATGCTTACGTGCTCTATACTTGTGTATGATGACAGATTTATGTCATATGCAGTAAGTATGAGAAAACCTGTGAAAAGCAATGCAGATTTTAAACTGTCTCTGTTGCTATAGAAGCCCTCACACGTAAATTCAACAACCGAGAGTGTGCACGGGGGAAAATGGCACCTTCATATGTAGAACTAAACAACTCTCCAACTCTCTGTGATTTCATACACATGGGCCTTCGTGTTGATTGACAGCTATTGTTACAGGAACCCCCATAGTCTTCACGTTCGCCATATTGGGATGGTAAAGATCCCCTAATACCCTGAGAGATTTACACTCCTCTAGGTGTTTGACATGATACTGGATGTTGTGTTTAAATATGGCTGATGCTTTATGTATGTATGTGTATATATGTATATATATATATATATATATATATATATATATATATATATATATATATATATATATATATATATACACACACACACATATATATATATATATGTGTGTGTGTGTGTATGTGTATATATATATATATATATATATATATATATACACATACACACACACACACACATATATATATATATATATATATATATATATATATATATATATATATATATATATATATATATATATATATATATATATATATATATATATATATATACTTCATGCCATATGTTCACTAGCCATCCGTACAACAGTAAACAGACCAGCACACGTTAAATCAATATTTTCTCTTTCCGGTGCATCTGAACGCACCTTTGGGATATTAGTAAGATACAAGCTATAGATATTACAGTTATAGAGGTAGAGGTAGCAGTTGTGTTCACACTCTGTAGGATGACGTGTACAAGACACCAATTTATATGCATTCAGAACAATATTTTGTACTTTCGCAAAAAAATGCTGCATGATCTATGTTGTTTTCACACCAAACGTAAAACAATTTTGTTTTCTCAATTAGATTACATATAAAGTAGGGGAAAGCAAACCCATATTTGCTCATACACACACACACACACACACACACACACACACACACACACACACACACACACACACACTCAAGAGATGATACAGTTAACCACTGCAGAGAAATTGGAACTAGCGAAGGATTTCAAAAGGATTTCGCAAATCATAAACTTTATTTAGCTAAAGCAAGCACAGATTTCAGGTACACCTGCATAAAACAGTAGTACTGCAACAACAGCATCATTCCTCTCTTCTTTTCCAGGAGGGAATACTCACACATTCCCTTTCCTCAAGGGGGGAATAAACACAAATGACCCTTTCGCCGAACTCTTGCAAATGACGTGGTTATTCTGGGATAAACTCAGTCAAATGAAGCGAGGTGACAATTTGTCTTGCGTTTGGTGTCAACGTATTCATCGATAGTTGTACTTTAATGGTGTTAGTGTAGGCACCACCCCTACTCATCCCTACCCATTGACTCGTTGTACCTCTGTGTGTGTTTTCTCACCTTCAATTTCTCTACCATTCTGCGCCCCTTGCGGGACTTCTGTGATTCCATTTGAGTTGTTTAACATGCAGCTGCAGGCCGTACAAGCTCACCTGCTTCCCTTCACTTTGAACCCCCGCGCTGGTCGGCCGTCCAAATAATACAATCATCTTCTGCACTAATTACCTCACGCCCACGACAGGCTGTATATCACAGCTGTTCTCACCACACACACACACACACACACACACACACACACAAACAAACTAGCATCAGACAGACTGGTCCAAATGGCAATGCAGATCCACATGCATGCATGCAGGCGTCATATATAATTGCTGTTTGACACATACATACAGGCAGAGTGCACAATTAAAATGTAAAACCTGACATCCAGATACCCATCGATGCACACATCACACACTGGTGCTCTCATGTGTGCACCTGTGGATAAAGACTTCACACAGAGACTTACCAGGAAACAAAAAAAAAGGGCATACACGTATAGGCGCTCGCTCATGGATGAACGCGTGTGACTTTTAGATGCCGGCTGAGTGATGATGGGTGCTGTTACAGTGTGGAAGGTTGCATAAGAGTCACCCTGTCATCCTACACCTTCACACTAAGTTGCATCATATATGACATCAAGTTAAGTATGTGAACATATGCACAGATACACACAACTTTTGAAGGATGCATCGACAGATTGAATGCGTGGAAATGTACAGTATAGACGCACGTGCGATGACACAAGAGGAAGCAAATATCAGTGCGATCTATCGTATCAGCTGTTAGCGTGAATTTGGTGAGCTGTCTATAAAAGTGAGCGATGAAATAAAGTGCTGCATGGGGTGGTGGTGGTGGTGGTGGAGGGGGTGGAGGGGGTGGCGGTGTAGTACAAGAGCAAGGTCATTTTAGAGGAAGAGAATGTCATAAATGATTACAGTTGATGCTGAAAGCCATTAAGAATTACTGAACAGAACTCTGTACACCCGCACACCCTCGCTTGCCTGCGTTAGCACTTTACAAAGCGCTCATGGACCACTCAGCTCTCTCCTCAAATTTGAATACCATGTTCCGATGAAAAGAGACGATGTAACAGCACAATACATTCTGACTTTTTTTTTGTTTTTTACACAGAAGTGTTATTCAGATGTTGTGTTTTTTTGCTTGCTGCTTTGAATCACCTTGTTGTCCAAGAAGTAGCCCTGTGTTTTACAACCTTAAGCCTACACGGCTGACTCCACATTATAGGCAGTATAATTTAACGAGTGGAGAATGAGCTTCATATATTTGGTTTATGAGTGGAGAGAGTGTGCCAGTGTTGGCCATCTGCGGTCAATTTATGTCTCTGAAGTTTTTAATACAAAAAAAAAAAGGAATGATTACATCCAAAATAAGAACATTTAACAAACAAGATCAACAAACTACTGTATGTTAATAAGACGAACTTTTATTTAACAAAGGAGATCTCATCTTATTGTGTTGTTATTTCTCCTCTTTAAAGCAACTCATTCTGAATGATCCCATAGGTTTTTTTTTTTCTCCAGCTGTAAAAACTGTAAAAACAAAAAGTAATTGTGTAAAAACAAAAGATTAGGCTCTAAAAAGTTACCGTATGTTACCTGACCAGCCGAGTTAGCAACTGGCTGCTGAACAGAGTGGAGTATTCAACATCTGGACGGCAGAATAATCTCATCAAGTTTTGAAATGAAAACAGAGTTGAAAGTCTCACTTGTGCGGCTTTTCTCAGTGTTTAAAAATGATGCTGGAAATTATTTCAACCTGAGAGTTCTTGGCGATTTTTTTTCTTTCTGCGATTAAAAGAACCACTTCTCATCCCTCCTCAAATTGTAGTTGATCAATGCAGTCGATTCCATCTGTGTCTTAGCCGTAATAGATTTTGTTGCTATTGTTGTGGTTTACTGTAGATTTTTGAAGAACTCAGATTTGCATTTTATTGATAAATGTGACTTCGCAGAGGCAAATAAGAAATATGAATGATTATCACTGAAATAAAGTAACCATAAGTTCATTATTTTACATAAAAAACGTTTTTTTTTTGTATTGCTGTATAATACAAATAGGGTTTTTTTTTTTTTTTTGGTCCTTTATACTCTTTTGCAGAAATTGGTACATTTGTGAGTGTTTACATCACTTGGTCCTGCGAGGATCTGAAATAGATTCAGTGGCAATAAAACAGTAAGTCAGTGAATATATGGTTAAATTACCTTTTACAGGTATTAAAAAGTCTAATGTTTAAGACAACCAGTTCAGACTTCTACGATTGTATTCCAATGGAAAAAAAATAACAAAGACATTTTATAGAATCTCTGGCTAATAAATTCCACATATTCTAATTTGAAGAAAGTGTCCAGCTTTGAAACTGCAGTGTAAAATTTGTATGAACATGTACTTTCTCTGTTGTGGTTGTGTGTTTACAGTCTGATTACCTGACATCAGCTCCAGATTACAAAGTGTCGGCATGTAGCTCAGAGAGGTGCACGCGTGTTCATATGTTGCTTTCTGTGTGTCTAATCTGTCTAGCATGCTGCTGTTGTGATCAAATACCCTGACTCTAGGCTGCTGCCTGAGCGATAATCCAGATAAACACACACACACACACACACACACACACACACACACACACACACATATACGGTACTCATAACTAGACAATGGTTTTATGTTCCTGCACTGTTGTTTATCTGCTCTGAACTCATTGCTGGATCAGGTTATTTCTTTTCTATTCAAAAGTTCCTAAAATCCCCTTTGTCAACATCTGGGAAATGAACTCCTGAAAGTGATTTCATGACGGGAATGCTTAAACGTTGTTGATATTTTGAAAGTTTATATCCAACATTCTTGAGCCTGGAATTTAAATATGTCAAATCAAATTCTACTTCTCTTACCTTAACTTTTTCCTCACGTCAACTTTTTTTTAAAAATTATTTATTTGTGGCATATTATTTATGATTAATCTCCGGTTGAAAAATAAATTGAATTCATTTTCCAAATCAGGCTGTTTTTTTTGTTTTGTTTGTTTTTTTTTGGGGGGGGGGGGTAGTAAAATTGTGCCCTTAGTGAAATGAAGCTCTGATGAAATTGAGGTCGTAGAGAATCCGTGATGCAGAAATGATGTTAATCTGTAATTGAGAACATCTGTCATAGTATTTTAGATGATCAGATTCTGATCCTCATCTGAACCTTTCAATCTGCCAGAGGATATATCAAATAGAGGCTGCGTTCAAATACTCTCAAAATATGAACTATTAAACTCCCAATTCAACCTGCAAGAAATGATTTTTGACAGACGCGTAAAAGAAAACAACAAATTCAGACATTTTTGTCTCAGGTTGTAACTGAGCTTGATAAATGACTTGGCAGTTCATTTTTACTCAGTTCCTACACGCTCACATGGTCATTTTTTTATTTGACGATACCCATGAGACTTCATTACAGAGTGATGGATGCATTTAGTCAGTTTTACCGCTTGGTTTTCATTTTGGCTAAAGGAATCTCTGAGATACCCAGGCACACTTGCAAATGCATATTCTGTTTGAAAATTAGTAAGAACACATTGTGGTTGTTTTCCTCCACCGTGTGAGTCTGTCTCAGCGACCTCTGACCGCTGAAGGCTTGTAAGACTTTACCCTTTGGGTGGATGTTGAAGGGATATCCTCGCGGCCTCCCAGTTATCTTGCATTTATATGAAGTGAAAATGACCTTGATGTTTCACCTCTGATCACCAAGATGTTTTCAGTTTATCCTTGAGACCCAGTGAACGTTTGAGTCCAAAGTTGAAGATATTCCCTCCAGGTGATTCTGATATATCCTGTTAAAAATAAGGACAGATATCATCCACGTGTGAGAGGATGATGGTCTCGCCCTTTCAGCCTTGACAATCTAAATTTTTTCAGTTTATCTTTGACTCCCAGTGGGCATTTGCCCAGCTTTCCCTGCTGTGGAGAAGGATACTGTGACACCTGTTCATAGCAGTTTTACTGAGTTACGTTTGCAGGATTGTTTTTTGTTTTCAAGCATTCTCATTGATGGCTTGGACACCGCAACAGTAGCTTTTCTCTCTTTGCCTGCTTCATTCTGTTTGTGGGTTGGAGACTGTGGATCCTTGAAAGGTGAAATCCTATTTACAGGGTGTGATGCTTTGGATCCCACTGACATCCTGGCTCATGGTTGCTGTCTAGGCTGATGGTGAGGCCAAACTGTGGGCAAGCACGTGCCAAGGAACTGAGTGGTCTCTGGAGACCAGACTGGGGGTCAGGACTTTTTTCTCTGAGGTTGAAGAGCTTGGTGTTGGATGTGGAGTGCAGGTGCCCCACACCATTGATGACCTAAATGCGTGCGATTGTACAAGGAAGAAGGACCTCTTAAAGAGTGTTAACGCGAGGACACAGTCTGATCGCTCTGTGCTTCAAACTGCACTCTCCCCTGCATGATTTCAAAAACTGGCCAAGTATAAAGGCTGCCTCTATTCCTCGCTCTTGTCTTGTGCTTGTCTGAATGAGAAGATCCCGTTGATGTTGGATCCCTTGGCCCTGAAGCCACACAGAAGCTCAACATGTGGGTCAACATGTTCTGCTTGCACCCCAGTTCTCTTAAAAACCACTCAGCCAAATCCCTCACATTTTTCTTAGAAGGAAGCCATCTTTTAGTGAAAAACTGATATTGTTTGTTATTCATATTGCCATATTTACAACAGAATAAATATCACAAAAAGGCTACAATATTATTGAAACTATTGTCATCATATTTTTTTGGGGTTAATTACTACTGTTCCAAAGCTTAACTTCAATAAACGTTGTCTTACCTGGCTGCAGGTCTGACTGGATTCCTTTTCAAATTTCTTCTTTTTGAAATACCTCTGCAAAGGAGGTAATATGATCACCAGTGGGAAATCACCAGGGTGAGTTTGATTAATGGCAGGATATCTCAAAACTATTGCAAAATTGGTGGAAAAATAGGTTTCTTACGAGGAACAAGACGCATTCTGGAGCAAATTAGAGATCTTGGGTCCCAAAGAGTGTTCTAGGATATAGATTAGTGTTGTTTTTTTGTTTTTTTTGGGAGGTATGTGCTTTCTGACTGGTTTCTAGTTTTTGTTTCTTTGAGCTCTTAGACCAGGCAGGAAACTGTTGCCAGCACAAGAGATGTGATCCTGCTTGGACAACTCAATCTGATACACTTTCCTCTTCATCTCTCTCTAGTGTAATGCAATGCAAACTGAAAAAAAAAAAAGATTGATATAAAATCATCATCAAAGACTTGACGTATGCTGTGGATGGAAAAAAAAATGAGGAAACATTTGGCAGCAAAGTAAAGCATGTACACACGATATGTAGTTCATGGACTAAATCCTGAAAAAAAACAGCAGTTTAAAGTGAGTAAGATGGATCTGGGCACATATTGTTCAGAACATGTCTCAGAGGATAGAGAGAGATAACAGTGGCGGCTTACAGTCAGTAAATTGAAGGGAGGCAGTGGGGGTTTAGAGGTTTATTCAGGCTTTATAGGCGGTGGCTGTAACCCTCATGTCCTGGGCCAACAGGTCCTTAGGGTTGGTAGGAAGTAGGCTATGGTCATGAGACTGATACAGTGATGGAGAATATTCAGTGGTTTACCGGATGCTTGTGATTGTACTGTACGTGTGTGCAAGTGTTGAGGATGTTTGGAGGGAAAGGAGGGAGCAGAGGTTTACAGCTTGCCCAGCAGTGGAACGTCCACACTTGGTCCAGCAGAGTTCTTAGGGCTGTCCGCCATCTGACTGCCAGCCATGACCTCTTTTCTCCCTGTCCAGAGCGACAAAGCCAACCAGGTCACGCGAGAGGATGAGGTGATTTATACGCACATAGATTTAGTAGATATAGTGGGCATAGACACAACATGTGGAGAACAGTTGATACATTTCAAGCTTAAAAACAGAATTCCATTATTGGCCTTGTTTATTTAAAATGGCTGAAGTCTAAGGAGAGCAGAAAGAAATGCAACAGTATGGACACACATATACACACGCACACTCACGCACACACACACACACACACACATTGTTGCATATGAGGCCAATTGATTGGATCATTTTCACTGAGCATGCAGATTATATTGTTAGGTCATCAGGAGTGTAGAGCAGGGTCATGCTGGTGCCACCTGTCAGACGGTGTGCAGGGACACACAATGAGAAAAGGATTCAACAGAAAGAAAAAAAATCTAGCCTCATAGTTATTAGCACCCCATAGAGTCTGAGGGATAGTTCCTGTGGCAGAATAATCACACACACTCCCAACTCGCAACTGATACACTTCCCGCAAGCAAATGAATCTACACTGAAACACACACACACACACACAGAAGATGCAGTTGCAGGCTCTCATCACAGCTGAGGAGCTGCCTATTCATCTGCACATAAAAGGACAAAGCGAGCGTACTGCACTCAGGAAATTGCAGCCGCGCAATTTACAAACGCTAAGCAGCAGTGGAGGACAAAGTCACATACACACCCCTGTAGTCCCATCATAACTATCACACTCCCTCTCTCTCTTTCACACACACACACACACACACACACACACACACACACACACACACACACACACACACACACACACACACACACACACTCACACACTCACACACATACACACACACAGACCCTGGTTGGTTCCCTGGCTGGGTCTTTGAACAGTTCAATGAGGCCCCTTTTCACTAAAGTGAATAGCCCCTCTGATTCCCCTCCGTGCTCTGGATGCTTTTTGTGTGTGTGTGTGTGTGTGTGTGTGTGTGTGTGTGTGTGTGTGTGTGTACCGTTGTGTGAGTTTGTGCACGCGCGTGCACACACCATGTGTTTTTTGTGTGTCCTCTTCATCTTTTGTGTGGGCCCAGCTGAGGGGTGAGAGCTGTTTTGCATGTGGCTCGTCGTCGCTGAGCTGTTCCACCCAAGTTGGACGCCAGAGGGTTGCTTTTGATCAAATTCTCCGTTTGTTTTTCCTAAATTATGACCTGAGACAACCTCAACCTGAAGGTGTGAATTCATCTGTACATAAGTGTTCTCCCTGTGATTATTCTCATGTCTGCGATGGAAAGATGAGAGACACAGTTTTGTTTAATTTCTCGCTGGATTCGATTCTCTGTGCAGGAAGCTGCCTGCATTTCAAAAAATCCAAATATTGCAGTTTATATGTTCTGAAGTCAAATGTTTTCAATTATGTATACCATTTAGTGGATGCTTTTATCTTTGAGCCTCACACGACCATGAAAGCCTGCTTTCAGCATGTACTCCTTACCCTGGAATCATACTTTATTCACTGAGCTAGAAATGACCACTTACAAATAAAAGGTTGTTTTTTTGTTTTTTTTTTGGTTTCTCTGTCTGTTTGTTGTATTTTCCTCAAGACATAAAACTCTGTTTATTCCATTACTGACACTGGCAGTGGTCAAGCTGGTTTCCATCCCAGTAGTAGAACAAGGTCCCCCTCTAGTGAGAGATGTCTGTAAGTACATAAACATAACTTGATCCTCCTCCAAGAGAAGCTGTACCCTATCTTTAAGATTTTGAATCTGTCTGACAGTGCCTCTCATCCTTTCAATATATTTTCAATGCAATATCTTTCTCTTCATCCCCACCCCCACCCTCTCCCCCTCCACCCTCCGATCCCTGTGATGTCCCAATCCAGGTGATAATTTACCAGGGTGGCCAGGTGTTCAGCCTCGCTAACCACCTCAATGGTCGTGTGGGCTTCGTGGCCACCATGCCAAGTACAAGTGCCTCCATTTTCATCAACAACACCCAGCTGTCCGACACTGGGACGTACCAATGCCTGGTGAACAACCTCCCAGACAGAGGGGGGCGCAATATCGGCGTCATCGGGCTCACTGTGCTTGGTAATCACTTACAGCTCACAGCTTGTTTACTTCTAGATGTAGTTTATCCTCAAGAACAAGAGCAAGATAGTCATGGCAAAAGTTCTAGACAGCCTCAGAAGCCAGACATTAGAAATCAGGCAGCATAAAAGAACTATGTTCATGAGCTTTTTTGAATATATAACTTCCCCTGTAATCATGCTATTTTCTGAATAAAGTCTTTAACGGGACACATCTTCTCTCTCCATCTGCTAGTTCCCCCCTCGGTGCCAGCATGTCGAATCCAGGGCACCCTGGATGTAGGCAGTGACATCATGCTGATCTGCAGCTCCGATGAAGGTATTCCCACGCCGTCCTACTCCTGGGAGAAGCTGGACGCCCTTCCCAAGCTGCCACACAACGCCATGCAAGGTATTAGACACAAGCTGGCCGTCGGAGTTCCCTTTTGCCCCACGTTTGCTGGTAAATGTCACACACATAGAGCAGCTTACCACAATCATCGCCACCCGTCATTGTACCAGGCCTTAAGGTTCCCCTCCTCTGATCCTGCTGAGGGGTGATGATGGAGTGTGTGGTGTGTGATGAGTTAGAATTGAGTTTGTGAAAAAGTGCTTCTGTGCTGTTTTGTTTTTCCTTCTTCTCTCTCTTCTGCTGAATATCGACTCTGCAACAATTTAATCCCAGCAAACATCCACCACACTGTTATCAATGTAAAGGAGCAGTGATTTTACAGCCTTCTAGCTGGTTTTCCGCAGTTGCAGAAGGTTTTCAGCATCTGAGAGCTCTGACGTAGTTGACTTTCCTTTCTTTTCCAGCTGTGCCTGCTGCACAGTAAATAACCTTCATCACTAATGCCTCACATTGTATATACACCACTGGTCGATTAAAGGCAAAGAGCAGTAATTTAAAAGGATCCTTCACCCAAAAAGTGTTAAATACCTTTTAAGTACTCACAAATAGTTCAACAAGATGTTTTTTCCCTGCTGTATTACTTCTTTGGTACTGTACTGAAAGGGCTGGCCATGTGAATTAAGCTTGAATCTAATGAAGACTGATGGCAACATCAAAACTGCCTGAAAAAGTTAGTTTACAAACTCTGAAGTGCATCATCTGATGTAATCCAGGTTGTCTTGATCCAGCCGTATGCTCAGTAATACAAAAACACTCTGATTTGGGCAAAGAGCAAACAAACTACTGTATAACACTTTGGAGACCAGAAGAGGTGTTGTCAGGTTAAGTGAACATTAGGGTGGATAAAGTAGATGTGCTCTGGGAGTTCTTGTGAGCTCAAGGCAGCTGTTTGTGAGTACTTGAAAGGCAAAAAAGACAAAGGTTTTATCTCATCCAGCTACACGGACAGACAGGAGACACTAGTCAACGCTCACTGATGACGATGTTGTGTTGAAATCATGTCACCAATCTGCATTCATGAGCTGCTAATTGGCAGGTCATTCATGTCAGCTCTTTGAAGATATACAAGGCCCAATTTTGTCTCAATTCAACAGTGACTGCACAGATCTCAGATCAAAAACTGCCTCAGAAATGAAATTAGCTGAGATACATGTTATGCACAAGTTTACTGAACTTTAACATCACATTTACCATTTTCTATAAAGTTTAAGTTTTTAAAACCAAACTTGAATAAACATGTGACTGTGTTGGCTGGTTTGAGCTCTGAAACTCCTGTATTGGATTCAAATTGAAAGAGCATCCTGGTCACTCTTGCCTTTCAGTTTGTTTGATTTTAGCAGGTGAAAAACTGCCCGTAACTCAAATACTGGTGCAATGTTGACGCCTTTTTAATGAGTCCAGTAGTGTATAAGCTCGCAACACAACTCATTCCTCATTTTATTCATTAACGGAACCTGCAGGTTTCACTTGAGTCATTATAACTGGTCTATTAAACGATATATAGTACCCTCTAGTGGTAGATGTCAGAGTGTACCAAGAACCCATTTCAAATGAAAACATTTGTTTTAACTCTTTGTGATGTTACTTACTCTTGGTGTAAATGTTTCTGTCGTGAGTTTGTGTGCTTGGTGTTGTGTGTGTGTGTCCATGTCCATGTGCTTCTAAGGTATTTAAATACCACGTGACTCTTGTGTGTCCTCCAGACCAGATGCAGGGCACAGTAACACTGAGAAACATCAGCACCAGCACCTCAGGACTCTACCAGTGTACCTCCAGCAACGCCATCGGCAAGAGCACCTGTCTGCTCAACCTCCAGGTCGTGGCACGTAAGTACTCACACACACACACACACACACACACACACACACACACACACACACACACACACACACACACACGCACACTTCGCCGCTCCCTCACCAGTGGTACTGTCATTCAGATGGTTGTATATTTCTAGTCATTTCACTCATGGGTTGACAGATGAGAATGAAGGCAGGAGCTGTTTCCTCAAGTGATATTTGTCTGACAGATAAACAGGAAAAGGAACAAATGTTTTGCAAAAAACAGAACTCCAAGTGTTTGACACCAGCCTGACAAAAGAAAGGCCAGTTAGTTTGGGTCATACAGGGTCAGACAGTTTTGATAGCTTGCCAGGGAGGAATGTTACATTTCTTTTCGCCTTTTCTGTAATTTGACAGTGTTTGACATTCTGTCTGTCTGTCAGAAATGCAGGCAGACTAGCAACTAAGTGCTGAGTCTGTGTGTCTCAGTCATTTAAAAAAGACGAAAGCTGCAGTTCCCTGGACTTCCTGTCAGCTATCAGGAAGTGAAACTTTTCTCTGTACTCTGTCTTTATCTGCAGCCCAGCCTCAGAGCGTGGGGCTGATAGCAGGGACCATCGCGACGGGAGTCCTGGCTGTCATCATCTGTTCCCTGCTGGTGGTGGTCACGCTCTACTACTGGAAGAATAAGAACAAATACGACGAGGAGGAGATCCCCAATGAGATCAGGTTGGCCTTGAATGAATGATCTTTTTTAAGATAAGATAATATATGATCATATATGATCAGAATCTGAATTGAAATCCCAGATTGAGTTATCAACGTGCATCAAAAATAGACAAACAATGTAAGCAATAATATAATGTCTCCGAAGATCTCTTCAATTATGACGACCCAAGCAGAAAACAAAAACTGTATGGCTTGAGCCTCAACGGTCAAAAGTACCAAGTTTATTTCATTATCAGTATTATTGATCCAGTCATATCAATCTGAGGATGTCAATCAGATATTGTTCAGTTCAACAAAGTGAACTGACAGTTTGGATCACTCAACTTAATCTGACCTCCTGGAGCACGTCTGTGCAGTCTAAATTAAAAGGGCTACAAATTTGTTTTCCCTCTAAATCACTCCAGGAATGATTTGGGTGCTAATTCGTGGCTCAGATTGCTGAGGCTTTGGCTGATTATGCTCACATCTGCCACATTTCTGAAGAAGCAGTCTACCATTTACATTTTGAAAAGAAACTACAACTCTGCAAGAGACTAAGGAGATTTCACTCTGGTGGACAATTTTGGACAATGTGGGGTTGTTGTTGTGGGTTCTTCTAATTAATTTGCAAAGGTCCTCTTTCTGTGAGTGCTCACTCTTTGGGTCCAGGATGTTTTATGGTTCTGGATGATATTTGGGATCAAACATTGATGCATAATTTTTCTTATTATTTGCTGTGTTTGCTGCAACTTGACCACTCAGAGAAACTCTAAAAGATGTCAATGTTTCATCAGTCACAGGATTTGTGCGAATTCTCATTCAAATCATTCTCCATCTTTGTGTTGCGATCACCCAATCTGCTCCAATCAGGGAAAATTGGTGAGACTTTTCATCCCAGAGCACCTTTTTATTTACATTCTGTTCAAGTGAAGCTATAATATCCTGAAACAAAAGGGGCTAAATATAATTTAGTGTTCATATATGTCACATTTGTCACGGGTCATTTTATGCCACAATATCTGCTGTGAAAAAGGTGTCTGATTAATTTAACTTGTACCAGTTAAGAACCATCGATGAGATATTGACCGTCTCTCTTTGAACATTTTTTAGCAGAAGGGACATATTTCTCCTTGCATTAGTTGATGGCTAATGAATTAATGAACAATATATCCTTATGGTGTTGACAGAAAATACCACTGGAGAAGTATGAAAACATCATTTCATGCTGGGCAGGAAATGAACCAAAACATACGCTGAAAATGTTCGGCAGATTTTTAGAGGAATTTGTTTTTTTTCACTCTTTTATGAATTATTTCTTTGAGAGATTCAGGATTTCAGGCTTTTAATAATCTGGTCTTGCAATATTTTTAAAATTAATTTTATCTTCACTAAAAAAAAAAAATTGCATGGTGTTCATATTATGTACCAAAAACGCACATGTAAACATTGTTCATTTGGAAATATTAATCATGTATCACATTGTTTCCTCATCATAAACAACAGAAGATGAGCACAGCAATGAGACTTGAGCAAAACTAGATATTCGTAAATTGCTATCAGATTACCAACATAAAAAAGACCAGTATCTGCAGACACTGATGTGCCAATGTTATCATGCATCCAGTAATCATGTGAAGCAAGCCAGTAAGTGCAGGTGCTGGATGTGTGTTTAATCAGTCCTCCTGACCTCAACAGAGAAGATGACCTCCCTCCTAAGAGGTCATCATCAGTGAAGGCTTTCCATGCCGACGCCTCATCATCAGAGAACGACACGCTGACTTCCACCAACACCTACAATAGTCGTTACTGGCACAACCCGAAACCCAACTACGACACCAACTCATACACTCGCTACAACGGAGACACACGCCAGACCTTCTCGGCTGCTGCCCAAGGCACCCACGGACACGGACCGGCCCAGAGCACAGGACACAGCCACAGCTCCGTGGTCACAGCGGCGCCAGGCTCAGTCCCATTGTCTCGTCATGCACAGCCTACAACCACAACAACTACATCATTTGCCAATGGCAGCCACACACTCCCACCCCCCAAGACACTGGTGGTCACCACAAACTCAGCCCCGTCTCCCCCCGCTATGGTGCGCAGCAACGGCTCTGTGAGCCTAAAGCCGGTGGTGACGTCCACACACGGGCAGCACACGCATTCATACGCGGTGAGCCAGGCCATGCTTGAGCGCATGGGGGCAGTGCCCGTCATGGTGCCAGCCCAGAGCAGAGCAGGCTCGCTGGTCTGAGACCAGGTTTGTTAGACTCTTTGAGAACAAGACTACATTAATTTTTGGTTGTGTTGTTTGAAATCCAGTGATAAAAACAAACTGAATCTGGGCTGAAACAGTCCGCTGCCCTTTACAACTGTGTCTTTCTGTATGTCACAACCTTTTTATCTGAAACAAACTGGGATTTTACAGTGCAGAGTTCATCTAATGCCAATTCCTTGCTGGAAAGGACAAGTTCAACATGAAAACGCCCCTTACCTGATGGACTCCCGATGGGTCCAACCACTTTTGGACGAGTTCAAGCTGGAGTGACATGTGATGACGTGTTTATTTAAAGCAACACAAGGCATCTCCATACTGCATGGTCGGACTGAAGTGAGCTCAGATCCCCACATAAATGCATGTGTCCCTCATTTTAGGACAAACAAACAACGTCCATATTATTTGTAATAATTTCTGTCACGTTTGTTATTTTTGATTTATCGTGATGATGATGATGATGCATTGAAAAAGTGAATGTTTAAATGTCGGGAGTGACTTTAGGATGAAAGTATAACATGATGATGGTTTAAATGGCCTTAGAAGTGTAGAGAGGGAGGGGCTTTATTGGGTGCAATACGCTGCATCATATACTTTGATGAATGCAAAGGTTTTAATTTTGCACTTTTCAGAGCAATTTATATCAAAACTCTTGTCTTGTAAAGAGACGCTCAGTCATACTAATTGAATGCTTTACCCAAATGTCATAAATTGTAATTTCTCTGCACATACAGTTGGGGAACATGACAAAGTAGCAGTGAAACTGCAACTGCAGATATAATAGGTAAAGTAGAGGTCGCGGCTTTCATGCTACCGCTGTCTTGACCCTGCAGATGGTTAATGTTCCAGTCTTTGTTCATCCTTGCTGTTGTCCTGATCTGGTTCATGTCACATCAGTGCTGCTTTGAGGAGACCTAGATAGGAGGATGTCTTATTTCATAAATGCTTTATAAAAGAACAAATATATATTTAAAGGTGACTTTTTTCCTTTGACTAAGGTGAACACCTACTGTTTTCTACTGTACATACTGTAACTACAACGCTAGGCTAGATTGTGACTCAAAGAACAAATATTACATGCCCAACTTATACATATTTTACAACTCATGTGTCTTAATTTTTTTTGTTACATTGGACAGCACACTTGGTTTGATCAATGGGGTTTTGGGGTTTTAATGAAGGGATGGATTTAAAAAAAAAAAGTTTTAATTTTCTAATGCCACTTCATTATAAACCTGGAGGTAAGAACGGTGTTGCTTAACACTAATGGCCATATGTTTTAATATTAATTATACACAACTGCTGTAGATGATAGAAAGTATGACTGTGTTTCTAACCTGTTAATTTTAAATCAATTTTAACCAAATTCCCTCAGTGGAAATACAGTCCGAACTGTTACAGTGTTCTGAAATGTCTAAAGTTCTGATTTCCTGCCGTGCTTTGACTGAAAGCACCATACTAATCATTTCTGGATAAAATGCAATATTTGATACTGCAATTATTTGTGTGTTCAATTCAGAGGTCTTACTTTTAATGCAATTTCTCTTCATGTCAAATTTATAGGTTTTATGCGAATGCAATATTTTGGCATATTCAGTCTTACAGAGAAAACCTGTTTGTTTGTTTTTTCTTTGTTTCTTTCTTTTAAGTAATTCTTAACATCACAAAAGAAACCTTAACAAGTCTGACAGCATATATGGTTGTTAAAAATGCATTACTTTTATTCTTTTGTTTCTTCCGCATGAATTCAACAGCATTTTTTTTTCTTTCTTTCTTTTTCAAAATGATCGCATTTATGTATCTTCTGCCATGTCCAAGTGAGTTAAAGATACATTTCATAAAAAGGCAATTGGATTATATGAATACAGAAAATGATGAAACCCTTGATGGTTGGTTTATTACGGAGCTAAGATTGATAAATGAATAATCTCAGCAGCAGCAGTTTTAAGTCCTTGTGTGTAAGCAATAAATACTAGCCAAGGTAATTATACCTTATTGATGTCATCCCTAATGGGCGGAGTCTAATAATTAAATGTCATAAGTGTGAATCAGCACCATCCCAGTTTGTCTTCACTAACATCGGCCTGCTGTGCACACAATCCTGGATCAAATCTGATTGGATTTTGGTTAATCAGTGATGACTTGCAGCATTTATTGATCCTCCAACAATCAAAAACATCTTTCCCCAACTACGCTCACTATGTCTGACCACAGTAGTTAGAATTTACTGTATTGTTGAGGGACACTTTTGTTTCGCCCACCACCACCATTATCTGTCATTGTTGTCAAAATCAAGTCAACTTTGTAGGTGTTGATCAGCATCTCTCCCAGTGTTCCCGCCTTGAATGCTGGCTAACAATATTAGAGGGTTTGTTTTTTTTTTTGTTTTTTTTTTGAGTTTGTTTATTTGTTTGTTTTTCATTTGTGAGAAATTGACTGAGGTTTTCACTTCTTCTACCCCGGCCATAAGTTAATACGTGGTACACACGGTGGTATATGGGTTGTGTATATAGATAAATAATGACAGAACCATTTTGTAAATATGTAAAGACATACATCTTGTTCTTACAGTTAGGTTGAAATGAAATAGGAAAAATAACACTGGAACTTAAATAAATATTGTTAATACATTCTAGTTTGTATCTTGCTCATTTCTGTGTGTGTGTGTGTGTGTGTGTGTGTGTGTGTGTGTACCTGCTTCTTGTATTGAAGTGTACCTGTGAGGACAGATCATCATTCATTAAACTAACCATTCTGCTGTATTCAACTGTTAATATACAGATTCTGCCCTAAAATGGCTCATATTTTGAGATCAGGAAGAGCTGCTCTTGTAGAATACTGTGTAACGTTAGCATCGTATTTCAGGCTTCACTCAAAGAGCTTTCTAAAAACTCGTTCATTGAGCCTTCGGTGCTGCTGCGGGCTGTAAAGTCACCCATGAAGAACCGGAGCTGCACAGAATAACAATACAAAGAGCAAGCGAGCTTGGATTCTCATGTGCAAGAACTTTTCTTTTCCCAAGGCAATGTTGTAACACTGCAAGGATAAGAGCGTGAATGTGTGTGCACGCACTTGTTTCTGTGTAGGAGAGAGACTGAGAGAAAGAGTTGAGCCAAAAACAATCATGCATTGGGAATTCTGTTTTCAAAAACACATTTACCACATGGAAAATTGGACATTGAATTGACGAAACAAAAGGTCAGACTGAAAAGAATAAAAATCATCCATTTGAAGCTCATATGTACCATAAACAACCTTAAATATATGCCACAATATGCAATATGAATAATCTGCTGCTGTTGAATTAATCTTAGACTTCCTTCAGAATTGATACTCAGGAAATGTTTGTTACTGAACCACTAGATGGCAGTGTTACCACACATTGACCTCTGAGGATCAGCTCTGCTTCACTGACAGATTCATGAGCTCAACACTGTGACGGCTGGACCATTCATTACAACACAAAATTGTGTGGATGGATTCGATTCAGTAGAACAGAAAAGAAATAACTTGCATCTGGCTTGTTTAATGCAATCTTAATCAATGTAGTCTAAATGCATTCATGAGGTCCCATGCGAGTATGTGTTCAATCAAGAGGCATATAAAGGCAGAAAGGGCAACGCTCTAAAAGACTGCGCATAACTCATACATGAGGCTGATGTGTTTGTGTTGAAGCATACAGTGTGTGTGTGTGTGTGTGTGTGTGTGTGTGTGTGTGTGTGTGTGTGTGTGTGTGTTAGCACTCCTAATCTAAACATACAGGTTTGATGTTGTCTCTGATATCTAATTTATCATGAATCATAAGAATTTTCTCATGCTTTCCTCCATTCAGTTTCGTCTTGTTTGCAACATCACAGCCATGTTTCATTATTCATTGAGCAAAGCTGCCCTTCACTTCTCCTCCGAGGCAATCTTAGAAACACTGAAGTCTATGGAAAATGTGTGCACAGCGAAGATTGATCTTTAATAAATGAATGACAAAATGTTTGGTGTTAATTACTGTAGTTTCTTTTCAATTTTGATTTCATTATCTCATGGTTTATTCAGTGTTATTTTCTGGTGATCGATGAAAAGTTTTTCAAGTAGTTACATAAATTGTTAGCGTCATTACCATCACGGTGTCTTCTACAGACAGACAATGTATTTCAAGATGCTGCCATGTTGGACAGCAGCAAAAAAGCTTTTAACTTTATTGACCTGTCAAAAACGCTATCATCATTTAACTGGGTGTGTGACATATCCTGGTTTGTTCCTCTGTGCCAACTCGGCAGTTATGTCCCTCTTATCTCGAACCGCTGTGAGAGAATGTAGTACTTCCCTCAAGGAAGGACAAACTTTGCAAAGAAAAAAACCTCAATAAACCCTTAAACAGATGCACAAGACACAAATGATTGCAGTTCATTCATAAAATCCTCTGGAACGACTAACTTTAGGAAAAGAGTTGGGGATCTTGTGTTTGCAGTACAAACTGCTCAAAGTTGCCTCAAGAGTTTCGTTGGCCAGGAGATAATTACAGAGGCTGAGCCTGGAGGCGCTGCACTCTCATCAGATAAAAACAGATTTATAGATGTTCTTGTTATACGCTTTTACCAATTTTACATATGCAAACAGAGTGAATAAAGAAAAATCAAGCTATACAAATACAGAACCCCTGCACCTCCATAACTTGGCATCCAGGTTTCCAGTAGTTTTGGGTGAGTCAAGATAAGGGCTCCTTATCTGTTGAAAACAAATACAGATTTGTGTTTGCTCCAAACCAATTTGTCAATGTGGTTGTAAAGCTTTTGGGACAATGAACATCTTCCTACAATACAGGGAGCCTTAAATCATAATGTTGGTGTCTTTTACTTCTCTCTAATATTATATTTCAGTTGAAAAGGTTTTTTCATTTCCAAGTCGGGGCAAGTCTAAGAGTGGTTGTCATGATATTACGACATAAACCTATCAGATTTAGTCACAGTGATACAATACTGAAGAACGCCTCGTCACTCATAATGAACAGCAGCATGAGGGAGACACTAGATGGCAGGACAGGCCAGGCTATAGTCGTGCACCGAGCCAGCAGCTCGCTCCAAACACGAGTCCAGTTCCGAGGTCCCCCCGCACTTGTATGGTTCGGGTCGGTTGTGCTGTTTCACTTTCAACGCATTACTGGAGGATACCTGTCAGTCTTCGAGGTCAACAACTCACGGTGACAAGCCGCCAGGATACCAAGTTTTGCCGGAGCCGACAAACGGACGTCATGCCTGACTTCTGGATCTACAGCGTTTGGATCCCCGCCGTCGTTTTCCTCTTTGGATTTCAAGGTAAGAAGCGTCCGTTTAGTTCTTGTTGGAGTGCAGTGCGTCATTTAAAAGCAAATGTCTAAAACTTCTCTTTAAATGCAAAAAGGAGGCAAACATCAGCAGGAATACAGAATTAGACAATAAGTAAAAAACTGCCAATTTGAAAAAAGTTGATACTGTACTACCCCAAGCTTTTTTTTTTGGGGGGGGGGGGGGGTTCAGTTCAGCTTGAACAATCTTTAACAACCTGAGTTCTTGTAAATCAAACATCTGTTCTATCTTAACATCATTGTAAAGTCCATAAAATGTTCATGTCAAGAACTCCTCTTTAAATGCTCACGGAAACATTGATCCCGAGGGTTTATCAGGGTCAGGGGTCAGCAGGAATACAAACATGAGAAAATCAGGAAAAACCTTCATCGAGGAAAGATGATAAAGCCTGAATCTTGAAGCTGTCTGGGGGAACTGAGCCTCGGGAAATCAACCTCCGCTGGTTCAGGTTTAGAAGCTGCACAGGGAAACTCAACACTTCCTTCCACGTCCTTCAGGAGATGAACTCGACACACTGAGTCACGTCAGAGGCCGTGAGGCTCGTGGCTCAAGCCTGGTGGAAAGAAATCACAAAGAAGTGGTCGTTATGACCTTCAGCAGGAGGTTTGGTGTTTCTACACAAGCAAACGCTCACCATCGTGGGACAGTTTAAAGACACATGAGGTCTGATGGAGCCGCCAGGCCAGAAAATACCTGTGTCCTAGAGTTCAGGGACCAACCAGGCTCTTGTTGGTTCACAACAACTTGTTGGATTTGGATGTAAAAGTGGAGCTTGTGTTTACTGAGAGAGAGAGCGAGTCTGAAGTTGGTGGAACTGACTGCGGAATCATGTCTAAAGAATCCAAAGTTGCCTCTTATTTAGTGATTCATTCATGTTATATATTTGTTCTCTAGCAGTTGTGTCTGAGTTGTTTCCAGTAGATCAGTTTTGCTCCTGTAGTTCTTTATTACTTTCTGTGACTTTGGGTTCAATATCACATCTGAGGAGGGCAACTTCTTGTCTCATGGCGCTTTTAAGTTGGTCTTTAATTGTTCTCCATTGGTTATGGAGTTTCTGCTTGAGTCTCTCATATCTTCACCATTGCTAGCAAGTCCTGCTCTCAGGGTTCCTGCCTGATCTCTTTTCTGCGCTGCGTCAGCCTCAGGTTCTCTTTCCTCGTGGTCATTGACCTCTTCCACTGCTGCCCGTTCTTGAGTTTTCTTCTAGTTTTTGGTGTTTCTGCGGCTTTGATGTCCACTCACCTCCTAGTTCATTAATTGATATCTTGAGTTCTTCAATTCCAGTGGGTTTATTTCTTCCAACCCTGGTGGGCTAAAAGCTAAGCACCTGTCGTGTCCACCATCTTGCAGGATGTCCCTCTGCACTGATGTTTCAGGGAAATTGTCTTTAAAAACTGTGCAGTGAACTTAAGATGTGCTATTTTATATTATTTTGCTGTAATATTTATTCATTAAACAAACTAAAAATAATAAGGTTTTTTTTTTATTGTCAATTATGTCATCATCACAAAAAATTGCCAGAAATATTTTAATATCACTTTGAGGCCTCGATATCTCCCCGAGGGCCACATGCAGTTGGCCTGAAGTCTGCTCAAACACGAGAGAGCAAAGGAAATATGACTGAATCAGTTCTGAGGAAGCTCTGGGGAGAACCTGCAGTGTTGTTCTGAAGCTCTGGTTCTACATTCCTACCTGAGAGTCTTCAGGCTCCAGTGAGGATCCTCCAGTCCTGCAGACAGCCGGTCCACTCCTGGGCCTCCTGGATGATTGAGGCTCAGGTCCAGCACTCTCAGGTGGGAGGGGTTGGAGGTCAAAGCCGAGGCCAGAGAACTAAAACCTTCCTCTCTGATCTCACATCGTACCAGCCTGCAGTAAAGAAAACAGTTAATTCACTGTTTTACCAAATCCTGGAACATGAATCTCTGAGATGTTGATGGTCTTCACTTCAAGTTAGTGAGGTGTTTATGGCTGATTGAGCAGTACGAGGCTAAAGGCTGTGAAGGGTGCATCAGTTCTCACATCAGCCACAACTGTGAAATCTCCCGGTAAAAACTTGAGTTTCTCCTTTGGAAACCAGTTACTACCCAGTAATTGGAATGGGCTCCATTGTGAGTAAATGCATTTGGAGTACGTGTTGTGATCACGGTGGTGGTTTGGAGATTGTTTGGGGCGGTGTGGGTTTGTGGAGGGCGGGCATGAGGGATTGGTACTCATTACAGTACACCCACTACTGCAAGCTAGACTACACCAGTGCTGTCAACCACGACTGCCAATCTCCTAAATAAATCTCCAATGATGCATGTAAAAGTACTTTTTTGTTTGTTTTCAGATATTGAGAGAAATTTCAAAAATGTTCTCAAAAACTGAATTTTTAAATGTGATGAATTCTGTCCTCTCATCAGCAGTTGCAGTCAATGGAAAATCGATCAAATCTAAGCATCAGGTTGTCTCTTCTGGAGTGATCGGTTCTTGGAAAGATAAATTACTGGCACCTTTTTGTTGTCTAAATGTAGCAAACAAATACTCAGAGTTTTGTCTCTCAAGTTTTTACTTACGTTTGAGATCTGCTTGTACAGCCAACATTTCAGAGCCAAACTACAATACCCACAGTCCTTCAGTATTCTTCCATCTCCATCTCCTTGATAGATTGACTTTCTCTCTTTCACATTCATATTGGAGCTACATTTAGCTCAGCAGGTGTAGCAAATTCCTGGTAATTAGAGGTCCCCGGTTTGATCCTGAGTCGTGTTCAATCCCCACGTTTTGTGCTGTCACACTGACCTTTCAACTCCGAAATCAAATCAGTTAATCATGAACGTTATTTATTACCACACCACTGACACCACAAGTGTCTGTGGCGTGGAGGCCTGATGAGATAAGAGCTGTACTCTAACCTGAGAGTTTCCAGTCGACAGTGTGGATCCTTCAGTCCAGCAGACAGCAGCTTCACTCCTGAATCCAGCAGCTGGTTCCAGCTCAGGTCCAGTTGTTTCAGACTGGAGGACTGAGAGCTCAGAACTGAAGACAGAACTTCACAACTTCTCTCTGAGAGGTTACAGCCCTCCAGCCTGAAGAAGAAATGTACTCATTTAAAAACATGGCGTCAACACCCAACTAAACAATGATGAAATCTGTTCTCATTCTGGGTCATGATCAGTTTTATATGAGGACGTTTGTAGTTGATGCCTCATTTGTGTATCTAAACATTTATTGGAAACCTTAAAGAACTTTAATAGAACTTTTAAAGTGTCTTTTTGGCAAAATGTAAATCATCATTAATCCCTTAAAATGGCCTTGAACAATGGATAATGATGTCACATTTACATCGACCATTGACTTTTGTATATAAAATGTCATCATTTTAGACTATTCAACATTTGTGGGAAATTTTGCCATCAGTGAGAATTATTGAGTTACGGCAAAAATGTGATCTGAAATGACCTTTGACCCCCAAAATGTAATCTGTTCATCATGAAAATTGGTGCCAAATGTGAAGGAAGGTTTGGTGTACATCTGTGGGGTACTCTGGGATTATGGGGTGGGTGGCCCCTTACAAAGGGAATGTGTCTGTACCGAAGGAGTGAGAATCTGGTTTGCATTACCAGCAATAAGCTGGACTTGTTCCCAGTTGGCGTTGGACACTGCCAAGGCTGTCCTTTGTCACGGGTTCTGTTCATAACTTTTATGGACAGTATTTTTAGGCGTAGCCGAGTGATGGAGGGCATTGAGTTTGGTGGCGGAAGGATATTGTCTCGGCATTTTGCAGAAACTTGGTCCTCTTTGCTCCATCAAACAACCGATTGTTGTAATCGATTTACTGGTCAATCTACGTTCCAACCCTCACCTATGGTCATGAGCTCTGGGTAATGACCGAAAGAATGAGATCGTGAATACAAGTGGACAAAATCGTTTAGCTCCGCAGGGTGTCTGGGCTTTCCCTCAGAGATAGGTTGATGCTGGAGGGATTATATCTCTTAGCTGCTGTGGGAACGCCTCGGGACTCCCCAGGAAGGGCTGGTGGAACTAGCTGGGGAGAGGGTGGTCTGGATGTCTTTGCTGAGGCTGCTGCCCCCGCGACTCAGATCGGGATAAGCAGAGGATGACAACTACATTGACTATGAAAATCTTGAAATGGGTTTCAGGAAGGGAACATTTTTTTGTGAGCAATTACTTATGCCAAGTCTGGGAGAGGCGGTGGAGTGTTGTGATCAGAACCGAGCAGTGGACAGGAAATGTTCTGTTATTTAGCAGCAAATGACATCATTATTAATTGTATATAGATATTTCTTCCTTCGGTCTCTTGTTAACCCATAAGGGTTGGGTACTTAACACATGCATGACACATAAGAAAAGAAATCCAAACCACTGTTGTTGAGAGAGTTTAAACATTTTTCTTCCTCTTTCTTTCTCCGTAGCATTTTCTCATCTCTACTTAAATCTTGGAAAATCAGACCAGTTGTCTCTTGTTTGGTCATTTTTATGGTTTGTCCTCATGTTGAGATCTAAATTTGCATTGATAACACCATGGACCACCAATGTCTTGCTTAATTAATGGGACAAAACATTTGACCACTCGCGATCAGATCACATCAGGACATATCTTAATACCAGGTGTGAACAGGGCCTGAGGTATGATGCTGAGGAGTGGAAGGACACCCTGAAAATGCACCTCCCATCACGAGTGTCAGTGGCGTGGAGTCCTGATAAAATAAGAGCTGAGCTCTGACCTGAGAGTTTCCAGGTGACAGTGTGGATCCTCCAGTCCAGCAGACAGCAGCTTCACTCCTGAATCCAGCAGCTGGTTCCAGGTTAAGTCCAGTTGTCTCAGACTGGAGGACTGAGAGCTGAGAACTGAAGACAGAACTGCACAACTTCTCTCTGAGAGCTCACAGGCCTCCAGCCTGAAGAAGAAATGATATGAAACTATGGCATCAACACCCAACTTATCAATGATGAAATCTGTTCTCATTTTCTGGTTCATAATCAGCTTTTATATGTGGGCATTTGTGGTCGATGCCTCATTTGCATATCTAAACATGATTAAGTAAACTTTTAAGGACTTTTTTTGAATGTTAAATGTCATTTTGGCAAAATGAAAATTATCATTAGTCCTGAAGATTGTTTCTAAGATGCCTTGAATGATGGATCGTGATGTCACATCAACGTTGGGATATAAATTGTAATTATTTCATGCTAACAGACATTTTAGAGATTTTTTTTTTTTTTGCCTTCGGAGTGATTTTTTTGATTTCTGGCAAAACATGTGTTCTCCTCTCGTGTGGTCAGTCTTAATACCAAGTGTCAATTAACAGGCACATGACACACCATCTGTTCACAACCTAAGTCTTTGGGGCATTAAATGACCCAGAAAACAGAGAATGTGTAAATACTATTATAATATAAAATAAACAGTCAATGTTTTCTGAGATCTGACCATTGAAACCACATTTAGAAGTGGTTTGGGCCACATGTGGCCACATTCTTTCAATGTTTCAGTGGTTTGTCCACAAATGTGTCCTGGGCTACATTGATGGATCAGCTGAAGTCCTTTTGGATGGCAGAAATACCGTTGTTTGGCTACCATATTTACACATTCTCTGTTTTCTGTGTCATTTAATGCCCAAAAGACTTCGGTTGTGAACAGATGGTGTGTCATGTGCCTGTTAATTGACAATTTGGTAGCAGTTCTTTCCCACATGGTGGCCAAGTCCAAATAAACAGTCTTATTTCACAACAAAACAACACACTAAAGTGTGTTTCTAAAGACATTTTACACTAGAACGAGACCCCGCAGTGACTGGACCTTCATATTTGATCGGTTTTATTGTTTGACTGAAGTCTCACAAACCACATCCATTGCACTAGTTTTGATTTTAGCTCGAGGCGGGTTTATGCTCCTGGCAGCCGCGTCTGTCTCCCGCTCAGTGATTATGAGGTCCAAGCCAATGCAGGACAGAACTTGCCTGTATTTCTCTGAGTGTCGATCAGAGCTGCAACTACACCTATGAAATATAAGTTCACAAGACTGAGGATTGTTTTTCTTTTCAACAGAAAATACAAACTCTTAGGATTGGTTTGACAGCGCTGTGTTTAAGGGCTGGCGAGGCCAGATAAGATAAGAGCTGTACTCTGACCTGAGAGTTTCCAGTCGACAGTGTGGATCCTCCAGTCCAGCAGACAGCAGCTTCACTCCTGAATCCAGCAGCGGGTTCCGACTAAGGTCCAGTTGTCTCAGACTGGAGGACTGAGAGCTCAGAACTGAAGACAGAACTTCACAACTTCTCTCTGAGAGGTTACAGCCCACCAGCCTGAAGAAGAAATGTAATCATTTAAAAACATGGCGTCAACACCCAACTAAACAATGATGAAATCTGTTCTCCTTTTCTGTACAGTGATTGATTTCAATGCTTTAGCATTCATCTTTAAAGCGATATGTCCCCCAGAGAGTGTGTTTTGACTTTGAAGTATTCAAAAATATGTGTCCAAAGAAGACCTGGATTTTACCTGATGATGACCTGGAGAGTTCGTAAACAGAACTCGACTGTTTAGCTGTTGTTAGCAGTCAGTCTCCATTAGCTTCAAGCTAAATATATGTGGCTAGATCCTTCTGCATTCTGCAGCCACAAAGAAATCATGCAGGAGGGGAAATGTCTCTGAGCTCTCAAATTGCAATTTGTGAGTTCTTGAGAAGCAAAATACACATTTTAGTTGAAGTATCACTTTAACAATGAAAAACTAGTTTGAACCCACTGGTCTGATTCTTTTTCATCAGTTTTAATAACAGAGTTGAAACAGACAAGCACATTACAGAGTTTTGCTTTGAGTATAATTGTGATAAGGGCTTATTCCTACTATTCTGGGCCATGTCAGTCTAATAACTTTCTGTCAAAAAAAGCTCAACTTTCCATGATGTTTTCACAGCAATCAGCAAGATGGCTGCAGGTTAGATGCACTGTGTGGGTGGTCTCTACCATCCCTCAAACACTATGAAGATAACCTGACACCTACTTAGTTGAGTAAGTTTACAGCTTTACAAGAGCATAAAGCCTCAACCTGTCTGATTGTTTTCTGCTATTTTTGTTTTTTTGGGGGGGCAGTTTTGATGTGTGTGCTACAATGTGTCACTGGCCATATTGGATTACCTGGAATCTCTCAGTGCTACCAAAGTATCAACTTGAATTGTGAATATTATTCTGAAGATAAATTCAATTCTAGTTTGACATGGAGCAGTTTTCAGTCATTCACTTTACCAGCAGGAGTCTCTGCAGCAACTTCTCCACAATTAAAGATGGCCATCATCAGTTTCAAGCAAAGATTTAGTGGAACAGCAATTTTGGAGCCTTGGCTGAATGATAATAATGAACTGCAGGATGGATGAGAGGCTATGAAATGTTTAGTTAAACCAGGGTCAATGGGGGGGGGGGGGTGTTGCTCTGTTTGTGACGTCTGCTCTTAAATGTCAGGTTGTTGATCAGATCACCATGGTTATTGATAATCTGATGGATGTGTGACCACTGAAATTAAGGTTGACAGATGCAAAAACATACTAGTTAGTTGTATTTATACAACTTGTATTTATGCCGGGGTCACGCATTGATCAATTTAAAAAAAAAATCAGAATGTGATAAAGAACATCATGATAAAGAGATATTTTGGTTTGTTTGATTTGTTGAAATCTATTGATCATTCAAAAACTACAGAATTTCTTCATTTCATGTTTAGCCAGGAAGTGTAAAACCTCAGAGAAAATGAAAGGATTGTGCAACATTGACTGACAATATTTCGATAAATGTAATTGATGGAAAGTGAACTATTAGCGGCTGGTGTGAGCAACCATACGCCTGTTGTCAGTGTCAGAAATGGATAATAAATTCACACTAAGAACAAATAGGTAGAGGATCAATTTGGTCGGAATAAATCACAAGAGGAAACGAGCAAACATAATCGGGTCTTCGCCCTGGAGGACCTCTGGGCTCAGGCCCTGATTATGGCTCAAAGCAGAACTTGTGACTCATGATTGCTCTCATAATTCTGACCAAACCCTTTGTACATTACTCCTGCCAAACGTCCACCCTGTGATACCACGTTCTGCTCTCTATTCATGCCTGTTCTATCCTGCTCTCACTCCCAACAGAGACTCAGAACATGACAGAATCAAGAATGAAAATGAGGTGTTTGTCACATATAAAGTTAAACTTATAGGTGTCTTCACATATCCAGTATTTCATCCACCTACCGAGCTTCAGTTGACGCTTTGACCACTGGCAGCAGCCTCAGAAGAGCCTCCTCTGAAGCAGAATTTTTCCTCAGGTCAGACACATCCAGATCTTCTGAAGCTGAATATCTCCTCAGGTCAAACACTTCCAGATCTTTTTCTGAGGACAGTAAGATGAAGACCAGAGCCGACCACTGAGCTGGAGACACTTTAGCTGAGGACAGAAGTCTTGCTCTCACCAGACACTGGATCTCCTCCACCAGAGAACCATCATTCATTTCATTCAGACAGTGGATCAGGTTGATGCTTCTCTCTGGAGACAGATCCTGACTGATCTTCATCTTGATGAACTCAACTATTTCCTGATTGGTCTTTGAGCCTCCTCCTGTCTGTGACACCAAACCTTTCAGGAGAGTCTGATTGGTTTGCAGCGAGAGACCCAGTAGGAAGCGGAGGAACAAGTCCAGGTGTCCATTTGGACTCTTCAAGGCCTGGTCCACAGCTGTCTGGTACAGGTGTTTTAGTTCAGGTTCATCCCTGAAGACTTGTGACTGCTGGGATGTTTGTTTCTCTGCCAGCAGATTGACACCATAGTTGATGAAGTTCTGATGGACATGCAGAGCAGCCAGAAACTCCTGAACACTCAGATGGACGAAGCAGAAGACCCGGTCCTGGTACAGTCCTCTCTCCTCTTTGAAGACCTGAGTGAACACTCCTGAGTACACTGAGGCTGCTCTGATGTTGATGCCACACGCTGTCAGGTCAGATTCATAGAAGATCAGGTTGCGACTCTGCAGCTGGTCAAAAGCCAGTTTTCCCAGAGCCTCCATCATCCTCCTGCTGTCTGGAGTCCAGTGTGGATCCGTCTCAGCTCCTCCATCGTACTTGACCTTCTTCAGTTTGGCCTGAACCACCAGGAAGTGGATGTACATCTCAGTCAGGGTCTTGGGCAGCTCTCCTCTCTCTCTGTAGGTCAAGACGTCCTCCAGGACGGTCGCAGTGATCCAGCAGAAGACGGGGATGTGACACATGATGTGGAGGCTTCGGGACCTCTTGATGTAGGAGATGATGTTCTCGGCCTGGTCCTTATCTCTGAATCTCTTCCTGAAGTACTCCTCCTTCTGAGTGTCAGTGAACCCTCTGATCTTTGTCACTCTGTCAACACACACAGCAGGGATCTGACTGGCTGCTGCAGGTCGCGTGGTTATCAAGAGGTGAGCGGAAGGAAGCAGTGTCCCTCTGATGAGGTTTGTCAGCAGCACGTCCACTGAGTTGGACTCGGTAGCATTAGTCAGGGTCTGGTTGTTGCGGAAGTCTAGAGGGAGTCGACACTCGTCCAGACCGTCAAAGATCAACACAACCTGGAACTCTTCCAACCTGCTGATTCCTGCTTCTTTGATTTCAGAGAAGAAGAGATGAACAAGTTCCACCAAGCTGAACTTTCTGTCCTTCAGCAAATTCAGCTCTCTGAGGGTGAACGGGAACATGAAGTCTATGTGCCGGTTGGTTCTGTCTTCAGCCCAGTCCAGAGTCAACTTTCGTGTTAGGATTGTCTTCCCGATGCCAGCCACTCCCTTTGTCAGCACGGTTCTGACTGGTGTCTCTCTTCCAGCTGAGGCTTTAAAGAGGTCTTCTAGTCCGATGGTTGTGTCTTGTGCAGCTGGTCTCCTGGATGCTGTTTCAATCTGGGTGACCTCGTGTTCCTCATTGACCTCTGCACTCCCTCCCTTGGTGATGTGGAGCTCTGTGTAGATCTCATTCAGAAGGCTTGGGTTTCCTGCTTTAGTGACCCCCTCAAACACACACCCAAACTTCTTCTTCAGGTTGGACTTCAGTTTACCTTGGCAGGTTTGAGCAGTTACTCCTGAATGAAAAAAGAACAAATGGAGTCATGGGTGAAGCTTGTGATTCATCCTGGTCCTGATATATCTGGGTGCCATACGAAGGAAGCTGGACTCAGTACATTCTTGAAGACGTTTCATCTCAGAACCAAAATTAAAGTGAGACAATGTGATGGTCTATACTGTGTGAGTATTACATCATTGGTTCCACCATAGCTACATCTCTGCCGACAGAGCATGCTCAGCATGGATCCTCCCAGCAGCGTGGGAATGTCTACACATAAAGAATATCTACATGCTGTGAAATGCAGAGATTCTCCTGCAGCCAAGAGCTTCATGAAGATTGTGAGAACTCCTTTGACGAGGGCTTGAATGTGAGGAACCTTCATTTAGATAAAAATGTGATAGACCCCAGATTTAAAGCTGTTAAAATCATCTTACTGCTGTGCAGACGGTCAGCCAGCTTCTCTTGTTTCATTCTCTTGAGAAAGTCCAGTGTGATCTTCAGAAACGCCTCTCTGCTCCTCCTCTGCTCCTCCTCATCATCCAACAACTCCTCTGGTTCATCTGGACCCAGAACCCTCTGGACTCTCCTCAGCTCCTTTTTCACAAAGTCAACAATCTTCTCCTCCAGCAGCTGGAACAGAATAAATGTCAGTGTGAAATGAGTGAAAGCAACAACAGATCATATGACTGAAAACCTGCTGGTCTCCAGCATGTCATTGAACACTCACGGACCATAAAGATGGAGTCCAGGTCTGCTGGATGTTGCTGGGTGGATTCACCACCGAGACCATCTGAACTCTGCTGATCAACTCTGCGAAGACAAGATTAAGTCAAAGAATAAATAGTAAAGTAACACCAGGGATCTTCATGGTACTAGGAACCTGGACCCAGCGCATCTTGCGGTGGCAGGTCTGCGGCTGGTGTCGGACCTACCCACAGCCCTCTGCTCTTGAGTGGAAGAGATCGTATCATAACAGACAGTTTACATTCTCACCTGTGATCAGACTCCAGTCCACCTTTGAAGTGTAGAGGGGGTTCCATGGACCTATCGCTCTTCATGGACAGGCAGCTGGGTTCAGGGTGGTCTGGTCTCCTCTGAGAGAACCTGATGGAAACAACACTGATCAATGCTGATGATCAGTAAAAATCATCCAGGAAAACAATAATATATCGAAGGTCAAATATTTTAATGATGATAATTAAAAAAAATAAATAAATAAATGAGATGAATGAGTTTCAGTTCTCAAAGCTCACCTCTGACCAGAAGACTGTTGTCCATCTTCGAATCCAATTTGCCAATCCAGAGACTTGTTGCTTTTGAAGGACACACAGCTGGGTTCAGGACCAGGTTCAGGAGATGTCCGGGGAGGGGCTCCCTCCTCTGTTTCCTCACACTGATTCATATCAAAGTTCAAACCTTCAAACAAACACAACAACATGTTCATTTATTACAACAAGATTCACATCACAGGACATAAACGTCTGACTCCTCTAAGTTCAAACCCTTCTCATCTTCAGAAACATAGAGGAGAGACATTCATTCTTCTCTGTCTGGAGGAAGAAAGTCATCAAGAACCTTTGGACTCCACCAGGACAGATGAACTTCATCTAGTTTAGCTGCTCTGAACTAAAATAGCTGTTATCAGTTCCAACATCAAAGTCTGACAAATGAACGTATCACAATCACAACCTGACTATCAAACTGTTGGTGTCATCACCTTCTGATGTTCTACATGAAGCCAACGAGTGCAGGTAAAGGAACCAGCAGCTCTGAACTTTGGAAAGATCTCAGTCAAACATTCCCAATAGAAATATTTATCAAAGCATCATGAAGCTCTGATGGTTCATGTTTGTGTCTTGGATACACTCCTAAACCACCCTAAACCTAAACAGCTCAATCAACTGTCTGACCTTAACCTTGACCCTAAACCTAACCAGAACCTGATCCTAACATTGACCCTAAAACCAAGTCTTGACCATCAAACGGCTCTTTGAAGATGTGAGGAATGGCTAAAATGTCCTCACTTTCAAAAATTGTCCTCTCTCTGTTGGATAAATACAGTATGTATTCTAGTCCTGAATACGTAGCAAGTACAAGAACACACACACACACACACACACACACACACACAAGGTGCCAAACTACTCGTCAGTAGAAATTTGGGGTTCAGGACCTTACTTAAAGACACATTTCAGAACATTTAACTCATTAACTGAGATCATAAGAGAGTCCAGGGAGGACACCTCGGAAACAGCCAGGATGTCAGCAAAGGTTAAACTCCCTTTAAACCACAAACATCTCGATTGGACAGCCAAATGACAGTTGATCAACCTTTTATTCTTCTGAATACAGTTCCATTGATCTAAAGACACTAAAAAACTCTCACTTACCCGAGTTTCTCACGGAGAAAACATCTCCCCTGCAGAGCAGAGGTGGTGAAAATAAACTACTGAATTATGATCACCTGCGCATAGAATAGAACAGCCTGAACGACATCACATGACTGGACTCTGTTCGTCACCGTGACAACAGAAGAATAAAGGACAAAGTCCGCGGGCAGCTGCATTAGTCAAGCTCTTTTCAGAGATTAGATTGAAAATATCCGGAGTAGAATTTCTCCCTGTCGTAACCGCCTTCCAGAAGTCACCATTCTGACTGGAAGAGACACTTTAAAGACATCTCAGCTAAAGTTAAAAAATAACTTCAACATATCTATGCAGACGCTGCACGGTGGTGCAGTGGTTAGCACTGTGGCCTCACAGCAAGAAGGTTGCGGGTTCGAGTCCCGGCTCGGGCACGGGATCTTTCTGTGGAGTCTCCATGTTCTCCCCGTGTCTGCGTGGGTTCTCTCCGGGTACTCCGGCTTCCTCCCACAGTCCAAAAACATGCAATTGGGGACTAGGCTGATTGAATACTCTAAACTGACCGTAGGTATGAATGTGAGTGTGAATGGTTGTTCGTCTCTCTATGTTGGCCCTGCGATGGACTGGCGACCTGTCCAGGGTGTACCCCGCCTCTCGCTCGTTGACGCTGGGATAGGCTCCAGCCCCCCCACGACCCCTAATGTGTAGGAATAAGCGGAAGATGACGATGGATGGATACCTATGCAGACACGTGCAGTTTAAGTCTTCATCAAAAAAACAGATATTCAAATATCCACAAAGACACATGAACTCTTGGCTGATAAAAGATGAAATCATATCAATCAGGGAACAAGGGAACACAATAAGAAATGAAATCAGTATTAAAAAAAATTAGAGAATTGGGGTTTCTCTCAAAAGAATTTGCACGTATCAAATAAGGAGAAAAGTTTAAGAGCTTTTTTTGTTCTTCATAATCAACAAAGAGTTGAGTATCATTTTCATCTCATTCTTGTTTTGAAATACCTGCACTTATGCATCAAAAATTTACTCCAGAAGCAACATGCAAATATTGATAACAAGATCTGAATTCATGATTCATAGCAGAAATACCAAATCCGTCGCGACAGCTCACCCCCGCTGAAAGTAACCCTGCGTGTCCATCCAGAAAAGCTGCACTGATTCACAATAACATCACACATGTTCAAAACCTTCATTCCCACACTTCTTCACATCCAAGGTGAACCTCAGTCTCAAGAGTTTGGTGGTTGGGTAAATCTCATTTAGGGTTTTGGGGTTCAGCTCCTTCACCTTGGGAGGGAGACAGAATGAAATATTTCTTCTCTGTATTATCTGAACCTCTTCAGCTTGACGTTCCTTGATAATGTCCTCTAACTAGACCAGATTAGTCCGAAGAACTCTGTTAGTGCGTTTACTGTCAAGCTAATCAGGTTCCTTCAATGCAGAGCTTGGAGCAACTCATACTGTAACAATGGCTCTCAGCTTTGAACCGTCTCACTCTTTCTGATGCAGCGATGTTCGTTTCCTGAAACCTGGACAGCTTTGATACAGCTAAAAACAAAACAAAACACCTACGCAATCATGTTAATAGAAACCAGGAAGTGAGGTTGAGGTGGATGAGTCCTTCTCATGTTTCATCTATCACACAGCTGCAAGTGGAACTTTCAGTCTATCCATATTGTCCCCTTTAAATCAGCCCTCAAACTATCTCATCATCTGGATACCAACACAGAAGCAGAGTGACAGAACATAGTTTACGCTGCCAGGTGTGGCAAGGCTGTAGATTGCAGCTTGTGTCTGAGATTGGCTTTGTGTGTCACAGAGACCAGTTACACACATGGCTGTCCATTCACAAAGACACGCTGCAGTGTCTGTTCACTGTCAGTGCATGTGGTAGACGAATTCATCCACCTGTGAATATGTTTCTGTAAAGTACTGAAGTACTGTTTCTCACAAGTACAGAAGCAAAGAAAAGTGATGAATTGATTTATGTTGGTCTTCAGTGAGACTTGGTTCATCATCGTCTGCATTTTTTATGTTGATCTTGTCTGTCTTCCGTCTGTACGGCTTCCTCTAGTGTTGACAGATGTTCCTGGCACATTTTTGTCTCAGTTCTTGATGAGCAAACCGACACTAGGGACTTTTTAATTGACACGATCCCACGAAAATCTGTCATTTTTTGAGAAGTGCAAAGCTGTACAGGAAAATATCTTTTGGGTCTTTTTTGCACTGCACTTTGCTCAACTTCATGCTCCATAATGCATTGCGGGGACACGTCAGACTGGCCAAGTTGATTGGGTACAAAGCATCTCAGTGTGTCATGCAGTGTGATGACTGACAGATGACAGAACTGTCGAATGACAGACAGGAGGACAGAACTGATGGGTCACAGAATGTAAATGACTCTTTCAGTGGCGGTGATCCAGCCACAGAACGTTGCCCAGCAGAAGTTAAAAATAAAGTGTTTGTGCTAACAAGTTATTTGCAAGCTTCAACCATGAACCTGACCATGTGGTTGGTTTTACTGATCGCTATCAGCTCAGTAAATTGCTCTGATATCAGTTCAGCGAACGACTCTTCAGTGTCAGCTGAAGAAACAAAAATCAGCAAGGATTTCTGCTACTCAGCTCGTAAAAGGAGCAGAGTTTTAGAGGGCTTATCCCTCGGTGGGGTGCCCACTATCGTTACCATCAACTTCATGGTGTCTGTGGTGAGTTTTCCAGCTGAACACTTTAAATTACTTTATCCTTCATGTCAAATGCTTCCAGCGATCAATTTGTTTAACCTGCAAAAGAGGCTGTTGGTGTAACTTTCAGAGAGCGTGTCTCTGAGCTTGTGATGGTCATTGTTGATTTTGTACTTCCAGGTGCTCGTTGGTTTGTTCATATACTTGCGAAAACTAGGATGGGACTATTGGCGCATCGCACTGGTGAAAGAGGTTGCTGAAAGGTAAGTGCAAACTAGGTAAAAACACCAGAGAGTGGGAACCCAATTGATCCCCTAATATGTAAACAGTCACATGTTGAAGTTGGACCATTGCACGGAACGTGGCAGCTGAAATCTCTCACGCTTATTTCATTGAACACTGTGTGTTTTACATTGGCCACTTTTTCTTCCGGATTTTCTGCGCACAGTGAAGCCACTGCTACAACATCTGAGATGATGGAACCCACTGAAGCCCTCGACTCCAAAAACATCGACAAACATGACAAGGTTAGTGTACGGTTGGATAATCCTGCATTTATTCTCATGATTACAATAAACAGGAAGAGCTCCTATAATGCTTTGCCACATTTTTAATGTAGTATTTACTGTTTGCTGCAGCTCACACATCAGATTAGGATGCACCACCGTCACCAACTCACCTGTTCTTAACCAGTTAGAGCCTATTTGGCTACACATATGGAAAAATACTGATGCACTACGAGGATGCGCTCCCCCTGTGCGGATGGGGCCAAGAGAGTGTAAAGACTGTGTGACCTGGAAATCGGGGCTTCTTCTACTCCATCCTTCAGATGGTTAGACTGAAGTCTCAGCGCTGACTCTGTGTCTATTCTCTGTGCGGCAAAATAAATATTGTTGGACTAGAGAAGTTGATGAGTATTTTGTTAACTCTCCACTGAGGTATAACGATCCTGGGCAGAAGGAGAGGTATTACTTCCTCCTTCAACAGTACATTTGTGAAATGAGATTTCATATGGTGACTTTTTGTGCTGGACAAACATGTCTGATGTGAAACCCCAATTTGGGTTTATTCTTTGTTTGAAGGGCCTCAGCTGGATACCTACTATGCTCTCAATCAGGTACGTAACCCAAGTGTATACATATTCAATGTGAACAAATTAAACTAAAAATAATTTTCAAGGAGGCGGCACAGTGTTTCAGTGGTCAGCACTGTCGCCTCACAGCAAGAAGGTTCCGGGTTTGAGTCCTGGCTCGGGCAGGGGATCTTTCTGTGTGGAGTCTCCATGTTCTCCCTGTTCCTGTGTGGGTTCTCTCTGGTACTCCAGCTTCCTCCCACAGTCAAAAGACATCAAGAGGGGACGAGGCTGATTGATACTCTAAATTGACCGTGGGTGTGACTGTGAGTGTGAATGGTTGTCTGTCTATATGTGTTGGTCCTGCGATGGACTGGTGACCTGTCCACGGTGAACCCAGCTTCTCACCCGAAAGCTGCTGGGATAGGCTCCTGCCACTGCCCCCCCCCCCCTTCCCGCGACCCTTAATCAGGATAAGCAAAAGAAAATGGATGAATGGAATGTAACAAGAATAACAAGTTGACTTTTTTAATGTGATCTTTCTGAAGCACTAGGAAGATAAGGGAGAAGTGCGGGGAGGATGCAGTGCATTACTTGTCCTTTCAGTCCAACGTCCTTCTCTTGCTGCTGGCAGTGTGTGTGATCTCTGTGGTGGTCATTTTACCTGTCAACACCTTCCTTGGAGACTTTTTTGGTGAGTTGACTGATAAGCTCCCTAAGTCATGAAGACATTTTTTTTAAAAACAGATATATTTACCTCAGATTTGCAGCCAGTGTTTTCTAATGTGTTTCTTTTGTGTTCTGTTCTGTCACCAGAGGGTAATTTCTATGACTTTGGGCAATACACCATTGCAAATCTGGATACAAAGTGAGTCAACCTTATGTTATTAGCAGTGAATTGCACTTTTAAGTTTCCACTGTTTAACACTGTCACCAAATCCTTCTTCCCATTTCTGTTGCGCAGTAATAAAATACTGTGGCTGCACACCAGTACTGCAGGCCTATTTGTGATATTGACTGTGTACTACATGAGAAGACACACCTCCAACATGCACTACAAAGAGGATGCTCAGGTAAGTGGCATGGTCTGAGCAGTTAGTTAATAACCTCTGCATGAAGGCAGTAGACGTTAATGTTGTTTTCTTCTCTCCGATGCAGGTAAAACGCACCCTGTTTGTAACTGGAATCCCAAAATACGCAGACGAGTCAGACATAGCACGATACTTTGAGTAAGCATCCTGCTTAGATCTTGCTGCTAACATAAATGGTGAACTGTTCTGTCCACATTATCAAAACCAAAGTCATTCATTTTCTCACCTGTCATTTCTTTTATAGGCTGACATACGAAAACTGTGAAGTGGTGGAGGCTCGCAAGTGTTACGATGTGGCCAAGCTGATGGAGCTGAACTCAGAGAGGTATGAATAAGTGTGTGCGTTAATGCTTCCGAAGCATCTTGGCATATATTGGGATACAAGATCATTTCATGTTTTGTGTACAGGAAACAGGCAGAAGTCAGCAAGCAATATTACCTGAATCTGCAGGCCAGGGAGAATGTTATCACCACAATAACCCCAAAAGGCTGTGGACGGCTTCTTGGTTGCATCTCACGCAAGGTCAGAGCCACACATCTTTACATTATTTGAAACCAATACACTCTGGGAATGTGGAAATGACTCTGTTTCACCTCACAGGAAGAAGCAGTTAGCTACTATACAGAGCTGGAGGCCAAAACAAAAGATGCTGTCAGGAAGGAGAGAGAGCGAGTCAGCAGAAAACCTTTAGGGATGGCCTTTGTTACCCTGCAAAATGAGTCCATTGCTGCCAGGTGAGTATGTTTACATCTGATCGGTGAATCAGATTTTTTTAATTGACATGTTTCATGATCTGCTCTGTGAATGTGTTCTCTCAGTATCATGAAGGACTTCAACACATTCAAATGTCAGCGCTTTAACCGTACACGGAGGCCAAAAACGTGTCATCTCAGCGCAAAGCTGCGCACAAACCATTGGAAGATCGACTACGCTCCAGATCCACAAAATATTCACTGGTAAGAACCCAAAGTCTGACTTTTCTCACCCAGAAGACCAGTTCTTTTAACCATTGGTAGCTGTTTACTCACCACCTGCATCCAGAACTGCGGGTCTTGGCCTTATGTCAGTCTAACCCTTGCAAAACCTTCATCCCACAGGGAGAATCTGTCAGTAGGAGGAATCTACTGGTGGATGCGCATGCAAACCGTCATCTTCATTTTGCTAACCATAGGGTTCTTCCTCACCACCCCATTTGTCGCTGTCAACAACGTGGACAAAATCCTCTACTACTACAACTACTACTTTTACAACGATGGAGGGAAGAGTGCAGAGTCTCTGAATGTGGGTGTTTAAAATCTTGGTGCATTCATCAGTCTAATCAATGTATGACTCAAGCCGGCAGTCCGGTGCAGATGGAGGAGTTTAACCCTTAAATTCTTGAAAAAACATGTCTGTGTCTCTGCTCTGTCCCCAGAATGCGTTCGTCACTCAGCTCTTACCAACCTTTCTCATGTGGTCCCTGTCCAAGCTACTTCCTACTGTTATCAGCTACTCCTCTCTCTTCCAAGCAAACTGGACACGGTGTGTGTTAAGCTTTCTACAGCTGACAGTCAAGCATGTTCTCAAGTTATCTTACCGTGTTTTGTCTGCGTGCGTTTTAATGTTGTCTTAACCCTACAGATCTGCACAGAACAGGGCTACCATGCATTACTGCTACTTTTTCCTGCTCTTCATGATCCTGTTACTGCCCTCACTTGGACTCAGCAGGTATAGCATGTTCTGATTCAGTCATCTCGTACAATGAAACATGTTGAAGAAGGGGTGAGTTAGTGAGTGTGGTGCATGTTTCATTGTACTGTTGTATGAACCATGTTTCATTGTACTGCATGGCTGTACATTGTGTATAATGATGTACATTCAGGATTTTTTTTTCCCTCTCGTCTCTCTGTCTTTGTATCTTTGCAGTCTTGATTACGTCTTCCGTTTGATTCTAGACAACAATGTCCTGACAAAGGCTAAAATGAGATTTGAGTAAGTAGCATGCATGTTGGTAGTTTTCCAGTACGGTTGTATTAAAAGATTAGTTTGTGACACTCTTTGGTGAAATTAACTTTGCCTTCCTCTTTAGGTGTTTGTTCCTGCCTGACAGCGGTGCCTTCTTTGTTAACTATGTCATTTCCTCTGGCTTCATTGGGAATGCCATGAGTCTGCTGAGGATTCCAGGTCTTCTGATGTACATGATTCGCATTTGTCTGGCAAGGTCTGCTGTTGAGCGGGTGAACGTCAAGATGGTGAGTGTGTGGCTTCTTTAAAAAGTTGAGATTCTGCGAGGACATTTTTAAAACCTATCAAAATAAAACATGGAATAATGGATGTATTGTTTTTTTCTTTTTTTTTTTCTCTTTCATTGTTTAGACCCAAGCAGTTGAGTTCCCGTTTGGAGAAGCGTATGCTTGGATGATGTGCGTCGTCAGTGTCGTCATGGCATACAGCATCTCCTGTCCGATCATTGTCATCTTTGGTTAGTGCCGATTCTTTTTAATGTTACTACTGCATCATTATTACTGACCCAGTAAAGTGTTCTGAGTCACCGATGCAAGGAGAACAAACAAATCCGTAACAGATGATTAGTAATAGAGCTATTTCCTCTAACTGATGTATCTTCTACTCTGTGCAGGCTTGATGTACATGGTGTTCAAACACCTTGTGGACAGGTACAACCTGTTCTACGTCTATGTGCCAACCAAATTGGACAAGAAGGTGCACTATGATGTGGTCTACCACATGATCCTTGCACCTATTCTTTGTCTATTCTGGATTTTGTGCTTCTCCATCATACGCACAGGTAAGAAGGGGGCTCTCTACCTGTTGGCCATGTATCCTCAAACGTCCCTGTGTATTCACAATATAGCTGCTCATTGTAAAGTACATTCACCTGATAAATAAGTGTGCCACCATTTTTCTTCTTTCCCAGGATATAAATCTGCAATTTCGCAGTTTAACTTTGCAGTTGTCATCATCCTGATCATCTTGTGTGTCGTTCACAAATTCTTTGGACATTTTAAATACCTGAGCGCTCATATCTACAAGGTAAGAAGCAAGTGCTTTGGCCTTTGTATGATATTATATATCTTTAGTTCAGCAAGTCATTGTGAATGTCTGCTGTCTTAATTAGGTTGACGAGCAGGACGTGGAGGATAATGAAAGTGGGCGTGTAGTGGACGAGGCTGACTCAAGAAATGCAACTGTAAATGTTCAGTTTGGTTCAGTTTTCAAACTTCTTTCTACATCTACAGATCACCATTGCACAAACATGACAGCAGCCATGTCAGCATCACTCAGGCAGAACTGTGAAGTGATGCCAGTTTGGAATGTCGAAGGAGTTCCGAATATCTGATGTTAATCCTTGGTCTTTCTTTCATTTTCCCTACAGCAGCTGTATGTTGCTGAGGTGCTTCAAGAACTAGACCAGGAGATGTCAGAGGACTCAGGATCAGGCAGCAATGCCAATAGTGACCAGGAGTCCTCACCGCACAGGACCATCAGAATGGACAATGGTATACATCAGGCAATTCAAGAAGTGGATCGGGTGAATTTGGATGGACTCAGGATCAGGCAGCAATGGCAATGACGGTCAGTGGTCCTCCCACGCTCATCCACTGATATACACAATGTCCTGATCAACATGGAAGATACTCTGAATGAAGACTATACAGAGATGAGTCAGTCAACAGATGAGCATTCTGCACTTTTTGCAAACCCCAAGGAACGACTAAATTCATGTGTAGATCTGACTACTCAGTTTCTTGAATGGCTTAGAAAACATGAACCAGATGTTACCCAACCTGAAAACATGGCTGTGGGAACTGAAGAAGATGGGAGGAAAGTCCATCCATCCATTTTCTACCGCTTATCCTGTTAAGGGTCGCCAAAAGGGTGTCCAGATTTCAACATCCACTGTGTGTTTGTCTGCCATGAGAAAAGGATGTCACCTTGCTGGCTCTGCCACAGGTTTCTGCCTTTTTAACCCCTGTTAAAAGGCTTTTATATTTTGAGGCGGGTTTTCCTCACCTGATGGAGGGTCTTAGGACTGAGTGTGATTCACTATGTGTGTATTGTTAATGGGACTAAACATTTGACCACTTGAAATCAGATCACATCAGGACAGATCATACCAGGTGTGTACAAGGCCTGAGCTATGATGTTGAGGAGAATGGGATAGATGGATGGATGGATGGATGGATCGAAGGAAGGACGCCCTCAAAACACAACCCCTCCTGCCACATGTATTAGTGGCATGGAGGCCTGATGAGATAAGAGCTGTATTCTGACCTGAGAGTTTCCAGTCGACAGTGTGGATCCTCCAGTCCAGCAGACAGCAGCTTCACTCCTGAATCCAGCAGCTGGTTCCAGCTCAGGTCCAGTTGTTTCAAACTGGAGGACTGAGAGCTGAGAACTGAAGACAGAACTGCACAACTTCTCTCTGAGAGGTTACAGCCCTCCAGCCTGAAGAAGAAATGTACTCATTTAAAAACATGGCGTCAACACCCAACTAAACAATGATGAAATCTGTTCTCATTTTCTGGATCATGATCAACTTTTATATGAGGACATTTGTAGTTGATGTCTCATTTGCATATTTAAATTTGCATATTTTAATATGTGTCATCAGTCAGAACTCAGCAGCCCTAGTACTGAAGAGAACCAGCAGCAGAGACACATTTCTTGGTTGTAAGTCTTTACACTGGTTGCCTTTCAGTTTGCACATTGATTGTAATAAATGTACTGAAACATGCTCCTAAACCCTTTCTGGGAGACATGTTCTCACAAAAACACCCATTCACTTCAATGGGGGAAATTCCGTCTGTAAGTCCTCAACCATACATCATAGCGACTTTGAAACACGATCCGTCTGCCATAAATCCAAACATTACTTTGGAACCACTTTGGAAGAGGTCTGTTAATCAAATTTTTTTTTTGCACCACCCATTTTTCTCACCTGTCTTCTTTCTTTTTAACATTTTTTTTTCTCGCTATCAACCACGTTCCCCCCCACAAAAAAGCAGACTGAGACTGATTTTGGAGAACGAGAAACAAAACCAACTGAGCCAAATAGCCGATCAAATTTCAGCAAAATTAAAGAATTTCCTGTCGAAGTTTTGTTGACCTGTGTTCTCCTTTTCATGAGTCGATATTGGCATTATCAGCTTCAGTCAGTAGAGGGCAGTATGCACTTTATTGCTGATGGTTCTGTTTTGTTTAATTTGATAGTGTCTTATTAATTTGGCTTTGTATGCTGCTGCTCGCATGTTTCAACTAGCATAAGAGTTTTTTATTTGTTATACGCTAATATTGTTCGAAAAAAGATGCAAAATCATGATGTGAACAAGTTACCCACATGATATTTAACAATTATGTTTGAGATCAAAAACTGGTTGGGCAATTATTGATGTCATACTTTTTTTTTTAACTTACTTCAGCTGTCCTTATCTGGATAAAAGCTTTCTTCCTGCAGTCAAAAACAAAACAAAAAATGTCAAATGTTTTCAATATATTAAATACAAGCCAGCTGAAATACTGAAAGGAAAGAATGATGCTCATTACTTTGGAGGAAAATGATAATAAAAGGGTAAAAAGAATAGAAGACAGACACCCAGGATTCATTATGCTAGCTTCACTGTAGCTAACCTTTCATCTAGCAATTTAGCTTTCAGAACCTCTTGCTACAGTAAATGACAGTTAATGCAAACTGGCTTTTTGAAACAAAAAAGCCTGCAGTAAACGACGTCTGCTGTAACTAAACCTGCTTTCTCAAACAGGGCTGAGCAGTTGTGATGAGAGAACTTCTATTTGTTTGAAACTATTGAGATAAAATTGATGAGCAGAAGGAGAAGTAGGCCCCGGGAATTATTACACTCTGTGTTAGTCCTCCAACAGTAGTGCTTCCAAAAACACATCACCAGCTGTACAGACTACAACTTTGGGGTTTCCTTTTACATGACTGTGTACTTAGCAGTTTCCTCTGAAAAATTGGGAAATTTCAGTATTTTGAGATTCGGTTTGATGTCTTTGTTTCTGTCCATGTAATGTAAATGTGTGCTGAAGGACTTTTATTCGAACTTTTAAGTACAGTATGCTACAGTGTTCAACATGGGCATCAAAGCAGACATGAAGGTGTAAAATAACGAATTACAATCAGCAGCCACGCTGCCTCAGCCGCTTCAAGTTGACACTTGCAGGGAGACTATTTCATTTCCCGTTCACTTTCCCAATGAAGCTGATGGCTTTCAACAGAAGTGAGTGAGCAGCAAATATGCAGAGTGATCTCAAGTTCATTTTAAATTGAAGGAACGGAGCTCTGGTTCCGTGCTGTGGTCCAGTGTTGTGGATTTCTCTCACTTCTCCTGAGCTTTGGAGACGAGCAAAAGCAAGTTAAGAGCAAAACGTTTTCTATCAAGTCATCTCTCTAAATGCCGCACGTCTGTGCTGATAAACATCTCATGATTGTGGTTTCTGTCTCAAGGCGTTTTGTCACCCCACGTCCTCCTCTTACCTCACCTGCTACATCCCCTAAAAATAGTTCGGTACTTTGTTTATCCTACACTTAAAGACAAAAATATATCAGTGAAATGCATAAATTGTTTGCTGAGCTAAAAGACTTGTTAAGTAAAGAGTTCGTAGGACTGAAAGTTGAACTGAAAGAATTTTGTCTGGAGATGCAGCGTGATATTAGAACGATTATACAAAAAACAGCTGATTTGAACACCCAGCGATGGAGTAGTGCAGATAGAATTTTTTTTTGTCAATCTATGTGTTAAATGTAGTTTTTTTGTTGTTGTTGTTGCTTTCTTATTTCATAAATCCTACCTGTCTTGCTAGCCTGAAGGGTCGTGAGAGTGCCTTTCTTGTTTTGGTTTTTAAAGGAATAATATGGATAAAGCCAAACATGTCCTTCTCTGCCTTCGCTGACAGCGTCTCTGAGGTGAGGCATCAAGCGACTCTGCTGCTCCGGGGCTCCAACTTCACCATCAGTTGCTCTGTTGAACCACAGTGCCCAGGAGGTGTGTTCCAGCTCATCTTCTCCACTTCCAGCACAGCGCAGAACTACACCCTGCCAGCCGTCAATCACTCCGCCCACTTTCTGTTCTCATCAGCTGACCACACCCACAGAGCGGACTACAAATTTATCACCTGTCCCATGTTTTCCCCCATCACTTCTCCTCTGAGAGCCAGGAGCTCCACCTCATCATAGCAGGTGACAACAGGACGAGCTGGATTCAGACCGAAGCATGTGACGCTGACCATATTTACATGCTCTTAATGTTCCTCTGTTCTCAGGTTCTTGTGTTATCCTGAAAATGACAACATTCTGATGAAGCTGTTACTGTACATGACTAAGGACAAGATTCCACTAACAATCCTGTTTTGATGCAGCTGTGTGATTCCAACTAGCTCAGCTTATCTGAAAGACGAAGGGCGGAGCTAAAGCTCACCGTCATTTGTTTGTCGGTGCAGTTGAAGTGTTTGACACTGAGACTGCAGTTCTGATTCCTCCTGAAGTTCATTTGTGAAAGAAGACAGAGCTGCTCATTGTTTCCAGTGTTTGCTGAGCTCTTCCCCCGCCAGCTGTTTCAGAAAATCTCCACAAGTGTTTTTGAAGATTTTAATTGACCTTTCAATATTTCATGCTCATATCACCCATTTTTGGCTCTGGTGGCCAAAGTTTCGAAGTACTGTGTCAAATCACTGTGCCCATTCAGGAAAGTACTCTGTGCTATGAGTCTGATTCTAAAACGACAACATCTCTGACAAAAGTTCTTCATAACCTTTTGATATATTAATGTAGGCAGTGACTGTTTGGGACTTTTGACAGAGCTATGCTAACACTTCCCACCCATTACCATTCATTGTGCTAAGCTAACTCGCCTGGGTCTCAGCTCCCAAAAGAAGGGGCTCCATTTTCTAGTCTGGCTCTGGGGACGATGGACCATAAGAGACTTCTCCTAAAAGCCAATGTGTTCCTTTAACGTGCAGCCTTCAATAATCTTCAATCATCAGTATGTCTGTGGTGGTCAGTGTGTCATTGATCAAATGTGATGATTTCTGAATGTTTTTCAGTGCCTATAAGTGAGTTCTTCATCAGACTGTCTGTCCATCTTCTGATAGTGGCAGAAGAAGACAGCACATGACACCACAACTTGAAGGTAGCACAAGTGAACTTAGTAGTACTTGGCTGTGTTCCAGCAGTAACTGGAGGCGTGTGCTGTCATGTCTTCCAGACCAACATGCAGCAGGAGCCAGAACACAAGGAGAACATCGGTCTTAAGGCTCGTGATGCTGCAGCGGAACGCTTGGTTGATGAAGAGGCTGGAGCCCACCAGGAAGACGCCATGGATGTGTGACTGCTGCGCCGGCACAACTCAGCTCCACACTTCTTCTGCACTGATGTTAACCCCTCATAGCCTATCATCTCCAATTCCACGCAAACCACTTCCGTTCTGAATGCAGCCGATGTGGCTATCTATCCCAGTAAAGCTGGATGAGGTACGTTGTACACGTACCAGGGAACACGTGGGCAGTGATTTCTGCTAATTTCTTGAGATTTTCCAACTTTGAGGTAAATAATGCTAAAATAAAAATGTGCACTAGCTTATTGGTTGCTTCTATTGATAGATTGAAACAGGAAAATTGTAGAATTTATTTGCAGATTTGGGTTTGTTGAATTTTCACTACATTGGGCAGTAACGGCTGCACATGAATAGTATTAGGCGCAATATCGTAGAAATCCTAATTCCTGCACATATATTTCAAATGCTCTGATAACTGTAGCTCCAAATTAATGTCTGTAATTATTGTATGATTCAACATTCATTCATGTGCCGAGTAAGGAAAACAGATTTCTCTGTACAATGAAATAATCTTTCCTTTTCATAATGAGTGCCAAGTAGCAGTATAAAATGTATGAACTAAATGAATAGGAACAAAACTATGTAAAAAAATATGAGAGAATTCTTCTGGTAAACAAGGGGATACCAGCCCTTGGGACTGAGCAACAAAATGCTTTTGCAGTGTTGGGCTGTATTTGAAATGCTGTGATGATGGAACAGCAGTGACTCTACACAAATGTGCTCTTAAGCCCTGTTTCAGTAACAGCAGCCTCAAAAAAAAAAAAAAAAAAATCATCTACACACCTGAGACATGACCATTGGTTTCATTACTATTCTGCCCTATTATGCCTCGTGGCTAATTTTCATCACGCCTACATTTATATCTGTTGTATATGCCACATTCAAGTTAACAACCTCCACTTCCTTTAGCATGACAGCAGAAACACAATTGATTCATTGTTTTGTATTATTGGGAACAAATGTAGGAATTAAATGGTCACAGCAACAGTAGATCTCATCACTGCCATCTTGCCATTCTCTCATGTGTTTTTATGATCCCCCCGTTATCCAGGTCAAGTGTCTTAGTTCTGGCCTGTTTTAACAAATAGCTAAGAGCTTATTAAAGGTCCCATGAAATGAAAACTCCATGTTCCTACTTTGGATCCTGTGTCTCTGTGGTCGTGGTTCATTTAGCTCTCAAGACAGACAAACCAAACAGTCACTAAAACAGTATTTTTACATCAAACCCCCTGCTTTTTTTTTTCCTCTTCCTGTTAAAACAATTCAAATGTTTGGTGTCTCATCCTTCCCTCAGTGACGTCTACTCATTTTTCATCCAATGGAAACATTTCCTCAGCTTTGTAGGCCCCTCCCAATCCACCACATCATGCCCTGTGGTCCCAAAATACCCTTTCCCATAAACATTCAAGAAGAAATGGCTGTAAAACATTGGATTAATTGTTTCAGTTGTGTACAACCCAAAGTGACGTGTATCACTGACATAACTGATAACTCAGGGAAAGTCTGAAGGAGATCATGATATCATTTTTGGAGCCACTTTTGTTAGCAGCAAGCTAACCACAAGTACCCAAAGCAAGTGACTGGTGCACACTGCCACACTGAAGAGAGACAGATATCAGCGAATGATCCAATACTGAGCCGCCCTACTGATCAGTATTGTGTATTTTTTTTTTACAGGAAACATTTGAAGTGACCTACTACTTGTACCATAACTACTGCTGCTGCTGCTGCTACTACTACTACCACGACTGCTATGACTACTGCTATTAGTATTACTATTACGACTGTACGACTACTACTACAACTTCTTATACTTTTCCGTGCCTGACTGTTTTTCTTTTCAATTTGTTTTTTTACCATTGGTTGTTGCTCATATTTTACACTTAGATCGTCATTATTCATGTGCTTATTATATCTGATATGGTTAATATTATCGTTGTTAAACTTCACAGTGGCAGGAGAGCATTCACTGCCCTCCTGTGGTCAAAGTGTGGAACTAGATCAACATCAAGTTAGCCAGGCTTTGTAGTACTTTCTTCATTAAAAATCAAAGTATGCAATCAACGCAACAACCGACTTTACTTCTACCACTATTACTATTACCTCTTAAATTTGTACTATAACTACAGCTGCTACTACTACTACCACGACTGGTATTACTACTACTAAGATTACTACTTTGTGCCGGAGTGGTTAACATTGCTGCCTTGCAGCAAGAAGGTTCCGGGTTCGAGCCCCGCCTTGGGCACTGGACCTTTCTGTGTGGAGTCTCCATGTTCTCCCTGTGCCCGCGTGGGTTCTCTCTGGTACTCTGGCCTCCTCCCACTGTCCAAAGACATCAAGAGGGGACGAGGCTGATTGATACTTTAAATTGACCGTAGGTGTGACGGTGAGTGTGAATGGTTGTCTGTCTGTGTTGGACTGGCGACCTATCCAGGGTGAACCCCGTGTCTTGCCAGAAGGATGCTGTGATAGGCTCCAGCTCCGCCGCGACCTTTACCAGGATAAGCGGTAGAAATGGATGGATGGTATCGTGAGTAGCGACTCATTGTGGTTGAATGTAATCACCATTTGGATTTTGATCCAAAACCCAATTTGACTTTTTTACTAGTTCCTCATGTGTTTCTGTGTCTGTTCTTCATGTCATACATTACACCATCTTTTACAAGTGTGCTGCGCCTGCCAGAAGGTGTGATAAGCACACAGTAACTTTTCTGGACATTCCATGTTCTGTGTGCCTTGGTTAGTTTCCTGATTCCTATACCTTGTCTTTGATTTCGCCTGTCTCTTGTTATCATGCATCATTGGCTTGTTGTATGGATTGTGCACACCTGTGCCTTGTTGTTCCCATCGAATCATGTGCCGCTGTGACGGGGACGGAGCTCGCCAGAACCCTCGGCACTGTGACAGGTGTGGCGCCCGCCACGACCCTCGGTGGAGCGGGAGTTGAGCCAGCCAGGACCCATGGCGGCGGAGAAGGTGCAGCGTCTGCCAGGACCCCCGACCCCGAGACAGGAGTGGCGTCTGCTGGGACCCCCGACGCAGAGACAGGAGTGGCGTCTGTCTGTGTAGCTGGGGTTAGGGCTGCATCTGACCGCCTCGGAGCACGAGGGTGGCCCGCCTTTTTTTGCCCTTGGGCTGGGAGCTCCCAAGTCTCCCAGATGGGGGCCGAGCTGACCAGAGTGCTCGCTGCACCGAGCGAGGGCCTCCCAAGACCAGCCGGGTGCCCATGAAGTCCTCCGCTTGATGTGACTCACTCTCTTCAGTTTGCCTTGCCATATAGGCAAAATATTGAAATAGAGATATCTTCTTTGGTAGGGGAGAAGTCTGCTGGGTCTCAGTTATTGGTGGGGTCATTCTGTCATGATGTGAGCGTGTGGATGAGGGAGACCCAAATCCAGTACGTTGGAGGGTGCACAAGAGGTTTATTTAGATCAACGGAGGCTTGAGACGGGGACGCTGGTGGCTGATGACTTGAGACTGGCAACTTGAGACTTGTAACTTGAGACTTAAGACTGACAACGACAGCAAATGACGATAGTGAACAGTGACAACTACTCCAACACCAAACACTAGGACGACGACAATGACAGCAAAAATGACCCAACACGCAACTGAGGAAACACACAGGTTAAATACAAGAGGGGAAACAAGACACAGGTGGTGCAATCACCCAGGTGAGACACATGAGGTAATCACAGGAGCGAGGACAGGAAGACAGGACAAGATTACAAAATAAAACAGGAAACACGAGACAGGGATCGTGACACGCTTTTCATCAAAGTGAATAGCCTCTGATTCCCCTCTGTGCTTTGAGTGTGTGTGTACCATTGTGTGAGAGCGCGTGCACACACCATGTGTTTTTTGTGTGTCCTCTTCATCTTTTGTGTGGGCCCAGCTGAGGGGTGAGAGCTGTTTTGCATGTGGCTCGTCGTCGCTGAGCTGTTCCACCCAAGTTGGACGCCAGAGGGTTGCTTTTGATCAAATTCTCCGTTTGTTTTTCCTAAATTATGACCTGAGACAACCTCAACCTGAAGGTGTGAATTCATCTGTACATAAGTGTTCTCCCTGTGATTATTCTCATGTCTGCGATGGAAAGATGAGAGACACAGTTTTGTTTAATTTCTCGCTGGATTCGATTCTCTGTGCAGGAAGCTGCCTGCATTTCAAAAAATCCAAATATTGCAGTTTATATGTTCTGAAGTCAAATGTTTTCATTTATGTATACCATTTAGTGGATGCTAAATGACCACTTACAAATAAAAGGTTGTTGTTGTTTTTTTTTTTGGTTTCTCTGTCTGTTTGTTGTATTTTCTTCAAGACATAAAACTCTGTTTATTCCATTACTGACACTGGCAGTGGTCAAGCTGGTTTCCATCCCAGTAGTAGAACAAGGTCCCCCTCTAGTGAGAGATGTCTGTAAGTACATAAACATAACTTGATCCTCCTCCAAGAGAAGCTGTACCCTATCTTTAAGATTTTGAATCTGTCTGACAGTGCCTCTCATCCTTTCAATATATTTTTAATACAACATCTTTCTCTTCATCCCTCCCCCTCCACCCTCCCATCCCTGTGATGTCCGAATCCAGAACACACACACACAGAGGAGCTTACCATGGTCACCGCTGCTTGTACCAGGCCTCAAGGTTCCCCCCCTCTGATCCTGCTGAGGGGTGATGATGGAGTGTGTGATGAGTTACAACTGAGTTTGTGAAAAAGTGCTTTTGTGGTGTTATGTGCTCTAGGAGTTCTTGTGAGCTCAAGGCCTTCAGAGGAAAAGGACGTTACAGCGGAGGTACCGTCAGAGGAACTTTGAAATACGCGTGAGTTACTGGTAATAATTTCTCATGTGTCAAACCTCGTAGATTGATCATTAAAATTAAATTTGTTAAAAATGTTTGGGCTTGAAAACGGGTTTTGATCTTTGGTTTAATCTACTAATATTGTACTTATTTTTTTTTAATCTGCAAAAATTTGAACTTTGAGAGTGTTTAAATAAGAGAGAACTGTGAGAAAAAGTGAATGCCTGTCTGAGAAAAGTGTATAAAAGTGTGTGGTTTGGGGTTTTACGGCCTTAAAACATGTATAATAACTGTAAAAAATAAAGCTGATTACTTCGCGGATTTCGTCTATTGCGGGTTATTTTTAGAACGTATCAGAGGGACCTCTGCACGAGAAAGGCAAAAAAGACAAAGGTTTTATCGCATCCGGCTACACAGACAGACAGGAGACACTCGTCAGCGCTCACTGACGACTGCAGAATAACAACTTTCAACTTCAAATGTTAATGTGTTTGATTCATGTCATCTGCACTCATGAGCTTCTCATTGGCAGTCATTCACGTCAGCTCTTTGAAAACAAGGCCCAGTTATGTTATTAACTCTTTTTGATGTTTCATACTGTTGCAGGCTTGTGTGCTTGGTGTTGTGTGTGTGTGTCCATGTCCATGTGCGTCTAAGGTATTTAAATACCACGTGACTCTTGTGTGTCCTCCAGACCAGATGCAGGGCACAGTAACACTGAGAAACATCAGCACCAGCACCTCAGGACTCTACCGGTGTACCTCCAGCAACGCCATCGGCAAGAGCACCTGTCTGCTCAACCTCCAGGTCGTGGCACGTAAGTACTCACACACACACACACACACACACACACGCACACTTCGCCGCTCCCTCACCAGTGGTACTGTCATTCAGATGGGTGTATATTTCTAGTCATTTCACTCATGGGTTGACAGATGAGAATGAAGGCAGGAGTTTCCTCAAGTGATATTTGTCTGACAGATAAACAGGAAAAGGAACAAATGTTTTGCAAAAAACAGAACTCCAAGTGTTTGACACCAGCCTGACAAAAGAAAGGCCAGTTAGTTTGGGTCATACAGGGTCAGACAGTTTTGATAGCTTGCCAGGGAGGAATGTTACATTTCTTTTCGCCTTTTCTGTAATTTGACAGTGTTTGACATTCTGTCTGTCTGTCAGAAATGCAGGCAGACTAGCAACTAAGTGCTGAGTCTGTGTGTCTCAGTCATTTAAAAAAGACGACAGCTGCAGTTCCCTGGACTTCCTGTCAGCTATCAGGAAGTGAAACTTTTCTCTGTACTCTGTCTTTATCTGCAGCCCAGCCTCAGAGCGTGGGGCTGATAGCAGGGACCATCGCGACGGGAGTCCTGGCTGTCATCATCTGTTCCCTGCTGGTGGTGGTCACGCTCTACTACTGGAAGAATAAGAACAAATACGACGAGGAGGAGATCCCCAATGAGATCAGGTTGGCCTTGAATGAATGATCTTTTTTAAGATAAGATAATATATGATCAGAATCTGAATTGAAATCCCAGATTGAGTTATCAACGTGCATCAAAAATAGACAAACAATGTAAGCAATAATATAATGTCTCCGAAGATCTTTTCAATTATGACGACCCAAGCAGAAAACAAAAACTGTATGGCTTGAGCCTCAACGGTCAAAAGTACCAAGTTTATTTCATTATCAGTATTATTGATCCAGTCATATCAATCTGAGGATGTCAATCAGATATTGTTCAGTTCAACAAAGTGAACTGACAGTTTGGATCACTCAACTTAATCTGACCTCCTGGAGCAGTTTTCCTCTCGTTGCAGACATCTGTGTCGTTTAAATTAAATGGGCTGCATTTTTGCTCTCCCTCTAAATCACTCCAGGAATGGTGACGTCCACCAACACCTACAACAGTTGTTACTGCCGGCTCAGTACGGGTCTTTTTCCACTTGCACTCGGTACTTTGTCAGCGTGGGTGGACTCACAGGCCAAGTGTTCCTCGGCGTAATTTGTGTGCAACACAACAACAATGGACGACATGGAAGCAGCATTATGCCTGTTGCTCGGTCAGTGTTTTTTGCTTAAACTAAAAGCAAGGGACGACACAGGCAAGACTTCAAGTGACGAAACAGAACACCCAAGAAAAGAATAAAAGACTTTACCAAGCGATCGACCAGTATTCCGCCGAAGTTAAGATGATACGAAGTAGACGACGTAAGTGGGTAAGTTACCCAATCAGCGCCCTGCTACATGTTTACGTCACATTTTAGTCATCGCTCGGTTCGTGTAGAACCCAAGCAGAGCAAGGACCAAAATGGTAACAGTTAGTATCTTGTTGGGGCCAGTGGAAACGGGACAAACCGACCCCACCCCACCCGACCAGAGTTGAAGTGAGCCAGTGGAAACGTGCCCTTTGTCCATTTGTCTGTGCCTCTGGTGCTCTTCAGTGTGAGGATCCAAATACTGGGTGGTAGCAGGAACTGAGGCACTCAGAATAGGAGGGAGATTTAAAAAGCCTGTTTTGCAGCATGGCCATACAAATTAGAATATAGCCGACACATTGCAGCCACAGGCCTTCATCGGGGCTGATGTACAATGGCCACCTGCATGTAACCTCCTATAAAGGGAAAGGTTACATGACTTGGTGGGTCATATATTAGAAATGCAAACTGTGGTGTCATAAGTAAAATACAATTTAAACACTGACATTTAGACAGACATGAAAGAATAATGCAAAAAACAATGGAGGACATTTCAAGCACGACAAATAATCTGATAGGATAATAAGAGTTTCTCATTCAGGAAGCTGGAGGACATATTGGCCAAGGGAGCTGGATCCAACCAAGGTCAAAGGAAAGGGGAGAAGTGGAGTTCACTATTTTGGCCTGGGTATTGCATAGCTGTGAGAGTGTGTATCCAAATGAATTATTTCTGGAAGAGCTTTTCTCAGCTGCTGCCCACAGCCTATGACATGGACTGGTCCAGAGCGCAGGACACAGCCACAGCTCCATGGTCACAGCAGCACCAGGCTCAGTCCCGTTGTCTCGTCATGCACAGCCTGCAACCACAACAACTACATCATTTGCCAATGGCAGCCACACGCTCCCACCCCCCAAACAATGGTGGACGCCACAAACTCAGCCCCGTCTCCCCCCGCCACGGTGTGCAGCACTGTGCCGGTGGTGATGTCCAGACACAGGCAACACACGCAATCGTACATGGTGAGCCAGGCCACGCTGGAGTGCATGGGGGCGGTGCCTGTCACAGTGCCAGCCCAGGGCAGAGCAGGCTTGCTGGTCTGAGATCAGGTTTGTTGAACTCTTTGAAAAATTGTAATGGAACTTGAATAAATATTGTTAATACATTGTAGTTTACATCTTGTGTGTGTGTGTGTGTGTGTGTACCTGCTTCTTGTATTGAAGTGTACCTGTGAGGACAGATCATCATTCATTAAACTAACCATTCTGCTGTATTCAACTGTTAATATACAGATTCTACCCTAAAATGGCTCATATTTTGAGATCAGGAGGAGCTGCTCTTGTAGAATACTGTGTAACGTTAGCATCGTATTTCAGGCTTCACTCAAAGAGCTTTCTAAAAACTCGTTCATTGAGCCTTCGGTGCTGCTGCGGGCTGTAAAGTCACCCATGAAGAACCGGAGCTGCACAGAATAACAATACAAAGAGCAAGCGAGCTTGGATTCTCATGTGCAAGAACTTTTCTTTTCCCAAGGCAATGTTGTAACACTGCAAGGATAAGAGCGTGAATGTGTGTGCACGCACTTGTTTCTGTGTAGGAGAGAGACTGAGAGAAAGAGTTGAGCCAAAAACAATCATGCATTGGGAATTCTGTTTTCAAAAACACATTTACCACATGGAAAATTGAACATTGCATTAACAAAACAAATGGTAGCCGAGGTTAAATTGAAAACACACATCTGCAAAACTGGTCCTGAAATCCCTCATAACCCCACACACTGAAAAGAATAAAAATCATCCATTTGAAGCTCATATGTACCATAAACAACCTTAAATATATGCCACAAAATGCAATATGAATAATCTGCTGCTGTTGAATTAATCTTAGACTTCCTTCAGAATTGATACTCAGGAAATGTTTGTTACTGAACCACTAGATGGCAGTGTTACCACACATTGACCTCTGAGGATCAGCTCTGCTTCACTGACAGATTCATGAGCTCAACACTGTGACGGCTGGACCATTCATTACAACACAAAATTGTGTGGATGGATTCGATTCAGTAGAACAGAAAAGAAATAACTTGCATCTGGCTTGTTTAATGCAATCTTAATCAATGTAGTCTAAATGCATTCATGAGGTCCCATGCGAGTATGTGTTCAATCAAGAGGCATATAAAGGCAGAAAGGGCAACGCTCTAAAAGACTGCGCATAACTCATACATGAGGCTGATGTGTTTGTGTTGAAGCATACAGTCTGTGTGTGTGTGTGTGTGTGTGTGTGTGTGTGTGTTAGCACTCCTAATCTAAACATACAGGTTTGATGTTGTCTCTGATATCTAATTTATCATGAATCATAAGAATTTTCTCATGCTTTCCTCCATTCAGTTTCGTCTTGTTTGCAACATCACAGCCATGTTTCATTATTCATTGAGCAAAGCTGCCCTTCACTTCTCCTCCGAGGCAATCTTAGAAACACTGAAGTCTATGGAAAATGTGTGCACAGCGAAGATTGATCTTTAATAAGTGAATGACTAAATTTTTAGTACTAATTACTGTAGTTTCTTTTCAATTTTGATTTTATTATCTCATGGTTTATTCAGTGTTATTTTCTGGTGATCGATGAAAAGTTTTTCAAATAAATTGTTATCGTCATTAGCATCACAGCGTCTTCTACTGCCCTGATAAATGTCTCTACTCTAAGTGTCCATGACACTCAAGACAATGTATTTCAATCTGCTGCCATGGTGGACTGCAGCAAAAAAAGCTTTTAACTTTATTGACCTGTCAAAAACGCTACCATAATTTAATTGGGGCCACAAAATATCTGTGAACCCACAGCAAATATATCTTAGAGCCGAGAAAGCTCCTGAGACTAAATCCTTTTCTCACTTGAACTCTCTTTTATTGTCTCTGTCCTTTGCTCGTTCGTTTGGATATTTTAATTTTGCAAATGGTTCCCTTTATGCATCAATTTGACAATGATGCATCTTTGCAGATGTGCGCAATGAGAAAGATCATGAAATCCAGTGAACATGCTATGAGGAAGGTGCTGACTTTCAGTAATCCTCAAATTATCATGCATTATCACCTTGATGTCTTCAAGGCCACAAATTAAGAACTATGAATCATATGCTTTGACCGTTCTGGGTGGAGTATAGTTTTAAGTGTGATGACATCCACTTGGTCTCTCCGGTCTTGTGGCATCCCTTTTCTTTTTGTATCTTCCGAGCTTCCTCTATCAACATGTTTTGGACTGAAACTTCTGAGCTAAAAGCAGTTCTATGAGCCAGCAGGAGTTTCCTGCCTGGTCTGCTCATGTTACATAACACAGATGGTACTGTAGTACACACTCAGAAGAGGAAACAGAAATACACAACTCTTTTTTTATCCACACGCCAGAATACAATCAAATGGATGTTGAAACTGTAAACTGGCAGTGGTTCAGCCTGTGAGGTAGATATCTTGTCAGATTTCAGGTTACGTACTTGAGTCTGCAGCACAAGTTGTTGGGCTAATCAGTGTGCTTTTTGAGGAGAAAGGGACGTAGTTTCAGTTTGGTAACATTCCATTCAAAACAACAATGGCAGGTTAGCTTAGATCACGAGGAAGTTTGTTTTTTTTACCCTCTACTGAATGGCCTCTGGCTTCTATGGGAGTTTATATATCTGACTGATTGAATTCAGCCTGTCATAGATTCTGATTGACAGATGGTTCATGTCTTCTATTGCCAGATGAATGTTTGCTCTGTTGCTCTCAAAACAGTTTCTATTCCCAAGATTGTTCTGTGTAACAAACAATTTGGTACATCAAGTTAACCCAAATTATACACATGACATGAAGCAATTGTTTCCAGTGCCAAATAATAGCCGTTGCAGCTAAAAATGGTGCATGTTGTTGCTTTGAGGAGCTGTGAATAACCCCTTGATGAGATGCCATGTATATATTGTGAAAAACCTTAGATTTGGGCAATAAAGGTACAAGATAGCGTAGGTACAAAAGTGTCCTTTTGCCCATTGATTTGCTCCTCTCATACACTGAGAAGAAACACACTGACCAATGAACAACAGATGAAAAAGAGAGAAAAAAGTGCAGAAAATGGCAGAAACCCATCTCCTGGCAGGGCAGGCAAGTGGCAGTGAATAGGGTCAATCAAGCCTCTCAGGTTTGCAGGTTGAATGCACAGTGCCATTTCTGAGAAATCACTTTGGACATCCATATTTGCTGCCATTGTCTATCAAGCGTCCATCCGATAGTAATGCTGAATAGCAGAGTGGCTCCATTTTTCTGCCAGATCCTTTTTTTTTTTTTCCAGAGTGTTTTGTGTGAAGAGGAAACCTGACCTGAAACCTAATTACACTACAAGGATGTAAGATGATGACTTCAACAGAGAACACGATGACAGCACTGTCAATATGATAACGATAATAATAGAAATAATCATTACAATTCAATTTACAGGACCTTTGAAACACTTTCAATCTACAAGATACTCTAACAGACCAAACAAAAGAGGAAGAGAGAAGACCTCCAGGATTGTGAGATGTCAATATAAATCAACACAATAAAAGTAGAAGAAGAAATGGCAACATTAGAGTGGCCGTATAGCAACCGAAGGGTAGCTGGTTTGATCCTCAATTCCCCTGGTGCCCAAGTCCCAGTCCTTGAGCAAGATACTGAACCCCTAATTGCTCCTGATGGCCCTGCGACGGACTGGTGACCAGTCCAGGGTGAACCCCACCTCCTGCCCAATGCCAGCTGGAATAGGGTACACCCCCCCCGTGAATCTTAACAGATAAGCCATATATAAAATGGATGGCTGGAAATCCCAGCATCTCAAAAATACAATAAGTTATAACTGCAATAAAAGTGATAGAAACAAATATGGATCACTGTACCGCAAGTTAAAGCCAGTAAGAAGCCTCGCTGCTGCAGTCTGAAGAAGGTGCAGGTGTGAGAGAGACTTACTGTTGTCCTAAAGCACAATAAAGCCTACATGCGGGTTTTTCAAACTTATTGCAGCGGCTTTTGGGTGAGAGGCGGGGTTCACCCTGGACAGGTCTCCAGTCCATCACAGGGCCAACACATAGAGACAGACAACCATTCACACTCACAGTCACACCTACGGTCAATTTAGAGTATCAATCAGCCTCGTCCCCTCTTGATGTCTTTGGTACTCCAGCTTCCTCCCACAGTCCAGAGAGAACCCACACAGGAACAGGGAGAACATGCGGATACCACACAGAAAAGATCCCGTGCTCGAGCCAGGACTCAAACCTGGAACCCTCTTGCTGTGAGGCTACAGCGCTAACCACTGCACCACCATGCCGCCACCCATTGCAGGGCCATCAGGAGCAATTAGGGGTTTAATATTTTCCTCAAGGATACTTGGACATTGCTCACCGGGGGAAGTGAGAACCAAACCAGCGACTCTTCCTTTGCTAGACGGCCATGCTACCTCTGAGCCATGCTGCCCACAAACCCACAGTCCCCCCTTAAAGTCGCTGTAATTATTAGTCTCCAAAGGGTGTTTCCAAGTTCCACAAACCTGAATGCTGCAGATTTATTTTTTTAAAAAAGTTGTTTTTTTTTTAAATAGGTTGACAATGATTGAATACACCAGTCATAGAAACTAATAAAACCACAAATCATGAGAACTGAAATCAACAAAAAAGAAAAAGTCAAGGTTTTAAAAAAGAGCAGGTATTTGTGACAGCAATGTTGTTCTCTGGTCTGATAGAGTTGCAGAAGTTCTCTGGATGTTGTTAACCCCCGAGTCTGAGGTTAACACAGTCCATCTGGGAGAGAATGGAGAACGGGAATGAGAGAGAAGGGAGAAAATGGGGTGATAAAAACAGATTCAGCACAATGATGGACAGGTTCAAAGTTTAGAGGAGGAGAATGGCTTGGCAATACAATTTAAACTTGGAGAAAAGTAAAATGAAGCAAGTGAAGTTACGGATTAAACCTAGATCACTCTTACTGTAGTGTAACTGTCACGATCCCTGTCTTGTGTTCCTGTTTTATTTTGTAGTCAGTGTCCTGTCTTCCTGTGCTCCTTCCTGTGATTACCTCATGTGTCTCACCTTCTTTGATTGCATCACCTGTGTCTCGTTTCCCCAGTGTATTTAACCTCTGCGTTTCCCTTTGTCTGTGTCGGACAGTTGTCAGTTATTGTGAGTTGCTACTGGATTATGTTGTTAGTATTGCTCTCCGTCTTGAGTTCTCTCCATCCTGTTAGCCATGCTCCTGTGTAAGTTTCGGTTTTGTTTGCTACTTTGTATTTGCTTTTCAGTCGGTTACTTTGAGTTCCTTTGTACTTTGTGTTTTGATCATTAAATACCCGTTTTTGTTGAACACTCCTTGCCTCCGTCTGCATTTGGGTCATGTTCCCCCGCCCTTAGAATGTGACAGTAACATTTAATAATAAAAAAACCCACTGTGCATATGCACTTGTTTCATTTCCATATTTCAGAGTTTGGTGAGAATGTCTCATTAACCGGCAAAAAGCTGAATGTGGGGATGTTTAAGGACTTGCAGAATCAATTGCATCAAATTGCTTTAACTTTAATTTTAGATCCGATATTTCAAATACCTTTTTAGAGGGAGTGCGCAAATCCTCACCCAGGCAATAACTGTTCATCACCTCTGAATCCCGTTGCAGATCAGTTCTCAAATCTCAAATTGTGTTTTGCTCAAAATCCATCTGCAGCTTTTTCAGTTTAGTTTGTATGAAAGTGTTCATAAAGCATCCTCGGTATTGGAAGTACAAAATACACATTTCATCAACATGACAGTCTCACTCATGGTAGCTGGGAGAACAATCGTGAAAAAGTTGTGATACTCCCATCGTGCTTCAACATGAGCATGAAAAATTGTGTAAGATCTAACATCTATAAATTCATAACCATCCCCTTCCATCTTATACCCTAATATTATCAAACACAACTAAAGCCCAACTTGAGCCAGAACCTTCTCCAACCCACTTGACCCTAAAATAAAGTCTTGCCACTCAGTCATTTAAGGGCACGTTTCAACTGGCTCACTTCAGCTCGGGTCGGTACGGCTCAGTATGGGTGCGTTTCCATGAGCATTGAGTACCACGTCAGCATGGGTGGACTCGCTGAGAGTTCCCTGGAGTAATTTGTGTGCGACACAAAAACCAATGGTTGACATGGAGGCAGCGTTATGCTTGTTGCTCTGTCAGTGGCAGACAGGCAAGGCTTCAAGCGGCAAAAACACAACACCCAAAAAAATAAGACTTTACCATGGATCCACCAGTATTCGCCGAGACAAGGTGATACGTAGTACACAACATAAGCGGGTAAGTTACCCAATCAGTGCCCGCTACATGTTTACGTCACATTTTAGTCCCCGCTCAGCTCACTTAGAACCCCAGAAGAGCAGGGACCAAAATGATAATGATTAGTACCTTGTTGGGGCCAGTGGAGATGGGGCCAAACCGACCCGAGCCAAAGTGAGCCAGTGGAAAAACCCCAATAAGATGCAGGGCCATGAATTTTGGCCCCACAGAGCATCTTGGACCTCCCAAATATACCTTTCCCTGGTTTTCAGAACCAAAAGACACATATACACATGGACAAGCACATACTTAAACAGTTTAAACACATTAATTCTCAAGATGTGCTGCACTTTACTTCTACCTCATTTAGCTTGGGGCAACATATCAAGAATTCACAGAAGCTAAGAGGGGAGTTTGCATATGTGTGTTCATGTGTGTGTTTGTATGAGTGAGCGAGGGAGGGGGAGAGAGAAAGATCCTATACATTACCTAGTAGGAAAATGAAAGACTTATTCAAAACAAAATTCCAGCACCATTAGTCCAGCAAAAAGACCCCTACCTGATCACGAGACAGCAAATTATCTTTGGGAGAAGGAGAAATATGGGCTCATTGATTAAATATGAGAGACGAGTCATACTGAGTTGATGCGTAGAGCTGTTAAAAGCAGTGAGCATCCACCAGACATGTTGAAATGACAACAGTAGCCTGTACAGGAAAATAATTGCACCGATAAGTCCCCCCCCCCCCCCCCCATCCCCGAATTCTGACTTCATTCTTTCAGTCAGTAGAAGGAGTTAAACATCAATGGATCTTTCTTTCTGTCTTTCTTGTGTAAATTAAAGTCAAAATCATGTATTGGGAGATCTGACTGAGACAAACAACCGGCCATGACATCAATAATCATAAGCTACCCAAACATGGCTGATTTTCTGTTAATTTAACTCTAAATGGGAGAATCTTTTACAAATGAACATTATGCTGCACTGGAAAAAAATTCAGAACACTCAGGAAACCTTTGTGCCCATTTGGAAAATGAGCACAAAAATAATAAATCAATTAGGTTTGTAGTTTTTGCCTCATTACTTTGATAGTCTTCTTTTTTCAGACACAGACGTTGCCCCCTGCTGGCTATTATAAAGAATACAGATCAAGACATATTCTTGGGTGTCCTTCAACGAAAAGAAAATAATGAAAAAATAGGCTACCAATCATTTTTGCATTACTGCATTTCAGTATCTTTTAATTCTTTTATCACAACTTTGATTACTATGGATATTTAATTCAGTAAATGGTCCTGTGTGTTCGGTTTTCCTTCCAGTTCGATGGTTTTGCTTGTTGCTTTAAATGTGCATTGTTTCACAACTTATCATCTGATAATTATCTATGTGAATATTATTGCGTCGTGTCCAGATCTTATAAGTAAAACTGATTTGTAGACACATATGAACTCCTGATACCAGTGCCTGGGAAGCCGCATCTGTGTGTCGACAAAGTTACAAAACCACCGGGGCAGTTTCATTTTTCAAAACTTTGGAGAAAGGTGGAGCAAGAAGTGAGGAGAAAGCCAATAAATTTCAGGGCAAATCTGGACATTTCCATCAATTTTTTCAGGAAATATTATTGGCGGAGGCATGTGGACTTTTACTCCGTTAGTGTTGAAATGATGGAACCTCAATCTTCCCTGTTTCAAAGCCTCCAGTTACACTGTAAGGAAGAAAAAAAAAAGTATGATTGCTTCTCAGGGACTATTGCAATGCCACAATGGAATCAAATTTAGGGCTCGTGTCAAGGCCTTGCCACATAATCGCATAATCAGTTTTCTAGCTGCTGGCGATGGCTACTCAGGTTCCCCCCCTGTGTCAATTCTCTGTTATTTTTTTCCTTTAATTTCTGTCTTTCCTCTCTCTCTCTGCTCCCTTCATCACCTTATCAATTTAAAGGTGGCTATATTCTATAATATGACCAGAGGAATAAGAAAAGTTGTGGTGGATGTTGGGGAATATGTGCAAGTGTCCACAGATGTGTGAGACTGCTGTTATGGATGTCGTTTCTCATTCTTGTAAAGACAATAATACCTGAGGAGTGAGTGAAAGATGCTTTAACATGAATCATATTCAGGGTTTATGATCTTTCTGGGTTTTTTCATGCATTTTTCAATTTTTTGATTGTTCACAAAATTGAAAGGAACAAGATCTTAGCAACCAGAGCTCATTAATTCAAAGTAAAATGATCAGAAGTGTCAGCTGCATACTTCGAGTCATCCAGAGACTCACTTTCTCTTCTCATTCCTGCTTCTTAGCCTGCAGCTCCTTTACGCTTTTTTGTTTTGTTGGCCTCAGATGTTCCAGTCTGTCTTTCACTCTGATTTTAGTCATTTGCTGACTTTCACCATTTCCCCAACACTTTTCTTGTACGCTCTTTTTTTTTCTCCTTTTTCCATTGGCCATCTCAATGTGCCTTGATTTCCTCTCAGCTGTTCTCCGAGGCAGTTAGGAGTTTTTCATTCCTCTCACAAAGCTCCCAGTTTTGTCATCTTGGTTCTTCCTGACTCAAGAGCTCGAACTTCCTCTGAAAGACACATAAGACACATAACTTGTACGACAGGTCTGCACCACTAGATTTTTCCTCATATTTAATTGACAATATTGGTCAATCTGGCCAATTTTCATAAATTTCCATAGAATTGATTTAAGAACTCATCTGTGCATACTAGTGGTTTGTGCATGAGACCCAATGTATGTATCTGGCATGCTTTCCAAATAAACTGAGAGAGAAAACAAGGCCAAACATCATAGGTAACTCATGCATCTCAAACAGTCAGACTCAGAAACACTCTTGCGCTGAGAGCATTAATAAACAAATGCAGGGCAGCTGTTCTGGCAGGTGGTAGGTGACACAGCCAGTCAGGTAATAAGCACAGGCGAGGAGCTCCGTGGAACCAGTGAGACGGGCGAATAAACCTGAGCTCAGAGGTAAGGAGAACAGGACAACAGAGGCAGGAGGCAGACATGGGGTGCATCATAAAGACAAAATGCTATGGTTCCATATCCTGAAGGGAGGTGTGTGTGTGTGTGAGTGTGTGTGTGAGAGAGTGAAGTGGTTCATCCTTGATTCGAGCATGGTAGCTCACTCTTGAAGGAAAGTTGACAGCCAACTACCTGTTCAGCAGACTGGACAAATAAGTGGCTACTAGAAAAAAAAAGAAGAAAGCCCAAATGTGGCAGAATTTCGAGAAGTTTTTTTTTTTTTAATTATAGGGCAATCTTCTTGACAAAGTATGAATAATGTACATGGTTATTTATGTATATCCATGTTTATTGTTGCAGTACTACTGTTTTACTTTGAGTGTGCTAATAGAACATCATCCAGCTTAACTTCTAGTAGAATTACAAGTTTTGGAGAAGCTTTAATAGACTTATAAAGAGAAACAAGAGGTCTAAACATCTTGACTGTATCAGGCAGTGGTGGGTTAAAGCTTAGAGAAGCAAGCATTGACCTTATCTGTGGGCCCTTAACCCTGGCTGCCCCCCCCCCCCCCCCCCCAACACACACTCACCCATTGGCCTGCTCAACAACATCTGATCCGACTGTGATTGCACAGAGCAGCTTAAAGGGGTGAATTTGGTCCTGCAAAAGATAGCATTGCTCTCAGTGGGATTCCAACCAAAGATAGTTGGCATTTTGGGATCAGATACAGAATTCCCTGCTGCCTCCGGTGAGGCAGAGTCACAGGGACTTGTTGCTGCTGATCATCACTCATGTATGAGTGTTTCAAAAGGTTTCTAGACCTGAACCTGGTTCCTGGATGTGGCAAAAACACCATGTATCAGCATGTAATCGGAGGCTGTTGGTAGAGAGGTCACACGTGTGCTGGTTTCTCTGTCTGTGGTGCTGACCCAGAGGCTCAGGCTGCTCATGGGGGTGTTACACTACATACTGGAAATTACACCCAAAGTTTTGCAGTAGCGTTGTTGGTATCTACTCACAAGGCGAGGACTGTGGTGAGTGAGCAGTCACATTAATCCATCGCCGTTGTTCAGTGGTTCATCTCTGCATGTGCTCAACACCTGCTTCACTGAACTGAATAAAAAAAAAAACCCTTAGTGAGGTTCCCTCTCACTGGGACTTTCCAAAAAGATGACTTCTCCTTAATTTGCGCCCACACATCATGCAAAATATTACTCTTCATACCTTGGTGACCGAGTGAAATTCAGTAGCTTCACCTACGCCAAGTGAGCCTCTCAGAATGCTTTGATTTGGGTACAAGTGTGGAATTAATTGGACTGGTAAATTCAGCGTGAAAAAGTGTGACAACCACATTCCTTAATGATTAATAGGTTTATGAAAACACTGTCACAGCCAGAAAATTATGAATTTCACTCTGCAATTTATTGAGGTTACCACACGGCCAGAGTGTATTTATATTCATCGTTAACGGTGGAGAGAGGAAGAACATTTAATGTGAGAATTACAGGATTCAGTCAGGCTGTAAATCCTTTTGTTACACAGCAACAGTCCAGAGAAACTATTGACCTGATTGCTTTATTATGTGCTTTTTAAGTATTTTTTGCCCACACACACACACACACAAAGGCACATGATGGACTATGAAAAATTTAAAATCAATAACAAAAAGTGCAGTTTGTTTGCTAAAACAAAATGCAAATGCCATATGTGGTCCTACATAACTCAATATTAACTTAATCTTCTTTACCATTAACATATACATTGCATACTATACATTAACCTCTCACCTGATCAAGACAATAGAGAGGATCTTCCTCAACCACCTCCGCCCCCTGGTGAATGCAGAGCTGGACCCCCTGCAGTTTCCCTTTCGTCCAGACATCGGTGTGGAAGATGCAACCATCTATCCGGCGCACAGGTCTCTGTCACACATAGAGATTACCGGAAGCATTGTGAGAGTCATGATCTTTGACTTCCCCAGTACTTTCAACACCATTCAGCCTGCACTGCTGAGGGGGAAACTGGACGTGGCTGCACGGACCCTCAACTATCTCACCAACAGGCCATAATATGTGGGACTTCGGGACTGTGTGTCTGATGCAGCACAGGGGCCCCACAGAGCACGGTGCTCTCTCCATTCTTCTTGAGACACATCATGGACAGCTGTCACCTCCAGAAGTTCTCTGATGACACTGCTATTGTTGGACGGGTGATAGACTGGAACGACCTGGAGTACAGGGAAGTCGTTGCTGCCTTCGTTGACTAGCAGGGGGCGAAACCACCTCCACATCTACACCAGCAAGACAAAGGAAATGGTGATCGATTTCTTGGGGGAAGCCCCCACAGACCACACAGGTGAACATCCAGGGTACAGACACTGAAACCATGGGGAACTAAAAGTACCTGGGTATTCACCTCAACAACAAACTGGACTGGTCCACAAATACAGATATCCTGTACAAGAGGGGCCAGAGTCTACTGAGGAGATTACGGTCCTTTGGAGTGTGCAGGACTCTGCTGAGGACCTTTTATGACACGGTAGTGGTGTCTGCAGTGTTCTCTGCAGTGGTGTGTTGGGGATGTGGGAGCACTGACAGGGAGAGAGGATGTTGGCCAAGTTGACGTCCATCGTGGACAACACCTCCACGAGACTGTGGAGTCACTCAGCAGCTCCTTCAGTAGCAGACTGCTGCACCCTCAGGGCAAGAAGGAGCGCTTCCGCAAATCCTTCCTCCCATCAGCTGCCAGGCTTTTCAACAGGAAAATGTCTGACGGTTAATTCTCAAAAATGATCAAACTAGGCAGCTGGACCGGTGAGTCCAGTTGCCTAGTTTGATCATTTTTGAGAATTACGATGACCTGGATGACTGAGAATATTCACAAATACGTCTTCAGATTATATTATATTATATTCATATATATGTATGTATGTATGTATATATATGTGTGTGTATATATGTATATATATAGATATATGTATATATGTGTGTGTGTGTGTGTGTATATATATATATATATATATATAATATCTCTACATCTCTCTACTCTGTAACTGGTCCATTTGTCTTGTTTTAGTTTCCCTGGACTGTTTTCTGTCTTTTTCCCCCAATGCTGCTGAAATAACAGAATTTCCTATGGAATGAATAAAGTTGATCTTATCTCATCTTACAAAATGTCTGTGATTTGAAGATTGGGAATGTCTCTTTGTTTACTGTCATCATTGACTTTCACTTGCTTCATTTCCTTTCCTGTCTGATTCAGGACAGCAGTATTTTGATGCAATGTCTTTGTCTTCAGTTATGACCTCTGTAGCACAGTTAGAAGGCTGAGGCTGTCTGGGGGTATGCAAGAGGAAGAATATTCAAAATAAATGGAAACGCTACTGCGACCAACTGTTGCATCTCGTGAAGGTTACAACATTAAAGTGACTCATCTTTAACTGGTTTGTGTCCCTGCATCCATCCATCCATCCATCCATCCATCCATCCATCTGACTGTAATATCAAAACACTTCTGTGAATCAAATTCGTCTTTGGTTCAGCTTCTAAATGACAATGATTTGCAGCTTGATAGACCTAACCTGGGTATCTCCTACATATTACATCATAAACCAAACCCAAGGAAGGACAAACTTTGCAAAGAAAAAACCTCAATAAACCCTTAAACAGATGCACAAGACACAAATGATTGCAGTTCATTCATAAAATCCTCTGGAACGACTAACTTTAGGAAAAGAGTTGGGGATCTTGTGTTTGCAGTACAAACTGCTCAAAGTTGCCTCAAGAGTTTCGTTGGCCAGGAGATAATTACAGAGGCTGAGCCTGGAGGCGCTGCACTCTCATCAGATAAAAACAGATTTATAGATATTCTTGTTATACGCTTTTACCAATTTTACATATGCAAACAGAGTGAATAAAGAAAAATCAAGCTATACAAATACAGAACCCCTGCACCTCCATAACTTGGCATCCAGGTTTCCAGTAGTTTTGGGTGAGTCAAGATAAGGGCTCCTTATCTGTTGAAAACAAATACAGATTTGTGTTTGCTCCAAACCAATTTGTCAATGTGGTTGTAAAGCTTTTGGGACAATGAACATCTTCCTACAATACAGGGAGCCTGTGAATCCAGGTCATGGTTGCCGGACTATTGTCCTGCATGGCAGTATATCAAAGAAACTGAGGAGATGAAATATGTCCTGCACTGAAGCTGCTGACAGTGACAGAGGTGCTGCTGGCAATCTTCAGGATGCTGCTGGCTCAAAGCGTGATGCCGTCTATCCTGTGAAGCCCATGAGATCATCAGACAAAGCTGTTGTGGTGTCTGACAGCCCCTTCAGCCGGCTCAAACAGTATAAATAGAACCTAACCGAGCCTGGTGTGAATTATTTAAAGATGAAACATAGTTTAGGTGTCTTTAATGAACATTTGATCTTTTTTTTTGGTGTTTTTAACTTCTTTCTAATATATTTAAGCATTGAAAAGGCTTTTTTTTCAAGTCTATGAATGTTATTTTGGATATTATGATAAAAACCTATGAGATTTAGTCACAGTGATATAATCTTGGACAACATATTTTCCAATCATGAAAAAAAAAACGCCTATCAAAATTGTTTCTCATCAGTGAACGACTACAACTGGGAGCATGGATGAATATAGCAACAGTTCAATAACCTGGGACACCAAGCTGTGTTTCCTTGGGGATACATTCATAATTCAGATGCATCAATACGTTCTGGTCTTCAATTCTTGTTTAATCTGCTCTGTGCTTGGAGCAGGTTTCTCCCCTGAATCAAGGACGTCAGACTTTCCTCAGATTAAAGCGCCTCTGCAGGCAAATTCAAATTTTTGGGGCTTTATGAATAAAAATAAATATGCCTTTTAGTTAGATGTTTGCTCAAAATAACAACTTGTAGCTTGTTGATTTATCGAACGCCTCGTCACTCGTAATGAACAGCAGCATGAGGGAGACACTAGATGGCAGGACAGGCCAGGCTATAGTCGCGCACCGAGCCAGCAGCTCGCTCCAAACACGAGTCCAGTTCCGAGGTCCCCCCCGCACTTGTATGGTTCGGGTCGGTTGTGCTGTTTCACTTTCAACGCATTACTGGAGGATACCTGTCAGTCTTCGAGGTCAACAACTCACGGTGACAAGCCGCCAGGATACCAAGTTTCATCTGGAGCTGCCGGAGCCGACAAACGGACGTCATGCCTGACTTCTGGATCTACAGCGTTTGGATCCCCGCCGTCGTTTTCCTCTTTGGATTTCAAGGTAAGAAGCGTCCGTTTAGTTCTTGTTGGAGTGCAGTGCGGCTGTTAGTGTGCGGAGAGGAGTGGGGTGACGCAGTTTGAAATGTTTGGGGATTGTTTGGAGTGTTGCTGGCTGAGGTGGTTCTCTCAATGTCTGCTTCCTTTGACGTCTCATGTCCATGTATTAATGCGTGCTTGAACTGTCAACACGTCCCTTGTTGGAAGGAACTGCGAGTGCTGCTGGAGCTGGAGACGCGAACTCGTGGTAACATGTGCGAGATGGAGGCGTGTCCACTGCACGAGCATGCATGACGCTGCCGGGATAAAGTCTGGGCTACTTTTGTCTGGAGGGGGGGATGAAGAATAAATGATGTTTCCACCGTGACACAAACACCAATCTGTTGCATCGTCAAGTGCAGCTGCAATTTGCCACCTTGGGAAGAGGAGCGAGCAGCAGCTTTGAGGATGAAGGCAACAGGCTGCTTGTCACTCACTGTTCCAGTCTGGTCTTTGCTCTGATATCTGGAGGGAGAGATTGATCATCTGCCCTTAATAGGCGCTAGAAAAAAATACATATATATATATATATATATATATATATATATATATATATATATATATATATATATATATAATTTAAATTTAGATGCACATCCCAGCCACTGTGAGTTGGTGTCAGGTTCAAACTGTGTGTTCTAGTAATTTTAGTCATGCAAATTTAGCAGAGATTGCGTTGCCAGCCAGTGCAGTTACATAAGAAATCACAATTAATCTGAAGAGTACTGCACAAATGTTGCAGAAATAGATTAATTGTAGATATTTTTGTTGTAGCAGGTGACATAAGTGAGTAAAACTGATATTTTAAAGCAGCACTGCTACTTTTATTGTTTTGGATGAGTATTACATTTGATGCTTGAGTAGAGAAATACTTAAAACAACAACAACAACAACTCAGTTGTCCAGAGTTTCAATCTGACTTCTTTCTGCCTGTGGTGACTTTATACTCCAATAAACTGAACAAGGACTCCGTAAGGACCAAAAAACACAACACATCAACTGATCTTTACCAACATACCGGTATCAAAAATGATCCTTGTATTGTTCTGCAACAGTATATCATGTAGTTTTGGTTTTTGTCTCCCAAAAAAAAAGAGTTGCATTTGCCAGTTTTACCAAACTATCATGAGCAAAATAAGACGAGTGACAGCATGACACAGCTAGGCGTGGGACGGTGGATTCTATGTACTGCAGAGGGAGTTGGAGGAGAGTGAATCAAATCACTTTCAGTAAGCTCCAACTCACAGGTAGAGTCTGTTCTCCTCGAAAACTTTATATCTTCAGTCTGTACCTCTCATACACTCCCAGATTTGTGCTAACTCGCCACATTGACTGCCTGAAACTTGTGCAGACCAAGACAGACTCTGCAGGATTGTGAATCCTATTTTAAACCCTCTTTGAAAAGCTTCATTCCAATAAAGACCAACAAATGTAAATAAGAGTGATCGTCATCTCTGCAATCACATAGCTTGTGTATAACTTAGCATCATTCCACTACGTTTGAAAAAGAAACAGTCCGGTAGTCTCATTTTGTCTGGGCTACATTTTATCTCCTTTTGCTCACGGTGTCTGACCTGACAGATCATTCCAGTCATGGCTGTACTAATAGAGCTGATTTGGCTCATCTCAAGGAGCTGAGGGTGGAATCAATTAGCTTCTTTTCTCTCCCACAGGAACACGCTACCTAGAGTAGCGTACGCCCTGACCAAGCATATTGGATCCACTTTAACACTGTTCTGATGCTGGCAAAAAGCCTAGATGGTGTGAAGTGCCAGAGAGGGAGATTGGGGCAGACTGCTGTAGTATGAAGGAGACAGAATGGTAAGATAGTGGACAGAGAGAGAGAGAGAGAGAGAGAGAGAGAGAGAGAGAGAGAGAGAGACAACAATGAGGTGAAGAGTAAACAGAGGTGCAAATCTGAGACATCCTCTGAAGACTGTGTCTTGAACTTTGCTTCCATCTTTCACATTTGCAGTTATCAGTAGTTGGTGATGCAAATCTGTTAGAGGAACTCAATTTGCACTTTAATCTCCTGGGCTGGAAAGTGATCAGGTGTTGGTTTTATATTATTATACTTCATTGGTAAATGGTCTCAATTTTATATCACGCTTTTCTACCTTAGTGGTACTCAAAGTGCTTTACAGTGTCATCTCATTCACCCATTCACACACACACTCACACTGATGGGGGAGGCTGCCATGCAAGGCACCAACCTACTCATCAGGAGCAATTATGGGTTCAGTATCTTGCTCAAGGACACTTTGACATGGTCACCGGGGTCGGGGATCGAACCAGCGACCCTTTGGTTGCTAGACGGCCACTCTACCCCTGAGCCACGCGCCCAAAGTTGAAATTTGGAAAGTTAGAACTATTCCAGTGGTTCATCCTGTCAACCCTTAGCTAACTTTAGTAATTTGGACATTCACTATTCTTTAATAGGTTGTTCACCCTTTTTCACTTAACTGTCGAGAACTATGAACAACCTGGCAGAAGACTTCTGATGTAGGGATGTAATGATCGGTTTTAACAACGATTCGATTCATATCACGATTCCTGGAACGATACGATCGAAAAAGATTCAGTGACTTGAAATCAATTAAGTAAGTTTTTGGCCAAAAATTCTACCATTGTGACTGTGAAATAAGTACTTGGATTCTGGATAGTGCGAGTCAAGTTGCCTAGATTCCTATTCTTTCTTGTAAGGGAATCGGGCATAAATTAATTATGGATATAAACAAACAACAAGTAAAAAACAATTAATGGTAAATGCATTCACGCTTTATTTAAATGAAGTGCAACAAACTCTTCAAGTTGAATTACCAGGAAATTAACCTTTCCTGCTCTCATTTCCAATATTCAATGCATTTGCAATCCAAGTACAGTAAGTGCAACCAACATTTAAACAGAAGGTTAACCTGCTACTTCTGCTTTTGTTTTGAAAAATAATAACAATACAATATTCTAAAGTCAAATTTAAAGTGCAACCAACATCCCTTCAGGTTGATTTGATTGTAGGTTTACCTGCTACTTTTGCTTTTATGATCCTACAAACAGCAAGTGACTCATTCAGAACAGCCCCATCTTTGCAAAAGCCAAAGTGTTTCCACACAGCGGACCGTAACTGTGGCTTGATAATTTCTTGCTCACTGGTTTCTCTCCTGTCATTCGCCATGCTACGTTTTTTGTGTTCCAAAATTGGCGCTGCTGCTGGTGCATGGTGATGACTTCACCGACAGGCCGAAAGGAGTAATGTGTAGCGTCTTTATCAATAAAGTACTAAAAAACGCGTTTATATAAAGTCTGCCATGCTTGAATCTAGTGCGTTATTCCCTAGCAACGATATAATTGATTGATTGCATTTTAAAACAACTTTACATCGATTGTATGTTGTCCGGAAGTCCATTTTGCAGAGCACGGATCGATGTAGTTGGATTATAGGAATATAAATTGATACATCGATGTAGTGGATGAAGCTTTACTCACCTATTCTGACGGCATCACACCAATTGACACGTAGACACACACACACACACACACACACACGTGGCCAGTAATGACTGAATATGCGAGCGTGATATGAAAGATCATGTTTCTTTCTGTCAGTCTCAGTGTGAGGCTCTAACTTTTGATGATGTTCTATGTGCTGCTGAAATGTGTATTTCCCTTGTTTCTGTGGATTTTTTTGCCACAGTAGAATTGACTGTCCGCTGTCTCTAAACCAACACTGATTTTATATCTGCCAGCCTCAACATGGTCACTCCCAGAGACAGATAATCTTCATCCAATCATCTTGGTAGATAAACAGCTGGCGATTGGTGTAATTTGACCATCACACAGATTGTGATGATGATGATGGTTGTAGATTTCCTCCTGTTTGGGGAGTTTTCTCAGCAACTCATAGACAAGCTTGATCTCTTATACTTCTCTGTAATTCTGTCTTAGAAAGTGCATATCAGTGGTGAAATGATATATCATTAAAGCAATACTTGCCTTTGTAGTACTCATTAATAGGTTTGAAAACAGGTATTTTGGGAATGTTCTGCAGTTGTTTTGTCATTGTAATTGTAAGTCAGTCCCAAAGAAGCGATAGAGGGGTGGAAGAAAACAAAATCATCTTCATTAGTTCAAGAAACACGTTTGTGAGTAATAGAAAAAAAAAAGGTGAAGTTACTTCTTTCGTTCTTTAAAATGTGACCATGGAGAGCAGAGGTTATACACCCAAGTCTAACTGCCAGTGTGTTCTGTTTCTGGGCCTAAACAGTGTTTGCAGACTTTGCAGTAATCACATTATTGTTTGCCAGAGATTTGATTCAAAATATCTTTTCACTGCTATTATTGTCCTTGGAGGCGTGCTTTCTAAAGAATGTCTAATGACAGGTGTGAGTGTTTACATTCCACAGTGGAGGGGACAAGTGTCCTTGTCTTCGTGTCTCCTGCGAAGGCTCTGTACAGACGCAGCGTACACTCGGCCCTGCTTCAGTGAGTCTGACATATTTGAGCTGTCAGGGAGCTTTAGAGCTCTGAAAGCATCAATATGTCAATGAGGTAGGCTTAGCTTCTTTTCATGGGCTTAAAACTCAAAGATTGATTCAAGGATTGAACATCTACCTGTAAACCCCCCCCCCCCCACACACACACACACACACACACACACACACACACACACACAAATCCCGGGAGGGCTTTGAATTAATGAAATTAGACTTTCCAGCCTTGGTTTGCTTGTTTGAACCAATGAAGACAGCTCCCTTGCGGCTCCTTTTTGAATACAATCTCATCCACAATGTAACATTGAAGCTGGTAAAAGTTGTATTTCTTGAACTCAAGTGAACTCACGATAATATAGGTCTCGACATGTTGCTTCTTTCATTTCAGCCTCAAAAATGCAAAACGTCCATTGAAAAATTCTGAAAAAATGATGAAGCACATGATGTTCTTACCCCTGCTGTTTCAGGAACCTTTAGAACGTACACATGGCAAGGTGCACACGTCTCAGGAGAACATCAGTATCTTGTGACCTCAAGGAATTGAGCCTTTCAGCTACATCTGGATCCTCTCCCGCCTAAAACCATGTTGAGAAATTAGACTGTAGTACAACCAATCAGGATTGAGTTTGAACTGCTTTTCGGCCACCCAACAGTAATGTAGCTCCTGGTTGGTTCTCACACTTGATGCGGCCGCTGGCAAACCAGGCAGTTGATCTCTCAAAGCAATAAGGGATCATGTTTGCAGAATAAACACGGCCGTTGGTGCAGTTATTGCAGAAATAAACTCAATAACAGCAAGTAAACAAAAGCAGGGACACACGTTGGTGGAGTTTCTCTTTGGAGAAGAAGTTTCTGAATGGATTTGGGACATGATGGCGTCACATGCCACATCAAGACGAGGGCTCCGCCCACTCAACTCAAGAGCTCGTAAGACAGGTATAGTCAGACAGGGATGGTCTCCCCAGGCTATCGCTGCGCCCCCCTCCTCCTCTCCAGACCATCGCTAATACACTGCTGTGAGGTTTCATAGCAGCTGAAACAAAAAATGAAGCCCTTATTATGTTACTTAACTTCAGCTCTTCAAAGAGTCGCCGTCAAGCTTTGATCTTCATACAGTATGTGCCTGTTCATCGGGGTACCTAAGTCTCTCTCTCTCCTGACAGTTACATTTAATTAATTAGGACAAATTACGCTCTGTAATTTTCATTAGCAGCTGCTTTGCACATTACCTTGCACAGTGTGAGGTAGAGTTGCAGAAGAAACAGAGGAGACAAACAGGAGGACTAATCATGTGTTGTCGAGCAGAGGGAATACACACTTCTTTAGACACTATTACTCATCCACTGAAACCATCAAAAAATGTTGCACCTTTCAGCAGCTCGTGAAAATCTTCCTATAGCTTGGGTTTTCTCAAGCAAAGCAATGACAATTGTCGCTCGGAATATGCCGATAGCAGGACAGTTAATGTGTGAGGAAATATTGGTATGATCCAGATATCGACGATGAATTAGATCTCTTGGGGGGTAAAAAATCTTCATACTTCAGCAGGGAGGCATTTTCAAATGGGATTAAAGCCCATAAAACAAAGAAAGAGACCACTGATGGGATACGCTGACTGTAAAATGCATTTTCTGAAACCTGAGGATTATTTGATGAACACAATAACATATTACTCAACGGTTTGAGCTCTGGGTTAGTTATGTAACTGCTGCAGGGAGTCTACATGAGGCTGAAAGCTAGAAGCTATCAGACGAGGTAGTATTTTGCAAGGTGGGCTCGTGGTGACACACGGATGTGAATTTACACACCCACCTAAAATGTCAGTCGAAAGTGCAAAGCATCTCACTGTCTGTTTTGTTCTGCGATCTCAAAACCTCAAACCGCAACTGTAGAAGTGTTGACAAGGACACTTACTCACCGCTTTGAGAATGTTATGGTCATAGAAAACGAATGTGTGGGGAAAAAATTTTTTTGGATGAAATGTGTTGTAACACAAGTGTACTGCAAATAAATTGCTACATACATTTTCTTAAAACCACAAATAATGAATCATAAATATAGGTGTCTAAGTAGAGAGGCGTGTGTCGGTTTGCTAAATGAATGGAGCAGGTGGCTGACTTAAGAGTGACTGTGTGTGTGTGTGTGTAAATGCCAATATGTGGTGCTCAAGTTTAGTTACTTCTTGGGTTTGTGATTATTTTTGCTGAATATCTGTACTGCATCTATATGATCAGTATCTCTCTCTCTCTCTCTCTCTCACGCACACACAATCGAATTTTGAAGTCTTCCTAGTTGGTTCAACGGATTAGAAAAGCTAACATTACCTTGCAAAAGTTTTTCAAAGTTTGCTAAAGCCAGCTTAAAACTTGGAGGTTAACCTCAGCTGAGCTCACACTACAGGAGTTTAGTCAGATTTAGCCCTGATTCACCCTCCCACTGGCAGGAGGAGAACCCTGGTGAGGGACCCTGGTTTGGGCCGATGTCTGGTGCAGATTGTCAGGTAATATGAGCGGGTCACAGATCCAGTCTGCCACCCCAGTAGCTCACAGCCTCATCAGGGATCAGTTCAAACAGGTCTGCAGCTTATTGTACAGTAGTGATCTACCTGCTGAAAAGTCTGTCACCTCAGTTGTTCAGCAAATCCCAGGTTGATCCTGAAGTTATCTCGCTGTAGTCCGGACCTAAAGTCTCCCTCTTGGTCTATGCCCAAATCATATGGGGCGACACTGTTTAATGAGGACTGGGGGAGCGGGGCTGTTGTCCATCCAGCTGGAAGCTGTGACCTAAAGGTTGGAGCACAAATCTTTAAATTGCGTTGCTTTGTTTTATTATTCTTATGTTTTTAGTGGGTTTTTTTTGTAAAATTGTGTCACTAGTACGGATTAAATAGGAGATCTGCACAGTGAAATCATGGTGAAGTGCCTCAAATGTGCATTCTTACTCTGCGGTTTATGAGAGAATGTCCCTACTTTTCCCCTTCAATTCATGACCTAAGGAAATTATTTCTAATTAATTTTGATTCAAGCATCAGATGTTTCGAATCCATACATAATTTTGACAAGTTGCCATTGTGGTAGTACTGAATCAGGATAAAGACGCACCAACCCCTCACCTCTATGGATTTAGTCCCCTCTGTTACAGTCCTACTTCCAGCATCTTGTCAATGCTTTTAATAAATTATTCTAAAGGTCAAAGAGGTTCTCACTTTCTAATAACCCTGTAATGAATCTGTGAAGCAGAATTACATGATTCATTAACCATTATGAAACATGTAAATGAATACTTCGAAAACCTTTTGTAGAAACTGGAAGCGAGAATCCTTCACATATACATACACACACTCACGCGCGCACGCACACACACACACACACACACACTACTTCCATACTGTGCTGGGCAAATAGGATCCGCTACATCACACAATGCTTCACATTTCTATTACTGACAGAGTTGCGAGGTTTCCTCAGGCGCTCTCACACCTCTGCAACATAAAGACGAATCTTTGAGGTTTGGAGACTCTCTCTCTCTCACTGTAACACTTCCCTGCGCGACAGAAAGTCTTTCCATCGTGGTTTTTAACACCAGCCACCATTACAGCCACTGTTCTTTGAATTCAGTCAATAGGAAAGAGTCTTTACAATTCTTTTTTTTTTTTAATGATGACTTCTTTTTGACAATGGTTTTACTGCTCTGTTTCCCCGGGAACATTTCACCCCTGCCTCGGTTTGTGGATTCTCCTCCCGGTTTTGGACAGATCTGGACAAAAGAAGCAGAAGAAAATGTTTTGTTACATTAAAGAGTTCTCCTGTGTGGTAAACACTTCATCCAGCATCCAAACACGACTGAACTGATCACAGGCTTTTGTGTAGGAAGGAATAAGATCTGTTGTGTAATGTCATCAGGGGTGTGCTTTGAGTGTAATCGCTGTTAAGATCTCAGATGATTCACGCTTTCATCTCAGAAACGTCAGATAAACAGGGTATACCACACTCAGACGGAATTTTTTTTTAAGCATTATTTCCTTTTAAATCTTTATTAACATACATTTGAAGCGCAAAGTCATGTTCTTCAGTTGTTGTTGTTTTTTTTTAAAAAAAAAGCCGTTAAGCGTGACGGAAAATAGTGAACGGAAGAACAAAGGGAGAGAAGTAAGGGTGAGGGAAGGATACTGCAGCAGGGAAGGAGAACAGAGAGATGGAATTAAGGATGTCAGGAGCTGAAATAAGCTAGACTCCTTTGGGATCAGAGCTCCGCCGTGCAAAGAAAGCAGAATTCAGCAAAGATACTCACTGAGACAGAGTTTGGTTTCTGTTCAGTAACACCTGTTGAATGCGAATCCATGCAGTTTTTTCCCTCTTTTTTTATAGGTACTATTCTCCCAGTTGACACAGAAATAGAATTTGACCCATGAAGTACGTTCGGTCGCAAACAAGTGCTCTTAACTATTATATATGCAGCTACTCCATGTTTATAGCTGCAAGCGAGTAGAGTGTCAGACTGAGAGAGTTTTCTTTTGGAGAAAACCAGTGATCTTATTTCACCAGTGCTCTGGAAGTGACAAATGTCTGTAGCAAGCACTTTGGTTGGAAGGATTGTGAAGATGACCTACAGCGAACGCTAATGAATATTCCCTGAGCTGAGTTATTAAGGAGCAGTGCTGTGCCATCCATATTCTCCTTTCCTCCCAGGGAACGAAGCATGCTGCAGGAAAAACAGAACCCGCAGCTAAAAATACAGGCACAATGACATATGGATGAACTATATAGCTGAAAAGAGAGGGTGCTATTTTCAATTGCCTTTGCTTCAGTTGAACACATAGACTTATTTGAATAATAATCTGGATGCAAAGCCTGGTACAAGGTGCGCAGGCTTGTCATTTGTCTTGAAATGAATCGTAACTGTATTGTATTTTGTATCTCGCAATCCTTTTATACTCCAGGTTGGAAAATAAAAACGTGAACCGCTGTGGTTGGAAATAGTGACATTCGTGTTCTGTGCTTTGTGTCAAGCACAAAACAAGGACATTTTCTTATAGGAGGGCGATTTGCATGTCGTCTCTACTCGTCTTTCAGTTTCGATGCATGTCATTTAATGCCCTGTAGACTGTGGGTAGATGGCGTTTTGCATGAGCAGCAACGTAAAAGAAGCAAAGTAACAAACAGTTACATTTAACAGCCAAACTGTACACCGATGCATGTTCATGAAGATGTATGAAATAGGCAATGTCAGTAACAGAAACCTTCATTCGTATATCAGTGTTTGGTTGGGGTCTCATGAGCTGGCCGTGTAGTGCTGGTTTTGGGTGCCCTCTAGGTTTCGTAATGGTGACACTTGATAGCAAACAGGATTTTTTCTCTCATTAGGTGCTGTGTGTCCCATTTTCTGGTCCTGAAATGCAGGTTTCCAGCTGAGTTTTCAGTGGGGAATATAATATTTTACCATTGTTTTTCCATAGGTTTGTGGTTAAGGCACAAAAACAACTTGTTTAGGATTGGATTGCTGTTCCTCTGGTTTCTGGACAGCAGATTCACCAGATTCGTTTCTCTGGGAGATTGCAAATAAATGCACATCTATGGATGTGCATGGAAGGATGTACAAATAGAAAAAAAAATGCACTATGATAACACAGACAGGTGGAACAGGTGTGTTCCATATTTTGATCCATATGTACATGATATGGCCCTAAAAATGATATAATTCATGTGCACAATTTTTAGCAAAAACACCATGTGTCTTGCGTTAGCTTTTACGCTTACTCTGTTCTTGCTAGAGGCTAAGCTATCTTAACATGAGTGGCTGGCAGATTGGGTACCCCCCCACGCTTATCCGTTCAGGGCCGCGGGGGGGCTTGAGCCACGTCCTGGGTCAAGTGAGGATCGAACCAGCGACCCTTCGGTTGCTTGATGGCCACCCTAACCCTGAGCCATGCCGCCCCCAGATTGGGTAAATCTGGACCAGTATTTTTCTTTGCTATGATGTAAGATATTTGTCAGATTTTTACAGTAAATTTAAACTGTTTAATTACTTTTGAAATATAGACTCTGTCTGGACTCTGTCTGTCTTCATCTTTTTGCTTGTACACTTTTCTGGTGGCGTAGAAAAAAAAATGGGTCAGTTGGCAGGGAGGGAAAGGGCCCCCTCCCTCTTATTTTTAAAATGTGATGTCAAGTAAACCTCAGCAGCATCCATTTCAGCTTTCACAACTCTTCCTTTTGTTTCTCTGTTTAGCCTTCAAGGACTCTTGTGGTGTCTGTTGATAACGTCAGTCCAAATTCACTTTCTTTTTTTTTAAGAGATTCGCCTGTCTGAGAGGTTGTCTTCAAGACTTAAATCATGCAGGTTCAAGGTAGATAATCTGCCCATTTTTTTTCTCGATATTTGTCCTTTCACAATAACAATACTATAATAGATAGCCTGGCTCTCAATTTGCATATATTTTACAGGTTCTTGGTTATGCATTCATATCAGAGTGAGCCTGTCTGTTTGTTAGGTCTGTCATCACTCTGTGGGGAGGAAATATCTACGGATCAGCTTATTCATGGGGCATATTGAGAAAAAAAAGTAGTATTAATTTGTTTGTGTCGAGAGGTGTAGATATAGCTGTAACACTTAACTGGGATATGTTCAAGCTGCCTGGGAACATTCTTGCTGCATTTTCACAATTTCCTTTACTAGAAAAAGCCTTACAGTTTCAGTTTGTGGTTTAGGTATTGTGCTGTTTTTAAATATCATTTCGAGAGTTCTTGGGATGCTTGTGTTTTTTTTTTTTTTTTTAATAAAGGAGATGTTAAAGGGCTAAAATACTCCTTGAGTTGTCAGTAACATCTTTTTATTTTGTCTGTCATGTGAGTGCCAATTTTCAAATGTGGACAAATACCTAATTTTAATTAAAGTAAAAGCTTTCATGCGGCTGTCAATTTGCTAAATGCACAGTCTGCCCACACTTTTCTGCTGCTAAACTCGACTTTACAGTAAATCAATGTTGTCTCAGCTCAGTTTGTTGAGCTTCCATGGCTCAGTGAGCATGTGGCTCGCTGTGAACTTCTGTTGGAATAATCTGAAAGGAAATATTGACAGCCAGTTAATGTTTACAGGTCTTGAAAAGAGGAAAAAAACCCAACAAAAAAATATTAAAAAGACCCAATTCCTTATCTGTTTAAATACTAACAAGATATAGCAATTTATTTAGCATAGCAATTTGTCTTATTGAGGGGCGTAAGGCTCTGAGCCCTAAATGTGATGTGTTTGAACTTTATTGGCCATTTCCTAAATTGCTAGTATTGATTCATCCCTGCAACATTATGTTAAACATTTAGAAGTCGATGAAAAATATGCTGTTGACAACAAAGGACAATGTGTGGCGCCCAGCTGCTGCAGCGTTATACTGATATTGTTTTTGTGCCTAGTCAGCACCCACCCACCCCCCAAAAAAAACAAAACAAAACAAAACCCTCATAAAAACTTGCTGGATATTGAATCATACCTTGTTTCTGGTTTTTGACTGTTTAGAATCTGTAAACATCTCCAACATTATTTAGATTCTATCCTGAAGAGTGTGTGCTTGGTGGAATTCTTATACTATATGTACATGTAGGAAAAAATGCTCATTTCTGTCAGGTCCATTCACGTCAAGAAACACAAGACATGATAATGAGCTTGATTTGTTTATTATAGTACAAATTGGCGGTATGGCTCTGTTCAGAGGAGTCCCCTGATAATTTTTCGTGAGCACCATGAAACAGGGGACCAGCAGCGTGAGGGAAGGTTCTCCCAGTTTAAGACTGGAAGAGCAAACATACCCCCGTGAACAGAGCAGCAACATGACATGGAACGAACTATGCCATGTATACACGACAAGGTGGAGCTGGGGAGGTGGAGGGTAGCAAGTTGTGAGCAGGAGCAACTGTACAGCAAATAGCAGCAGCAGCAGATAGCAGATAGCAGCAGCAGATTGCAGCGATGACAGCGGGCAGAGCAGCATAGCCAGAAGCTAGCAGAGCGGTAGTTGAGGCCGGGTGACATTTAAGTTGAGAGGGGCCAATCAGAAGCAAGGGATTTGATCAGCTGATGTGGAGCAGCTGTAGATCAGCTGATTGATCAGTTTGATTGATGCGCTTGACTACCAGGGCCTGACAGAACTAACGCTAATGCTCGATTTCTGTGCATATTTCTCAAATCAAACTCTGTTCCCCTTTTGAATATTGTTTCTTCAACATCCAAGCCGTTGGATATCATAGCTACATCACGGCATGGTAACAGAAGGTCGACGTTAATCTGCGTCAGGGAGAAGTCGCTGTGCTTTCATATAATTGTAAATTACACAAAATGGTAAAAACGCTTCACTTTAAATGGTCTTTTAGTGGGTTTTTGGCCTTTGTAGAAGCAGTGGAGATCCTATAGGAGCATTAACATGAGTTATGACTAACCACAACTGACAGCAGGCTGAAATACTGCTTGGTTTCCCTTGATTTTTATGTCCTTACCTAAATAGTTTTGTGGTATCTGGCAATTTAAACAACAAGTGAATTGGACATTCTGCTTTTCTGGAGTGACGCTGTTGTCCAGTAAGTAGATTGCAGGTATTTGCAACTACTCGCAAGGGATTCATATTCAGGCGGTCGTTGCGTCTCTTCTTCTTCTTGTTCCTTCTTACCGAAGCTGTTTCGTAGTGCACACCAATATCCATGTCACAGCCGCATGTTGGAGAACCCAAGTGTTTTTTTCAGTAGTGAGAATCCTTTGGTGATTCCCTCCCTCCATGCACACACACACACACACGCGCGCACACACACTTGAGCACACAACATCAACAACCGCGTAACCACCACCTTGTCCATACAACTGAGGTCATTCCAAAGACTACTGGTACATGGAGGATGATGCTAAAGCCGTTATTTGAGGGTTACTGGGAGGTAACTTGATAATCCACATACCGAACAGGTTTGTTGACACTGGGTGGGGTGGGGGGTTTGAGGAGAAGCTGGTGCACTTATGAAATTGCCGTCTTCTATAGAGCATCGCTGCCTCAGACACACAATCAGACCAGTTTTTAGAGCGTGAAAGTGTTTCTGTTGTGAATAATGTTTTTTTTTTTTCTTTCAAGAAGGTCAAACTCCTCTTAATCAAGCCAATATGTATTGCTCAGTATTGTCATGGCTACGGAAAACGAACCTCAATTGCATTCATGCTGGTTACCTTTTAAGCAATATTTAGCCTTGACTGTGCACATCCTTTAATGTGACTTTGCACATGTGCGCCTCATTTTATCTTTACCTTTTTTTTTTTTTTTTTTGCAATAACAATCAGCTGACCCCATCCAAACATATCCTTATTATGTTGTAAGGTGGTGGATGGAAATCTTAAGGCTTTCTTTGTGGGTACAGGGCTAATATTTTTGTGTCTGGAATACAAGAAAGTTGAATTTTAGAAAGCAATAAAACATGTTTGACATTAATATCAATGAATTCCTCCCAGGTGATAGTTTGTCTCATCGATGTCAGGTATAATGCGTTTTCCTGCGTTTAACATCATTCCTTACGACATCTAATGAATTTCAGATGGTTCACATCACCAATTTCACACATCTACGATCACCATTTGCAAAATGTGTCATGTTGTCAAAAGTCTGAAAAATGCCAGCATGCTTGCTGACGTTTAACTATTCTTGAATATCTAAACAAATCCACTCGATAGGCTCATTTCTTAGACAAGTGACTTCTAAGCTGAGAGACGACTCTGGTGCTGCGTGGCAGGCTGATGCTAACTTATGCAAAAGCCGGCTGCTGCTGCTGCTCTGTGGCAGTAAACCTGCAACTAGAGACGAGAGAGTGTGATTGTGGAGTCTAGTCACATCCAGTCCAGCTGTACATAGACAACAGCAAGACTGCAGCAGTGTGTGTGTGTGTGTGTGTGTGTTAGTGGGGGGGGGGGGGGGGGTTATGATATGACAGACTCTTTATTAGGGAAGCTTACAGTAATTCAGTCTGTTTGCTGCTTCATAAAAGATGGACTTCAGAAGAGAAACCTTCATTCCATACAGACTTTAAAACTCTTGTTTGCTTTTTCACCAAAAGGTCAGTCATTATTATCTCATATTCACTCGGGCATTCACGGATGTTTGCATTTGGGAAGTTTCAAAATGTCTGTGGAAACTTTTCATACGACCTGCCCTCCGCTTGCTATATCCTGTCCAACACTACAATGTAAAGCTGGATGTGAGGCCCAAGCCCTGCCTTGTAAGGGTCTCCGTGGTTCGTGGGTGCCACTCGTGTACGTGTGTGTGCAGGTACTCTGAAGTGGTCGTGCACCGTTCATCTAATTGCAACAGGGATGTCAGCTTGATTACATAACAACCAAAATGGCTGTGTGCGTGTCTGTTACCCTTACATCTGCCAGCTGTCCTGATGTCACAGAGCTGTTGTATCTGACAGGAAAGTCTTGTGAACTTCTTTTTCAAAATCAACATTCGTGTTATTTTTCTTTTTTCTTCAATTACAGAAAAAACATTCCAGAAACTTGTCCAGGAAAGCAGCTGATATCAGTGTCTGTGGAGATTCTGCTTCGTTGCAACCTCCTCCGACATTTAACCCCCCACATTTCGTAGACTAGACTACTTGTTACAACATATAAGGGGCAGATATAACAGCAAATCTCACTACAATTTTATAAAACGAAAGAGAAAAGTGCTTGTTTCTTGGGAAAAAAAAAACTTCATGTGCGTTACTTGTTTCTTCCAAGACAGCAAGGACACATCATCGTAGTAAGTCTCATTCTTGAATTCACAGAGGCTGTCAAGTCCCTCCGTTTCTATCCAGCTAATGAAGTAACGCACTCCTGAACACACCTCATGAACTGTTTGGCTTCATTTAGAGTGCATAGGGACATATGAGCACAATCGTGAAGAGATGTAGAGACTTTATAATGAGAAATAGATTTTCCCCTTTCCTCTAACATCCCTCTAACATGACCCGAGTATACTCGCTCATTTTCTCCTCCTTTCTAACCCCAGGCTTCTTGAAAATACGGCTTGATAAGCCATGGCAGTTATTTATATGGTAATTCACCAAAGAAACACATCACACATTAGAGTGCCCACATCCTGGTACAGTGGAATAAGATGTTGGCTGTGATTGTGTGTGTGTGTGTGTGTGTGTGTGTGTGTGTGTGTGTGTGTGTGTGTGTGTGTGTGTGTGTGTGTGTGTGTGAGAGTATATATTTATATATTGAAATTGACCTTGTGATGATGCAAGGGGTATTGATATTTGGGATCCTATAGGTGGGAGGTAGATACATTCAGTAGTCCTTCTGTAATCTTTAGTCCTCATAATAGCTTCCATTGTGCTGGAGAGATGAGGTTTGAACAGCCTCAGCTGACTCCTCACTACAAAAGGCGTGTTGGTTCTGGTGCCGCTTCACTGTCGGCTGGAACATCTTAACACAGAGAAGCATCTGTGCTGTGTCGCTGGCTATGCTTACTTATCTTGTGCCGTTTGATGCTGATCAGTGTGGCGAAAAGGATTTTGGTTTCTGAAGACGTCTTCCTTTACAATAGAGTGGAAGAAGGTGGGAGGGAGATGAAGCATCTTAATCTGAAATGTTATCACCAAATGTGGCGTCTGTGCTAGGTTCAGTTATAGTGCCCTGAAGTCAGCAGAAAGCACTCCAGAACACAACAAACAATCAATTATTTAGATTTTATATCTTGTCAAAACATTCCCCAAAAAAAGGTACTTTTTGAAAGTTAGAGAATAAATCACTCTTAAAGTAGTACAGGTAATTTTACACAACTTAAAAGTAGGGAACAACAATTTGCTTATGCCTGGTTGTTTGCTTATTCTTTGTTTGCAGTGTAGCACCTAGTGCTTTGTTATTTATTTATTACAATGTGAATGTGTGTGTGTGTGTGTGTGTATAATCTTTGTATTTTTCCAGTCCGATCATTGTTAATTGGTAACATTTGGGTGGGACAGTGTGTTGTCAGTTGCCTGCTGCACCGAGCTGAGAGGCAGCGTTTGACACATTGACAAGTCCGGTGTCATAGTCATAGTCAGGTTCATGCTGTACAGGTTGCATTGCATCATGGTCTGTTGTTTTGCTGTCATGTGTCAGCTGGCATGTCAAGAGAGGCTGCAGAAGCAAATGTGACCTACAAAGATGTTAGGAGAGATGGGCAGGAGACCGGGTGTGTGTGTGTGTGTGTGTGTGTGTGGGGGGGGGGGGGGGGGGGTGAAACGCAATCACACTGCCAAGGTTGAAAAACTACACACAGTGCCGTATTGCCAAAGATTACACAACTTGTTGGCATAAAGATTCCCAGTACTGAGTTACTTACTGTAAATGGCATTAACATGATCTCGCTGAGGACCAGGAGCAGCCTGTTAGAGCAGGACTGGATGGGGAGCAAAGAGGTGTAATCTGTCCCAGAGCTAGGATACAACACTGCACTGTGTCATCCAGTGTTCTTTATTTCTCTGACAGCCTGTTAAAAATATATGGAGTGGTTCTTCTTCACAATACAAATCATGTGTTTGATCTTGTTTTAAATCTGTGTCCAAGCGAAGATCAAACCTCGACGTCTTTAACAGAGTTAAGCGTATCAGAGGGTTTCTCTGAAAAAAAGAGGCAATAATATCACCAGTGTGGGTCTTTTCTTTTGCAACTGTAAATAAAATGCTGTGATTAAAAAAAAACAAACAAAAACCCCCCCAGAAAAGTCCATGAATAATGACAGCAAAGATGATCCTGGAAACCAGCCTGGAATCTAACACTTAACTGCAGATATATGGTGGAGGTGAGGTATGAATCACTTCCATCACAACCACCCACTCCACACTGCTGGCATGTGACTGAAATTGTTTATGTCAACTTGGCTTGAATGCAATCCCCCACCGACAAAGACCAGTTCAAAAACTACTCTGTAAAACACTTCTATTCTCTATTCTATAATGTGTGTACGTTTTTCTATATGTCCTCTTTTGCACATGTTGATATGCCATATTTCCTCTCGTTCGAGTTGTTTACACTTTTTCATTTCCTCATGTACATTTACATTGTACATCTTTTATACATTTCCATAAATATTGCATGCGGACTTATTCATTATTTATGATGCTTTTAATGCTCTATACTTGTGCTATCCCTTTGCTACCTCATCACCAGAAACGATTCCTATTAAAGTCTTATCTTATCTTACTGAGGGAGAGTTGAGTGAGTTCATCCAATCACCTGCCAAGAAATCTTTTAAAGCGTCTGCTCCTTTCAAACTGTTTCAGTGGGCGATTTCTCGGATGGTTCTGTGAAACAAACCATCTGGTGCATCATATTAACAGAGAAACAACGTGCTTGTGAATATCGACTGGGATTCTTTTGAGGGAAAGTAAAACATGGACTTCAGTCTTATTTTGGTTCACTGCTGCTCTTGAAAGGACCTTTTAAAAATATCTTGTTCTAAGGTTTCACTTTTAAGTGCTGAATGTTTTGTTGCACTTTATCTGTGTCTCAGGTAGAACAGAGAAAAAGTATAAATTTGTTTAGAAGTGAGTGAAATGCAAAGTAACTGTGGTACCTGTAATTACATTATCTGAGTTTTTTTTGTTGTTTTTTTTTTTTTAGCTTCGCTGCATCTTTATTAAGAATAACCTGTACAGGTTACGTTTGCTTTCGATTGTCAGGTGCCAAATTTCAATAAACATGCTTAAAGGTGATGAAGGGATTTTTCAAATTCTACATAAATAATTCTCCTCACACGGACAATATTTCTGACTTTCTGATCCACGTGCAGGCCAAGAAGTCATTGTTATTCTGATGTTGTTTTGTATAATTTCACAGGAATGTAGGAGTAGAACTCCACTGACCTCCCTCACTTATCTCAGATAAATATTTATGAAGACATTTGAATAATGTGAATTGTTCTAGTTAAAAATAAATAGATGGACTGTATTTAGTCAGTGGAGGGAGGGCCGAGTAGATCAGTGGTGGAGTGACATGCTCTGCTTGTTCCTATGTGTCTTGTTTTACTACTCTATATCTCTGCTTTTTCCTTTTTAGAGATGGAAATGTTTCCTGTGTCTTAATGAACTAGAAAAACAGCATGACAAATGCATGACTCTGGGATGAATGACCCTCACAGTGACCTTGACCTTTGACCACCAGAAACTCCCTCAAGGCGCTCCAGAGATGATACGATTATGTAACATAACATTGACCTTGATCTCCTACCTTTGACTGCCAAAATCTTTTCAGTTCATCCTCGAATCCCAGTGGATATTTGAGTGAAATTGGAAAAAGCAACCCAAAGAACAAACAAAAATCAAGAATTTTTCCCAAATTTCACGTTAACAACAATGCAGCAGACATAGTGTGCATGCGAGGTTACAGTGACCTTGCCCTTCGACCTTTTGACTGCCAACATGGTTTCAGTTCTCACACCCAGCAGGCTTTTGACCCAAATGTAACCTTCCTATTTTGTGACTTGATATTGAAACGACTTGGAAAGTTCACCAAAAGGATGTAACACTAAATTTGGTGACCACATGAATTATTAGGAGGAGGGATAGAACCAAGTTTTCTAGACGAAGACAGAAGCTGTCACTTTGATTCATGTGCTCTGGTGTGGTGACATGGACAATAAAATACATCAAAACATAGAAACGAAATACAAATGATAAGGCGTATTGTGATACACTCGCGTGCCATGTGTGGTCTCCAATTAATTCGGAGTTCTCCTGACGCACATAAACAACCTTTCATGCTCAAAGTAATCAACATTCACATTCACATTCTTGTAAGCACAAGTGTGTTCATCATTGGACATTTTATCCTGAAAGGGATTCCAAATACAGCAAATTTTTGACTGCATGGACTGAAAAACATTCCAGCAGTACTATACACACACACAAAACACATTTGGATGCTCATAACCATGACAGTTCCTCATTATTGTGGTATAAAATTTGATAGCCTCTCATTGTGTATGCCACTGGCTCTATGTGCTCTCCATTAAGAGTCTGTGTCTTCCTCCCCTTTAATGCCATCACCCCAGGGCTCTGCTGGATTATATGTGCTCACAACTCCTCAATGAGCAGTTAAACTTCAGTTTGAAGCCCCGGACTGTATCACATATCCAATATTTAGACACAATAACTGTGGGATATTTACACTGAATATTATTATTACTGTCAGATTGCTATTTGTACATTTTTCACGGGGAATTTACATGTTAATCAGCAATATGAGGCAGCGTGTGTGTGTGTGGTTGTGTGTGTGTGTGTGTGTGTGTGTGTGTGTGTGTCGCCTCTATGAACCCGCAGCTGTCCCAGTAATAATAAACCTCTTGTATGAAGCCATGGTTCTTCATCTTCTGTGTATTGATTACTCAATCAATCATGCTAATGTCTGTTGATGCTCAACATTTTATAGAGATGCAGAAGAAGGTTGGCAAAGACTCCTTGTGTCAGAATACACTAATAGCAACCAGAGAGATGAGAGGCGAGGTAATTGTTACAAATCTAAATTCATTCCAACTAAACAGTTTAATATTCAGTATTCAAACTCACCTGTGGTTAATTAAGTTGCCGCGGTAACAGAGAGCATGCTAAACAGCTGAGGAGACAGTTCGTAAGTGTTTGTTCAGATTCCTTGAAGGTCTCCAGCCTCCTGTTCTGCAAGCTTTGCACATCTCAGGCAAATACAGTGTGCATAATTTCTAAAATAAAGAGAGCATTTGGCAGATAGCGTTATCATGGGGAAAGTACAGATACTGAATAATTTGAATTAGTGATGAGACTGGAAAATGTTCAGATGCAATCATCCATTATATCATTGGAATTCCCTCAGAAAAAATATGGATCTATTAGGACTGCCTTACAAGGCTTGGGACCATTTAAATACTTTCTAAACCGGTTTGATATTAGAACAAAACAACAACAAAACTGATGTATCAAATTTCACCACTAGATGACAAACTTTTTTGGTACAGTACGGGCCAAAACAGGAGGGGGATAGTGAAAGAAAAAAATTAAATATAGAAAGTCAGTGTTGTAGTCAGTTTAAACGACAGCACAGGTCTTCCAATATGGAGTCCTTGATGTGGAAATGAAGCCGTTGCAGGAGTTTTTGGACTGTAAGGTGAGGATAAGTAGGTTAATAACATAACTATTATTGAAAAAGCTCCAACTGAAATGTCCCTGTGTGATTTGAAAATAAGAGAGCGTTGCCAACGCTTGGTGCACTTGACGAAGAGACAGTGTGAAAGCAAACCCGATCGAATGGGGAAAAAAATAATAATTTGTGGCAACTTCTCCCCAGAACTCCACCAACTTCACCGATTTCAGCTGCTCCTATTTTGGAGAAAATATAGATGGATGGTCTGTTGCTAGTAGCCATCAATTAGAAGGGAATAGTTCACCTCAAAGCTGGTTTAACAGCAGCTTGCAAACTCCCGCTGCTCTTTGACATAGATGCAGCTCTTAGTTTTGACATCCTGATGAAAAAGTTAAAACATTTGAGAAAGAAAGAACTAAATTGCACACTCGAGTAGAAAGCTTTCCAAAAATGTTTATGAAGAGAAAGTACATGAGAACCTAATCTTTATATTTGATCTTCTTTTGCTTCTTACAACAAAGCATTTTCAGTGGTCTCCTGCAGGAGAGAAGGAGAAAGAACCTCTGCTATCAGCACCATTCGTGTCCCCCTGGGTTTGTTATTGTTTGTTGAGCGTTGCAGTTATATTTGCAGATGATAACACCAGGGGACTCATTTAAAAGAAGGAGAGCAAAGGTGGCACACTGACAAACAGACAAAAGACAGAAAGTGATAATGCACAAAAATTTCCAGAGGTGCACGTGCATCTCCTAGACCTGTTGCTCCTCTTCTTTTCTTCCTCTTACCACAAAACCAGGCAAATGTTTCAAAGCGTTTTTTTTTTTTTTTTTTTAAAACCAGTTTTTGGACGTTGCAGTGGTCAGCAGTTTCACTCTCAACTGTTCGGGGCAGCATGGCTCAGAGGTAGAGCGGCTGTCTAGCAACCGAAGGGTCGCTGGTTGTGATCCTCTCTTCCCCTGGTGACCATGTCCAAGTATCCTTGGGCAAGATACTGAATTGCTCCGAATGGCCCTGTGACGGACTGGCAACCCATCCAGGGTGAACCCCGCCTCTCGCCAATGTCTGCTGGGATAGGCTCCAGCCCCACACACACATGACCCTTAACAGATAAGCTGTATAAAAAATGGATGGATGGATCATCATAAATGTTACAAGTGTATATACTCTCACATGTTTGCAAACACAGATTACTTTCTGCAATTACTTTGTACCCCATAAATATGTGCTACAGTACATTGTTATTGCGCGTGTGTAATTATTTACCTCCCTTGCTATGCCATTCATTCACTCAAAAAAAAAAAAGAGAAAACAGCACTGACATTTTAATGAATCCGTTTGGACACAGTGCCGATCCATCTGTGTTGCTGGCTGAGCTGATCTCTAATCAGCGGTCATGCTGAGCTGCTGCATATCTGTATATCCTTCTCCGTCAGCTGAGTTGTTCCTCCAGTAAGTGTTGATGTGTTGTAGCTGCGAGCTCTACCAGCAGGGTAGGTCTGTCTGCAGGTGTGACTGTGATCAGAGCCCAGTGTGCCGCATAATCACTTCCTGCTGGGGGATGTTGGAGGTTAGGAGGGAAAGCGCTGCTGCTGCTGCAACAGCAAGCATGCAATATAAATGAAGAGGATGGAGATAAAACAGTAATATTCAGTGATGAGTGTCAGAATTAGTTTCATTTTAATAAAACCCCAGGGAAAAGCTGAAAGCGACAATTCCACAGAGGGGAGACACAAAAAAAAAAAAACGAGACAGATCGCCAATCTCTCTCCTTTAATGAGGGAAGTAATTGGCTTTCAGTGGACATTATTGTATTAAAAGCTCAGCATTGTTCTGCATTGACATACACTAATGACCAAATCACAGTGAGTTTGATCGAAGTTTTGACTGAGAAACTGTCTGTCTTGTGAGATCAACATTCATTCAATGAACTGATCAAATAGAAGGAATATGAAATCCAACACGCCCTGTGCCCGTTTATTTTTTCCACGAAATAATTAAAATATGCTGTGTCAAAGAGATTCTGCCTTACTTAACTAAGATAGTAGGAAATTAGAATGTTGATGTTGGATCTCAGGCGACATTCACTCCTTTTATTAAACAAAAATAGTAGCTGGATTTAACCTGGGTTACGCAAGCTAAAAGTCTTGTTTTGACACTGAATGTAGTCCAAAAGACAAATCTCTACTAGTTTGTGGCAAGACATTGTAATCCAGGTTGGAGTGAGCAAGAGGAAGTAAATAAGCTTCCGCCGATAACCAAAAGCATATCTCAAATATTAAGTGGTCTCCTGAGAAGACAGCGAAGAGTTTTGACTTAGACATGGTGTGGTCCCGCTGTAGAACAGACAGGGCTCCAGACACACTGTCATCTTTGCTTCTCAAACCAAACAACAGCTGCTTTAATCTGTTCAGAAGATTGAAGAATACTCCTCAAATCTGATCTTATGTCAGTTCTGACAGTGAATATTGAGAAAGCCAACTGGCAAATACATTGCAGGCCTTTTATTCTGCATGATGCGCGCTGTCCTCCGCAGGCAGACAGATAAAGAAGTGTTGTACTCATTCAAGTATTTTTTTCCTAAAAATATTGTGTCACCTTTATTGCTCCTTCCTTTATGTGTATGGCCTTAATTATGGATGACAAGCTGTTACTTGTCATACACTAATATGGTACACAAGTTCATATCCGTTCTCCACCTACTTAGGTGTTTAGTCTGTGTGTATGGTAGTCGTTATATAGATTTCATTCTGTCTGTTTTCCCCTGGGAGATTCTCCACAAGAGTCCTGCCACCATCTGACAGCACAGAGGAGGTGTGTGTGTGTGTGTGTGTGTGTGTGTGTGCACGTGCGTGTGTCTTGTGTAAGTCCCAGCACTACATTGTCACCCAATTATCTACTTACAAGACAGTCCAAGTTAATAAATGTTTCATGCGATCACTTTGTTTGACAGGAAAGTGCAGGAGGACAATGTAAACAGTCTGACACCTATATAAGATATAGTGTCTGACCAGCAGTAACATAAGGTGCAGCAAATAACAATCCTTTGGAGCTGTTGAATACATCGCACCAAACATCAGCTTTTGTACATCTAATGGACACAAGGCTTTTCACACTTGTTCTCATATTAGCCAAAAATGATCTAAATCAATGTCATTTTCTCATTTGTCTCCAGCATTAGTTTAATTGAGCCGCTCAGCAACAAGATTGTAAAATTACGTAGGAAAAAAAATGTAATGCAAGTATGATTATAATGTATAATTGATGCTTTATGTATCCCACTTTTTATATTTCAGTTCTGCAGCTCATATTATTGAACTTTTTTTTTAAATTAGAGAATAACGGCGTTATTTGTCCAGCCGGCAACTTTAATGTTTTTGGTTCACGCTCACTGCTTTCATTGTGTTGTTTTCTGCTCTGTGTGCAACCCCCTCAGCAGCAGCAAACCACCAACAGGCACAGTTGGTGACCAGCTGGAGAACATAGTGGATAATGTAGAAGCTAAACAGCCAGATTTTATTTTATTTTTTCCTCTGGAGAAAATAGAGGCTAGAATTTGAAGGAAAAGAGACTGAATATCGGACGTTAATTCACCAGGTGCACAGAAACACAACTAGTGAAAGGTTATGCTGTGCTGTAATTTCCAATTATGGACTAAATTCTGCCCTCTTTCCAGATTAGTCATGCTAGACGGCAGGGCTGCTTTCTTTCCCCATGCGGTTCTATTTTTTTCCCCTTAAAGTACTCGCACAATATTTGATAACAAAACAAAACAAAACAAAAGAGTATCCAGAAGCTACGATCATTAGCTTTTGTATATTTAATGGACAAGTACAAATCCACATCCTCTTTTTAACATTATTAGAGACTCCAAACATCTTCTACCGAAATCCACTCTGGTCTCTTAAATGAAGCTAAAAAAAAAAAAAGAGAGAACTTATGAAGCTGAGCTCTTAAATCACCAAAAATGACACTGTTGGCTTGAGAAAATTATTCCAACTTAAAACCCACAGGGGTACAGAGCGGGAGGTTGAATTTTTCAGGGGGTACGGTGATCACTGCTGTTGAGCGCTGGGAGAAGCAATTATGAAAACTGGGGGCTGAAGATGCCTGCTTCACTCCAGACTTGTAATAGAAATAAAAACATATGAGCTCTCTCACATCTGATGGTTTTGCTCCTTCCCGTGGCCGACTATTGGCTGAGGAGGATTGACGCACTTGATGGGGGCTCAGGCACTGGATCTTTCTGTGTGCAGTTTGTATGTTCTCCCTGTTCCTGCGTGGGTTCTCTTCGGGTCCAAAGACATACAAATGGGGACTAGGTTAATACAATACTCTAAATAGACCGTAGGCGTGGCCGTGAGTGTGAATGGTTGTCTATCTATATATGTTGGCCGTGCGATGGACCGGCGACCCGTCTAGGCTGTACCCTGCCTCTTGCCCAAAAAGTATTATGAAGTATGCAGTTTTAAGGAGGTTTCATTTGCCTTCGCTGTTCAGAAGATCTATCCACTGTGTGTAAATAAACAGCAGTTTGTTATCAAGTTTACAATATTGTTGTTCCTCCAATGACAAGACTAAATGCATCTTTGCAGTTGACATCCATCATGTGTATCTCTGTAAAAGTCCTCCAACACCATCCATCACAACTTGGTCTTTGTATGGTCTTCTTGTAATTGTTTTATGTTTTACAATGTGAAGGCCATGGTTGTCTTTGTAACACTGCTATATTTTATTTGAAGAGTGTCACAACAAAGCAGTTCTATGCAAATGTGTCTTATGTAGGACAGCACCCTGCAGCCCTTAGTTTAAATGAAGGCTGCATCCTCACATGACGTGAACTTGTGACACTGTGAAGTCAGTGTTCTTGTCAGCCAGAGGGATGATGTGTGTCCTCCCTGTCCAGTCCTTCATCCTCTCCTCTCATATCTTTCCATGTCTCCTATATAGCTGATCCAGAGCTGGGCATAGCTGTCCTCTCTCCCAGCCTGTCTTCTGTCAGAGCCAGAGGGCTGGAGCTGCTCCCTTGAGTCCTGTCAGTAGTTGGACCTCAGCTCTATCAGCCTTTTTTTTTTTTCACCAACAGACTTGCCAATCTATGCAACCACACACAGACTAACCTTCGTCTTCTGTCCTTCAAACCAGGGCAAAGCATCAACTTGAGTCATTGGAATTGTCATTGACTGTCCTGCTGTCTTGTTCAACCGATGAATCAAGCTTTCTGAGTCAGTACAGCGGTTCGGTTAAATTCTGCTGCCAGTAAACATTGTTTGCTGAATAAGAAAAGCTCAGAAGGTTTGAGTTGAATCACAAAATAAGTCTTTATGAACATAATAAGTCATGCCCAGGGACTGAAGAGCTTGTGTCTCTTGACTAAATTGTCTGCCATCTCTCACTCTCTCCTCTGATGCGTCTGAAGAGGCCAGCAAGATCCATCATCCACCACCAGTAATCATTAGATTAGGTTTTCCATCTTCACTGTCCATCACATCTTTCAATTTGAGGAAGTCTTTCTGCAGCCTCTTAGCTGTACTACACAAAAGCTCTTGTGATTTTGCAAAAGAATGCTTTCTTTTTCTTACTTTACCTTGGATCTGGAAGTAGCTGTTGTTGTAAGACTTTGTTATTTTGATGTTGAAGCATGAGGATATAAAAGAATTTTGGTTGCCGGTACAGACGAATTTTTAAAAATCTTTCGGGGTTATTGGTCAGTCCAGGATTCCTTCAAATTGGACCTGTGTCCTTCAAGTATATTCAAAAGGCCAAAAGGTCAACTTGATATTATCAGGACCTGCCCATAAACTCTCTTGGCCGTTCTTTAATGCAGTAACTAGGAGACAGGAAGGCTTTATTTCACACCTTTTACTAAGACTTCAACACACACTTGTAAACTACAACTTGCTTATATTTACACTTCAAAAACTGTAAACGTGGTGTTAATTTTTTTAATCTGATCTTGCTTTACAAGTCTCATAAACTTTCAGGGCTTGTTTACGCTCAAAAATCCCATCGGTTTACACTTTAAGGAACCCATGCCGATGCTAACTCCTCCAAAATGATGTCATCCCTGCAGCACTGTACTGCGGCCATTTAGTGCATGTGGTGTTTGCTCTCCTCCTCACCCCCATCCTCATGTACAATTCATTATTATTTCCCACCTCATCATCTGCTCCCACAATGTTTCAATAATAGGTGGGAGATGTAATGTTGTTGTGATATTGCTTTGTGCCCTGGGATGTGGTATGCATAAGAGTACACATTATGTACACAGCCATATAGGGACTCTGTTAGTGTCTTCACACATTAAGCATATTTATAACTCCAGTTTTTATCTTATAGTGAACTGTGAGTGTAACCAGCTACACCTTTTTTCAATTAAACTACTAACACAGTGCCTCTTTGGAATGGGGGAATGACTGCCTATACCTGACGCTGGGGCTGGCCTCACTTAATAATAACATGGGAATTTGAGATTAATTAGTTGCTTGCTTTGACATCACCAGCACAGCAGTGAAGGAGTCGAGTTTTCAGTCCTTGTAGTTATTCCCTCCACCTCCTCTCTCCATGTACACCTCAGAGGGCCAATCACAGATTCATCAAAGCATAGTACATGTGTATTTACATACAATTAAGGTTGTTTTTATTCATTTTTCACTAACTGTACTAAGTAGAAAACATTATGCAATAGTGGTTTCAACATGATGCGTCTAATCAAGCTGCAGTCACCATGGAGAGTTGAATCAGCAGCCTGTTGCTCGGCAATGTACAGTAAATAGACCCCGACATTACGCTCAGGCGCTCAAATTCTGCCTGTCATCTTGTCATCTTTCATCTCCGACTGCTTTGATCACGACATAAATATATACATGGCATCAATGCGTTCCAGAACCTTCTCTGTCATCTCAGAGCTTTTGAGGTTTCAGAGAATCTCTTTCTAAAACCTCAGGCTGTCATCTCAGTTATTCTGGCTGTCATCTCAGACCACCTTAGAACCCAGACTTCATACTCAACACTTCATCACGGCTGCAACTGCGAAACACGCACCGGGTTTTACATCAATCAAACATACATACATGTAGATGGAAAAGAGCGTAGAGAACATGTGCTCAGGGGTCAGAAATGTGGTCTAAGTCGGGATAGAGAACAGCAATAACTTAATTTACCTACATTCACAGCATGCAGCACATGTCAGTGAGTGTATGAAACTCGATGTCTGACGCATTTAACAACCAACCAGTGCGGGTTATCCACCTATCTAGTTTTGATCATGGGGGAAGGGGTTTTGAGGCTCAGTTAGGGCTACCCTGTGTGTGTTTTCACTGCCTCAAAGAAATAGCAACTCTTCATGTTGTTTTGCCCAGGGATGTTTTGGCACATAAATGGCCTCATGAGAAGATTGCACTGATGCAACACGCACATGCACACACATCGTAAGTGTTCTTCTCAGTTAGTGATCAACGTGGAACCACTCGACCTGGAAATATGAAAAATGTCCACAGAAATGACCATAAACCTCTCATTCCTATCTATCATTCCACCAAAAACAATGGTGCTGCAAAAAATGACATAGTAGCACTGTGAAAGCCATGTTAACAGAACATCAATTGGGATCCTTAGGAAGCCGCCAGGAATCAGCTGGTTTATCGACATAATTCGGTGGGTGAAGGTTTTTATTGGGTTTTATTTTCCACTGAAACTGAAATTATCGATTGCAAACGAATGTTTTATGACAGGTCAAAGTCTGGTTTAATTTTAAGGGTTAAACTAACTATCCTCTGGTCTAAATCTAGTCCAGCCATATCCACGACCAGATGACAGTATTTTTCAGAAATCCTTAACATCAGCAGACAGCAAAAAGATGACTAAGTGAAAGTAAGTCACAGATATATAAAGATAAATGGTTTTTTGTGCCTCTTCTTTGCAGCAGTTTCAAGTAAACTTACATCCAGCGTGATGAGGAATTGCAAAAAGCTGTAAAGTTTGGTGTCAGATACCCTGGAGTTTCTCGTAGGATATTGACTGGCTACAATAACTCAGATCCTACTTTATTGTACAACTATGGCACTCACCTCCCAATTTTATCTAGAAAAAAAAAATTGTTTTTCCTCTCTGTCGAGTAAACCCCTGATAGATGTCTGGCCATGACAGCCGACAGTACGTATCCAAAGCGTCGCGGCAGAACCTTTTTAACTTTATTAAACTGTCAAGACGTCACTTTATATTATGCAGCTCAGAAATTCAGAGTTTGAACATGAAGTCTGTACAAGAGAGGACGCTCATTCTTTCATTCTGGGTTCATTCCTTCTGTCTGCAGCGGCTCTTTTTCACATCATCATTGAAAACTGAATCATAGCATTAGTCATGTTTAGTATCTGACAAAATTATACACCAAGCAGCCACAGCAGGCATTTAGCATTTTATGGAGCCACGATTATCCAAGGAATGATGCATTTGATGCGATATTAGTGTGGAAGTAGTAAATGTGAGGGCTGATAGGGAAATAGCTCTTTCGTTAGCATTGCATTGATGTTAATTTGTTGTCTGTGGGAATGAGGGTAAATTAAACTTTAAGTGCTAATCTTCATTTGGCATTAAAACTTTATAGAACAGCTAACTGGCCCCTGGGAGCTTCGTTTAATGTGAAGAATATATTTCATCCATAATCAGAAACAGAGAAGCCAACTGTTGCAGGTTGCTGACGCAAATATTTACTGGATCTCTCTCATGGTCTCTTGGCTCCTTGAAAGAAAATTCAAAGGTCATCGGTTTCAGAGTGTTGTGAGTGTGAGACACTCTTGTACTTTATGATGCTGCTTTCCTCCTCTGTGTGTGTGTGTGTGTGTGTGTGTGTGTGTGTGTGTGTGTGTGTGTGACTTCCCTATTCTTGTTTTTGTTATTGTGGACAGACTGTGAGCAGGTGAAGCCCAACTGTTCGATTGGGAGCAACATAATTGGCCTTTAAATAACATCCATTTAGAGACCTTTCTTCCCTCTCTCACTTGGCTGTAATTCTTGCTGGTTCCAGGTTGCCCAGTTACATGTTCTTTAAACCTTTGTGTGTGTGTGTGTGTGTGTGTGTGTGTGTGTGTGTGTTTAAGCCATGGTGCGTGTGTGTGCGTGTGTGTGTGTGTTTAAGCCATGGTGCTCATGTTCCCTTCAGACTGTCGCCCGTCTGAAATCAGACATGTTTGTTCTACATGGGAAAATGTTAAAACAATGTTCAAATTAGTTGCTTTCTAGAAATTAAATTTTTAATTCTAAACATCATCTTCTCTTCCTGATCTCTCTCAGCCTCATTATCTGTCGTTCCTCTTTTCTGCTTTATGAAAAACACAGCAAATAATGTTCACGTCTAAATTAGTCGGCTCTCATTTTGTTGGGAACATAATTATACCTGAACTATTCTTTTTTAACTGAATGCGAAATATTGAATTCAGCAAGAAACACTACACAGTACTTTTTTTTTCTGCCCAGGTATGACAAAGAACTCATAGCACTCGGTAAAGGTTATTTCATACAGAAAAAAAGATAAATGCAAACTGTATGGAGTATTTAATGGCTTCATGTACAGAGCTCCGGTATTGTGAAATCTCACTGACATACTGGGTTCTGTTAATGGGTTACGTTGATAGTTAATTCTCACCTTTTTAAAGACTCTGTATCAACTACCACAGCTCTTGACTAGCAACCCCACGCTGGGAGCAGTAATGGAAATACGTCGTCTCCGTCCCAACGTCTCCACAGACAGCATTGTTTACCCTTTAACAGCGCAGCTACAAACTTGTTTGGCTTCAAGCCTAAATGGAAATGACTAAGTTTTAATATATGTCATCTGCCAATACATGCGCATGTGGGAGGGTGAGAGTTAACAGAATTAGCTTATTCTGAAGTCATTAATGTAGTTTTAAACAGTTTTAAATCAGCATAGACATTGTTTGAGTTCATGAATTGATTTCAGCCATAAAGGATTTGTTTTATTTTTAATTTTTTTTTTTTGCAAGGTTCATCCTCATCCACATCGAGGGTCTCAGCAGAGGAATTAGAACAAATCCTCTCAAGGCAATTTCAGATTTATGATTCTGCTCTTTTATAAAATAAACTCTGATAGACTGAGTGAAATATAGGTTCCCTTGTTTCCACTGGAGGATCACGTTTGAATAAAATGTTTCATATTTATAAACCCTTAAGTGCCGTAACATCTGCTTCTCGACTACAGTTTATGGTCGTATGAAAACATTTATTGTCTTCATTCACTTAATGTTAAGCAGAGAACTAAAAGAGCAGTGGTTCCATTTCTCCTGTCCCTCACAAAGATGGCCACATGTCCTGTCTTGAGCATAAAAGGAGCAGAAGGCGAGCAAAGTGCATTTTGATGTTCAGAGGGAAAGTGGGGTGAATTCTGTTTCATCCCCAGACTATATCAAACTACAGTAGGTCTCCTCTGTTGCTGCTCTTTTCTCCTCCTGTCTGCTGCAGACATTCGTCCAAGTGAATGGAATAATTGGTCCCAAAGAAATAAGCCATTCATAAATCATTGTATGTCACTTCATGTAGCCCTTGTGCTTGTTTCCTCACGTGCGGGAGAGTCTGGTTGCAGGCATGTGTAGAGCTGCACATGGTAACACATCAGTACACGTGGCTGATGTCGGCTGTGGTGCTGAAATGTGAAGCACTGATACCTAAATGAATTCAAATCAAAGTTACAATCAATTTTTCTTTGCACAACTACGGTGACGAATCCCTGGTTCTGCTGCTCATCATTCATCTCCGCGACACGTCCCGCTGTGGTCGTCTTGATAGAAGTGGGAACTTTTATTCAACTTTGTCCTGCAGCAGTCATCAGCGTGATGGATGGACATGAACGAGGCTGCTGAGCCCACACTATGCCATCTAACTGCACCGAACCAGCGGCCTAAAAAAAAGAAAGGAAGAAATGAAACAACACTGTCACATCAGTTTAGAAAGTCAGCCTGGATAAACAGATGTGCAGGGGGAACTGTAGTGAGCACTGCCGCCGCACTGTCTCTGTCCATGGTGCTGAGTCACAGGAAGCAGGATTCTACCGATTCCTCTGCTAGGTTTACTGAGGGAACAGAGTATGTATGACAATGCTAAATATCAGTAGATTCTCATTTGGGATGTACCATAGCTCATCGTGGGTATCAGCAAGTATTGGTCATTTTTGGGATAGTATCCGTCCAGTGGCTGATATTCATAACGGCTAGATCCGGCTGGCGTCTTTATTTACTTGTTTTCAGACATGAAAACACAATAGGACATTTTTGATTGGTAGGATTTTCAAAATGCTTTGGAAACAAAGTAAAACACTACTTTTTCACATTTTTTTCAGCATGTAAATTAAAAAAAAATCTCAATCTTCTGAATAAATACAGACACTGGTAAACATCTGCTACATCGGCCTGTCACGGGGCGATCACAGGCCTATTGTACGATTGTACAGTATTTCTTTACTGCACATAAAATTCAGAAATGCAGAACATACACGTTGATGTTTATTGTACTATTTATCTGATAGTTTGTGGGCAGTTGACTGAAAGTAAGAGGTACTAATGTCTACTGGCTATTTTAATTTGGTCTTTATTTGAATGGTTACATATGACAATGGGAAATGTTATTTTTAATAAAATGAGTTATTTGTTTAAGAAATCAACCTTGTACTTTTACACAGTCACACATGAATACAATTGGTGCACAAAGAACATAGAAAGGGTCAATTTTCAGTCCAGCACTAAAAATGACATCTGGATTTACACATTGGTCATTGTGTTGTTGTTTTTTTCTGCTCTTAAACTGGTTTTGTTCCACAACCCTTCCTGCAAACTATGTCTTTCCATGCTTTGTACTCGTGTCATGATATTGAGGCAAGCAGTTCAGCAGCAGGTCAAAGCTGGTTTCATTGTGTGTGCTCGGTGGTGCTTCTATACTCACTCCAGCAGCTCTGATATTGTCTGGTAGAGTCATGAATAATGGATGGAAGCATGCAGTCAGTATGTCAAGACGGAAATCATTTACAGCCTGTCCATCTGACCTGTGGTCTTCGCAGGTCTTGACTTGTTGCTGAGAACCAACGGTTTCATCTCCTGTGATAGGAAACTTTATTTTTCATCGCTTGTACAAGCTGCCGTCCAACTGACGCTTTCCAATAACAGCTGTGGCCGAAAACACGTCTCAGAAAAGCATAACTGAATATGAGATGTCATCAATACAAACGCAATGACGGAATTCCCAATCAACCAAGGAGTGTACTTACACCAGCAATCTGTTTTTCACACATTGCAATTACAATAATTGGTTCTTATGAATGTTAAAGACAAAAACGGGGACATTAAATCTCGCTTTGGTAGAGATCATCATTGTGTTTTACAGTCTCATCACCACAGAGGCTTCCGTTGACATGCTGTGTCTTTTAACAAGGTTGTTTGGTACTTAATTCACGTTTTTTTTGTTTTTTTTTAGTGACTTTCATTGATCAAATTAAAAAAAGAATCTTCGTATTTCAAATTAAGTTTATAGGGGATAATTAAAAGTAACAAAGGGGGATAATTAAAAGTAAAAAAAAAAAGTAACTGTTACCAATAAACACCGGAAATAACTAAGTTGCAGTTATTTTGTTTATCGCTGTCATTCTATTAATTATTAAGACTCCCAGTAGGAGCTCTCCCCGGGCTCCCCTCAACCCATTTTCACTATGGTTACACAAGCACATACTCTTTAACATCCCAGACTGATAAATATGCTGCATTTCTGCAGAAAAGGCAAGAGGGCAGCGAATCACGCCTCGGAGCCATGGCTGAAAAGTAGACGTGAAATTAAACCAGATAAGAAGCAGCAGAGGCCACGTGCACTTTTATTACAGTCTTTCAAATGAAGCCAGTTACAGAGCGCGTGGATACAACAGCTAACGCTTCCCAGTTCCCTCTGTCATCTGATATATTTGACAGTAAAGTCGAACGGGATGCAGGAGTTTTTAAGGTGAAGCGGTGTATTACTACAATCTACCAAGTGCTTTAGGTGGGTGATGGCAGTTTTTTGTTTTTTTTTCCCCAAGTCGAACAAATTATTTCATTAAAAAAAACATGAACATACCAGGGGAGAATGTAAGCTATCTTTATGAACAGCAAAGTAAGCTCATCTTTTTTGATCCAGTTAACCTAGTCTAAGAAAAGTGTTTTTGTTAGCTTACTAAATCGGTGATATATCTATATAAAGATATTCTCTAAAGTTTCAGCTGCATTGCATTATCAAAGTGACTTTAGTGGTTTAAAAGTTTGCGTTATTTACATGTTTTATGGTAATTGAGGCATTTGGTAATGTTTGTTTTTGTTTTTTTTTCCCTGCATTTAACCTCTGCTGCCTATTTGTTGTTAATGTCTCTGTTTTTCTCCCGGCGGCTACTCACCACAAATTTGAAATTTGGATAAAGTTATTAATCTCCTCAGCTGGATTTTTATGAAAGCAGTGAGGTTGAGTGCTTAGCTTCAGGCCACAGTAGCAGCAGGAGCCTCGATCATAAATCATTATGTACTGTCCTCACTGACATGTTGAAACATTCGACCAGACAGCCAGACAAAGTCTTGTTTGTAATATTACCTCCTTATTTACAGAGTGATGAATTCATGAGGAAAAAACTGGGAAGGAAACACAAAAGGTAACATAATTCACACAGTCCTAAATAAGTTCCATTCAACAAAGAAATTGATCATAAACCCAATATCCAACTGTTTTCCCATCCATCACCTGTAGTAATGAACGTAAGCCACACAAATGCTAAAACAGCACTTCAGCTATCATCAATATCACTCTTAAACGCAGTATCAAAATAGGCAGTTATGCAATACAATTGACGGTACTGCCTGGCTATCATTCACTGTATTACCAACACCAGCCTGCTTGTGTCAATCAATTCAGAAATCACATGTGGTCGCACAAAACAAACAAACTCAAGCGGCAAAGTTGGCCAACCATAAAAGAAAAAGGAAGGAGGAATCACAGTCATCCTGCTGCTGGAGAACGACTGGATTGTCCTGCAGATGTTCCAGACATCTGAGGTTCTGCCTCAGTACCTACCTTAAACTTGACCATATGCTCAATGTACTTCCGACTTCCTATTCACACAGGTAGTAATTTAATTTTAAAGAAGCAGGAAAAAAGAAACAAAGAGATAACTGTTACCTGAAGAAAGCTGATGTGTGATTGATGTGTGTTGATTATAGCAACAGATCAGCCGTACAAGATGTGTTTCCAGCTCTCTGATACAACACATATTTTGCGTGGTCAGATTTGATGTAGGTACCACAAAATTGGGTTAGGTTATGGAAAAGATCATGGTCTGGTTTCACCAGGAGCAGGAAGCCTGCAATCACCACTGGCAACATAAATATCTACTTGTCCTGCTGCAGCTGCACTCTATCACAACCACCCCCCCCCCCCCGCTTCAGTGTCTCAAGGGAATCTAGTCGAAGCAGTTACCAACATTCAAATCTGCTTTCTCCACTCAACATGAGTGTCAACATTAGTCTCTTCTCAGCCATAAATGTGAGTTGCCTCATCTATCACTTTATCCACTGCTGCCTCCACCTCTGTATATGGGTGTTGCTTCTCTTATTTTGATGTTGTGGGATTTCCAATGCGAGCGGCACGGTGATGCAGTGGTTAGCATTGTTGCCTCACAGCAAGAAGGTTCCGGATTCTCGTCAAGTCAAGTCAAGTCAATTTTATTTGTATAGCGCCAAATCACAACAAAAGTTATCTCATGACACTTTACAAGTAGAGCAGGTCTAGTACCACACTCCTTCAATGAGTTTACACCCAACAATTCTCCATGAGCAAGCACATCCTGCAACAGCGGCGACGAAAACCTTCCTTTTAACAGGCAGGAATGTCGAGCAGATCCAGACTCAATGGGGACGGCCTTCTGCTTCGACCGGTTGGGGGGAAAGAGAGCAGGAGAGTGGGGCAGAGATAAAGACAGATAATGGAGGAAGACAGATATGCAGAAGGAAAGAGTGGGACAGAGATAAAGAGAGAGAGAGAGAAAGGGAAGAGACTGATGGACAGACGGGGACGTGAGCAGGTGGAGCTATGGGTGGCAGCTTGAGCCTCTTCAGGTCTGCAACCTCCTCCAGCAGCACCTGGGATCTGGGATGAGGGGAACCCGAAGGCTCCGGAGAAGAAGACAAGTTAGTAATACGTATGAGTATGATTTATGTATGACACATATAGGAGGACAGAGAGGAGTAGAGAGAAGCCCAGAGCATCATGGGAGATCCCAGGCAGCCTGAGCCTATAGCAGCATATCTAAGGGCCAGAGGGCCAGCCTAAGCAGCCCTAACTATAAGCCTGATCAAAAAGGAAGGTCTTTAGTCTGCTCTTAAAGGTCAAGAGGGTGTCTGCATCCCGGACCAAAACTGGGAGACGGTTCCACAGGAGGGGAGCCTGATAGCTGAAGGCTCTGGCTCCCATTCTACTTTAAGAAACTCTAGGAACCACCAGTAACCCTGCATCCTGGGAGCGAAGGGTTCTAGCTGGATAATAGGGGACTAGGAGCTCTGTCAGGTATGAAGGAGCCTGACTGTTGAGGACTTTGTATGTTAGAAGGAGAATTTTGAAATCTATTCTAAATTTGACAGGGAGCCAATGCAGAGAAGCCAGTACAGGAGAGATATGATCTCTTCTACTAGTTCTCGTCAACACGCGGGCAGCAGCATTTTGGACCAGCTGGAGAGTCTTTAGGGACCTACTGGTGCAGCCTGATAGGAGGGATGCAGTAATCCAGCCTGGAAGTGACAAAGACATGGACTAATTTTTTTCTTTTTCAGACAGGATGTGTCTGATCTTAGCAATGTTTGGTAAATGAAAGAAAGCAGTCCTAGAAATTTGCTTAATGTGGGCATTAAAGGACAGATCCTGATCGAAAGGAACTCCTAGGTTCCTTACGGTCGTGCAGGGGGCCAAGGTAATACCTTCCAGGGTACCTATCTCAGTAGATAGGGTGTCTCTAAGGTGTTTTGGGCCCAGGACAATGACTGCAGTTTCGTCAGAGTTTAATAAAAGGAAATTATGTGTCATCCAAGTTTTTATCTCCTTTAGACAGGCCTCCAGTTTAGTCAGCTGATTTGTTTCATGTGGATGCATTGATAAGTACAGCTGTGTGTCATCAGCATAGCAGTGAACATTAATTGAGTGTTTCCTAGCAATGTGACCGAGAGGAAGCAGATAAACGGTGAATAGGACTGGTCCAAGCACAGAGCCTTGTGGAACACCATAAGTGACTGCAGTGATTTCCGAGGGTTTGTCATTAGTTAGTATGAACTAAGATCGACCCAGTAAATATGACCTGAACCAGTTTAGTGCAGTTCCTTTAATGCCTAAGACATGTTCCAGTCTCTGTAGAAGGATATGGTGTTCAATGGTATCAAAAGCTGCGCTAAGATCTAATAAGACCAGCACAGAGACCAGTCCCTCATCTGATGCTAGTAGGAGGTCATTGGTAACTTTGACTAGTGCTGTTTCTGTGCTATGATGAATCCTAAAACCTGACTGGAAATCCTCTAATAAGTTGTTGCTGTGGAGAAAGTCACACAGCTGTTTAGCAACTGCCTTCTCCAGAATTTTGGAGAGAAATGGAAGATTTGATATCGGTCTGTAGTTGGCCAAAACTTCTTGATCCAGGGTTGCTTTTTTGAGAAGGGGTCTAATTACTGCCACTTTCAAGGACTGTGGGACGTAACCAGATAACAGCGACACATTGATCATGTCTAAGAGGGAGGTGCTAACGAGGGGTAGAGAGCTTCTAGTCCCGGCTCGAGTATGGGATTTTTCTGGGTGGAGTTTGCATGTTCTCCTGTTTCTGCGTGGGTTCTCTCCAGGTACAGTACTCCGGTTTCCTTACACAGTCCAAAGACATGAAAATGGGGATGAGGCTGATTGGATACTCTAAATTGACTGTAGGTGTGACTGTGAGTGTGAATGGTTGTCTGTTTATATGTGTTGGCCCTGTGATGGACTGGCGACCTGTCCAGGGTGAACCCCGCCTCTCGCCCGAAAGCTGCTGGGATAGGCTCCAGCCCCTCTGGGACCCTGAACAGGATAAATGGTAGAAAATGAATGGATGGATGGATTTCCAGTGCCTTTGTTGTCATTATTACTTCTGCCACTGGATGACATCATTCACTTTTGATTATGGATCATTTTCAACATAAGAATAAACTATATCGGTCTGTTTTGAAAACAGCTGCATGCTGCTTCAGGAAGAATGATTGATGAAAGCACTGAGACTGAAACATACAGGTTTCATGTCTGTTCTGTAAAACCCCAAAAAGTGTGCTAAAATAGAACTAGAAATGAATTTTTAATCACAGCCTCCTTTTCGCCAAAAAGACTCCAAACTGGACTTAGTCCACATTTGCTGTTTCAACATGTGGAGGAATTTCACTCAGCTGTACTCTGCTGTGACTGGGCCTTTGGGGGGATACGGTGACTGCGTCAAAGAGACCAGTCGGCTTGGAAACTTGTAGCCATTTCCTTTACTCAAATGCAGCCAGTTTGATTTGACAAACCACTCAAGCTCCTGTAGAGATGAGGAAAGAAACAGGATCCCGGCAGGCAGAAGAGGGCAATCTCATGCAGAAAAACTGAGACATTTTAATTAGCTGATGAAGGAAAAAAAATACCCCCTACATTTGTCTGCCAGAATGTAACAAATAATCAACCAGCTCATATCCCTGAATTACTCCTGCAAGTTCTGAATCATTTTGTGACTCATGAGCAGTATATTGACGTTGAAAATCCTGTGTTATATAACCTGGAATAACTATGAAATGTGAAAGTGGCAATTTTCAAGCCCGGGAAAAGTTTGTTGAAAAATAAATAGAGCCAAATCATTGTAGAAAATAACTTTTAAATCAAAGTTGATGTAGTTGAGTTCAGATAAACTGAGAAAAATGTCTTTTTGCTTGATTCTAGAATATTCAATACAAGTTAATGTTCTTTCAAAACACACACCTGGTCATTCATGTTAGTCGGATGTATAATAGTACATTTTGACATTGATCTCTTGGTTTATTTTCCATGATATTTAGTTGATGTCCAGTCATGAGTTGTTCTTAAATTCATGGAAAAGTTAAAAAAAAAAAAAAAAAAAGTCATGGAAATTTATTGGTAAAAATGAAAACTGATAACAGCAAACAAGGGCACATAACCAAAAATACAAACAGACAAACATCCCTCAATGCAGGAAATTGTGTCAGGGCTGCCGTGGAGCTCTTGGCTTCACGATGGACCCCGCTGGGATTTAATCATCCAACATGTCCTCCAATCCCCCTCTGATCTCACCCGGCCTGTTTCCTGTCCACTTGGCGCTATGAACCTTGGTGTCGGCTGGGTGAGCAGCTTATAGAGCGGTGAGAAGTGTGTAATGAGTGATCCGTGTGTAGGATCCTTCCATATCTGTAGTTCATATAGCATGCACCTCCATGTTTGCTGTTTTTTTTTTTTAGCTCTGCAGTCATTAGCGGCATTTAACAGAATTCAGCGGGGAGTGTGTATTTAATGTCTTAAAGGTAATAAAGCTCCCTGCTGTGAGTCACGTATTAATGAAGCAGCTGCTGAGACTGTTTACTACAAAATGCTCACCTCAGCTTCACTTCTGTGCTCAGGCGGTAATGAGGTTTTTCTCAGGATAAAATGTTACGATAAAGAGTGTAATACATTATTAAAGAATTAATCTAATGGCTGGGCTCCTTTAGAAAACTTAGTAGCTCTGCTGCAATTGAATACAGATAGGAATATTTCTGGGTGGGGGTGTGTGTGATGTGAATGTAAAAGGCTTGCTCTGCTGTTTTATTATTTCAGTCCAATGTTCCAATGAATCATGGACCGACTTGTATGTGTATGTATGCATTACCTCTTGCACAGCCCATAGAGTCAAAAATGTCTTCTCACAGCTAAGTGCACTTATTTTCAACTGACTGTGAGATGTGTTGGTCCCATTTTATGCGACACATGCAGAACCCCAGAGGTTTATATGTGGAATTAATTCCGATGCATCAATATGTCACGCCTCAGTCAGAGAGCTACAGAAAGATTCATAAAGATCCCGAGTGGAACTTGAACCCTATTCAAGTCAGACTGCAGATACGATTGAACTCAATATCTTCCTATCCAGCTAATTTGAGACAACTGTAATACACGCTTGTGGTGAATTAAAATAGGTGCCTTGGATGCACATGGAGCAAAATACACGCTTGTGGGCATAAATTTGACGCCATAGTGGAAACAGGAATACTTGGCTCAGTGGTTTGTTTAGTGGTTTCTTTTTTAACGGGGCAACAGAGTCCAGAGTTCTTCATAAGGTGCCGACTACACTATTGATAAAATGATCAGTTTGGGAGGGACTAAGGTTGACAACAGCGTCCTCTGTTATAACAGGACATGATGCTGAATTTAGTGCCAATAGGGCTTGAGTTCTGACATTCTGTCAGTGGGAAGTTAGTTTGAGCTCAAGTCGGTGCGGTTGCACAGAGTGACTGGGTGCTGCCGAAAGGTGATGCGAGTTGGACTCTGATTGTGGGTGGGGGGTCGGGTTGTTTATGTGCAAGTGTGTGGGTGGGGATGCTTTTGTGGACCTGTGCTTTGCAGACTTTGTCCTATTTTGCATATAGCTGATTCACTTCAACCACACAAATCCACCTTTTCACGATGGAAGGTTCCGCATGCCAGAAACCTCAAGGTGAAGAGAACTCATAAATAAGGAGGTAAAGGGGTATAGCAATCTTCTTTCTGGTCTTGGTGATCTTTTAGCATCATTGGTATAGTCAAGGTAATCCATTTTCACCACGCACTGTGAGACAAACAGCCTTTAATCTGTAATTAAAGTCTGAGATTATTTTAATCCATGTCTAAGAAAGCCATTTCAGTAAATCCTGGTTTAAAATGTGATTGTAAAACATCTAGAACAAGGGCTTAATCACTGTATGGGAAACCAAGCCCTCAAGCTATCTTGGTGTGAAACAAGATGTCATGGAAAGATTTCTCACCTTTCACCTGCTGTGCAATGTGCAGATTAATTAATTTTTTCTTTGAACCCTAACTAATCCAATATCTGCTTAATTTATGTGCCCCAATCCTGTCTTATGCTTGGGGTCTTTTTGGGGTCCAATTCTCGGCATTGCCATGAACCAAAAACAACCCAAATGGAAACTGTAATTACAACCTTTTGTTTAGCACACAATAGTCACAACTGTACAAGAACCCAGCAGTGTTTTCAACGTGCCTTGATGCTGGTTCTGAAAATACAATGGCCTGCTGAGAAATAAAATATGGCCAACTCTGAGAAACAGTAAAACAATAAAACACAGGATGTAATAAATCCATTAGTCAGGCGCTGGGCAGTTGAGGTGTCAGACACACAAACTACAAGCAAAAAACACTTTTCTTGAATCCCAGTTGTTTCTCAACTGTTGTCCCCATCACAACGGTCAGGATGCTGTGCAACTTCGTGATGGATGTCTGGTCTCACTTATTTATGACCTGGCCTTATTCCCAGGAAACAATAGGCCATTAAATTTGAGCTATTTGTAACAATTGATTCTCACTGGAAGGGAGTGAAATCATTCACCCGGTCAGAGCTACCTGCTTCCTAACAAAGACAGTGATGGCTGGTTATACAGACTGTAGGAGGATAAGGTCGTCCACGTTAATAACAGAGATATGAGAAACGATAGCAGATGAAGCGGCTTTAATACAAAAGCTGACAGACAACAAACATTGTTGTTCTTGATTCAGTTACAGCTCCCAGAAGCCTGAGGGGCTTTGATATGTTATTGTTTCAGCAACAAGCAGTGAAGGATAAAGGACTCAGATTTTCTGTCACTTTACAGGAAGATTCATAAACCAAAGCGGTGTATGCTACGCTTACCGTCAGCAGGGAAATGTGCTTTTATTGTTTGAAATATGAGAAGCAAATTTCCACCTGCCATGTTTGACATTTTATCTTGTTTCATTCACTGTGTAAAAGAAGTGAATAACATTTTTTGGCATCTTGACTTTTTGCAACTGTATGTGACCTTATTTTGACAAGCTAGTGAAGACAAGTGAGAGATATGACAGGGACAGGTAGGTAGCAACTAAAACATCATAATCCATCCATCCATTGTCTTTCGCCTATCCTGTTAAGGGTAACAGAAGCTTTCGGGCGAGGGGGGGGGTTCACCCTGGACGGGTCCCTAGTCCATCTCAGGGCCAACTTATGTAGACAGACAACCATTCGCTCTCACAGCCACGCTTACAGTCAATTTAGGGTATCCAATTAACCTCGTCCCCTCTTGATGTCTTTGGACTGTGGGAGGAAGCTGGAGTACCAGAGAGAACCCACGCAGGAACAGGGAGAACATGCAGACTCCACACAGAGAGATCCCGCGCCCGAGCCGGGGCTTGAACCTGGAACCTTCTTGCTGTGAGGAGACGGTGCTGACCACTGCACCACCGTGCCGCCAACATAATTTTTACTCAAAATATGTGAAAATGTTTTATCAAAGAGATTTGACACTCACGATTGAAAGCAACACGTTATAAACATGTCCACTGAGGCTATCGTAGGTCATTTTTCTCAAAGTCTTCCATATATTTTGACTTGGATTTTGGTAACTTCTGTACCAGCTTCCTTTTTCATACCTTAATGCTCAGGCAGTCCTTCCCTGTTTGGCTAAATCAAACCCTGGAGCACTGGTGGCAGGTGTGAACACAACAATCCACAGCTTGTCATCAGTTTGAGCCCTGCGATATGGTGGTCATAACATGGCGTTGTGTTCGTGAGTGACAGTTGCAGCATGTGCCCAACGTCCAGTCTGCTGCAGAGTAGTGTTTTGGTGACAGTCAGAGCTGAAAATGAGAGGGGAAACAACTCAAACTCCACTGATTGCACATGCAGGTGGTCATCCGTCAAGCATCTCTTCTCTCCTGTACACCTCGTTTATACGTACATTTGCCCTCTTGCTTCTGACTGGGTTTTCATGGTACAATTCCGAGGTCAGAAGCTTTGTTCTGTATTTCCTATCTTGCTGCCATCTAAGACTCAGACTGTGAGGAATCAAGTAGACTACAGTTTCTCACATATTTTAGTTGATTTAAATGTTTGAATGTGTAAAAACATACTGAACCTACCAAAATGCTCCCATTTTACAATCTCATGATTCTCGTCTCTAACTGTATTGAGTCGTGCAGCTTGTGTGGCATCAGGTCTGTTGTTTCATTGTTATGTGTCAGGACAGGCTCCAGGAGTTGATGTATGTTATGACAAAACAGCAGACAGAAATGCAAGATTATGCACCTACACGGCTACACATCACTTGTTGCCAGAGGTTAGTAAACTAGCTGGTTGAGAGACCCCTGCCACCAAACCACCTGACTGGAAGTAATGACCTCCAGCCACAGCAAATAACAAGAAGCTGTCACTGGAAGAGGCCGGTATGGGAACAGTAGGGGAGCAAAGAGCCATAATCTGTCCCAAAGGGAAGATACATGTCTGGTAGAATGGCGCTGACTCATCCCTGAGGAGAGACAAGTGTGGGAGACCAAAGAAGAGGCGCTTTACAGTGGTCTTGACAGATAACTGGTGGCTGTGCTGTATTAACCGTCCTCCAATTTGCTCCATTGTTCTTTTATCTGAAGTAGTCAGTCATTGGAGAGGCATTGTAAATCTTTTTTTTTTAACCACATAATTTGGAACGAATGTGTCCCTGAGCAAACACAATAATAGAAACAAGCAGTTATGTTTGAATCCGAAAATGTGTGAAATGTTTCATGAATCCAAACATAAATTGTATGTAGTCATTTCCTCTCCCGCGAATTTCTTTTTAAAAGTTAACGATAGGCTACCTGTTGGTTACGAAGAATAAATCATCTCCACCGAGTTTTAATGACAAACTTCTTCATAACAGGTTTCTGATGAATAAAACCTTATCAAAAACAAACATTTTATGACTTTTTAAATCATTTAAACAGTTGATAAAGATGTGTCACAGTTCGTCGCCATCGTTCGAAACGCAAACCCTTTTTTTTTCAAAGACAAACAAGGCTCGCTAGTTCTTGATTAGGCCCCACCTTCCCGATGACTCAAAACTGATGTTTTTTCTAAGTGCTGTTGAATTATTAATTACAGCCTGATTACGCTTAGAGAAATAACCTTTGTCTCTGCTCTTCATTTTGTCGTCAACTGTTGCAAGTAGGGGGTGTAGCGCTCATGCATGCTCACAATAATGTGTGACGTGTTTAAAAAAACCTACTTATTAAATGGGTATCTATATAAAGTTAAATTTGAAACGTGGTTCGTTTTCATCTAATTGTCTCCTGTGCCGTTAACACACACATTTTTATGGCTGGCTCTCTTTATGTCCGGCCTGTGATAGAATTAAAAAAAAAAATCTTTGGAGAAAGATTAAGGGGAAAAATGCCAGGCTGCTGAAGGAATAGAGGTGAAATATTTGGTGTGGGTGAGCACAAGGCTTGGGGTGAGGGAGCCTTGATGTGAGGGAGTGTGTAATCCGTGACGAGACTGGAGTTTCACTTGGAGATGCAGCTCAGGTTCCAGGAAGCAGGAATACGATCTTTTAGCTGGGATAATGATTCCCACTTTTCAGGATATGCTTCTTCTTTGAGCAGGGCCTTTTGCTTCTTCCAGTGCCTCTGTCAAACTAAAGGTGTACCCATTTTAGTTTCTTCTAGTAAAACTGTCTGTTGTTCTGCACCACTAGGAAGCCATTTCGAAGTAACCAATTCTGCAGCCGTCGTCCTTTACTACTGATTGACATGGAAAATGAAATCCAGTGAGAGTGGACAGTGTTGTAGATTGAACTTGGCAGGAGCTTAACTCAGTAGAGCATGTAATGAGAAAACGTACAAAAATGAAATATATTGTAAAGTGGAACATTTTTCTGACAGTTGATACAGTTTTGTCGTGTGACTCATGAATACTACATGCACTATTTGTGTTTTCTGAGGTGTAAACAGAATCAGAACACATCAAAACACATATATAACTCAGTACTTAAGTTGTCAAATAAATTATTTACAGTACCTTTTTAGATGCCAGAAGAAAAAAACTCTGGTGGGAATGAATTTCAAGTTAAGAGTCAGGATAAGGTGGATGGATCGACGTTAACTTTGTTGATTCAAAGTATGATGATATTTGGTTATTGTTCAAATGATTTTGGTCATTCCTTGAAACTAAATGCTGACAAAGCAAAAACCGAAGCACCGTGTCACGGTGGTATATTGTCTTGAGTGCCACCTGCCAAACTGACTTTTGTTCTACCAAATTACTTTTAAGTTCTTACTGTAGTCCAAGTGGATATTTGCAATAAATTTAATTCAAGGTTATGTCACGTAAATGCAAATGTGACGGTTAAGTGTTTTGTTTTTATCTGTAACTAAACGGGAAGAAAGTGCCAGTGATGACGAGTGCAGCATTCGACCTCAGTCTGAGCATTTTTTTAACTTGTGGCAACCAGAATAAAATGCCTTGCACTCCAATAACCAATAGATCCTCACCATAAACATTCTGTCAGTTTAGAGTGTTAGGAAATTACTTTTGGGCTATAAGATGGATCATCATGTGACAAGATTTGCATGGAATGGTGTTATTTTATGTTGAGTAAAATCGTAAAGCTATGATGGATAAAACTGAATCGCTGGTAACTAAAATTAATATGCATTTTCATCAAGGCACAAACTCTCAAGGCTGCAAAATAATCACTTCCAAGGATGAAAATGTGGTGTCAGTCATGAAAATAGTGCTATGGTATCAAGCAAGTTTCTTGTTTCTGGGGTATTGTTTAGGAAAAAGAGCAACAATCACGTTCCTCCAGGTGCTGACTCTCCTAACACTGCGAAAATGGCATATTTACTAAATGATACCTTTGGTCAACTTGTTAGATTTCATATCTATCTATATATATCTATATCTATATATCTATATATCTATATATATATATATTAGCTGCAGTTGCAATAAGTTGCAAATCTTGTGTCACTAATGATGTGTCACAGTATCCTCTGACTGTGACACTGCTACTGGCAGTTGTGCACAAAGGAAATCGGATTCAGTTTAGCTCACTGGAAACTCAAAGGGAGGAAAAAAAAATGTAAATGAGATGAGGGGGAGAGAAAGTTTCTGTGTCTCAGGCATAGAGAAAAGGGTTTGACGTATCGGTATGACGCACACAAGGAGAGGAGCAGCCAACCTGGATGATCACACTGCCTGCTGGAAAGAGACTCGTATGTCCACACAGAGAGAGGTTGTTAACTCTCTACCCAGTTGTTGATTATAGAATAACACACATTACATTTGAGACTGGAAACATTTCCTTTTTAAGATGCTGGCCAGTGTCTGTATACTGAATATAGGATGCAATATTTGTCTGCGTGTCCGACTGTCAGATCAGTTGTGCAGCACTGCCAATGAGCCTCTGTTAGCCTTTTAGTGCAGTGGTAAAAAATGGGTTAAGAAAACCAGAATCCTCTTTTTATCCTCTAGTTGGTTATGTATTTGTTAAAGGAACTCATAACAAAGAAACCTCAGCAAACATAGAGATGTGGCCAAATATAAAAATGTATTTCTTCCACAGAAATTGAGATTGCTTCTGGTATTATGGAGCAGAGGCACGGTGCCATCTGGCTGCAGCACACTGTGAGGACTTGTTACTCATTACATCTCGGCTTTTAGGTGTCATTCTGCATTTGGCTTCTATATTGAAAGAGTTTAACATGTTCAGTAAACCGGCTACTTTTGAATTATTCATCTAAAAGAATGTATCATGTCAGCTTTAGTCCTTTATTACATCACGTTAAACCTGCTTTAAATGTGATTACATCATCATGTCAGACATAAGGGCAGCATGTAATGATTACATTAAATCATCGTGACAGTTTGTGAGCGTGTGTGAGTGTCCGTGGGTATTTATTTATCATGACTGACAGAAAAACTGAGAAAGAGTTGCTCAGTTTTATTTTTTTCTATTTTTATTTGTCATTTAAAGGCAAATCAAAAAATATTTGTTTTCATAGTTTTCCAATTTATGCTTCTCTCTAAACGTGTGAGCTGAGTCACAAAGGTTGTTGTCAACACCTTCTTTTCTTTGAGTTGCTTCTGTCTCTGTCAGGTGTGGCAGACTGATATAATGACCCACATATACAGCACAGAAAGGTTATGGAGGGCTCCAAAATTTTGGGATGAAAATGCTTCTATCACCTCGCCTAATGGCTCTGTCTGTGTCTGATGTCTCCGAATGTGTAGCCGTGTCCTTCGCCTCACAGAGGACAGGATACGTGGAGTCTGAAATGTCAAATGATCACATTTTCTATCATTTCTCTGAACACTGAGCGAAAACAAAATCGCCTGACGTACCTGAACTATCATCCTCAGCTCAGATCATGGAGATACAATCATTTTCTCTCTTTGGCAGTCGTGTTATGAACATTGCTGAGACTAAATTATGTCCTCTGATGTTACTTAACATTTCTCTGAAATATAAGAATTTTTTCTCCTCTGAGAAACATTTTTGTTTTTTTGAAAATAAAGACCAGTTTCAAATGGCCTTTGGGTGCCATTAGAAAGCCCCCAAATAATGGCTTCATTCAAAGAAATGCAGAGAAAAGAAGAGGGTGTGAGCTTTAGAAACTTAGATATTCAAACCAATTTATTTTTACTCATAGGAAAAAGTGACAAGTCACAATCGCACGGGCTCGTTTGAGACCAAAATTCACAAGTATCAGCACACCTGCACATAACAAATAGATTCAACCGTTTATTTAATTTTTCAGTGTCACATTTTACAAACAATGTGCGCGCCCTTCCCTTTCTCCCCCATCCCAAACTGGTTGGATCTTTGGTCCCTTCATCTGCCATCGGTCTCATCCTTCCTCATCATTCCGTCGTCCCCATCTCCTTACAAATCATGAGAGCCAACATCTTTCTCATCTCATCTTTGTATGGGGTTCATTCCTGTGTGGCCATTAGAAGCCCTCTTAAAATTTGGCCTCCAAGGATTTACGGCCTTGTGAAGTTGCACCTCATCTCTTATTTGTGGGTTTTGGACCTGACCTCCTCTCTTGTCAGGATAAAGTTGTGGCTCCTTTTTGGGAGGAAGCTGCTGCTGGACCGCAACATGGTCCTTCTGCTGCCTCGCCTGTACCTCCTTGTTGGGAGGAAGCTGCTGCTGGACCTCAGCATGTTCCTTCTGCTGCCTCGCCTGTACCTCCTTGTTGGGAGGAAGCTGCTGCTCCCTTTGGGCTCTGGCAGCAGTGTTTGGAGCTTTGCCTCTTCGGCGAGGCACCCAGTTATTCTAAGACACAGATAAAGAATATGGTTGTTAATGGGAAAAATGTTCCTATACTAGTCAGTGAAAATTAACATCCCAAAATTCAGATAAGTTAACCCCTTATTCGTCCCACTGTGGGGAAACTGGAACTGTTACAGTAGCAGAAACGGAGAAAAAGCAGCAGAAAAAGTACAGAGCAATGAATAGCAGAAACTACAGTAAAAAACTATGAATACACCATCTTAAATACAAATAAATTTTTGCAGCATAAGTGTTGGGCAGCGCAAGTATTGGCTATTGCACAGCACCGTGTTAAGTATTGAAAATTCCATGAAGGATTTAACAGTTTTTAACTAATTGAGAATTAATGTTAGTCGCCACCACACCCTTGTTATTTGTTCTTTGTTGTTACCAACTGAGGAAAGAATGAAGGAAAAACCTGAATAAAGTGGAGAAATATCAAATACATATGTTGAGTTTCAAGATGGTTATGATGTTTCTTATTTCAATGAGGGTGTGGCCGGTGGAGGGATGGTGCTCCCTTGAGGATCATGCTAGTTTGACTGCTTACTAAGACTCTTAGTGTGTCACCCATCTGCATGTGCTGTTGAACATGAATGAATATCTACCTGACTGAGGTCCGTGACATCTTGGAGAATGTTGCATATTCTCATTGAAGTCATTCCGGCTTTGGCAATGTTGGTCAGCTGATTTAAATATTGATCCATACGGGACTAAAAGAGACACAGAAAACAAGACAGGTTCTTTTCTTTGCCTCAACAAGAATGTTTAACTTTAGAAATTCGACTTAGAAGAAACTCCAGTCCAGTGGTTTTCGACCTTTTCAAGAAGCAGCCCCCAGAATAAATATTTCCAGTCTCCATCGTTACATACCTTGGCTGTCATAATGTCCAGCTCCTTCCCAGCTGTGTAGAGCAGCTGACAGACACACTCAAGAGAGCCATCATCGCCTCTCTTGAGCAAATTCTCAATGCAGTCGTGCAGGACTGCCTCCCTCACCAGCTTCTGCTTGAAGAGCTCTCCGATGAGAGTGATATTGCCCAAAGATCTTTGAATCTGCTCCTTCTGGGGACACACAAATGATCAGTTTAGTCATCGTAACAGAAGGTTCTGGATCTGACGGTCACAGTTACAAAATATTTCTTACATTATCATTGTCCTTCTGGAATTCCTTCTTACAGCGGTGAAGGAGCAGGCTGAGGAAGGTGATGACACCGTCTGGCTGGTCGTGGGAGGGGACTTTCAACTGAGATGAGAAAACAATGACGATAATCGAGTTTTTTTTTTTGAGAGAATAAAATATTAATATGATAAAAGTCTGACTCTGACAGTGTTAAAGAGAAAGTGAATAGTGGCAAGTGGGTTCGTTCAGTTCCTCTGTAACATCATTTAGTGGTCCAGACGTGACAAAAGAAGTTAAACTTATTTTTGGAGCAAATGATAATCAAAAACTGCAATGTCAGGAGTGAAAGATGCACCCACAATCACATGACTCACCCCTTTGAGACAGCGACACATGTTTGTGTATGTCCCTACTACGCTGGGCCCTGAGATGGCCTTCTCATAGATGAGTTCCATCACTCCCTCCAGCCTCTCCTCTGTGTCAATGGGGAGCTGGGACACCTCCTTCATCAGATCCTGGAATCTCTCAGGATCCATCTCATCCAGGATCCTGTTTAAACGCCCAAACAGTTCTCTAGTGTCAGGGTCTCTGGCACAGGGTCTCTCATTCTCAGTCAGCTTCACATCTCTGTGTTTTGTTGCAAGTCTATCCTTGCTGCTGTTGTCGTCGTCCAGGATTATGCTTGCCAGTAACTCCTCCTGTCTACTTGTCTGATGACCAGTAGACAATTCTCTCCTGAAGAAGGGCCTCCAAGGTTTCACAGCCTTGTGCAGCTGAACGCTGTCATTGTCAGCCTCATGGTTGTTGTGGTTGACACTGCAACCTTGCCCCTGTTTTTGGGGCACCAATTGTTCCTTGGTCTTCATGTGTTGCTCAGTATCAGAGGTCCTCTTGAAGAAGGGCCTCCAAGGCTTCACAGCCTGGTGCAGCTGCACGTCATCAGTGTCGTGGATTTTGGGGCCTCGTTGTCCCTCACGGTGGTGAAGATGACCCCGATTATGCTCCACCATGTTTCTGGGGTCATCGTGCTCACAGCTGGGCTGATGACCATGACGATGATTCTGTCTGGTGGGCTGCAAGAGGGTAAGGGATAGATTGAAAAAAAATGATACATGGATGTAAAAGTGGGAGATGGGCTCTCCAGTGCTGTTTGTATTCTAAACTTCAGGCTGATAGCTGCATCGTTCTCTGGTGTCTGATCCAGAAAAGTGTTGGTTGGTTCCAAATTCCATTCATGTTTTGCCTTCTTTTAACTCTAAAGACGGTTATTTGACAGCCAGCTAGACTTGATTGACATTGTCAGCCACAGGTGCAGCCCCATTGCATTCAGCAGCACGTGAATCGAGATGAATCATTTTGTACAGCCTTCTCTATTCACTATCCACTCACCTGGCCATACGCAAATGCTTGATTACGTGGTCTGTTGAAAGCCATTGTTTAAAGTGTCCTTCTGATCTTCTACAAGTTGATTTTGTTGTTCTAACATTGTTGTACTGCCTTCTTATACAATCTGACCTAAACTATGGCCCAGTGATGTTTTATCATAGATCTAAACAGACAGCACTGATGTTCTCTGCACACATCACTGCCCCTCATCTTCACCATGCCATTGTGATGTAACACCGCTGTGATGTTGGTTGCACTGTGATGTAACACCACTTTGATGTTTGTAGCACTTAGAGGTTGCACCACTGTGATCTTTGTAGCACTGATTGGTCACACCTGGTCACGCTTTTGTCCCCTCCTCACTTCTCCCCACCAGGCCAGGTCGTACTGCAGTTGTCCCTTCAAAAGAGCAGACTTCAACTATCACTCAGCTTTTATGTTTTATGAGTCTTCTGCCATATTCAATAGATATGCTGAACAAGATCGGGTTAGTCTGTCATTACTGAGACTTCATATAGTTTTTTTTTTTCCATAAATTCAAGATCAGAACGTGAACTTACTGTGTCTGATTTTAGTTTTTCAAAAATCATTTATTTTGAAAGGCCTGGAATTGGCATGTAAACTTCCTGTTTTGCCATGACGACTCTGTCCCAAAGTTGAAGGGATTCGTCTTCGGCTCAGACAGAAAGACAAACACCATTGAATGCTTGACCTCCTTGGTGCAGGTAACAATAACTTTTCCCTGCTCTTGAAATTGAAGTCTAGGCAGATTTCAGTGTCTAGTCTTGGCTCCACTTCCTTGATGATGAATGAGTGACAGCACTATTACTCCTACAGGTAATCCTCTTTCCTCTGTCACTCATTGGTTCAGTCCTCCTAGATGGAGGATGGAACCTGTTCCATCTCCTGCGATAATGAGAAGCAATCAGATCAGAACTCTGATTAGAAGAAATGATACCTGCAAGGATATCAATGTGCATTAACTTGGGGATTACAGATTTCTCAGATATAAGATAGTGATGGAGATGTCTCAGGATGGTGTGGCCAGGCTTTTAAACAAGCTGTTAAGTGAAATCAGTTGAAGTGTGACACACACTGCAGCTTTACTCAGACAGACTGGTGATCAACACACGTGCATCATGAACCCCTCGCTCAACTTCAGGGAACAGGCAGAGGCAGCCTGCTAGCCTGCTGTCTTCCTGACCAGGTTCAGGGGTGAAGGGGCCAACAAATTAAACCAAGTAAAAAGAAAAGGGACACAAATTAAATGCAGAAAATGGTGTGTCTGTATATATAGACATTGGCAATTAAACACAAATTGGTCTGCTGAAGATGAATGAAACACACACACACACACACACACAAAACCAGGCCAAATGCAAACAAGGCATACGCAACTCTTTAGCTGCCAAACTGTCAACTGGCAGCCATGAGTGGCTACGGGTTGTCATTGTAACATGTACTCCAGTAGTATACACACACACACACACATACACACACACACACAGGTTGTAATTACAAGTGGCAAAAAGAGCTTTGTAAATGATGTTGTGTTCTGGGTTTATTTTGTTCAAATGGCAACATTCAGTCAAGTCTATGTTAATTTACTCTTCTGTTCTATCGCTTGAAGTTTTTTTTAAATTTTTTACTTAGTCAAAGTTGTCTAACACAGATAGGAGAAGAAGAAAGTGTTCTTCTTCTCATTGTCTCTGGTTTGTGAAAATTGAATGAGCTGTCTGGATAAATGAACTCTGACATGGCTTGGACAAACCAGAGTAGATGGACATATACTTGTTTGCACACCCCTCCAATTTACAGCTGGTTTGGTACCATGACATCTGTGACTCCATCAACAACACATCTCCTGCACAGCCGAACACACCGGCAACCCTTTCTGCTCCACTGACACAGTAGATGGATACAGGAGAGGAGATACTTTGATGGGTTTCTCTCTTGGCAGAAGTGTGTGTGTGTGTATGTATGTGTGTGTGTGTGTTTTTCCTCCTCCTCCTGGGAGCTGGCAAGTGAACCAGACAAGTCAGAGTAATTTTTGCTCTTAAAGTTTTTCCCTACAGGCTTTTGAGTTTATAGATGTTTGATATCAAGTCAAAATCATCTGTTAAGCGTTGACCAGTATCTCAATAGTTTACCAGACATTTGGACTTGTTTACATCTCATTTGGCAATATCTTATGTGTATTTCTATACAGGTAATATTCCATTATTCTCCTTATATTTCAATATGTGCACCAACAAACACATGTTATTACGAACATGGATGTAATATGGTGTCATATGTTTTGACAAAATGCTTTCTGACAGCATTAAATTGATATTGAGGGATGAAAACATTTAAGATTCTGTGTCGTCTGACATCACACTGACATTTACTTTCCGTATTAATTTCAAGATGCTGATCAGATGTTAATGAGCAGCCGTCATTAGTAGTGAACGTTAATATCAGCTGACTTCACTCTGAATGTCTGTTGATATTAGGGTTACTGCCATTGATTATTTTAGTTAATGGGTTTTCTTGATTGCCTTCCTTTTTAGAAAAAAAAAAATTCTCCGATAATGTACTTAAATAACAAAAATGCGAAAAAGACTGTGACCTTTTTTTCTCATCAGTAAGTTATTTTCAACGATGTAGGCAGTTGATTTTCCTGACGTACAACAAATGACGCACCGGTTTGTTCTTTTTCAGCTTTGGGGTCTTGATTAATGTTGAAGAAGGACGCTGCGGAGTTCATAATTCATTTGAGGCATGGTTCAAAACATTAAATAGTGTCATGTCAGCCCCAGCCCTTCATGGCTGACAAAGATGATGATGTGAAACCTCCCGTGTTGGTTATTACACAGGTTCAATGGCCCATGAGGAAGCTATAATGTTGTGAGGAAATGGAATCGAAATGGGCTTCTGAATGCAATATTGCTCACCAGCTATTTCCTCCTCCTTCCTAATGTCACTTGTGAATATACATTCAGTAGGAATGTTGTATGAAACATCACCATGTGAGCAACAGAGTGCTGAGATGTTCTGTGTCTTTAGTCCGGTTACCTTTGTGGCAGCACAGCCGTTTCATCCTGTGTTTCTCCACGCCTGTCTCATCCTGTTAGATCACAACACGTCACCTGAGCTGATCAACACTGCGGTCCAGCAGATGGTGAGCTGATGACCCTTCATAATGGAGAAAATTAACATGAAACCTCAGGAGAGAAGCCACATGATGTATTATTCTCCCACCTTGGAGGCTGGAACTTGCCCACTTCCTATCAATACACAGAATGTCTCTACACGCCTTAACAAGTGATAGTAATGTCCAAATATATAGTGGATCACTGTAGAACTGAATGCTCAACCCCAGAAATATGTGAGCATTTTGAAAACCTCACCCCCTCCTGTAAAAGTCAGTGTTTTTTTTTTTTTTTTTTATTTTTTTTTTTTATTCCTGAAGGTCAGCAGTTGAAACTTGCTACAGATATTTAACATTTGTGTTGCACTGCATGGCGTACATCACTTAATACCCCACTGATGATTCTTCAAAGCATTTATGTGTCTTTCGTGACCATGGATTCCTGCATTTCATGCTCGAGTGCTTTATCTGTGTGTGATTATGTGAATCAGTGTGCAATCTCTGGGAGATGATTGGACCACACACCACCCAGTCATGACTTGACTCCGCCCCCTGGCTTCCTCTCATCAGCCTGATGATGGCAAACCGCACTGTTTTAGTAACTCTTTTTTAAGGACATGGAGAGACTCCCTCATTGTGTTGTCCGAGACATCTAGCGCTTAATTTAAGCAGCAGGTCTATATGTTTCTTTATACGATGCTATCTCTGTCACCTTTTAAGCAATCTCTAATCTTACCTTTTATACTGACTCTAATGTGACCCTTTGTAACTATTATGTAGCTCTGGCGAGGACAGCATTTGAAGGATGGGCAGCAGAGCCTAGTCTGCTGTTGCAGCCAGTGAATGATGCCTTTCTCATCAGTAGCTGTCCAGTTTTTTCATCCAAAGCTGGACGCTTGTCCCTCCCCGTCTGTCCTCTGGCAGACCCAGAGTGCAGGAGCTGCTGTGGCCTCTCATTACTTAGTCTACTGTCCCCCTGATCGTCCAGACAGAGCACCTCACACAGACTAACCTACGCCTTCTGTCCTTCAAAGCAGGACAGAGCCTCTTAATTTCTACAGCTACAGTGGATGTTGAGCATAAGGCATCACCGTTCAACCTACTGTGGAACTGAGAGGTGAATTTGTAGAGTTGGTACTTTTCCATGCACACTCATATTCTAATACTATTCTGAAAAAAAGACGACATTTTGAATTTGATAAAGGTCATATTGAGAGCCTATTCCATTTGGATATTTGAAATTTGACCTTTTTCCACAATGTGCATTTTTTCCAAGACTTGTGATGTGCTCATATTAGTTTGGTTTTAGCATCGCACTTCAGACCTGTATACAGTATGTTGGAGAATGTGTTCTGGAGTCCATGGTTTTGGCAATTTAGATGTGTAAATATGTTAGTTTAATGCTATAATGTAGACTAACAAGTGATATAATCCATTTAACTGAAACCAGAAATACATTGAAGGTCTTATTATTCATTACACATGTCATAACGAAATAAGTAAACAGTGGAATGACATGAAACATCCCTTTTTTTCATGGACATTAATTTTCATGGTGTGTTACACTTAAACCGGGACAAGAGGGAAACGGCAAAAGGAAACTTTAGTTCCACCCTTTTTCTTTTAAGCTTGTAACTACAGCAGGAATAATAATCTAGTCAGATGACTGTCATTTTTGGAATAATAAAAAAATGCTGAATAGTCGTGGAATATTGACTGCATGTAAACATAGAGTTAACAGAACTGCGTGCTACTTAACTGCTTCTGTGCAGAATGGATATTAGATTTATTAAATCACTAGATTCAAAGTCAGTGAGCCACATTTAGTAGGAATTAATCCCGACTGACTGACGATTTATCAAAAACCAAGTTCTGTTTTATCTTCTCTATTGTCCTTATTTATACAGTTATTGGCTTTAGTGTTTTTGTATTTTTGTATTTGTGATGCAAGAAACTCTTTTTGTTGTTGTTGTTTGTTTGGTTTGCTATTCTTTGTTTTTCCACAGCATAAATATAAGGCCAAATCCTAGATTAATGGTTAATTAGTAAATGCTGGAAGACCGAAGTGGGTGTTTGAAACCCTCAAGCTCCTTTGATAAGAACACTTTTATCTTTTATGTTATTGACTGCATTTTCAATTCAAGTACCAATTACTTGTTTTTAATTGGGCTGCCTGCCAATATCACATGTTGAGCAAACACTTGAGCCATCTCTAATAAATTAGAAATTGGGGTTAAGATGTTGTTGTTGTTTTTCCCTCCACTTTACCCAGCTCATCCATTCATTCAGTCTATCTTTGAATTCAGAGAAATCTGGGAAGCGGCTATATTTTTTGGTTTGTTGTTGTTCCAGACAGCTGAACACTGAGACCAACAGCCTGAAAAAAACCCAGACTATTCTGCTTTCACTGGCTATTGATTTTTTTTTTCCTTTTTTTTTTCCCTTTCTCTTCGGTCACATCTGTAAATAGAGATCGCAGCTGCAGCTCCTTGATTTAAAGGAACACGATGCTGGGTTGGAAACACAGATATCCAGAGACAAAATGTCAAAGATAAAATATCTGCTCAGTATCTGTTTGATTTTTCTGCCCATTCTATTATCAATATGTAAACAAAATCAAATAAATCACAGCCGACAACACTTCTTCATTATCTTTCTTCTGCCTCAATTTATTGTTATGATATGCAGTATTTTTTTAATTTTATTTTTATTTCATTTCCGCTAAAGTAAAGCAGTTGAATCTGTTTTTCTCTGTCTGGGTTGAATTTTCTCTCTTCATAGTGTAATTTTTGGAGGAAACCCGAACTAAAAAAACTGCATCCATTACATTAATGCTTCCTTAGCCAATGTTTTGTAAACTCTCTACTATAAAAGTTTGAATATTTGAGTCAGACTCAAACATGATGGGTGACGTTGGGCTGAACCCTGCTGATAGCTGATAGCTGATAGCGTTCCAGACAATTACAGATTTAGCCATGCAGGAAGTTTGGTCAGTTTTCAAACTAAAACACCTTACAAATGATGTTTCACTTCAACACATTCACATTGTGTTTTTAACCAAAAAAATACTGTCACAAGTAAATCATTCATGTCATTCATGATTGAAGGGTAGGCTCCAACATAAAGTAGGAAAAAAAAAAAAGAAGTTAAAGAAGGCAAAATGTTCCACTCATGAAATCCTCCCGATAGTGAGTGAAGTTGCATGCAGGGTGAAAACAAGACGCGTCCGGTACACTCAAACCATCTTGTGATTTTGTTAGTGTGAATAGTTCCCTCCCAAAAAATTCGACCGATAGAAAACTACAAGAAAGGATTGAATTTTGTTCCAAATTCTATGTAAGACTACAAATCCTTTATTGGAATGACAGACAGCTTTCTTAGTAAGATCTGCTCCTCTGCAGGCTCGTGGATTCGTTGACCTGGGTTACATCCGCAGCGGTCAGTGAGTGCAGCTTCATTACTACCGTCTCGCGGATTGTTCTTGTTGTCTGACACTCACGTGTCACTGTATTTACAGGAAAGTGTTTAAAACAAACTCTACTTGGCTGTGCAGACGCTAGTGGAACAGGAAACAACAGCGTGGAACAAATGAGTTTCCGGATGAGATTTTATTGAGTTTTAGGTATTTGCCAAGGCTGTGTAATTGTGCCATTCACAGATAGACACATTTGACAAAAAAAAAAAAAAATGACATTCATATGCTGTTGCCATCTGTATCCAGCAGCTCTTTGAAATTATGTGTTCTGATAGAGGCACTATCACTGAACCTGCTTGATGCATTCCCAAGCAGGTGCAAGTCTTTATAGCTTGAAGCAACTACCTCACTGTATAACAGTTTGACGACTTGCCAACCTGTTTGTCTTGATGTAAAGGTGAGGTTTTGACCTCATTATAGGCCTGATTTAAAAATGGAGAAGGGAAGCAGCACTTCAGTCACAAGGAGAACGGAGATAAGACAAAGAGAGAGATGACACTATTTGCACCACTCTGCAACACATAATTACGTTGCGCAAACAGATCAATGATTTGAACCACATGTTGACATAGGTGTTAATAAAATTGAACTTAAGTGACTTTGAATTAACTTCAACAGTCTGTAGAAAGCTAGGTTTGCCGCTCCTGTCTCCTAGGAGTATTGACTTAGAAAGGATTTTCCAGCCCACAACAGTTATGTCCCTTAGAAAAATATACCTCTTGAGTCCTGGTAGGCCCTATTAGGTTGTGTTTGTCTCTAAACTGTCGGGTTTACTTCATTTAAAGAAAAAAAAAAATTGGTGTGTGGAAATGTTGTCTGTCCTTTTTTGGAACAAGAGATTTTTGAAAGAAGAACATCGATATGTTGCATCTAAGTTTGTAATAACACTTTTTTTCTTTCTGAGTTGATGCTTCAGCACATACAGCACATCCGCCAGAACCACAGAAACGTTCATGCGATATTATACTTTCTAAATCTAGTGAGAGACTCTGCACGAGGATGTACGTTGAGCTGGTGGATTAAACTCACAAACTCCAGACTGCGGTCGGGTATCAACCCACTTCTGAGTTCCTCAAATAGATTCAGATAGTATTTGATTTGATTCTTACGTTTGCATCTTTTACTGTAAGATTAAAAGTCTTTGCGAGCCTTGGTAAACCACAGAGGTGCAAAGATGTGAGGACGAAGGAGCTGCACGCAAGTGTATAAAACTCAATTTAAACCTAATCTGACAAAAAGAAAAGTGCTGAAGAATGTTTCATAGAAGAGGTCCATTCTTTATCAGGACTTGCTCGCCAGGACACAAGTTGTCTTCTCTCATATTTCTGTGATCGTCTCCTTACAGTTCTTTAGGTCCCTCACCAGAGGAGCTGTTGAATCCACCCATGCCAACAGGTCGGAATACTTTACCCTCTTCACCTCAGGGATTATTTACACTGCACTGCAGGGTAGGTTAGCCAGGGATTGGTATCCCTGTCTTAATCTGTAGAGATTTACAAAATTGGATGAATCATTTCACGTCAACACAAATAAAAGTTATTTGTGAGTTATTGTGTTACCATACATCGTACACCACACCCCCGTCTCCATTTCACCACAAATAATATGTACCCTCAGAATTTCAAATGGAAACTTCATCAGAGTTTTGGATTCATAATATTCAGGAAAATCTACTGAAATGCTGATCTGATACGATGTGCAACACTCAGGAGTCGTTTCTGTGGCGTCCAGAGCAGAGCGGTAAAACACATCATCTCCCAACAGTCTGTCAGGTCACCACCCAGTCAATCTTGTTAGGTGTCTCCAGTCAAATAGCAAGCAGCAGCCATAGTGGGGGGCTGGTGGTGGGGGACTGTGCTCTACTACACAGGACGTGTGGAGACATTCATCAAGGAATTGAGGGAACAATAAGCCTTTTTTCTCTCTCAGCCTCATTTCTGAGTTGTTTCTCATAGCATGACAGACACCCACCCACCCGTCTTGTGCGTGTGACCCCAACTCTGCTGTGTTCTCACCTTCCTATGAATCTATTTTCGGCTCTCATCCGGGCCACACCAGTGTGTCCCTACTTACCCGGTAAAATGTATTCTCGTATTCTTTGCTGGCTATTATATAATTAAAGTCCTCAACATTGACAGAATGAACTAACTAGTGTATTTGTGTTGTTGTTATTGAATGTCTCTTTTAGTGAAAACGTTCTGAGCAGCTCATCTCTTGGAAACGAACAAACAAACAAAAAGAAACAACAACAGCAAACGTTGCTCAGTTTAACTACAATAAATGTCATAATGCAGCACGAGTGGAAGAATAACTTTTCTTGTTTATATGTTCCAGAGCTCGCAGCCATTTTCCAACAAGGAGACAATCAGAAAACACATGAGAAATGTAATCATGCTCCATATGGCTGCGGGTCCGTCAGCAGCTGTGTGACGCATCAGCTTCATTCACAACAGTTTTTCGTATATATATATATATATATATATATATATATATATATATATATATATATATATATATATATATATATGTATATGTATATATATATATATATATATATATATATGTATATATATATGTATATATATATATATATATATATATATATATATGTATATATATATGTATATATATATATATATATATGTATATATATGTATATATATATATATATGTATATATATGTATATGTATATATATATATGTATATGTATATATATGTATATGTATATATATATATATATATATATGTATATATATATATATGTATATGTATATGTATATATATATATGTATATGTATGTATATGTATATATATATATGTATATGTATGTATGTATATGTATGTATATATATATATGTATATGTATATATATGTATATGTATATATATGTATATGTGTATATATATATATATATATATATGTATATATGTATATATATATATATAATTTAGATATAATATATATATAATTTAGATATAATATATAGTTTTTGGGTTCGAATTAGATTATGATTAGAGTTAGTGTGTGTGTGTGTGTGTGTGAGTGTGAGTGTGTATGTGATTTAAGGCAGAACTTGGTTTTAGAAGAATGTGTGGTCTTTAAATCAGAAATGAAGACACATTTGAAACATCTTTCCAGTGCACACACACACACATGGTTTGCTGTGTTCAGTTTTTATCACACAGTTCCTGTATTCCATTTATTTTGCTGGTGTAGAACTCTTGGTTTTGATACTTCTACTCAGTGGTATATTGGGATATGAAACATCCTTGTCATGCTTACCAAGTCCAGACAAAAAGCTTTGTAACAGAGGGGTTTTGTTATGATAAATCATACCTATTAGGCTAATACATCCTCTCAAATTTGTCCTGCATGGAAAAAGATGATCAACATCCTTCTGTGGTACCAAGACTGCATTTTTCTGTGGTGATATTTTCTTCACTCATTTTTACTGGATATTTATTGTATTGAACTAGAGTTTTAAAATGCTGTCATCATTTATTTCCATGTAATAATTCTCCCTCTCACACACGTTATAATCTTTCATTCTTGTTTCGAAGAAACGGCTCCGTATATCCAGACCTCTGCAGTATTAATACGGAAACGACCTTTTCCCCCATTATTAATAATAAAACCCCTGATCCTAATTTGGGGTGATGTTCATTCAGTGTAGTTGATATCAGCTTTGAATTATGAGACTTTATTTTGAAACTTTGAGCTCCATTGGTGTTAATGAATGTTAAAACTGAGAGAGATGCTGCAGTATAGGAATAAAGCTCCTTTCCTCGTCATAGCTTTTTACCTTACAGATGAAGTTAGACACAGTAATGCCACTTCTGCTATTTAAATCTATTTAGCATCAGTGCTTTGATGTTTATTGAAGTTTCCGGCACAATCTATGTTTACCAGCAGGCTTATAAGATACTATGAAGCAATAATTCCATCAGACTCGAACACCATCTCTCCATCATCAGCCGTCTACACACTATGTGACAGTGATTTAGAGACCATCTGAACATCCTTGCCAATTGTTACCAGTTTTCAAGAACACTTTTAGGAATATTGGTTTGCTTTAGCATCGAAGGCTAACCTTGCATCAAAGGTCATTCAGTCTTTCATTTAAACAAAAATTGCAAATCAAATTGCACCAGTGTGTGTCTTCTACACTTTAAAACAACCTATTGTATTCCATCGGATGGGATTTGTGTGCGTGTGTGTTTTTCTTAAGAAATTATTTTATAATTTAATTTAGCTTTTTAATTAATTTAATTTCCTCCTCTTTTTCTTTGGCTCTGTCCACTTTGCTCTTGAACATAGTTGTTTGTCCGGGCTGAAATTGATTCGCTATCCATTGTTATGATTGATGGTGACTTGCGAGGCTGAAACACTAAAGGAAAAGTTGTACTTCATCAGCTTGAAACCTAACAGGCTGAAAGAGGGAGCCACATCACTTGGTCTCACTTTCAGCCTCAAGCGGAGACAATTTGACACAGAAATAAACAGAATGCGGCGCAGCGTCAATCAGGGTTCTGTAATACCCAGTTTATTATATTTGTGGCGAGGAAATGTGTGGATGCTACATTGTGTTCATCATTTGAATGCGCAACTCTGTGAATTCACAGATTCTCTATATCGATGGCAGTTGTGTGTGTGTGTGTGCGCGCATGTGTGTGTGTGTCCACAGATTTTTGTGTGTGAATGTCTGTCTGCTGTCAACAATAATACTAATGAAAGTAATAATTGCTCATTGAGTGTGAACATTAGTTAGCGCTGGAGATGTAAGTCAGCTGATCAGTTTCTATGAGTTATTGCAGGGCATTTGAATGAAAAAAGGCGTTACACATCCAAACGAAGGACAAATGCAAATTTAACAACCTAAACTACTTAAACTGCCTAAAAACCTGTTGTTGCCTCTTTGTCCATCACACAGGAAGCCAGGTTGTGTTGTGTTTAAAATGTCACTTAAGCGAGGCTCACTCTGATATGTCTGAGAGGCACCACCATTAAGAACAACAAAGTTATTCTCAAATCAAACTCCAGTTTCTGAGCAGTGCTTTTAAAAGATTCAGGTTTACTTTTGTTTTGTATGCATAGCTACTGCACTCTACTGGCAAAAACCTTGCTACTGCAATTGGATTTTACTACTGGCTGATCTGGTTGCATGTGACGCAAGCTGCTGTGTGCTTGCGACAATTGATTCTGTGTCACTCTTCAATTTTCCTCGGGCCAGATCCCATTCTCTGAATGTCTCACACAAGCACACCCTGTGTGAATAGGTGAGATAATGCCTTATCTCAGCCCCTTCCTACCCATTTTAGAGTTTAGCCCTCTTTCTAGCATTTTTCTAAATTATGCAGTAATAGGCCAGGACCTGCCTGTGAGTAGAGTACCATTGTGAAACTGAGTAAAAGGATGATTTTAGCCTGAACTAGCTAGCAACAGAGCGTCTGGTATGGTAAAATTACTTGGTTTTCTCTCTCTCTCTCTCTCTCTCTCTCTCTCTCTTCAGACAGGTATGTGTCTGGAGCTCTTCATCCAGCAGCAGCAGCAGCAGCAGCAGCAGCAGGGAAACCAGGACGATTCAACATAATGTCCATACTAAAAAAAAGCTAGTGTCAGATGCACTGTTCTCATTTTTCAGTCCTAAACCGAAAATTGTGACCGCAGGTTGGCACTGCGCTGTAATCGCAGCCCCAGCTCATAAAGAACAAGTCGTCATGACTGTCATATGCCCTTCAAATTGCACTGTTTTCAATATGTTTGGGATCATGGTGGAGATTATTTTCCTCGTAAAAGCCACAACAGGTGTCCTGAACTGTCACCACAGTTTAAATTTGAATGAAAAAAACATCTCATCAACTGGATTGATACCGAAGCTATTAGGTTTAGAGCCTCTTCTGCTCCTTGATACTTTAAAATGGTGACTGGAAGAGTTTTGGATTTAAATTAAGTAGGGGCATAGACTTCCGAAACACTTAGTCACTTTAGAAGGTTTTTTTTTTTATTCTTCTTAAATGTCTCTCTCAAAATGTATTACAAGCGCAGGAGGCTACTATTTATATCAGTGTGTGCTGCAGTAATGCCTTTCGCAACCAATTTCCTACTAGAATAGAAAATTCCAGCTGACACACAGCTCTGAAGGAACCTGCCCCTGTGTGTGTGTGTGTGTGTGTGTGTGTGTCCTTTCTTCAGCACCTTGTAGTTTGACAACTACATGACTCAGATTCACTCTGACTTTCATCTGTAGCTCTGACCTCCACCTCGTACCGTGTCAGTGTCATTGTCAGAGGACATCTATCTACAGTTGGTATTCCTGTTGTACCACTCAGTTTTAGTCTCAGCAGGGTGTTTTACATCACAACACATCGACCTCAGCTTTGTACAGTGCTCTTCTGTCGTGCCAGTGAAAGAGAGGACACAGGGGCTGATAGTGGAAGCGAACTGAAACTCCTGAGCTCTCAGCGTTCACTCCCTCATGTCCTCTGCTGACCTCGTGAGTGTGTCAAAGGAGACAGCGCCATTTAGATAGTCACCTTTTGTCTCCAGCTTCCATCCTGTCCTGTATATGAGTGTGAAGTCTCCTTCTTTCTGACACTTTGAAGGATTTCCTTCAGTTTGGAACATTCACATGTTCACTTGGACTCAAGGATGATGATTATTTGTTGATGGTAATGAGCGTTTCATATAAAAGGCTAAAAGAGTTACATTTCATTTACATTGCAGCTGGTTTCGCAAGATTCAGACATCACATGATCGTGTGAAAAACTGTCATGTCAAGCTTGTGTGTTTCTGGTAAACAAGAAACAGAAGCAGCATCTTCATCCACATGAATAAAAAACTACAACAACATAGTCCTTTTTTTGAGGGGGGGGGGGTGAAATTGTATTGAAGTGATCTTCGCAGGAGTCCATCTGATCAATTTAAAAGTTGACCAAGGTCTGAACTTTTCCCAACTGAGGAAGACTGTACAGTTGAGAAATACACAAGCTCACAAAACTTGTTGATGTCTTTTCCTCTAAGCTCCACTGCTGCCTGTAAACACAACTCTGAGCCAAATAATATCCTCATATTTATTCTGTGGTTTGTTTTCCTTTATACAAAACTGTGAAGCTACTAGCAGAGCACAGTTCTGACGATAAACATGTTGTTTACTCCACATTCAGTCAGCTCAAAAGGCTGACATGCTGATGTGATGTTGTCCCCTGTAGGGCGACATAAGGAAGAGGAAGGCGACGAACAGGAAACTTGTATTTCACTAAACATGTGACTCCATGACGGTGTCATAAAACCAGGACCGCTCTAACAAGCTCGTAGGTCATATTCATTGTTCCGATGTGGAACACGTGAGGGAATTTTATCTGATAAGATCATGACTGTTACTTTAATAGACATCTGTTTGTATTTTTCAGCGATGAGCAACTCGACTTTTGCACCAAATTAAGTAAATATGTTTACAAACCAGAAGTGTGAACAGCCGGATCAGGGGGAGAAATGATGGATGGAAGTGGACAGTCAGTTAATGAGAAATGAAGGGATGTTGAAATATAGCGGGGGCATGAACATGTGGACCGGGACAAAACAGAATTTATCATTTGATGAACTTCTTTCTCGCATATTAAGAAGAATATGTGGTATTGTTTGTGGTAAGTCAGTATGGAAATAGTAGTACAAAGCCTGCTGGATAATATTTTCATTATTATTTTTTGGAGTGACAAATCACTGATGGAGAAAGAGAGCTGCAACATAAAGCAGAATTCTTTTGTGATTATTTATTGTGAAATCGCCTTTATCAGTCCGAATGGAATTCTGTGAAACTCAATGTTTAATTAACTTTTTTGTAAACTTGCATCGCGTCATTGTCAAGAAATATGTGATTTTTTTTCCTCATCTCCATGTTATAATTTCATCATAGGAAAATTAATCTCCGCTTAATCCAAATACGCAGCCTATTGATCTTTTTTTTTTTGGATACAGTCTGTTTTGATAGAAGCGGTTTTCATGTATCACAGTAAAATGATGAAACACGGTAAACTCTGTGGTCAGCAGCTCTCCGCCTCGCTCTCGTTACAGCTCCCATTGGACGATGTTTCGTGTAAATAACAAAATGTACCAGCAAAAAGTAGCTTGAGGCATCATGTCGTTGTCTAATTAACAACAGCATTTATGGAGTGTGGTCGACCAAGCAGTTAGTCTTTGAGAGGTGACTTGGCAAGGACGAGTCCCAGTTGTTTCTGCCTTCATGGCCTCTGTTAGCTGCGAGAGAAAACATTTCTGGCAAATGATTAGCGCTTTAAAACAAGCAGGGTTCCTATTTATGTTATATATTATTTTTGTGCCATTATATGTTAGCAAGTTGACCCTGATGAGCCTGTATATTGTTGATGAAGTGCGAGTAATCCCAAACACCAGATTTAACACAAGAAAAACAAAACAAAACATGATATTTCCATTGAATCAAATACTTTCCAGAGTGTTTGTCTTCACAAAAGAACATAACATAAAAAAATAACAGACGTTTCCATATGATGTAGCATCATTTTAGGGTCATTCTCATGCTTAGATACTAGGAGTGGTGCTTGTATACATCCACGTTTCTTCAATAAGAGCAAAACACCAACATTTGCCTTTAGTTTGTTCGCCGGTTCACAGCCAACTTGGTCACATGCTTCCCACCGGTGTGATGTAATTGGGATATTCACACATTTAGCTGGGCTCCCCCTAAATAACTGTGCATAACAGCCGGTGGGTCTGCATGTGAAACAGCCCGGCGGCCAGCAGATATCACATTCATAAGATATTGTTTCCACTGATCCTAAAACTATCCGCAATGATTGGAATGATTTGATTTTTCTTTGTTTCCTCCTTCTTTCCTGAAATACAATGGCTGCTTCTCTCTGAGCAGCGGGGAAAGACGGATAATGACGCTCGTGATGAGACTTTGTTCAGTTTTTCTAACATGTTGTTGTGGAAATCATCAGGGTAATATTAGAGCAATGTCAATTTCAATGGCGGTCAAAGCAGTGATTTGCTAATAAGATGTATGGCTGCTAACGAACGTGATGTTGGCAGTCTCACAGTAATGGATCGCATTATTAACACAGCAACTTTTCAATATCAGCTGAAAGGCAACCGGAGCTCTGCTGTTCGCTGCGACTGGAGATAATTAGCTGCTGATGTTCACGCATAGTGGCTCGGTGAAGTAGAGCTCATTGGTTTGCCTCTCTCTTACACACACACACACACACACACACACACACACACACACACACACACACTCACACACAACTTGACAGATTTTATATTATAGCTGAATATTTGCCTATTTGTCTCAGCAGCCATCTGTCTCTCACTCATGCTAATGCACATGTACAACACAGAGGGGATTCAGATGTTTGATATGTTCTGAAGTGACACATCAGAAATATAATAATGATCTTTGTTGGAATAACAATGAGGAACATCTGCATTGCACACAAAAATTCCAGCCTGCCCTCTAAAATGTGTAATGCATCATCGGCAACACCACGGCTATGATCATCATTTAGTCCTTCAACACATTTCAAAAAAGACTCATGAACAACATCATCCTTCTATAGCTGCTGTTGACATTTGAGCGCCGTTGTTGTCACATGATGTCAATGTCAAATGATCTGAGCAGTCACAGAAGCACATTTAATCTGGTTCACTTCAGTTTTGCAGTTTTCCGTGTTGCTGTTTTTTTTTTTTGTTAAGCTGTCTGATTCTGTTTGGAAAGTTCTTTTTTATTTATTTTTTTTCACAAACCCAATGTGTCAAAAATAATAAAGGCTAATGTGCTCATTTATCCCTGATTGCTTGGAGGGCCTCAGTTACGGGTTATGAGCACAGGGCAGAAATGTCAGAGCAGCGGTGATCACGGTGAGCCAGGTTAGATCATTAACATTAATCACTTCCAATTTCGTCTCTCATCCTTATCTTCATTTTCACACCCACATTTGGGCTGGCACATTTCGAAGGTTTGTATTTATCTGAGCCTCCAAGCACTTTATTACCAGAGTCTGAACCCAGCAAAATGAGTAATTTCCTCAATGGATTTGGAGTTAAAAAAAAAAATTTAAAAAAGAATAAATAAATAATAGTAGGCTTGGCTGCCACGAAATAAAGACAGTTTTTATTAATTGAGCAATATCAGAACAGAGGGAGTGCTGTTGGACTGAATATCAGCACAGCTGTGGCGAGATCATAGGCATGAGTCAGCGATATTAAGACAGCGGCACAACCTTGAGCGGGATATTGCTACAGTTTTACGCTCTCCATTTATTCGGTAACAGTAATAAGCATTTCCTTGTTTATTCAAGCATTTATTTGACACCGCCAACACAAAAAGTTCCATTTTGTTCCATTTTTTGGTTTGGAGTGTTTTCTTTTGAGGCCTGGAGAAGAGAATGACAATTGTGATTTTCCTCAGGCCTGATTAATGAGTCTGGAGCTCAGACTTGCCCGTGGACAAGACTGTATGCTTGTACAACACAGATATGAGCTATCTAGTCCTGATATCCTGACTATTCCATCAGAGTAGCAGCAAGATGTGTTTGGACCCGCTGCCTAAAGCCATTCTGTGTTGAGTTAGCATTTTAAGTTCATACCTGCATGGCTTTCCTCACAGTGCAGACACAAAGGAAGCAGAAGAACGGGGAACTGCTCTACTCTCCGCTCGGTGTTATATGATCTGCTCTCTCTCTGCTCTACAGTGATCGCTGTTTCATCTGGTCGGTTTTTTGTCAGTTAGCCTGAAGCTGGAAGGGAAGTTAGACACTTGAACAGCAAAAAAAAAAAGAAAAAAGAAGAAGAATAATAAGTACACCTTTTCATTTGAGTTCCTTCTTTGATTAATGTGGTGCTTGTTTTGTTTCGTAATATTATGAGAAAGATGTTGGAACCAGTCGAGTTGTTGGTATTTACTTGGTTGGTATTACTTAGTGCAACGCTGTTCTGCCTGTCATTTTAACCAGCTTGTGTGATATTGAAAAATCTACACGTTAAGGTTCAGAGGGAATTCAAGCCTTCATCAAGTAACTCACAGGGCGCCATGGCTCAGAGGTAGAGTGGTCATCTGGCAACCCGAAGGGTCGCTGGTTTGATCCTCACTTCCCCTGGTGACCATGTCCAAGTATCCTTGAGCAAGACACTGAACCTTTAATTGCTCCTGATGGCCCTGTGATGGACTGGCGACCCATCCAGGGTGAACCCCGCCTCTCGTCCAGTGTCAGCTGGGATAGACCCCACCCCTCCGCAACCCTCAAATGATAAATGGTATAGAAAATGGATGGATGGATAGATGGCTGTAGTACCTCAAGAATAAACACTCTGAAATAGTTTCCATCCAAGCAGTCTGATGCTGGGACCACCCTCTCTCTGTTGGAATATTTATCTCCTCTATAGAGAAATAGAAAGCTTGTTCTAAAAGGACTCTCATTCAAAGAAGATGAACGATAGACGGCAGGAGAGTGATGCTGAGCCTCTTCAGCAGGGTGTCGTCCTCACTCTCTCCGTCTCTGAGCTGCAGCTCACTCACGTCTCTCCTCCTGTAACTTCTTCAAGACTCTTGCATCATCACAGGAACTTCACTTTTCAATGAATAAACTGCCTGCTCTGTTTCTCGGAGAGATAATTTAAAGTATTGGAACTGAGGGGTGGAACTGTTGTAGGAGTGACTTTGGGGTTTGATCCTAAAATGTTGTAAAAAAACATGTATGCTGATGTATTCTCAATATTTAAGTTTATTTTCTTCACATTTAAGACATAGATTATGAAAAGTATTTTCACTTGTGAAAGAAAATGCATTGCTGAATCTGAAATGCTTTGGACTGAGATGAAGTTACTTTTGCACTTGAAACCTTTTTTTAATAACAAATATCTTACATGGTGGAATATAAGCTAAAGGTGAAGAAAATGATCTAAATTGAAAATATATCCGTTTAAAAGTCTAATCAAAGTGTTACGTTATTGCATTCGTTGCCTCATACGATGTTAATTTTCTAACAGCATGTGAAATTATTGTTGCCCTGGGAAATGATTCATATTTAGAGTCTTTTCAAATCGCTCCTCTCGCCAGACCATTCAGATACGATAATCACATTCAAGCAATACTTAAGCCTCTTCTACGCAGCCTTGAGAATGATTCCGGGCGGCTCATGGACCGCAGAGGTAGGAACAGGGTCAAGAGCAAGAGTCCATTCTCAACAAAGACGCGGATGAGTTTACATCTTGCGTCTTTGTGCTGCACAAACGGAGGAAGCTTTACGTTATTTTGGTTGGCTCTGTGAGAACAAGCACTGTGGAATAGCGGCAGGCTCAGTGGACTGATGATTTTTTTGGGGGGGGGGGGGGGAATTAACAGAATTGCACCTTTTGTTTTTCTTAAAAAAACACAACAATAGAACAAGTAATATCCAGGTGAAAAATCCCTTGATGTATACGTCATGGCCCCGCAGTTTCTTCCTCTCACTTTTGGTCCAGTATCGTTCTTTGAAGGCATCTTTACGTTACAGGGACCCACTTCAGCTGCTAGAACCTACGTGGGTTTCTAGTGTATGATTCAGGCTCCATCTGAAACCCAAACAGGTATCGCAACATAAGGTAGAACACCAAAAAAAGGCAAGTCCCAAGATCTCGCCCCTCGGTGGTGGCTCCCATATACCAGCTGTAGCGCTGAGGAGAACCACCTGCACTATGGCTGATATCATATTTCATGTTATATGGTAAACTCCCAAAAGGATTTTTCACCATTTTTTGTAGTTGAGAATGCTTATGTGTACTGAACGGAGTATACACACACACACACACACACACACACACACACACACATGTAAATATGATATTGTTCAATACTTGAAAATCTCTGTTTAAGTATGAGAGAGATTATCTGTTAAAGGAGTAAAATCACACAGGCGAACATTGTGTCCCAGCTAAACAGCAGCTCTCGTTCTGCCATATCAACACTCTTTCTTTTAACACCAAGGCAATGTTCTGTACCGTTGTTGAGTTCCGTTTTGTTTTGTTGAGGCTGAGAGATTACAACAAATAAGAGGAGAGAAAAAGAACAATTAGAGGACAAAAATTCTGAAGGATAGGAGAAAGATGGCAAAACAAGCCAATGGATTAGAGGAGAATAATCAGCCTGTTGACAGTAACGATTGTGAAGCAGAACACAGTGTTGTATCTTATTATTCGAGTGGTAGGGTGCACAGCATGCATTGTGGAGCCGCAACTTGTCTGAATAACACGATCAGTGTGAAACCTCCACACCAATACCACGTGAGCGTATTGTATTTTCCTCCCCGTTTTGTCAGAGGCATTATATTCAAAGACGAGATGTGCTAATTTCAGAGGATGCAAGTACTGTGGTGACTGTTCTGTTTAAAAACACCATCCCCGACATCAACGTCAATATGCTGGACCTGTTAAACCCACTGGAAATTTTTTTTTTTTTCCTTTAAATGCTGGAAAGCTTTTAAATCATTACTTGGTTAAAATGAAGTAGAAGTAACTTTTTTTTTTTTTTTTTTTGGTCCTGTTTGATCAGCAGCTACAGTTTATGAAAGTAACAGTGTTAGACTGAAAATGTTTGAAAATGAGAAGAAAGTGACATTAAAAGCAGATAATCTAAACCAGAAGACTAGCAGATACATCTCACGTCCCTCTTCATAACTGACCATCTTTGTCCCCCTTTATCACTGCTGTCGTATCAGTGGCTTTAATCTCAGCTGATGTATTTATAAAAACAAAGATGAGGGGGTAGATTACTAAAGACTGAAGTGACTGTATGTCCTGATCATATCTTCGAACTTCCTGCAGCAGTTTCACTCTCACTTAGGGTATGAAGAGCAGCACAGCTTGGTGTTTGATCTCGGTTTTTCATCTTCCTCCCCCTGGCTTGTCTGCATATCAAAGCCCTTGGCTAGAGCCCTGATCCCCCAGACCTCATGTACTCCACCACTGATCTGTGCATTACTGTGGGGTTTCAGTGAAAATTGCAATTGAAATGCGTAAGAATTAATATACGTTTTGGTGTTGGTTTTCTTCGACTTATACTATTGTGCCTGCATGGTACAATAGTAACAACTTAATGTTCGGTGTGGCTGCATACATACTTGGACTCTGGATCCGCCTCCTACCGTAGATTTCACTTTGTGTCCTTCTCTTACAACTTAAAAAAAACTTGTATCTTTTGCTAAAAACCTCTTGCTGTATCCGCAAATGTCATCTATAAATAAAACAGATTAAAAACAGCAGTATTACTGATAGTCTTGTTAGAGACTGCAGCTCTCCATTTTGGTCTTTCTTTGTGTGTGTGTGTGTGTGTGTGTGTGTGTGTGTGTGTGTGTGTGTGTTTATCTCATTACCATACAAACACATGTGGAGTTAATTCAAAACAACCTGTGGAACATTATCTCATGAAACATTCATGTGTCTTTACAGGAAGTTGCGTACAATTATTTGCGCATATTCTTTCAACATTTCAGCAACAGCTGATGTCACTGGTGAAGTTTTGCATACTCGGGTAGCGCTTGGCTTTAACAAATGGTCTCATTTTATAACTGAATAAAACGAAAAAGTACATCTGAGGCAAGAATTATAGGAATTGTGGCATAAACTTTGCAGCGCTGCCTATTTACATTGTTTGACAGGAGAGGTTGCACTGTATTCAGTGTGTAGATATCATTAGACACTTGTTATAGTTCTCAGGGCAAAATATGTCACTTGACTCAAAGCTTAAGAATAAATCATAGGGAAGAAAAAAAAAAAAAAAAAAACCTTCCTAGCTGCAGCAGCCAAGTGTATGACAGTTGGCCAGAAAAGTGGCTGGAAATTGTCAGCTCATCCTGCTATAAAAACTCCAAATGTCCAGACGTCTTGTTCACAATAACCAGATTTGTCACCAAAAACACGGTGACAACTTTCCCGTCATCCCTTTCCTTGTTCCTCCTGACTCGCCACTGTGTGGGTTATCATCCCAATAATAACTCACTAGTTTTTGTGGGAAGACTTACAAATGTCGTGAGGACGTGCTGTCTGATGACCTCAGTTTGATGACAATGACTCACGACCCTGACATCGACAGAGCAGACAAGTTTAGTCAGTACAGCTACAGTATGAGCTGGATTGACTTTTGGTTCAGTTTCATGACATTCCATCCCATAATAGTATGATGCACTTTTTTGACGGCGTGGGTTTTATTTGTTCATGATGAATATGAGCTCGCTGATTCAACAACAACAACAAAAAGATGTATACGCAGGAGCTGATTTTAAGAATTGTCTGTATGAAGTGTAATGTTTTGAATTTTATACTCTCTTGTTGACAGGTGTATTTAGCCCTACGATAGAACAAGGTCCCGTTTTGATTTGATCCTCGTGTGGCTTCCGCATCGGCATCAACTTATAAATGAACCCATCAATGCTGACTTTAATGATCGTGTCAAACAAAGCTAAACCAAAAAAATAATCTAAGCAACACATTGACATTGAGCACTAATGCTTGCAGTGTGAATGCAGCCAAGTCTTCTCCCTGATTTATCCTCCTCTGTCAGACTGGGATTAATAGATCGGTAGATTGATGTGGGCTCTGCTAAAGGACATCCTCTCTGCTCTGTTGCTGGTAGGGTTACAAAACATTGATGGAATGGACACATATTAGCATTGAAGCAGAAAATAAAGAATAAGACCCTTTGACTTTGATCAGAATCTTGATCTTTTGTTCTAGTCTCCTTTTTTTTTTAAACATGTTAGTATGATCCGAATGTGTGCCAAACCAAGTACTGCAGCACTCTGTCAAGCTGCGTGGCTCATGTCCAGTAGCCATGCTGAGCTGATGAAGATCGGTTGTGTCTGAACGCTGATTACTCTCAGCTTTCCTGTCCAGTCAAACTGAGTCCCTCCAACTATCACAGCTGTTGCCAGCAGAGCAGCACTGCTGGCCTGAGTGTGAAACGGGCACAGCAGCATAATGACATCCTGCGGAGACAGTTTAACATCACTGCATAAATACAGGATGAATGACAAGGTGACGGAGCTGCAGGGAGAGTGATGGAGAGAGAGACAGGCAGACAGAGGGAGAGACTTAAGAGCCAAGGATTAGTGGCTGTAAGAGAAAACACTCCATTGTTGCGTTTTTGAGAGAAACATGAAAATGACATCAGCAACCGCAATGAAAAGATCACTGTTAAATCTGATAGCACTCATTTTAAAATGAGGTGCTCTGTGTATGCAAGATGAGTTGAATCGCTGAGGCCTGACAGACGCAGTGACACCTCTGGTCTCACTAAGAGTCATAAACTATCCTTTCGTCTCACTCTTTATTGTCTCAATCTTCTACCGGCAGACAACCTTCTCTGCTCTGTCTGATTTGAAAAGATCAAACCTCAGCAGAGACGGAATCATACAGACAATGTCCTCACTGTATTCTCTCTGTTCTTATGGAACAAGCACACTAATCAAAGGCAGTTTGAATTCTTTCTTTTTGGTGAAAAAGATTCTCTTTCGGCTGTTAAATCAAAGTAGCCGTTGAAGTGTTCTGCTTTCTTCCTGATGACGGCGTGGATATGGATTAATTGAAAAGATTCCTGTCGTACATGCATTTATTTCACCTTCATTTGCATACTGAGCATAACTTTACACAGCTGTACTGTTCTAAGGCGAAGTGTGCAGCGAAGCAGAATAAGGCGGGATGGCAGCAGGACTCTTGAGCAGGTACTTAGATCCAGGTGTCAACCTATAAAACCAGTGGTGCAGGTTAGCTGTAGTGGATGAACATGTTTCTCATGTATTAAGATTTACAATATCCATTGCTCTCATTATTAGTTACCTCAATCATGATGGAATCATCAGTCTGATAGGATCAAATATATTTGACATTTACAATACTGGACCTACACCTGAAAATCTTTTTTTTTTTTTTTATTCAAGTATGCATTACAGAACTTTGTCCCACACCATCATCTTAAAAAGCCCTTGAGATTTCTGTAATTTTAGTTCCCTCCCTGAATGTTCTTCCCCCCCCCAGTGGAATTCGAGCTCGGACACCTCAGGAGTCCACTGGAGCAAAATGAAGTTCAGAGAACAACTGTGTCTTCTAGCCATTTATCTTACAATTATTTCACTAAGCTTCATCACAGTGTTTGACCTGATCCGTTGCTTTTCTAACCTTGCCGTCACCCTTGTAGTTCGGATTAATGGTGGTGTGAATATTGTGGATGAATGCGACACAGATTGCATTGTGCTTCAGGGCAAGTGGGCTCACAGGGAAATTTGGGAATTTTTTTGAAACTAGTTAATTTTTTTTCAATTTTAGTTGTCTAAAAAGCGCTATGTTTCGCCGCTCCTCTGCAGACTTCCGGAAGGAAGTGAGTTGTTAAGAGATGGTGGGGGGGACAGCTTGTTTCATATTGAGGAGTCCCACAGGGAGCCAATTTGAGATAAACAAGGATTTAGTTGAACTGTAATTCACTCAAAGCTACTCTGCAGTCTCCCAATTAAATAAATAAATAGATGAATGAATGAAGCGTGGGAAATTAGCATGTAAGGTCCCTTTTAAGCACAGTCAGAGCTGAAATTGTTTGCCATCTCTTTGTCTCTTCATGATTAGTGTTTGTCTGTTGACTGCCAGCAGGCGTACATGGTAAATTGGGCCCTTCTTCAAGATATAATGGTCAACTCCCAGGGTGATTGTTGATACGTCCAGTTCAGTCTGGCCAAAATGCAGTTCACACAGTCAGTAATAGATAGAAACCCTCACTGACAGAGCCTTTCCTCCCCCTCCTTCTCCTCGTCCTCCTTCCTCACTTTGTACTCTCTTCTTCTGCCTCTACAATAAAAGGAAATGTTCAATACTGGGAGAAACTGCTTCGGCGTTGCACCTGTTAGGGTGCAAGCAAGCAAAGACATTTAATTTAGTCTCAAGCTGGGAGGGTTTGTAAGGTGATATTTCAATTTAGCTCATGTCAAACTTCAGCTGAATGTCCAGTTATGACACGGCTCCTGACCTGTAATCAAACTGAAATGTGAGCTGGTATTGATTTGGCCCTTTCTGGTGAACCCATGATTATGGTGAAGCCAGAGACTATTAATGTGTCTCTCTTCTTCTTCATGGTGCATGTTAGGCCACAGGACATGTCTTCACACCCTGCCTCCTTTTAAATTCTTTTATGAACCCAACTGGGACATTTGGTATGAGACCCTGGCATGTAAACAGCATTTTCTAACGACTTTACAGTCATGGGAGTGCGCAATAATCAGATTAAGACGTGGATTAAACCGATTTACAATACATGATGCAGCTTCCAGCAAACGTTACAAATTTGACCCTAAACTCAGTCGTCCTCATTATCAGTGAGAAAACACTTGAAATGTCAAAGATGCAACATGAGAGGAAAACTTGAACTCTGGAGGGAAAGTTCGACACGCTGAAGAGAGCTGGGATGTAATGGGTCTCCTTTGGTGTGTAGCATGTAAACCGTGTCATGAATGAGATATTCCTTGAGCCACTCATGTCAACGACTGAAACATTATTATCTTACAATATTCAGATTATCGCCATCCATGATAGCCTGTAACTCACAGAAATGGAAATCATGCAATCATGAACTGCGTGTACTCATTGTACTCAGTTTCTTCACGTATGGATTCATAGATCAAACGAAGAAGTATTTTCTCTCTTACGGCTGCTGACAAGTTTCAAAGAAGTTTTTTTTTTAATATATATAAAAAAAATCCTACTGAGTCACTGTGAGTTTTTTAGAGTTGACTTTCATCTTCACATTTCTCTGCTTCCTACTGTATGTCCTCCTGACATTTACTTTTCTCTCCATCAATTCTTCAGGACCTTTGGGTTTTTCCTCTTTCACATCGGTCTCCCTTCTTCTCTCTGCCAAAGTTCGAAGTTTCAAAATAGTTTAATGTTCACCGGTCGCTTACATGTTTTGGTGAATAATGAGCTGTATCCTGTATGAGCTGTCTGTGTGTTATCACCTTCCCTCCCCATTTACTTCTTATCTGTATTTTTTTTTTTGGTCAAAAGTATGACTGAGTAATATTTGCCAAAACTATTTTACAGCAACAGCTTGTACAGCAGATTTGCAGATCTGTACTGTCACATTTCAACGTTTCCAATCTCTCCATCTGTCTCCGTACAGGATATTGAAAACACCCTCATAGTTGATATTTACGGTTTATCCAAATAAAATCATGAAATGTCATTTAGAAAGAGATGTCAAACATTGAGAAGGATCAGTCTTGACTCCACAGACTTTCGAGGGGTTCATAGAATATATGACGTTCCACTCAGTGTTGGACTTTGCATCCCACTTAGCATCAAGCATCAAGCTGTTCAGACTAATATCACTGAAGCCTCTTCACCTCATCTCAGATCTGATCACAGGCCAGCCTCTCACGCTGCTACGCCAAAGAGAGCTGGCACACACGTTACATCTCAGCTTGGCATGGATCAGATCCTGTTAGCCTCACATGCAATTATATGGGCCAGTGATTCCTAAAGAAACTCCCATAAAGCTTCTTCGGGTGGGCTAAGGATGATCGTTAATCATGTAAATATAAAATAAGTTTGTTTGGGTTTTTTTTTTTCGAAAAACAAATTTGCCTAAATGATTGCATTTAAAGAAGTAACCACAATTAACAACCAGCCATGGGAAATGAATCAAGCAATGTGATATCCTTCATTTATACCAACTAAACTGTTTTCAACCTCTTTTACAATAACATTTGTCGGCCTGTAATACGCTGTCAAAAGTTGGAGGATAAATGTAGCAGTGGCTATTAGGTTGAAAATTCAAAGAAAAACTGCTTATGGAATATCAACTTCAATAGGTGATTGCAGAAAAAATTAAAGCAAAGTTGTGAATTGAATATTCACTGTTAAAAATAAGTTTGTGACTGGAAAAATGCATGGGAACGCCCTTGAAAGTCAGAAATTGGCCACATCAGTCCGCAAGCTGGGGATTTGTGACACGCATGCAGAAACATGATGGTTCTTCCTACTGTCCATGTTGATGATTAAGACAATGACCACATCCTTGTTGCGGGTATGATTTCTTATGGGAAATGGTGTCATCCAAAAAAATTCCCTAAATGCAGCATGTTGTCATGGGAACCCCCTCATTGTGCTGAGATTTGGCTGTACTCACAGAAATGGCACAAAAAAAAGATAATAAAAAAAACAAATGTTACATCTGAAGCTGTAAAAATGACTCACTTGGCAATAACATTCCACATTAAACTTTTCCTTCTAAATTAAACTACCGTTGCTCTGAATCTTTAAGTTCAAGAACAACTTCGGAAGCAATTGCACAATGCATGCAGAGAGAGACAGCAATTACAGTGGATTGTCTGCATTGAAGCAGGGCCCCAGATAAGATGCAAATATACCTAATTTGTAGCAAAATTCTGATTTTACATGCGACAACACTTAGTTTTCAGTATCCATCCATTTTCTGCCATTCTGAAACCTTTGCCAATGTTAAATTGCCACTCCTAAATGTTCAGCCCTGATGAGCTTTGGATCCGTCCATAAGATCAGAGGATCCTTTGATAAAGTTGCACTTCAAGTTCAACTCGAGTGCTACATTTGGGGAAATGGTTCAAACTGACACTATATCACCATATTCCCAAACTTGAAGCTGCAGTGGGATGTTAAAAAAAAATGGAAATACAATAAAAACTGACACGTTTTAAAACAACGACTGGCACTTTTTGACCAATGAAAACAATGCCAATTTATTACTGGTAATATATGTGTCTCTCTCTTTCTCTTTTTGGGGCTCCTGTCTCTGGATCGTCTGTCTGAAATCTTCCTCTGCGAATGCTGAAACGCAGGTAAAATATTTCTTGTATTGATGAGGTGCAAGCTGTGGATTACAGAGGGATAAACTTAGTGACATGGGAGCCTTTCTGTTTGTGGATACAGATGAACGGTTACAGACCATTACACCGTCTCCCAGCCTGAAGTCTCCCGCTCGTAAAGTCAAACCTGTTCTCACATCAAATGCAGCTCTCAAGTGTTACCGTCCGTGTGCGTGTTGATGGTGTGAAGCATCAGTGAACCTTGCTGAGGATCATTAGCACACACGGGTTGTGAGTTTGGCACTAATGAAACCTCATTTTACTACAACTTTGGTGCTATAACAATTTACATTTTAAATAGATGGAATTAGCAGAGCAGATATTCCGCTTGTTCTGATGTGACTCTGATGCTCATCAGGCAGAGGAGAGGTCATTATTCGGTGTGGTGGGATTACTGGTTTACAGAGGGTTTGATGTTATTCTCTCTCTGCATATTCTTTAGCTTACATGTAATAAATAGAAGTCAGTACGTTGATGAGAAAGAAACTTTGGATCGCTATACATGTTGTTTATGTTGTTTGACTTGGAATCACCTTTAGGTGTGTAATTCTAATTAATATTCTTCTGCCCACCCCCATTGTGTGCCTGGTTGCCATTCAAGATCAGTTTCACATTATGTTTCTGGTTATTCTTATTATTCAGATTCTCTTCAGAAAATCTCATAGTTTACTAAATTAGTACCTCTGGGCTCCTGTTCGGTCAATCAAGTCCAGAAGATCCGGCAGGTCCAGCAGCCTGGGCCTAGAGCAGCAGGTCAGTGCCAGCCTCCACGAAGAGGGAGGTGACGTGCTGGTCCTGTCCTGGAGTCACAGTCGAGCACTGCTGCAGATTCTTTGATTTGCAGCAAGAGAAAGAGACCACATAGGCAAAGTCCCCCTCCTGGCTGGTGGAGGAACTGCTGCACCAGTGCCCTCAGACTGCTCAGGTTGTTGTACTGATGATGTCACCTGTTATCATTGGTTCAGCTCATTTGAAAGCTTGATGGTAGAGATACGAAAATGACTTTCTGTTGGCCGTTAGGTTGAAACCAACTCTGAAACTAAGGTTTAAGCAGTCAATTACAGTTGTGGGGTCGAACAAAGAACGTCTGACACTGCAAGTATGGAGGGCTCCCTAATTTTGTACACCGCCATCATAGTTAAAGAATAACATGTACACACACATACACACACCTCTGGTTGCCCTTGCCCTGATACCTGAAGTTAAGCCATTTTCTCTTTTATCGTGGTGGCATTTCAGCTGATCTCCATATACACTCATGTCTCCTGACATGCCGGTGAAGTGCTGATAAAGCGAGCGTGTACAAATTCACAGTTTAAAACACAAAATGGTCCCAGCAGTCTGATTTAATGAAAGTCAAGATCATAATAAAGTTCATCCCCGAAGAGCTTCATTACAATATTACAGCGCACAATATTGGTTGAGAGAGCAGTGATGTAAAAAGCCATGACACGAGCACCGTTAAACGCCATACGTTTTAAATTGTGTTTCATTGCAATATTTTTGGTACAGTTGCATTTCATACTGCATAAGATGTCCTTTCAGCTCAGTACTTTTTCCTATTCTTCAACTCCCCCACTCTCTATTTTTCTTGCTAAAACTTCATATGCACACCAATTTAGTTGAAACAATTGCGCTGTCAAATAATTACTCTTTTTTCTGTTAGTCATACCACTTGAACAGACTTAGCATATTGCTGCTCCCGCTATTCAGAATATATACAAAAGATTGATATAGTCCATTATGTCTCAGCTGCAAACCTGGCTTCACACTCCAACAGAAGGCAGTTTGATGTTGGTGCAGTGACAAAATGCAATGTTAGGGACAGAACTGGTGCCAGAATGTGCTTCAGTGCTGCAGGTTGACCAGATGAAGGCTGTCGTGCTCTAATATGCACTGATTTTTCTCTCTGATGAGGGAATTTAATGAGGATGACTAATTTTCCCTTACAGTCATAAGCCTTGGATGTGATTGGAGAGCTGTTAAAACACCGAGGAATGGTTTGTCATTAGAGATTTCATTGGTCTGCGAGATTTGCTACACATCTATTGTGTAAATTTTCAAAAAATTGAGGTCAAAACTAACCCTCTCTTATTTGGTGATTAGAAACAGTTATTAACATTCTGAACTGGTCACTTGTGCAGTGTCGTATTAAGATCTGTTAAAGTCGTATCGGGGACTTTGATTCTACTCAAAAAGTCGATCAAATATTGAACAGTAGTGAGACAATAACAGTCTCACACAACTTCTCAAATTGATGGAGGTACAGGAACTCTATAAATCCAGAACTGGGTGCAGGGGCGGGGGCGGGCGGGGCGCTTGGTGTTGGGGGGTCTCTCTGGCATGCAAAGGTTCATTCATCATCATTTTGCAGCCTGTCATGTCGCACGCAATGGTCGGAGTGATACGTCACTTATTATATTCAGGATTGTTGGTCAAACATGATAGAAATTCATGACTTCTCGTGATCCTGTGCGGTTTGTCTTCAGGAAAGAATGTTGATCCTAGTCTTTTTATACTTCTGCACAGGACCACTGTTTTTTTTTTTAAGTTTGATGACTATTACTGTCCCCCATTACGAATTATTATTTATTATAAGTCAAAGTAGTCGTGGTGGGGGTTGTGGTGGAATCATTACCAATCCCAGGTAAAGTGTTATTAAGGAAAAAGGATTGTACTCTTTAAAATCTACAGATATTTTAAACTTTACGTGCAGAGAAAGCTCAAGAGTACGGTAATACACTGATATGTGACTTTTACTATTAATACGAATTCATTTTTTATTAGTTTTTGATGTTGATCCAGTACAGATTTGTTTCTGACTGTTGTTCTTCAGTTTACTGAAACCAGATAATGTCCACCTAAGGTAACTTAGGGTAAGATAAGGCGTTAGAGCAGTCATGATTATGTGGATGATCCTTGCAAAAAAAAATCTGCACGTTATTTTACCTGTTATGATTATTGTCTCAATCCATTATGAATACTGAATATGGATGGAACAATAGTCATACAGTTCTATTAATGCATTATTGACATGGCTTTCATAGAAAGAGTGACCAATATTTCTTGTTTGTATAGTTTCAACTGTTCATGTGGCAAATGATTCTATTTTTTTTTTTTTTTTCATGACAGCGAAAGCCTCTCCACCTGTCCCTCTATCATGAGTGTCTACAGCTCTAGGGTCTTGTTAGAGCCGCAGTAAAGTACGGAATATAAACCCAGAGGTCACTTCGCACGTTCGGTGTGAAGGTCCTAACCCATTTGTGCTGATTTATAGCTTCTATAGTAAGACATGTATGGGTTGACTAATTATCCTGGCTTAACGGAATCTTCCCTCAGAGGGAAATGACTTTAGCAAGTCTAATATCTTTTGCCAGTACAGGCTATAAAAACGCCTCTCACCACCTTTGATTTTCTGCCCAACAGTTAAAAACAGCCGCACGTGGTCTCCTGCTCACCTACAAGCACCGACGCTCCTGCTAGTGAATTTACCATCAAGGAAGTGTGAGCATTATTGAATAATGTATCTGCAGGGTGGCCAAAAGAAACTGCTTGAAGAGGATGAAGGTGAGGGGCAAGGGAGAAAATAGCCAGCCTGCTGTTGATGCCTGTTTTTCTTCTCCTGAAAGACAACCTGCGTATGGAAATGATCTACAAATAAGCTCAAATGCTCAATTCTCACTCTGGCAAATTGTCACTCTCCATTGGTCACACAAGTGTCCTATAACGAGATTTGCTTGCATGACAATTACCGACACACACCCATTAGACTGAGGACGTCACGGAAAAGGCGCATTGTTTAGCACAAAAAACAAATACTTGCGACACATACATCAGTGTCACTGTACAAAACTCATTGCGTTCTCAGTGTCACTGTGTTTGGAGAAGAGATGGAATTACAGCCGCAGTAAGCAGAGCTGCCTGTATTGGTCACTGGACACTTCTTTCTGAGAAGCATTTAAAATGGCCTCGGGGAAAACAAATGATACACAAAGAGCGCACACACACAGACACACATACAAATAAATAATGGATGTGAAAGTCCAAGAGACTCTGAAGCACAAAGCGGATAAAATCTGATTGAATATATTTATTGGAGGCAAATGGTGGATACTTCAGTATCATTGTAGGCTGTTCTCATGCCTTTTTTTAGATGCAGGCAAAATTGAAGGAAGCATTAGCAGAAAAAAAAAATATAAACAGACATGACATATTAAAGGTTAAAGGTTTCTTTATTGTCATTGAACATTTCTGCACAATGAAATACAGTTAGACACAGTTCATCACACAGCAGCATAAATAGATGAATAAAAACAAAACAAACAACAGGATAGAAAAGAATAAAAGATAGAGCAGTGAGTCCAGTGATGTTGTAGGTTTGTGAACTGAATTTCCATCACAAGCAAAGTGCAGGATGGAGGGTGCAACAACGGTCCAGTTCTGGCCGTCATCAGAGCTTTCACAGCCCTGGGGATGAAGCTGTTTCTCAGCCTTTCTGCCCGTTCCCTCATGACCCTGAGCCTGCCAAAGGGAAGGGGGGTTAAAAAGACCTTGTCCAGGGTGTGCCCAGTCAGACCTGATTTTTTTCAGCTCTGTTTTCCAACCGGGCAGAGTAGATCAGGTCTTTCCTCTCCTCTGAGGTGTAGCTGGCGAACCTCACAGTGCATCCATAGCTCAGGACGCTCTCTATGGTGCACCGGTAGAAGTTTGTAAGGAGTTTCTGTGGTAGGTCGGTTTTCCTGAGTGTCCGCAAAAAGAAGAATCTCTGCTGGGCCTTCTTCACCAGCTCCCTGGTGTGGTCCTTGGAGAGATGAACACCAAGGTATTTGAAACTCTCCACCTGTTTCACCACTTCTCCATCGATCATCAGACTGGCGTGTGATGGGTCCCTGCGTTTCCTGAAGTCGATGACGAGCTCCTTTGTCCTGCTGGTGTTGAGGAGCAGGTCATTGTTCCGACACCTCCTCTCTGTAGGCTGCCTCATTGCTGTTAGTGATCACCCACTCTATGGCTGTGTCGTCTGCAAACTTGAATGTGTGGTTTGTTGAGTGAATGGGAGTGCAGTCGTGGGTGAAGAGTGAGTAGAGAAGGGGGCTAATAACACAGCCTTGGGGGGTGCTGGTGTTGAGGATGGTGGTGGATGAAGTGACATCTCCCAGTCTCACGTGCTGAGGTCTGTGGGAGAGGAAGTCCTTAAATCCAACTACATTACAACTTCATCACTCTGCACTGGTCCAATTTTACACTCTGGCCACAAACTAAATTGATCTTTTTTGTAAATATGTTCTAAATATTTCTTTTTCTTTCTTTTTAAGTACTTTTATTGAACTATACTCTTTGTGTGTGTATACATACCTGACCATAATGCTGATTCAGAGATGGTGGGAACATACATCTTATATCGAACATCAAGCGGCTGCACCAGCTTGGAGCAGCAAATAAAGACTCTGTCACGTCTAGTTTCAGCGGAGACTCTGGGACATATAGGAGGAATTTGTTGTTAGAGCTAAAACACCTGGGAGCCGTGCGCTAGTGAATAAGGTCTGTGATATAAGATGAGGTCCGACCATTAGGAGCCTTGAAAGGAATCAACAAGGTCTTAAATTGAATTCTAAGTTATAGAGGGAGCTCATGAAGAGAGGCTAAGTGTTTGCACTTTTTTAGCACCGGTCAACATCCCTGCAGCTGCTTTTTGAACCAGCAGGTGAGTTAATGAGAGCTGGATAAGGCTGACGCAGCAGTAGTCCAGTTGTTAAGGGAAGAAGGTGGAAATTAATTTGGAAATGGTTATTAACGGGGCTGCTAAGTTTATTGAGACAGAGACTAAAAAAAAAAAAAAAAAAAGATCACAAATTTGTTTTGCACTTTAACCTCTCATAGCTCACTGGACTGAGAAAGTCAGGAGACAGTAATTACTACATTTCTTTTTTTATCACTATCTCTTGCTAAAGAAACAATTTGCCTTCTATCTTTTAAAGCTGTCTGCAAGTGACTGCAGGGACCCACTGGATTTTAGCAGGAGGTACAGGTGTAAATCATCAACATGGAAGTGACGAGGGAGCTAATTTAGCTTTGAAAGGTGTGTACCCAACTGGAGAAAATAGTTGTCTGCATTCCGATTTTTTCGTGTTTATTATCTTCTGGAAATGAACTCATCTCCATAATGCTCAAACTGTTGTTTTATTCATTTGTTCTCCATTTGTACCTCCCACTGTGAGACCAGCAAGATATGAGAAAGTGAGAGGGTGTGTGTGTGTGTGTGTGTGTGTGTGTGTGGTGTGAGTGTGTGTATGTGTGTGTTTGGGGGGGTGGACTTTGATATCAAACTGGAAATCTCAGTTGCAGTCCAACTGAGAAAAATCAGTAAGAAAAGAAGAGGAGGGCATTAATTAGTTATAAATGAAGAAATGCACCCAACTTCAATCCACTCTGATATTCGTGGCTTTTTAGATTTGAATGTCAAGTCAGCATCTGAGCCACATTTCCGTCGATAAAAAAGAACAACCTACCACTGCTGAAAGGTATTTGTTCTTCCCCGAGTTCGAACACAAACTGCTAATCCCAGTGGGATCTCTGCTCTGGAGAACAAAAAAGGAGAGACGGATATTTACAGTGAAGATGAGAAATGTTGAACACAGCTTTTGTTTTGCTTTCATGGCGCTGCGAAGCGGTCTGCCGTGTGGTGATGACTGACAAGACTGTGGAGGGACTGAAATCTATGATAAATGTTTTCCAGCCTTTTCTCTTGGAACTCTTTAACATTTATTTTCATGGTGGAAATTCAATAGAAAAATCAATAGAAAAACATTAGCGAATAAGTGATTTAATCACTTAATGAACGAAAAGGTATTAAATGACAAGAGCAAGTAAAAGAAAAGAGAATTGATCTGTGAGATCAATCAGATGCAGGAGTTTGTTTCAGAACATGGAGCAGCTATTGATTTCACAAATATTCATTCATTCATTTATCATTTTTGTAGTGGGTTGCAGGGAGATGGAGGTTGGATGGGGTACACGACTGATTATGTGTTTCCTGGTTTCCTCAGATGTGCGACCACATTCTTCCCCCTTCTTGCTTCTAGCTCTGGCTCCATCTCAGACGCAAACATGGAATGTAAGAAAAATAAACCTGAGAAACTTTAAAAAAAAAAAATTTAATCTTGTGTTTCCAGCAAACTCATAGCTGCATAAACTCTCTTTGTATTTAGTTTGTATTCCCTTGGTATACAAGTAATCTTCCAAGTGAACGGAATGCTATTTTTTTTAATCAGTGGCTTGATGAAAAATACAAAAATAATCAGAATTCAGATCCGTGTGTGTGTCAGAATCTTTGCTGGATATAAACACAATCCATAAAACATGTTGCTATCCGTATATTTGTTAGTTCTCCAAAGACAGGAGACAGTTAAGCATCCTGTGGCCCACTCGGAAGTTTTTAATCCCGTTGCATTTGCCATGTGAGCCAATGACAAAACAATTCACACACTCATAACTTGGATTCCCTCATCTATGAGATCACTTTTGTAGCATTCACTGTAGCCACAAATGCATTCACTGTGAACAGGACAGGTCTTTCTTTTTGTGTGTTTTCTCCTTTGGAAACAAATGATACAGCCGAAGTAGATCATTTATCACGTGGATCACATGTCCGAGTACAGAACGCATATTAATACCTGATGGCAATGTAAAATTGCCCATTGAGATTTCTTTTAAGTGGAGTCTCTTTACCTGTGTAAGTTAAAAGCATCTCAGCTTGAAGAGCCGTTTGTGTAGCTCCTGCGGAAGCCCAGGCACGACAATTTCAGAGTCACGTCCGGATAATCCATGAAGTTGCTGAGTCCAGTGTGTGCATTCAGCAATATTTTTGGGGCTTGTATTCACGCAGTAAAGGCACCCAATGCCCCTGCATTTTCAGCGGAGTCAGCAACTTAGAGAATAGTGAAGCATTCTTGTTTTGTTTTTTCTTATTTGAGGCATACACCGGTCAGCAAAATGCAAAGTGCAGATAATGAAAGGTTTTCTTTGTTTGGAGATGGGGTAGAAGAAGGCTTAGAATCCCAGCGCTGTAACAGATCCAGGCCGAGGAGTCGGGTCAGTGACGGGGAACGTTAACATATGTGGTGCCCCGTGTTGTCATCATTGTCTAGGTAATATTTTTGGACCTTACTTGGTAGAGCTCAGTTTATGTTAGTAGAAAGAGTTTGGCATCTCAACTGTGCAAATCCCCAGTTTCTACTCCATCAGAAGTCCCACAAACAAAAATGGAGGTTTAATAAAAAGCCGTGTTAATGGTATCGACTCTCACACACTGTCTCACTTCACTCCCACCTCACAATAAATACTCCCTTTGGTTTAGCTGTTCTTCATCGCCGTCCACTTTCTGATGCTGTCCATTAGGAGGCCTGTAAAATTAGATTAGGGATCACTGGCTGCTCTCTAATAAGACACTGCTGAGAGGATGATGTCATCGCACTAACCCCCCCCCCCCCCCCCCCCCCTCCCCGTGGTCAATCCAACTTTGGTATAAATATGTTCTTGCCGGATCCTGGATCTGAGCCTGCCTGAGAACACAGTCAACAGCTTAAAGACAGTGCCAGCTTGTGCTTTTGTCTCACTTCAGCCAGCGTAGCAGCTCCAAAATGACTGACATTATTTATCATTATCTGCTCTCGCTGCATTTCACACATGTGGAAGACAAAACTATGGAGTGACAGGAACCACTATGTTTACAGTGTGAGGATTATCATTTTTCAGACCGTTAATACATTTCCGTCATGTGACTGTGACCCCTAAGTTTTCTGCAGTGTTAAAGTGTAGTTCAATGTTAAGGTCTTCATAATCTTGTTTCTCTATGAAAAAAAGGTCGTTACAGCTGAACAATGAGGGTCCATCCACTTCTGGGAGCCTTGTGGGAAAAACCTGAATGAAACCTGTGAATGTTTATCGGCACATTCAAAGCGATCAACGGTGTCCTCTCATTAGGAGACAGTACTGTTGCGTGAGACACACACATAGTTGTACAATTCATCAACATATATTCTCATTTGCATGTATCTGGCATAACTATTGTCTAAAATGTGTTTTCCCATACTTCTCTCCTCATCCTACCTCAACACTCAGTGTCTGCTTATTCATTTATAAGCACCTGATGCATACAAAGTATTCATGACTGTTTCCTCCCGAAACTGAAAATGAAGAACGAAAATATCTGATGTCAGTCTCCCTTAATCTGGTCTACTTTATTTTTTTATTTTTTATTTTTTTTTTCCGAAAGTCTGCAGAAGTGACAATTTCTAAGGTCCAATGTTCATTTTGTGTTTGTCTGCGTTTTCATCTGTTGGTATATTGGCTGATTTTTTTTCCAGCCACTCACATAACTGTCTGTTACTTTGACATCCTAATAAAGATCTAAATCCTTCCAGCTCCATTTGAAAAAGCCTCAAACTGCTGTCAGGTGTGGCAGGACAGTAAATGCTGGCACCACCTGATCCATCTGTCTATTATGTACTGCACATTGACATTCTACTGTCTCCTACATATTTAATCCTCCCCGTGTGTTGGCATGACAGCCGTGCTCTGCTGCCAGTCACCATTATTAATTAGGTAATACCCACATAGTCACACACCTCTTCCACACGTGAAACATTTTCCTTCCAGAGTTTCATTTATACATGATACGGACATCTCCAGTGGCAGTAAAGCTTCTCAACAGGACAGCTGTATAATAACTCCCTAAGAGGGAAAATAGCAGCCTTTTACTCAAGCTGTCTCATGTCCTCATTTCCAAGAAGAAACAAATGTATCTGTAATTGGTGCCAGTAAATGCTTTACAAAAGATATGCGCAGTTTTATTGTGCATACTCAGCAACAGGAGGATCTAGTGCACCTGTTTAGACTCCCGGTTTTGTTGCAGAAACATGGCCGCAAATACGTGGATATTTCACTTAAAAAACAAACAAACAAACAAACAGATGTCCGTCCCCCCCCGCCCCCCCCCCCAAAAAAGGAGCCAATGTCCTGATGTCTTGCAAAATAAATAAATAAACAAGATATTGGGATTTTGTCTCCAGGGACATGGCTGCAAATTTCCCAATTCATCTCTAAAATTAGCCGCTCCAAAACAAACAAGCGCCACATGGTTTGGGCCGCATCAAAGATCCATAAACAAAACCAAAAAAGAAATCATGGCTTCCCATGTGGCGACGTCTCGCTGCTGCCTGCTGGCTCGTGGCGACGTAGGTTACACATGAATTAGTGCAGATCTTTCTGTCTCAGTATCTAACCCGAATATTCATTATTCCCTGAAACACAGTTTTTTAAACTAAAAAAACCTTTTCTCATTTGAAATTATGTACATAATCTCAGGAGGGATGACATGTAGTGTTATCATGTTCTGGTCTTCCTCCTTCAAAGTCAATTCATGATTATATAATTATTATTGAGTATTCCCTGCACAGAAGTTAGTTCCATAGTGTGTTCTTGTAATAACCATTGTGTTTTCCATTACCACATCAGATAAGTTATGACTTATAGCTCAGCTAGTATTAAATATGAAAAGGAACACCCTAATGAAATATGGATGCATGCTTCCCCTGGCCTACGTTGCTCCCACGCTAACCGCAGTCTATGAAATCCTCCATTATGAATACCAATGTTGCAGACTTTCCCATCAGAGAGATCAGGTCTAATTTATTATGCCAGTTCTTCACAGCTCTCGTCTCTGCTGGACTTAATTGTTGCACTGTAAACTGAAGTTCATTCACTGATCATGTACATCATCTCCCACATATTTTTATTTATTTATTTATTTTTTTTAAATCAATAAGGATATTTCAATATGAAGCCAAAAATCAAAATACACTTTGTACAATTTGTACATACAATTTGTTTTTTTTTTTTGGTTGAAAGGTGCCCTTAAACGGGTTGCCAGGCCTTGTGCAGCATGTTTTAATTTGTCAAAAGTTTTTTTTTTTTTTTTTTTAAGATTCCTTAATGACATCAGACAACAGTAACTGTTACCAGTTACCAAAAAGCGGGAAAAAAATTGCTCTGAAATTGTTTTTCCTCTTTGAATTTGACTGTTATTTTAAAAGTATGACATCATTCTAAAACCTGAAAATTATCTAGTCTCGACTAAAAAACTCTGATGATGTCACTGCAAGGCCATTAATGATGTTTCAGGTTCTTGTCAGTGAACTGAAATGTTGCAGGCTAACAAAGATCTCATTAAAAAAAAAAAAAAGGCTGCTGCATTTTGGGTAATGTAGGATGAAGTGATATTTGAGGAAAAACTACATATGAACATTTCTTTATTCTGATTGTTATTACAGTTTACATTCTTCTGCGGCACGCGATTTTACAGCTCAGAAAATAAAAATCATATCGCTATCCATGTTGTCCATGGCCAAGAATGCCGACATAACATGTCATTGTAGATTAGTAATTGAGGTTTTTATTTAACAAGGCAACAAAAAGAGTGAAGGGCATCTTATCGACTTCAACAGCCCTGCACAAGAAACGCTGAGATAACCTCTTGACCTTAAACACACACACACACACACACACACACACACACACACACACACACACACACATCCCTCTTATGTTGTGGATAGAACATTTAACATTTAACTTGATCAGCAACAGACAGCAACATGGAACAACTGTATTGCGGATTGAAGTTCAGAACAGTTTTTCCCAGCTCCCTCTATGCTGCCAATGCCAACAGGAGTCATGGCTATTTGTCTTCTGATGAAAGCACCACAGTGTATCAGATTTTATGATGGAGCTACAGCTTTATGACACCAATGCAGTCCCGCTGTCCTCTCCGTTTTCTTGCAGATTGGTCTGCTGTGAATTGGTGTGAAAAAGGGGGCAGGAGTCCAAAATGATCTTAGTTCACAGGAGATACTGTCTGTTTTTCACCATTCAAAAGAGCCTTGTTCTTCACAGCTTTCAGAGACAGATAAGACAAGAAGGTGAGAAACTGACATCATCAGTGTCACTCAGAGCAGGAGCAGGTTTTCTCGGTGTTTCACACCAATGTCACACTAACAACTTCTTCTTCTTCACAACCCTGCTGTCATGTTTCATTATTCATCTTGTCGCTCAACTTTGGCAGGACCTGACAACTCTGAACCGTAAACATGGTCTAAAATGTTCTATGTCTCCATTGTTGTTTCTCCTCTTTTTTTTAACATCACAAATGTCTTAAAGAAACACACTGACTGACCTTTTGGGAAATACAGATATTGCCCGTCCTCCACAGGGGCAGACATGAACATTTGAGGGTTAGATGCCTTTCTTTCCTCCATCAATAAAGAGCTGAGACCCACAGAGACTAGATGACTGCTAATTAGCTTAGCACAATGAATAAAAATAAATGGGAAGCTTTAGCGCACGTCTATCTACAGTCATCAGATGCTTTTTTTTTTTTTATTTAATAAAAAAGGTCCTTTCCTGAATGAATAGAACTAAGATTGTTTTTCACTTTTGGTCTGAAATAATTTAAAATTGCAAGATACTGTAATTTTATCATTGACATCCATCTTCCACCATTATTTCATCTCCATCATTCATCTCCAACATTGTTTCCAGGCATTTGGCAGTGCATCCAACTTGCCTCGCGTTGGTTCAGGTTCAAGCTATGCAGCTGCTTGTTTTTACAACCTGAAAATATGTCCTACTGTTTATTCAGTTACAGACGCAGTAATTTGCACAGCACTGTTAGAAATACAAACTCAGTACATTCTTGTATTAGTCACCATCTTTTAACATCAGCCGTGTTCTCATGTACAAAAATCATGACATGCTTTCACGGGATGCTAAATACTGTGCACAGTCAGGCATGAAATGAATGGTTCAGCCGATGCCAAGGTGGGAACTGCTAGAAATCCAAGCGCAGTAATCTGTCCCATAGGTGAGATTCAATGCACTGGAAGTGATGGAGGTTTCAAATGTCCTGGCACAGCGGATCTGACTCCGTGCCATCGAAGAGGGATTTACTGGACTGGTTAAAGCTCTCAGAGAGGGAAAGCTATGGTGGGATTACAGAGAGAAAGAGAGACCCCAGCCAAGCTCAATGAGTGACTCCTGACATTTGGAGCAAGTTTAAGGCTGTATTAGTAAAATAATTTCAACCTGAATAACTTCACAAAGACATAAATGCCTCAAATGCATCCTGAAATCAATGTAAATACATTATAATCCTGTTTTAGAAGGTTTAAATGATGCTCCCTCAGCAGATGGCAGGGAGAGACCTCTGTCTAAACTCCCATTTAGAAAAAAAGACACTTTTTTTATGAAAAAATATAGGGTAAGTTTCCTTTTTTTCAAGCAGGAAGGCAACTATTTGTTGTTGGCATTTATGCAGAAATGTGGACACAGAAAACTACTTTTACCTCACAATAAATACTTTCAAAAGCATTTAATAATGAATAATGTCAAACTATGTCCAAGAGAAGGAATGGGAAAAATGTCAGAGGGAGAGTTGGGTCTGAGGTTTGTAAATGGAAATACTGTTTTGGTTCACAAATGAATAACATATAAATAATAGAATAATTAATGTATTTGACGATAGCTGTAGTTTTTGTGATACATTATTTCAGCTATTTAACTTTGCTGGAAATTTAAATGGCTTGGAAACCTACTGTAGAGCACCTGATGTTTCAATTAGTCTTCAGTCCCTCAAAAATTGTGATAGTGTGGTAGAAATGATTGACATTTCTCCTTTCCTGTTGAAGTCATTTATTGGTAATACGGAGCAATAATGTATTCATGTTTAGATAAGAGGTTGTATCCACTGGCTCTCTCAGCATTAGTTTTACGGGAGGGCTTTGATGACTCAGGCGAAGAAAATAAGCTTTAAGTTGAATTTCGTTATAAAAAAAACCCCGCAAAAAAAACACCAAAAGGGGACCAAAAAAAAAAAAAAAAAAAGGTGTTTATCCATGCCTGCACATTAAGATATCATGTCAGGAAAGTTTATATTCAATTTAAAATGGCTGCCGGTCAGCATCAGATCCATCATCGACAGAGAGAGTGAGAGACGTATGGCTTCTTTTAAAACCGCTGCAGTGTGAAATGCTGCTCTGCCTGCTCTGTCTTTGCAGGTATGATGGAGTAGAGACTGATGTGAAGTCCTTGATAAGAGACTCGTGGTGATGTAAGATGCATGGTATGAGGAGAGAGAGAGAGAGAGATGTAGTTGAATTTCAAAAAGTAATACTGTAGTACAAAGCAAAATGTGGGACATTCCCATTGGTCTGAAGAAAGCGCTCACTTAAAAGCATGACACAAAATCAAATCACCCAACTGACAACGGATCTCGCCAGAGTTTTGAATTTAAAAGCATAATTCACCAAAGATCCATAAACATAATTACTTAGTTCAAATTTAGCTTTAAACTTTTTTTTTTTTTTAATTGAAGATTTTGAGACCCCTTTAGACAAAGGTTTCCCTCACACATTCACAATTTAATCGTATACCCATCGGAGCGCACAACCATCACCCAACTAAAGGACGATGTCCTCCTGCTGTGCCCCTCTTGAACCTCCTGTTCTCCTGGTAACACAAAGTTGAGCTAGTCCAGGTATGCCATGTTGGTTTTCGGCCAACGAAAGTTCCGGCATGTGAGGTTGTTGATCCCTCTGGCCTCTGTGGTACCGATGCTGCTCCCCCAGCACAGTTACAATCGCCACAGATTGGTGATAAATTGCCTGAATCTCTCAGAAAATAGAGTCTGCTGATACCATTCTTGTAGACAGCACTGCTGTTGGTCCTCCAGTCTGCTCCGTTGTTTATGTGGACATCTAATACTTGTAGTGCTCCACAGTTCCCGCCTCCTCCCGCACTGATCTTTATTGGTTTGGTTGTTGTTCTTGTCCTCCTAAAATCGACCGCCATTGTCTATCTTACATTACTGAGCAGCTCAGTCCTGCAGCACGACTCCACAAAGTTATCAACAAGCTAGTGAAACTCAAGCTGAAATGTGGAGGGATTCTCTTTTGAAAGCATTATTTAGAAAGTGTCTTAGATTGCGACACACACACACACACACACACACACATATAAAGCCATTAGACCAGTCTCTCAAGAGAACAGCTGCCAGATGATAATAGACTGGGTTGATGGAGAGGACAGAGGAACGAGAGAAGAGATAACGGTGAGGAAAATGGTCAAGTCAGACTGTCTGTCAGTGGAGATGAAGACAACCTTGTGATCGTCTGGAAAACCAGTGAATGGGTGGTGTGTCACTATGTCTCCTCTCCCACTGCTGCTGTCCTGTCACAGCGAATTTATGCTATCAAATAGATCAGCAATGTTAAACATCAGATCGATCAATACTGAATACAAATGCAACTCCTCTTTGCTTGCTATACTGTAGCAGAATTCAATTTTGTATCATTGGACCTCTGCCCTTCTTAGAGACATTGATATGTAATGGGAGTTGCAGAGATGTACTGTACTATGCTAAAACTTGATTTTAAAAACTGCACTGACAAAAGAAGTAAAACCTTTGTAAAGCTCTACTTTATATGCGTCCCAAACATTTTCATATTCATGTTCACAGTGCTTTGTTGGTGAGCGTAAAAACTTTTAAAAACCTGTACAAATGCTGTTATCTTTGTCCTCTGTCACTGTTTTCAAACACTATCTTCTCATCAGACACTCTTTATGTTACACCGTAGATCAACGATGAGATTATTGCTGCCCTGATGGAATCAGGAATTGTGGGTAATCAGATAAATCATCTAATCAAGAGGTATAAATGGCTGTCCATCCAATTGCATGCTGGGTTAGGACTCCATTATGGTCAATTAGCCTGTATTAGACTGTGTGGTGTTGAATGACAAGATGGTGGCAATGGCATGAACTGATCTCAGACACAGACGCCTTCTTGAGACAATTCATTCTATATATATATTTTTTTTATAGATACAAAGAATTCATTTACTAATGTAGCAGTTTATCTAATTAGATTTAATGTTTGGTATTCATACTAACTTCAAACATGTTTAAATTTTGCCATCTTCCAGCTTAACAGCTCTTCACACATATTGTATGCATACCATGTCGATATCTGTATGGATCGGTAGTCTGTGTCACCGCCTGGTTAATATTCAATCTTGTGTGAATGAGTGTCTGTATGAGCCAATACGGCTCATTTCAAAGCTTGTCTGAGGCGTGGCTATAGAAGACAATCGTCCCCAGTTACGGAAAAGCAGTTTCAAGGACTCTTTTATTACCGCAAAGAGGAAGAAGGATTATATTTTGTCTCTTATGTTTAGTAATTGTAAGTCCTGAAGTGACAGGCACTTTTGCTCTAATGCTCTTTAAACGGCCTCTGTTAGAAAATCTAATTAGGGCCTAATGTTGTCCTCTTGAAATTATTATCCTATAAGAATGAGCTAATGTGATTAAATGTGCTGGGGGCTCTGCAGGCCTGGGCAGGGTTTGGTTTGGCTTTTAAAATCTCATTAGGGCTCCTCCCTGTGGTTAAAGCTCAGATTTTGCTGGCTCGTTCACTTCAATCCTGGATTTTTTCTTCTTTACAATAAATACAAAACAGGAAAACACAATTAAACTCTATCATTTTTACCATTTACTTAATGAGATCAGACAGAACCTTTATGAAATATTACACTGATTGGAATTTGAATCAACAACATCCTTTTTTGAACCTTCAACAAAGCATATCATTTGTCTTGTATATACAGTAGATGTAGCAGACTGAGCCACTGCGGGTCTGCAGCATCTGTCAGGAGTCTGAGAGGTGAGAAAGTACAAAGGAGAAGCCGAGTTAGTAACATGCATCTATGGGATATGAATGAATGAGTAGAGAAGGAGAGAAAGGAGAAGAATTCCAGGACTGACCTCACACAGCCTGAATACAGGGGAGGCTTGTCCATCAGGCTGATGAGCCAGATTCTTATCACCTCAAACACACAAAGAAGAATCCTGGTGCTGAAAAACGGACAGTTAGCGTTTCATTCAAAGAACAGTTGTACAATGAGTGCATGTAAACATACATTAACCTGAACAACGTACATTTTTTTTGTTTTCATTTTGAGAGGATAAGTGCCGCAGGCTGCTCGTTTAGCCATACGTACAGTACGTTGCTATGGCTAACAAAACAGCGGCAAGTTGACAATGATTGGCTGTCAAGCTAAACAACTGTTACAGGTATTGGCTGGCAGTGCCTGGTAGGCTTGTTCATCACTGACTGACAATCACCTTGTCACCTGTCATTCGTAGCGTAGACAAACGCCCACAGTGGGGCACGTACTGTTTTAAGTCATGAATTTCACCATTCGTAGTGTGTATGAGGAGAAAGAGCACAGTAAAGACTGTTAGGGGACATTTGAGTGTGCAGCTTTTTTGTTTTCTGCGCAAAGAGATGGGGAGCAATGTACAATTGTGCAAAACACCTTAGAGAGAACCGCCAAGGTCAACACATGCCCTGCTGGGGATCCAGAGAGAAACAGCATCTGCAAACAAAAAACAAAACTTAACACACAGAATTCAAAGATATCATCTTAAAAATAGAATCTCTTTTCAAGTACCTCTGGTTTACAATTGCAAGAAGAGGAAGGCTTCCTTCACATGTTGCCCATGCAAGTCCAGCATGTTCCTCTGGAAATGTTGGTGCAGTGATGTGGTGTTCGTCTTCTGGAGTATCTGTACTGACACCCACTGTGTCACACCTGCAGGTGTCCCTATTAAAAAAACAAAAACGTACATAACTAATTTAATGTCAGACAATGTCAAGGACACAACCAGAATGTGCTGTACTGTTAGCTTGTTTAGTTAGCTAATGTGAGCAAGCACAGGTCCACAGTGGAAATCTCCAGCTTGGCCAAAGAACGCCTTGGGATCTCCCACTCAGATCAGGTCATCTCTCTCTAGCTGTATCAAAGCTGGTTGGATACACGCCGCCCCTCCCTTGCAGTGGATCCCTCTCTCAGTGATCCCTGACAGCCGAGATTGACACAGGCCATGCTGGAGATCTGGAGAGAATAGAAAAAGGGAACATAATGAAATTCAACACACGGAGTTCAGAGATGTTTCTTTAAAACAGAATCTCTTCTCCAGTATCTCTGGTTTTTGATGTCAGGATGTGAGCCAACCATATCAGGGCCTCTTGCAGTGCTGCCCATGCTGGTCCAGCATGTTCTAATGCGGCCAGGTTTGCAAGTGTAGCTGATGTGGGTGGGAGAAGGAGGAGTCAGGAGTAGGAGTTGGTTTCCCAGACACATTTATTGCACCTGCGGGAGACAATATTTACGTGGGACTGTGTGACAGTTGTCTGGTCTCTCCTGCATATCCCCCTAAACATACAGAATGACACGTATTTCACACAAAGAAAAGAGTGCCGTAGCTCTGAAACGAGGCAGCCAAGTGGTGCCAAAACTGCACAGTGAAATCCGTCGATAAAAGCAACCACCTGGCAAACATACCAGCATTAGTCTGCAACATCACACATTACCTAATCCACATATCAAATCAAGGTGCATTTTTAACTCTGTTACACAAAATCCAACTTGACTTGCAGAGACAGAGAACCATTCACACTCACGCCCTTCAATGATTACCCGTACCATGATACATTACTTCTAATATTGTACAAGTCAAAATATGAGTGCTTCACAGGTGAAAATAAGCTGTAATACAAGCAAAATCCCCAAGTCAAACACTCAACCCCTCAAGTGCTGTGTGTAATATGAGGTCTCTTCCATGCACCCCTGGTGGTGCGCCTTTTGAGCCCTGGCAAAGCCCTCAACTTCCGCTGCCGCCCGGCCTCAGTCCAGAAGAAGTCAGGATAGTTTGTATCCTGTTGCTGTGACATGCTACCTTTGAATGAGGAAAGAGACAGACACAGATATGATGGGTGACATGTTACTAGTTGGTCTAAAATGAGCAATTCATGGACATGCTGATGTGTCAGTGTGTTATATTTGAGGCTTTGAATGTTACAGGTTTTGTGTATGTCATGATGTGAGCAATAAATTGTCAATAAGACAAGAAAGATTAATGAGTGATTCAATCAGACACCCAAAGCTGTTAGATGGTCGATGGGACCCATCCCTCACACACACACACACACACACACACACACACACACACACACACACACACACACACACACACACACACACACACACACACACACACAGTTCCAACAGCCACAAACTTGAAGCTCACTATTTTCTTACAGGTTATTGTTTATTCTTTTTTTTTTTTTTTCATTGAGCGACTTAGATTAATATTCAGACTTCAAATGTTGCATGAAATCCAAAAAGGCAAAATAAACTTGAGTTGAAAATAATTCTCTGACTAATGGAACAACAATATCTTCATTGATTCTATCCATCAGTTGTTTTGTTTTTTTTAAATCAACGGCTAAGCTTTTAGCTTGAATGAAGCATTTAAGCAGCATTTTTACAGCCATTTAGCCATGAATTGGTTTCATTAATTATTTCATTTTTCATTCATCTTTCATGACCAAAGTGGATTTTGTCTGAAAACCTGTACTTGGAATAATCACTTCAGGGTGTAATGAGATTTTATCGCTGAATTTTAAATCTCTACAGAATAAAACTATGTAAAACAGCAAATATTTTATTGAAAATGTGACAAATCTTACCTCTGCGAAGCTGAAGGGTTTCTGTGTGGTCTTCTCGCACAAACTGCTTTGAGCAAACTGTGGGAACTACGACTTTGTTTGATGGTCATGCTCGTTAGTGGTCACATGTTGATGAGGAAATTATAGATACGTAAATTATAGAACAGAATCCAAAAGATGCTAATACTTCCAAAACAATGAGAGGTTTATATTGCCTTTCATTATTGGAGTTCCAGATGAGTTTTATAAGTTTTAAGAAGAAAACAGTTGACTGGAGCCAGGCCCGGCCCTAGCCATTTTGACGCCCTAGGCAAGATTTTAGGTGGCGCCCCCCTTGCATCACAGTAAATTCAACTTCTAGTGTACATATACTCACAAGGAACTAAATAGTTTTGTTAGACTTTTTTTTTATTTAAATAAAGAAATTTCACATTCAAAATACTCAATATAAAAAGTAAGTATGAAATAAATACAAAAATAAAATTAACTGAATATATGAAATATAACATAAATAACTTGCATAAAGTATGAGATTTAGGACTCCCAAAAAACAGTCTTAACAAGTGACCTAAATTAACTTAACTACAATATAAATAAGAAAGTGTACAAAAGTGCATAAAGAAACCAGAGTGCACAACAAAATTACTCGGATTTATTAAAACTATATATAAAAAGGTGATCTTACAAAGATCTCTATTGGTGTTTTCTGTGACTACCTTAGCTTAAACTATTCAAGCTCCTCAGTCACAACCTGCTACAGCTTTACTCTCCTGGTCTTTCTTGCAGCAAAGTCATCGACAACATCATCATAAGGCAACTGATTTGAGACCACATGGTTAATACTAATAATTGCAAGTCCACTGAGACGTTCTTGCATCATAGAAGATCTCAGATACGTTTTTTCATTTATCATTAAATAAGTTAATAAGATAAATGCAGCAGCGCATCTGAAAAGAGAAGAGGAGTAGGTAACAGCAGTCTGATAACACATTTCATGGAATAAAATAAAATGAAATAATATAAATGAAAATCCTAAGAAATGCATGCATGTAGACTATACTATGCTGTGTAATATACAGTGCACTTTTTCCGAGGTGCAAATGATATAAGTAATTTATATATTACTAATGATATCAGTTTTATTGTCATTTCAGTAAAATGCTAATTAGCAGAAGAAAAGGTATCAGTAAACTGCAGTATAATATATGTTTTCCTCTTAACATTGATGATGCACTTTGATATAAAGTTTACCACTATAAACACACTTAAGAATATATGAACTAACAAACAGCTAGGCTTGCAGTTATAATATATAAAAGAGATGGAAATTAACAGCAATTTGATGAACTATTACAAGCTGGGAAAACGTGAGCCAACGATACGTCAGAATGTAAGCAAATTTAACATTATAACGCCTGCTGAATAAATCTCATATTTACACATTTACCTGAGGAAGGTAAGGTTGATGTTGTTACATTACTATTTTTCATAACAGCTTAGACCCTTTCATAACATAAGCTGATGTCAAGATGAACAGTTAGCTGGCTATTTATTGATAAGCTAACTACCAAGATAGCAAAGAGTCATTGAAAGCATTCCCGCTCAACTATAAATCGATGAAATTTCAATCATATTTATTTCCCGGTCAACCATATCGATTTATAGTTGACCGGGGTTTCAGTGTAGTCTCGCTATCTGGGTATCCTATGCTGATGGTTAATGACGTTATTATCCATCATTCCGCGACAGAAAAATAATATCATGACATCATCTTAACTGTAACATTTACATTTACATTACCTCTGTCTTTATCGCGTTTTTCCTCCTCTTCTCTCCTTTTTTTTCTCCCCTGGGCACCAGACAGTTTGGGACGTTTTGACATGTTTTTTTACGTATCAAAAAACGACCGTTCCCCATGGAGCAGGTTGGTAAGGTGTTATTAGTTGGAGGAGGAGGGGGGACTGGGGGCGTGCGCGTAGGGTGTGGGGGGGGCGTGACTTAGGGAAAAGGGAAAATCATTTCTATTAGGTTATTGTTATAGGCTTTGCTATACAGTATATATATATCTCCCTTCTGGCGCCCCCTGATGGACGGCGCCCTTAGCATTTGCCTATACTGCCTATGCCGCGGGCCGGCTCTGACTGGAGCCCTTGACACAGGTCACTTGAAGCAAAATTGAATAGATGCAAGGGGAAAAAGACATTCCTGATTCAAACATTCAATCATTCAACATTTTGATAATTAAACAAAAATACCAAACAGCAATACAAAGTCTTATCAGGTGGAAAACAGAACAATTACACACACATTCAGTATCTTGCTCTACTTCGACATGGTCACCGGGAAGTGAGAATCGAACCAGTGCCCCTCCAAAGCCATGCCACCCCCCCCCCCCCCCCACACACACACACACACACACACTCATTTCATAAAAGCAAAAATAGGATTATGTGATGCTACTTTGGACTTTAAGATTAAAAGAGGCACATCATGGAAGTGCAATAGGTTTTTCAAGAGTATGTGCATTAACCGATTTTGTGTGTCTGTGTGTCCGTATTCATTATCTGTGCAGCTACATATTGGTTGATATGTGATGTTTTTGACACACAAGCCTAACTACCCATATGTAGCTGCGAGATAGATAATGACAAAACATGAAAAACATCAAAACATGAAAATATAACTGAGCAATGACGACTGAAATGATTTTTCTTTTATTGAAACTGAAAATTACAAGAACATTGTTTTGACTTAACCGCTGGAGCATCATCCACCGTCATCACTGCGTCATCTTCCATCCTCCACCTCTCTATTTAGAGCTCATTTCTGGCATTTCCGCTCTAGATTCTTTAAAATAACAGCTGCAGTGGACCTTTGTGGGCCAATTAGCAGGTCAGGGCTGACCATTGGGAAACTGTCTGGTCCCTCCGATTGGCAATCCGGGCCTGCTAATGACCCATCTAGTGATGCAGGTGATGGAGGATGAGACCTACAAGGAAAGTCAATAACATATTGAAATACAGAGAGCAAAGCTGACACCTTTTTTTCCACTTACATTTGAATACTAATATTTATAAATGTATCTATTTTTTTCTGCGAACAACAAATACAAATACTGGTGTCTCTCTGGCTACTGTGTCCCATTGGTCATTCACATTCATTTAGTCAAATACAAAGGAAAATGATCTCATCTCTCCTTTGAAGTTATTTTTTTTTTCTCACCAAAAATCAGCAAGTGGTCGGCCCAGTTCCCCTTTTGAGACACAGGAGAGATTCAGAGATATTCAGTGTAGAGACCTGACTGTTATTCATTCAAACTGTGACCACAACCGAGCATGTGGTGCTCACCTTTGCCTTCTCTCCGGTGAGCAGCGAACTTGAACTGTTGACTGACAGAAGCGATTAGCATCACAAAACAGAGCTGATTAATGATTATTGATGGGGGTCTTTGATGTGTGGCCCAGCACCTTGGGAGACTCCAAACCGGCTGGATGTGTTTTAAAGGCATCCCGCTGTCAGCCGTGAGATCTGGTAGGCAGGTGGTTCGACGTCTGATCAAACGCATCTTTAATTTTATTATTTGGAAGCTTAAACATGTCAGAAGCCTCACAGCTGGCGTATGAACCGGTTTGGTTGATTTAGCTTCTGAGGTAGGTTCATGTCTCTTTGCATTAAGTCCAACAAAGCTGCACGTCAGAGTGCGCTGGTGCGAGTCATTTGAAAGTACTACTCTCCTCTCGAGTACGAGACAAACTCAGTGATTGTTGCTGGTGTGTAGATTGACACTTTCTGAACTTCGACCAACCTCAAAAAAAAAAAAAAAAAGTTTTCAGGCCAACATTAAGAGTTATTGTGTTCATTTTTAGGTGACCTTTGGCCGACTAAATCTTTTCAAGTCACTCCCAGATCCCAGTTGATATTTATGCCAAATTTGAAGACATTCTGAGACACTGTCACCAGTAATAAACCTCAGTCTGAGACATATTCCTCTTAGTGTCAAAGTGAATCACTGATATTAGGGGAAATTCAAGTGAGTATTTCAGATACGTCTCAAGCGTAGCGCTGTCTTTCAATCTGCATATTATTTTCAGACTCTTGAGTTGAATGTTTTTGTTAGTTTGCATTCGCCTCTTTGGAAGATTTAAAAGGTTGTGGAACATTTTGGAACATCATTTTCATTTTTTTCTGCAGGAGCCTAAAACTTCTCAGTTATAAATATTACCTCCGCTGGGCCACCCGACTCCTCTAATCCATCTGTGATCTCACACGGTCTACAGATTCTTCTTCACTTCTCCACTCTCATCGATGGTAGAAGGGGGTGCATGTTTGCGGATGACGATGTTGGGGACTGGGGTAGTGTTCGGCATCAACAATGTTAATCCAGGAGCTGTGAGTAGACTCTCAGTCGATGTCTTTCCAAAAAAAAAAAAAAAGGAACAAAAGTTAAAGTTGTAACAATTCAGCATAAAAGTGAGACTTAGACAGCACGGAGACATTCTCAGTACTCAGGGAGCACATCAGATGATAAAAGTCTTTACTTAGAAGCCAGACAGTCATATTCGGACAAGCAGTCAGCAGAGGCAGCCGAAACCATTCAGGGGGAATAAATCCAAAAATCAAACACCCAGGCAGGGTCAAAAACTGGTGAAGCAAAGGAAAGACAGGCCGAGCAGCTTGTACACGCTGTGCAAGTGATAATCATTTGCAGTTTCATCAGCAGGAAGTGCAGATTTACTGCTGATGTCTTTCAAGATGGAAGAGGTTTTTATAAAACTCAAGTATCAGTGTATTTCACTGTTAGATTGACTGATGCACCTGCCACCCTCTATACCTCCACAGGTGGTTTTACACACACACACACACACACACACACACACACACAAATACACACACACACACACACATACGGCTAAACCTAAAAAGGTAAAAATGTTTTGTGTTGTTACCTACCTCCATTTTTGACCGTGCAAAAATTTGTTGCACTCCTGACGTTAAAGCTGAACAGTGATATCCTTCTGTAACCTTGCCACTCTGCTACTAATTCTTCACCGCGTATTTCTTACTCTATGAAACAGCTCACTGTGGGTTCTTCTATTAGAAAATCTCTGAAGCTCTGACACTGTTGACAACACATACATACATTTCTGCTCTAAAAGGTTCCCTTTTGTGATACATTTATTCAACTGTGTGAATCAGAGTTGTGACATTTGCTAATGATGATGATTGTGACCTGCACATAATCCAACTCTAACACTGCCAACGGTAATGTCTTCAACACTGCAGCTTCACATCTCTTATCACATTTAAAGAAGTGTCTCTCACGGTCAGATTTTTCAGTTAAATCTGAGTCCCACCGGCTACAGAAGAGGTTATTAGTCTTAGCACTGCGACACTTTACATTTATTTCTTGGGGTTTCTACAGACATTCCACAGCAGATCTGAGAAATGTGATTTGGCACCTGCTGCGGGGTGTGTGTGTGTGTGTGTGTGTGTGTGTGGGGGGGGGGGTGCAGGGGGGGGGGGGGGGGGCCAAAAAAGAACCAATAAAAAGCTCTAGCAGCTGTTCAGTAGCTATGAAGCCATAAAGATTGAAGATGAAGAAGTCACAGCTCACAGGGAGACAGCAGTAGGGCCGCCACAGCAGGTCAACATACTTGGGTTTGGAGGTGATTAATTATTGGTGAGAAAATTCCATCTATTGTCTCTGTAGAAATGTTTTCCATGTATGAATGACGATGATATCATAAAACAGCAAAAACTCCACTTTTGACCATATAAGTCATTGGTTTTGACCTTCAGATTTGACACATAAACATAAAATAGCAAAGTGTGTCGTACTTTAAATTATTTTGAAGAAATGATCTGAGCCATTTCAGTTCTCAGTCACAACTTAGCAGCTCCTTCCGTATCAACCATCACTTGGAATGATATCTGTATGTTGGCAGTGAGGAAGCAGATGCGACCTGTGGAGGTGTGTTGGATCAGGCTGACAAGGCAAATGTACGCCTCGGTTAATGTGTGTCAGCAGCTCTGTGGACCATAATGCTTTGCAGCTTCCATCACTGCTGTAAAAAGAATTCAATAAGGAGAGATACGATAGATCTATTGAGATTTAATGGCAGGAGAGGAGTTGGCTGATTAGACCACAACGCCCTAATGCGGTTAGATGGAATATCGCTGTTTGTTTCAATACTGGTGGCAGTTTAGAGCCAATAGATGGAAGAGAGAGGGAGGCAAGGGGTCAAGGCGAGTTGTGCAACTCTAGATCTGAATGAGACAATAGCCGGACCAAATTTTATTAAAAGAAAATAGTGCCCACAGACAGCGCGGTCAAAAATATTGAATCCAAGAGATTTTGAAAGTAAAAATATTTCTGACTGAACTTTTACAAAAGCCTCTTTATGAGTCTGAATCCCAGTTCTCTCGTGGGACTGCTAACAGTTGTGTCACTGACAATGGCATCTTGATCAGTAAATCTCATTTCTGTTTTTTCCCCAATACCCTGCTATATTAGCCATAGTCGCTACATTAAAGACACAGGCATGCTAACATGCAGTCCCAGTGGAAACACAATCGACGTTAATTATCCCAGATTTTACGTAAAAGCTCTTGAAGGGGGGAGGAATCGATCAGTCACAAGCTTATGGGTTTTCTTCCCCTGTTAATGTAGAAAAGGTAGTCATTTATTCTTTTGTTGTGTTAATAAGCTGAGATTCAAGCTCTGCAGTCCTTCTTTGAATGATGAATAAATGATTACTCCTTTTCTTTTTCTGATGGAAATTTCCTCTCAGCGTATTAAGTGTGGGCAGGTGCGAATGCAGCGATTTTACTCAGGTGCAAAATAGAGCTGTTGAAGGAGCCTACTTGATAAAAAAAAAAGAAAAGAAAAGGAAAAAAAGATTTAAAAATCCTTTGCAGACATAAACTGATGATCAAATTTGCAGTCACGTCGACCCAAAAATACTTTGTGGCCGTGTCTTCGTCAGGGGGTCCGCAGACACTGCTGAATAATTGAGATACCACAGGCAGCAGCGTGTCTCTATGACCATTCAGACCTTCCACCGGCACTATTTGTCATGTAGACTATAAAGATGACAAAACAACAAAGCATAGAATTCAATACTTATTGGATAAAAGAAAGAGAATGGTATTGATCCGAGAACAAACCTGGGCAGGACTGACAAAAAAGACATTTTTACAACTTATCAAATAGTTCAGCACCATGGACTGTACCATTATCATTCAATACACAGTTCAGTTAGGCTGCTGTTATCTCACAAACATAGTCGCTACCGCATATTTCAATTTACACAAACCTCAGTCAGGAAAAAGGAGTAACGGTAGATTAAACAAAAGTATTTAATTAAAATCTGCCGTGACATATAGGGATGTGACTGATTAACGGGAGTTATAAACTCAAATTGCAGAGTTATTGTCGTGCAGAAACAACGTCTAAGAATCGGCTACACATTGAATGGCACATATGCTGTACCTCTATGGTTGTGAAGTAAAAAACAGTATATTGGGAGAAAAATAAGAAATAAATGTTTTGTTTTGGGGTTTTTTTTTGGGGGGGGGGGGTGTTTTACAATGTTGCATTTCAGAAATAACATTTTGGAAGCACTTTGAAGAGGCCAAAGTCCCGCCCCTGGGTCTAATCACTCAGGTGCGATAAGCAGAACACACGCAGCAACATTGATCACTGTGTTCCATGTTTAAGTCATATGAATCTCTCATGCTGAGAGGATGGTGTCCTGCAGCATGACCTTGAACAAAAGAATGCTACAGTCTATTAGGAGAAAAAGGAAAAGGAAGGAAAACACATTATCACCAATAATTCAAACAGGTTCCTTTATTTCTCCCTAGCAGCTCATTCGTTATTGTTTAGTCAGTGCTTTATTGTGTCAATGAATGGAAAATAGAAAGAACAAGAACTAACAAGGTTTTATAAAGAGGCGCAATCCTGATGAGGAAACATTCTCCCATTTTTGCATCCTGGAGGAAATCATATTGCCGAGAAAAGAGGAGAAAATCCTTATAAAGATGCATAAATGAACTATTATAAGACATATTTATGAACAACAAATAACAGAGTTTAATTTTGCAACAGCCGATCCTCATGCAGGGTAACAGAACATTTCCATAACTTCAGGTTTCATCAGACCCCCCACTGCCTTCTGTTGAGCCCAATTGATAGATGAATGAATATAAATAACCTTATCTTGGAAACAAGATGCTGTGAGCACAGCTCCAGCCGTCTGCTAGAGTTTAAATGTTGGAAAGTGGAAATGATAGACAGCTCCCAGTGAGCGAACACCTCCTCCAGCTGCATCTGGAGAAGCAGCTCAGAGGACGGGGGCTGCTTCGCTGCAGAGCATCACTGACAGAACTGAAATCAGTAACTTCAGAGGGAGGGAAAAACACATAAATAATTCCCAAGATACTTCTTGAAAGAAAAAGAAAAACGGCTTGTGCATTCAGTCCGTGTTTGCCTCTCCTTTCTCTTGTGACGGAGGCATTGTATTGTTTGTTGCTTTTATTGATGTATTATGGATTTTTGTGGTGATTTGCTGTCCCACACCAGAGTCTCCACTTAAAATGAGAATATTAGTAGTAGTAGTAGACTGTATGTACAGTAGGTGTGCACGCATGCACACACACACACACACACACACACACACACACACACACACATACATACATACATATATATATATACATATATATAGAGAGAGAGATTACATGATATATTGAAAGGAATGTGGCAATTTGGATACCCCACTGCCTAAAAATAACAGTTTTTGACAAGCACTGCAGTGAATTTGTGAGTCTAACCGGCATCATCAAGATGAACCTCTGAGCTCCTGCCTCTGCTGAATCACAATTTCTTTTTGCTTATTAGGCAGTTCCATCAATGGCAAAAAATAAAGAAATAACTATAAATCCTACCACATTTGTTCTGACCTTAAGTCTGAAATGGTCAACATATTTAGATCACAGTACTACATTTGCAGTTGTAATACAGTACAAGAATACAGTATGAGACATGTTGTACTCTGCATGTGCGTACATATGGCTGTACTTGGGAGGTACAGCCAATGTATTCCAAAGGCGTTGCCTTGTTCTTGTCGCTGTTTATTTGTTCACAATGGTAGAAAAGTTGTGATATGTCTTGAATTTTTTATTAGCCAGAGCATTTATTTTCCTTTGATGTGCCGAAGTTGAATTATCACGCACCAGATGGTTCAACCAGAGGCTGCAGAGAATAGTGGGGACGAGGACTTTGGGACAGCTAACTGCTGATCAGGGTCATGTCTGGATATCTGACCTGACACCTGTCAAACACTGAATCAAAGTCTGAATGTCTCTGAGCAAAGATGAACACTATGATTTTGAAACTACATCATAGTATTTGACATGTATCCAGATTGAGTTTTATCATTTCTTTTGTACAGAGTGGATTTTGGATTTTATTTTTTTAATCACACCATGAATACAAAAAAAAGACTATTTTACTTTATTTTTACTAGTTTATCACAGCGTAAGATCATCACTGATTTACCTCAGGCTTCCATTGATATTGTTTTATTATGGAAAATGCATACTTCTCCTGAAAAATACAGATCTGGCATTCCTTTGATAGGTATGAATCAGATCTTGCAGAAAGCCAAAACAGCTGGGGAAGGCCCAGACTTCCCCGAAGTGCATTAAATCCCAGGAGATTTTTCAGGATTTTCAGGTGTTGAGGCACAATCCCCCTCTGAAAAGGTCATTGTAACTGGTGCAAAATGACCAAATGACAACAGAGGGGAAGGGCAGTGTAAACAAGGTAGAAAAATGACTGAGACTTAAATCACAGGTAGACCAAGAAAACATTCCTTTGGGTGATGCAGGAAAGGTGAAAGGCCTCTCCTCCCCGGGAGACAGACGATAATGAAGATGGAAAAGGACACAGGGGGAGAGAGATGAGGGAGGCATTAAAGTGTATTAGGTGTGTGTGGTCTTTGTGTTAGTTTACAGTCAGTGTGCAAAGTCTGCCTTTGTGTGGTTAGAGCGGCAGTCTGCCAGTGTAAACCAAATCAAAATAAACGAGTGTCACACTGGCAAAATATCAGCTTTGAAAAGAGTCAAAAACAGCACATTTGTCTTCAATTGTTGCAGTGTTTACCCACTTCAGCAGCTGTGAAACACTTCTCCTTTTAGCTCTTTGTCTATACATACATGCCATTGTTGCATAGCATTCAGTACATAGGTGAAACAAATATAGTATGTCTCACCCGGTAAGTGAGACCTGCACCGACCTTATCCTGCTACACGTCACTTCAAGCTCTGATTTTTGTGGACACAGGTAAATTATGTCAGTATCAAACCAGTAAAGCAGGTACAGTATAATACACATATTTATCAAGCAAGAGATAAAATAATTATTTTACACATCAAACTGGCTGAACGTGTTCCAGTATATCTATATATAGTCAGGCTCCCCTCTGGCCGTTTTTCAAGATGGGCATTGAGTGATTGGCGAGTATCAGTAACCAATCACGCCAACTGAGCAGGGAGGGATTTGAATGGCTACCATATAAACAATTGATGAACTACATCATCCTTGCAGATCCTCACATTTCATATTTAATGACTACAGACATTTGAGCCAGTTGCAAACATTTGATGATTCACTCGTATGTGGTGAATATTGTCAGCTGCAGACCACCAGCATCCACCGCCCAGTTGCCGCCATGCAGTGAGACCCAACAAGCGAGCCTGAGGTCAGCGCCATGTGGGCAAATCATCCAGCTCAGATGTCGCCTGCAGCGGTTGAACTGGAGTATATTCTGTAAGTCATTTCAGAAGAAGTGAAACCCTTTTATCCCTAACACTTCCTCCAATAAGAGCCTTTCTAGCCACTAAATCACCTTAATTCTGATTTAGGGGCTGGAGCCTGGCTAGTTAAACTGATTTATGAACTCGGTCATTAGCTCACAGCTAATGTGATGGAATTATGAAACGTGTAAGTAAACCATGGCAAAACAAAATCTAAAAACAGTGGCGACATTGCATATACATTTGGAGAGATAAATAATTAAGTTAGGGCCTTTTTATCCCTGGTAAGGTTTGGAATGTCCCCACATAATATTTTATTCTTTTTTTCCTACGATATTTAAATGAAATCTGAGACTGAAATTGCTAAGTATTGATGCTGTGACCTCACTGTGTGCGTCAGCTAATATGTTCCTGCTCCGTTCATCTGCAAGAACCTTTCATCGTGAAATTATTTTAGGTGTGAATAAAAGCTTTTATTTTTGTGTTCAAACTTCTCAGTGCCAGCAACATTGATTCTGTCCGCTGAGCAAAAACATCAGAATTGCTTCTCAAATGAGGCCAAAATTATGCATTTACTTCAAACGGTTCAAGAACAGTTTTTATTTAACTTTTGGAATGCTTTTCATGTGTGATTTCATCAAGTTTGACCTGCAGGTAATGAGGTAGCTCTGCTCTGAATCCTCCCTTCATGAGAATAGTAAGATTCAGTTTGTACTTAATCTGCGTGAGCGAGGCCTTGGTGGTCAATATCTAAAGGTCAATATGGAGAATCAGCACATCGCTGGCAGGGGGATGCATTATTTCAATCACAGTGAAAGTATTCACTAATCGATATGACAAAAAAGACGGAACGTTCCCTCAAGTTTCACGTGAATAACTAAATAAGTACTGTGCGGTTAAGGGCAACGATGCGGGTTTTTTTTTTCCCGTTCAGAGTTTGTTTCATCTCCTCTAATGCCGTCACCCGAGGGCTCTGCTGGATTAAATGTATTTCGAGCAGCTCAGTGAGCATTTACACTTTGGTTCACCAGGGAAAAACAGGTCTCTGGACTGCATCACACAACCAATATTTAGATACACTGACAGGAAAACACTGTGTCTGTTTATGCCGCTCATTTGAAATTTTAATACTTGAGTTGTGATGAGAAGAAACCTGCTGAGTGGAGAACGAAGTGAACTAATATTGAACGTAAACTGCCCCTGGGGAGTTTAAATTCCCGTGTGTTTGATTTACATGTGTAATATAAAGAAAAACTGACCGCTGTGATGTGGATATTCAACTGTTTCCAGATTCGTCTGTGTTGTTTGTTTTTTTCTTTTACCATTCATGATGAAAAATACATTTCAAATAAATGATCAAAAAAGAGGAAAGACATTTGAAATTTGTAGGAAATTACAGCAGCCAAGTGTGAATGATGAAGTAAATATTTTAATGGAAGTCATGTAAACACAAATCTTTCTTTACAGACAGTGAAATTACCCTGAAAGAACCCTTTCACCACAGGATTAAATTTACTTTTCACAACATGGAAAAGGTTAATGATGGCTATTGGAAGATCTATTGATAGAGCATGCGTTAACATACTGTCTAACCTGTCTTCTCCTGGAGTTTATGAGTTGTTTTGTACCTTTCAGTGAGTAGAGAGGGTCATCCTGACTCCTGATAAAAAGCCGATGGAGAAGGCAACCATGGCTCAGGTTATTATTTTGTTTACCACATAAAAAAAACCAAACGTATCCCTTATATCCACCACATATCAAGAACCACGGTGGCAAACAAGGTTGCTCGGACATCCCTGTTCTACGCAGTGAGGAAGCTGCAGTATTCAAAGTCTGCCTTGTACCTCCAAATGTTTTCACCCACACAGCGTCTTTAAAAAAAAAAAAGAAAAGAAAAACTGCAGCTGGTTCCTTTTGATGTGAAGTAGTAGCTGGTCTATTTCCAGCCCAGACTCTCAATGGAGAACCCCACCCCCATTGACTGCTTGTAGCCCCCCATCTTTTCAGTTTTCCACAGAAAACATGGGACCATTGACCAGATAATTGTTGGTTCCTAAGTTTGTAATTGAAGCTGAACCCTTTAGGCTCAGCTCCTCTTGAGCAGGGCACCAATTTGGCAGAGAAAATGCAAGGCCCCAGACTTTAAGGAGGTGACTTGTCTCATCCTGACCTCCTCCTCCTCTCTCATCCTTTGGCATCGTAGCCATTCACCGCGCCGCTTCAGTTTTTTAAGATGACAGTGATTTACAGATCTTCATGACTCGAGGTCTGATGGAGCTCCCATAAACAGCATCTGCATATACGAGTTTAATGCTGATAACCCTGCAGACAAGCTGACGCAGGTGAAGTATTAGTGTGCCTGTCATAACCATGAATAGCTATTACACCAGAAGTTAAGTATTGTATTTGTATGCATCACATTGATATGTGCAGTAGTCACCTGTCTGGCTGAACTCTGTGCTCATTCATTAATTATGCATTCACTTCATTATTTCATACACCCACGTTATTTATTACACAGGGACAGTGACCTCCTCTGCACCCAACACACACCGCCAGCTCCCGTTCGTTAATCAAATATACTTGTGATTGTCTAGAATTATGTAATGGCAGAAGCCCGACATCACAGTGGTGAACCTGAATAAAAACAATGTGATATTGTCTTCTTTTTCTTTTTCTTTTTTTTTAAACTTTTTATAGAAAAAGCTGTAGCCTTGATCGTGTATCAGACGTTCGAGGAATTCCTTTAGTACATGACATCAGAAGAAAGTGTTATGTTTCCTCTCCCTCCCCACAACAAGCATGGCTCCTCTCTCCCGCTGTAGCAGGAGTGCATTTCTCTGTGGGAGGTTTACAGACTTAACACCAGACAGGGAGAGATATGTGCTCGGGTAGACATGGAAAATACATCAGTCCTTCAGGGAAAACGATAAATGGGATTAACAGCAGTGTGTTGATGTCGCTCTGCCTCGGTGACACACGGAGTCAACAGCTAGCTTGCTTTGTTAAGAGTCTTCTCTCAGATTGACTGCACACCACATATTCACACAAAGAAAACACACACTCACACACACACACACTCAGAAATGCATTAACAGAAATGGGACCTCTTCGTGTAGGTGAGTCCAGACTGCAGAGGAAGCTAAATCTGGCTGCTTATAAATCTGCACTCTCGAAATTAATCAGAATTCTTGGTCATAAGAATTTGGAGCGCTCAGCTTTTGTCATGCATATAAAATGCTTGATTTTACTTGTAAAACACAAGAAAATATAAATTAATTGTCATATTGTTTTGTTCAGTTTTTCATTGGTAAGTGACAATGTAATAAACATTTTACTGCCCCCCCCCCCCCCCCCCCCAGGCCAGTGTAGGCCCTTGTTATCCATTTATTCCTGATAATGGCCACCTTGTTGGGTGTTATCCCTTATTTATTTTCTATTGTTAAAAAATAATCGTCAGCCATTTGTCCTCCTCTATTAAACCTCCCAATTTTTCTACCCATAATGTTTTTAAGTTCTAACAGTTATTGCTGAGCAACTGGCTGGTTGTTCCGTAGAAATATGGAAGCACGTTGGCACTGCAGCGGTAGCGTGAAACAGTCTATGATGTGGCTCCTTCCTTTATGTTTTATAATTCCGGTCTCTTGTTCTGCATGGTAAAAGCCTCAATATCCTTTCATATCACTGTGTGTAATGGTCCCGCGGCCGCTACCAGGGTGTGTGTTTAAATAAATTCAGTGCACACGCGTCTGTTATTTGCTGTGGTCTCTCAGGAAGACCATAATAAATTGGTGACCATAACAAATTTGGAGCTCATCCATGTGGGACTTGGTTATGAGCTGTTTAGTTTATCTGATATATTTATTCTAGAGAGAAGAGTAACTGCTATTTAAAAAAAACCAACAACAACAACAACAAAAAACTAAAACTAAAACATTTTGCAATACTGCACCCCTGTCAGAGCAGCCATCTGTACCCAGTTGCACCGGGTTGCATCCCAATGTCCCTATTATATCCAGCCATCTACTGTGGAAGTGGATTAGGTTGAACTTCCTCTCCGGCAGAAATACTCTGCTTCTCCTCTGGAAATATGTGTTTACTTTTGAGCCAAAATTGTTGGAGCAGGTTTCCGGGGAAGGTGTGTTTCTACTTTGCTTGTCACGCTCAGTTTGCTGACTACTTGGGTTATTATTTTCCTCACAGCAAACTTCTTGTTTGTGCATAGATTTGTTGTTGAAGTCACGACTGCGGCAGATAGCTCGACAAAAATCTGCAAATGTTGACATCCCTGCAATCACTGCACGTTTCTTCTGATCCTCTAATTTAGGCTTAAGTTTTGAACAGGAGAGAGAAATCTTAAAGTTCCAAATAGGATTGGAGAAAGAAAAAAGAATGAAGACGAAGAAGAAAAAAACCCTTCACATGATTTTGAACCAGTGTAACAGAGCTGAACAGTGTTTCTCGGGTGAATGTCACCTAACCAAGCTGAGGAGGCTTTGTCTCTACTTGGACAGCGACAATCAAATAATCCCATCAAAAGCCTAATAGGTTTTACTGAAGAATTTACCTTCGGATTTGTTCCCAGTGGTTTATCACCAGAGTTAAAAGTATTAGATAAAGGGTGTTTGAACACATCTCAAATGCGGCTGTGGGTTGGTGACTGACTGTAATAGCTGTTGAGCTCCTTCTTTGATGAGCTGTATAACTTGATGGTACTTGAGCAGTTTCATAACTTAGTGACTCAGAAAGGCATGTAAGTGAGTAGAAAATGAAGACACAGAGGCGCTCGCCAGATGATGAGTATGTCCTTACCAATAGAGGTAGCAGTGGGGGTCCCTTCACTTTTAGCTCTGCTGGGGGTATGTCTCCCTATTCCCTGCTGGGTATGTTTTCCTCTGGATACTTGAGTGACAGTGTGATTTTGAATGACTCCGCAATGTCTGCAATTAAAAAGGGAGCATGGTGAAAAAAAAAACCCAAGAAAATAAGATTGTACAGACACATTCAGAGTGTTGGACACATGGAACCTGCTGCATTCAATTTCTCTTTTTTTCCCTTCCTTTTTTCATGTCTAACTGATAATATTTCGGCGCATAGAAACACAGCACATCCAAAGGAAGATGAATCTTATGACAAATTCACATTCTTGGACCAACAGAACGGAGACAAAGTGTCCACTCCATATCAAACGCGAAACAAGGGAGCATTGAAGTAAATGCAGATGTAAGTGATGTGTGAACATCCATAACAGTAACATGAACCTCACGTGTCATGTCCTCACCCTCGATACTCTGCTTGTGGGCCACAGCCGTCCTCTTTGAGCTCTGACTATGTCTGCTGCTGTTTCTCTTCCTTGTGTTGGCTCTGACTGTCTTCGGCTCCACTGTCACGGTCTCAGACACTGATTCACCTCCTCCACGACAGTGCATCTCTCCCCTCTCTCTCTCCAGCTTGCTCTGCAGGGAGCGTCGCTGCTGTTATTAGGTCCTTCTCTGTGGTTACACGGGTCTTTGAGTTTTGAAGCTCTGCAGCTCACTGTGGACTGCATTTGAGACACTTTTCCCCATTCTTTTTTTTTCTTTTTTTTTGTGGGTGTTGTCTGCAGCTTCCTCTAACATTCCCTCACTTCAAGACCATTCTTTGACCCTGACCTTTCCTCCGAAAACCCTGCTCTTTGGTGGACCTCTGTTCCGGATTGCCATCCATGATGATTGCGGGGTTCACCCTGAACAGGTCGTGCTCCGGATTGCATCTTCTTGAAAATCTCTCCCTTTTTTTTCTGCGTCTAATTATGCAGAAGTGCTCAAGCTGTCATGCCAGCATGAAGTCAGCACTGGCTGTGTTTTTTTTTTATCAGTGAGTTGGTGAGAGAAAACAAAACAAAAAAAAACAAAAACAAATCAAACTTGGAGAATCTGTTCTTCTCAGAAAAGAATAAAAGTGGGTGACTAAGAGATTGTGCACTTGTTTAACTTTGGAATGTAAAGCATGAAGAGTTTGGGGAGTTTGTGTCATTCCATATTTGGTTGAAGTCGAGTGTTTATGTGGAAAGCACTACCCAGCAGTCCTTAACACAGGCGAGCAGTGAAGTCCATCATCCATGCTCGTTCATCTCCACTTTGATGTAGTTAAGATCAAAGCCACCCACAATCAAAGTTTCCTTCACGTTTATAATGCGGTTACTCATCACACCAGTCCCTCACTTACTGTACCACGCGTAAAGGGTGCTGGTTTATTTCTTATCAGCCCCTTAAATTGTTGTTTCGTGATAACCATGTTGAACGCTGATTGGGATAATGGGTTACCATGGTTACAACAGGCAGAAAGAGAGAGAAACAGGAGAGTACTGGAAGGGGAACTAATAATTGTTTTTTGGTCATTTTGCATGGGGGCTGCTGGCTGCGCTGCAAAATGACTGGAAGGAAGCCAAGCTGCCAAAAACTCTGATTAATTATGGAAATGGTTCCAGGCAGAAATGTTGCATTGACACAGAATGGGCAAAGTTATCCTTATTTTATTTTTTTTTCCACGAGAGGTAAGGAAACATCTGTATGACACTTGATCAGAACAGCTCCGTGGGGAGGGCAGGTCTTGATCTTGTCACCCTTACCAGGCAAATATGCTGATCTGGGAACTTTTGTAAAAAAAACCTTTCACAAGAAGTTTTTCTGTCAATTGCTGGGAGCATCAGCAACTGCGTCTCTTCAGTGTGTGATAAATGCATCATACGTCGCAGTCATGACATCGGCGTTGTTCACTTCGTGTACACTTGATTGAACGTGGCACTGACATAGTGGATGCAGATGAAGGGTTTTGTTTGTTTGTTTATTTTTTTCCCTGAGTCAATCCAGAGAAGCAGCCATTTATTGTACCATGTAATCACTTATAGCCGGAAAACAATTTACTGCAGAGCAATACGATTTCTCCCATATTTCTTATTAAGATCATTTCAGAGTAAAGTCCCTGGTGTACGTTAAGGGCAGCTTGAATCACGTCCAAATTATTCATCTTATGGTCTCTGTATTTTGCAGTTGATGGTCCAGTTTTGGCCTTTTTCCCATTTTATAATAAGCAGCAAATTTGTTTTGTTGTATTCATACTGTCCCCCGTCACTACAGCTCTCTGAAATATTAAAAGCGTAATTGCATAGATTACATTGGACACAAATTTATAGTGTCATTCAATTACTAATTCTACTGATAAATACTCACATTAACATTTTTAAAAATCCATAACTTGATAAAACTAAGGCAGAAGCCAAAAGCCCTGCAACTCTCCCCAACTATAAGCGAGGCTAAATGCACATCGGTGTTTGTCATGATGAATGTCTACTCGCTATGCAGGTACTTTCATTCACAAATACTACTATATTGTGTGTGTGTATGTGTGTGTGTTTTTTAATGAGCCTTTAAGCAAAGTTATCTGATGAATATAGATGAGCAGCCCCGCGATTAGACTTCACACAGCTGGGTGATTACTGACATTAGCCTGTCGGTTTATAAGCATGTCACTCATCAATCATAATAAATAGAAAAGCAGTCAAATGTGGCAAATAAACACATCATTAGACCATGAAATGTAATGGGACTATACCAAGGGCTGAATTAACATCCACCAAGGAGGCTTTGCTGTGGAGTTTGTTTGCTGGTCTGTCAATAGGATTCTGTAATCAATAGCGTGAAAGTGGTAATGACATAATGATTTTTGGTGGCGATGTGGCGTGCGGGCCAAGGGAGAAGAAATTAACATTTTGGAGCTGATCAGGATCGCGGGGCTGATCCAGATGTATCTTTTTTGGTGGGGGAATTAATTCAGTATGGAGATGAAGTAAATACTTACATCATGAAAACTGAGTTTCCATCATCTTATTCTGATTCACGTGTTATTATGTCGGGCAAGGAAACTTTGAAGGAAATTGCAAAATTACAATAAACCCTCCCACACTTTTACACATCAAAAAAAAGTTGCTTGAGTGTTTCTTTTTTTGGGGGGAAAAAAAAAAAAGGGTGAGTATGCAAAACGAGAAACGGAATCCTCAAATTGGTCGAAGCCCTTATATCATCAGTCCCTTGAAGTCCAGCAGCTCCCACTGCCATCATGGATATTCTGTCTTTGTATTTGACACGAGCAACATGTCCAAAACAAGCTGGTTGTTAAAAAAAAAAAAAAAAAAAAATTCCACTTTATCCAGCCGAGACTAATTCTTCAAGCCCTCTCCATATTTATTTTTTAGCAGAATTACGTCGCTTTTTTTACTGTCAATTGCCAAAGCTTCTGACAGGAGCGTGTCTTTGGCATCTCTCCAACTACCTGCATGTGCTTCCACTGTGGTTCAGGATGTGCGTCTTTGGAATTATTCTCCTGCTTTCCGTCTTCTTTGTCTTTACTTTTAACTGTATTCCTGAGGTTGTTCCCCCTCCATAAATGCTGTCACCTGTGGGTTTTTGTAGTTAAAGTCTCGCTCTCTCTTTAGCCGACATTCTCTCTTTTACTTACGCACAAAGTCATTCAGTCTCTCAAGTGCGTATATTGAACTGTTTTCTTGTCTGACAGAGGCATTGGTATTTTGTATCGAGTTGACAGTTTTACTCCACAGCTTGACTTTTATTTGTCCTTAGCTTCACTTGCATTCCCTCTTACTGCATCGTCAACAGCTACATAAGGTCTCATTGTCTGAGTGCCGTTTAATCATAGAATCACACGAAGCCGTGTTCTTAATATACTGTAGGTACCGAGAATGTTAAAAATGATCCCCTTTTTTCTATTGATGGAGCAGGGGTGATGTTAGGTGACACTTGCACTCCTTCCACGGTGAGTGAAACCATATCCTGAAAGCATTTCCCGCAGTCGGTCTTTAACAATCATCTTAGCAAGGCACAGATGACAGTGGAGACGGATTTGTCTGACTCGAGGGAAGACGGAAGTTTTAAAGAAGAGATACCATCGCCACATAGGAAACATCATCACAGCCAGCTGCAGATTTATTATTTATCTATTTATGTGTGAGGCAAACAATGAAGAATACCGTGAAGATTTCCGCATTCATAGATTCCGCCAGGCAGCAGAACTGAATCAGGCAAACACCACTGCCTGCACCTCAGGAGACGCCTCGTGCTCTTGTTTTTCATTTCCTGTTCTTTAGTCAAATAATCTGTCGCGCAATAAACAAGTGGCAAGGCTGTCAGGTTCAGAAAAGGACAGAGAGCAGGTTTTAAATAAATGAGGGTACATACTGTACACAACCTGTGGCAAACAGTTGATAATAAGGCAACATATCAACATGGCAGCTCCAACAGATCTGCATGAGATCCACTTAAAATCCGCATAATTCCCTCAAGATGTCATGAGAATATTATCAGTGCTGGCAAACGCTTTGATGGTAGTGACTCAGTAATATTAAGCACACTTTGAAATGCCGATTTTTGCGAGCAGACTTGTGTATCAGGGCCTCATTTTCATGGGGCAAACATTTCATGTTTGCATTTTTTTTCTTCCTATTTTTGTTCTGCTGAAAATGTAAATACTCCAATTATTTAAGGTTTGTGTGAATATTTTACAGAAAACATACAAACCATGCTCAAGGTTATGTAGTGGACCTTGGCGTGGCTCAGTGCTTCACGCTAATCCAACAACCTGGACCCGGGGTTAAGTGTAGATAGGTCAAGGTCCTAGTTTATGTAAAAAAGCCCCGTTTTGGTTAATAAATTGCAAATAAATAAATAAATGACATAAAAAATAAAATGCATTTTTGTTTCTGACATACAAAAAACAAACCAAGGCTAAAACTGTCACCCTGCATCTTCAGTATTATACAAATAATTGTTAGATGCACAAACTACCTTATTTAATCAGGAAGCACATATTTATTAATGGCACTATCTTGATAATTGATTGCATTCTTAAAAATCATTTTTCATCTCTTTTGCCCTCTGTATTACACTGCTTTACTTCAGCTGCGTCCTCTGCCAGTACCGCTTGTAAGTGTTTCAGCTGCTTGCTTTTTTTTTTTTTTTTTTTAATGGCGTTACAGTCCTAAAGTTAAATAATGAGCCTATTTTTTTTTAAGTGTGATTGTTACAACAGGATCCAATAGTTTTCTTTCAAGCAGCTATTGATCTCTTTTCCTCATCTTTCATTTCGGAGTCTCCACTGTGGCGGCTAGCTCTCTCTCTTACAGCAAGGAAACATCAAGCTGTAATGAAAAAGCAGTGAGCCACAACATTCCTGTGTTTGTTTTTTGTTTTTTTCATTTTTCATTTTCGTTTTTTTTTTTTTTTTTGGAGATACCTGCTGTCATCTCATTAAGCCTGATTTCTTTCAGCAGTTACAATATTTTTCTGATAGGACTGCTCCCAGTGAAGTTTGCTGTTCTTGAAAAACTTTCCACAAAATCAAGTCTTTTCTTGGTCAATTTCAAACTGTATCTTTGTAGCCTGTATTTTAGGGGTAAATATCATTGTCAGTTCATTGTCTGTCTGTGAAACTGATTTTTTTTTTTTTTTGTACTTTTGCTCATTTCAGAGGTTTTATGTCTGTGTCAAACAACACCCAAAAAAAAAAAAAAAAATTAAAGCTGCAAGCAGCGTTGTTAGGGCCTGAGCCCCTGTGCGGCTTGCGGCCGCGTCCTTGACACCGGCCTGAATCCCAGGATGTCTTGGTCAAATCTCTGTAGTTTAGGAGTTAGAATCCTGAGTCTGATCAGAGTGAGAGCAGAGCTGAGAGCTGGCCCTTTAAGAACCCCTCCCCCACTGCTCTGTCTTTGATCTATGCTAGAGTGGAGAGCAGAGCTGAGAGCTGGCCCTTTAAGAACCCCTCCCCCACTGCTCTGTCTTTGATCTGTGCTAGAGTGGAGAGAGAGGAGGAGCACCAGAATTGTAGAGTGGAAAAGTGGAATAAGTCGGCATACGTTGGTCAAAAGTGACACATAATACCATATTTTTGTAGGGATTTTTGTTAGGAATGCAGTGGTGTGTTTTTAAAAGCTGTGGGATGTATGGTGTAGACGTGAGAAGCATTTGTTTGACAGTATGTACCTTGAGAGGACAAGGTGTCCCCAAAGACTTCCATTGGAACCGTGAAACGTGTCTCCCCCACTATGAAGGCTTATAAAATCCAAACCGAGCGATTCATATAAAAACCTGTACAGATTTTTGAAGAGCAGAGTTGTGTGATTAATGTGTGAAAGTTTGGAAGCGATAGCATTAATGCCCTAGGAGGAGATAGATTTTGTTGGGGGAGTAAAAAAAGTCCTCATTTTGACAGTGTTTTCCAATTAGTGGACATTCTGTTGTAGATAGGTGAGGGGTCAGAGTGTATGAATTGTTCGTCTTGATGAGACGAGTCCAACGGTGTTGGTCCCATGTTTGTGGGACTTTCGTGGGAGGAGTTATAGCGCTCCAAATTATAAAAAAAAATTATCTTTTAGTTGTGTGGCTCCCTAGGTGGCGCTATAGACTTTTGTGGTATTTTTCTTTTTGATTAGTGAATGTTTAGCCAGACCGGACAATTGTACCGAATTTCAGCGAATTTCATGCATGTTCAGGGGGTGAAATTAGATTATGCGCGTTATGCGCATAATGCACATATTGCGCGCGCTCATTGACAGCAAGAACAGTCCAGTACCAGGTTTTGAATGGTGTGGATGTGAAAACCGGCTCCGGGCCGTCTGGCCGAGTTGCCTCATGGGTTTGGGGGGGGGGGGGCTGGGACACTGTTTAGTGTGTGTTTTTAGTGCTGCTAATGTGTTGCTCTGCCAAGCAAACATAATAGGGTCTTCGCCTGAAGTACCTTCAGGCTCAGGCCCTAAAAAGCAGCTTTGTTAAAAATTGCTTTATTCCCACTCAGGCATCAGGCAGGAGCAGGATGCTGAGGCAACCTCCATTAGTCAGAACACTGAACAATGGCAAACACTGTCTGTTCCTTTCTAAAATATCTGAATTGTTGTCTTTTTTTGGCTAATTTGTTGAATTAGTGTAACCTTGCCTATGAATCAGGATCTTTTCTCTGCTGCAAGCATTGCCTTACATGACATGGGTCCCATACACACAGTGAAATGCATTGTGCAACTCTTTTTATTCAACTATTGATGGCTTTACAATGCCAAATAGACTTCCTGTCACTGGCATGGAAACAAATAAATTGTTTAACTTTATTCATCACAGACAGAACTGTTATAAAAGTGATGAATGATGAATGTGAGTCCCTCCGGTGAAGACTGGATGTCTACATTTTCTGGTCTGTAGAGGAAACAAATGCTAAATTAAGCTCTTATCATCTTAAACAGACCACAGTAAAGTGTTTTTATGTTGAATAAATAATCTGAAGCCCTATAATTAATCATTTAGCTGATGATAAATCAAGGCAGTGTGCATTTTTTGATGACCTATTAGAGGAGGAATTGAATCTGAATCTTTCAATTGTGATTCCTTTGCCACAGATTTTCCATCCAGACCGGCCCCCCTCTCTCTCTCTCTCTTCGTAGTTATTGCCTTCCGCTACAACTTCTCGTTAATTTAGTTCAATTAGAATGAGATTTGATAAGGTGTGCGCTGATTGCTCTAATTAGACGAGGGTTCAGAAGTTGATGAGTTCCTGCGCTCTGACTGCGGCTCCATCTTTTACTGCTGGCGTCCTGCAGTGTCATGTTTTGTTTGGGTCTGCAATCTCTAATTCATCTCTCTGCCGCGACTGTTCTGTTCTCCTGTCTTTGTTGTAAAGCGCTTTGAGCTGCAAGTTATTGTAGGAAAAAAGATATACAAATAATAGGGTCTTCGCCAGAAGTACCTTCTGGCTCAGGCCCTAAAAAAAAAATTGAAAACTTTATTTGTAAGACAAACCTTTGTCCTTCTGGGTCCAATTGGCATGTTGATGTGCATCCGTCTGGTGGTAAATTTTTCTTTGCAAAGCTGAAGCGCTCACTATCACAGATTTTGTTGACACGAATTGTGAGAAAGAAGACATTGTGTGTATAATGTGTATAATTAGTCTTATTCCGTAAGTCATGTATTTGCCTGTTGCTTGGGCTAACATGTTAATGGTGATCATGGCTGTAAGGCAGCAACTCACTTCTAAATGTTGTGCTGCCTGTGTAGAAGGAAATTATCCTGGGCTGCTTGGTGACAAAGCGTTTATACGTGAGAGGTAGAAAAAGAGTGAACTAGAGAGAGAAAGAGTGTGTGTGTATGTTAGATGCACCAAATGACACTGGAAGAATCCCTGGAATATCATTGTGCACTAAATGTCTCTGCGTGTACAAACAATACTGTAGCCTGCGGTGAAAAAGAGACAAGCGTGCAGCCTCTGAAAGCCTTCGTGACTGTTATCCCCCAGTGTACAACTACTATCACTGCTCGGCTTGTAACGCTTTGGAGCTTTATCATTTATTAATTTAAGGTTTGTGGCATATAATGCTGTAGAAATTTGTGTCAACCGATGGTTTACAGAACCTCGAGAAAACCCTCAAGACTTGGGCTACAGCATCACAACTCAATACCAAATAGCACATGTAATGTAAAGTAAAAAAAAGAGGCTGTGTTTTTGTAAAATTTGAAACATTGATGTACTTTTTTCATCTTTTAGTCTGAGTGTCAGTTTGGCTGTCTGCAATGAATGAGAGATGTTTTTGCTCTCACACTGGGGTTTTCAAAGTGAGGCAGGCCTCTGTGTGGGGGCTCTAGACAGTTTTGATGATGAAGGAATATGAGATATCACAGGACGTCACGTAGAACTGCTCAAACGTATGTGGTTTGACTTTCCAGGAGTCAGAAACAGGATAACTTGGCCAAATAGCTGAATAATGATGGTGTCAAATATTACGATCATGATCCTGTAGTAATATCCTCCGGTACTGTAAGGAGGAGTGATGGAGTGCCTTAATTGCAAGCTTTGTCTGAGGGAGAGACGCACCACCTCACCCCTCTTCGAGCGCCTTCAGGGTCACCTTATCTTTCTCAAACTCCAGAAATAGTAAATAAATGAGGCCTGCATGAAGTAATTAATTATATTTTTAGCGTAGAATGCATCATGATATTAATGTTCGAATAAGAAAATGTATCCAAAAACCACCGCAAACGATGGCAGGATGCAGGTAAGCGTGCCCGCCATAAAAGCTATGCGGGAACATAGATGGATCAGCTGATGCTCTCTGAAGAAGAGCACCTTTCTGAGAAACAGGTAACTTTCTCTAAATCCCACTCAACACAGGTGAGGGAGAGTCTAGGTGGACAGAGAGGAGCTACGAGGGGTGACATATTTTCAAAAATAATTAGAAGATTGTGTAGCGCAACACTCTGTTGCCCCACACACATACACACACACACACACACACACACACACACACACACACACACACACACACTCTCCTGTGGTGTTTGAGCCAAATTGATTGTTTGACATGGAGTTCAGCTTCTTTGCAGTTGTTGTCCCCGCTGCTTGCTGCTTGCTGCTGTGTGACGGACGGAGCAATTACTCCATGAAATGGTACAATATTATTCACTATGCCTGGTGTGTAAGTTCACCTCCTTGGTCGCAGAAGCTTTTATATGAGGATTATTGTGCACTGTGGAATCATCGCACTCATAATCACAGAAGATTTAGAATTTGTATTTATTTCTTTCCATCCCAATTTAATGAAATCTTTTATATTTAACCCTTTAACCTCAAGCTATGCAGACACGAGTGAAGTCATAGTAGCTTCAGGTTTGTCTAAGTGAAAGAGCGAAATCACATTTAATTTGTTATTACATTGGTTATCAAAGATGACATTTTAATGTATGTGACTGGCTCCAAGAAATTCTGTCAGGGCTTCTCATAAATGCCCCAGACAGTTTTTTTTTTTTCCCTTTTAATGAAATTGTGTAATCATCAGTAAGCAGTCAATTGTTGGGTTTCTCTGGGGTCAAATAACATGATCGCAGGCACCCAGGAACACACAGCACAGGAACCAACAGTGAATGAGCCGCGGTAAATGTTTTCTGTGGTCCTCAGGTCATTTTTGGATTAAGTGTTAATTAGAGAGAAAGCCAAGTGTGGCAGAGATATTAAAAGCGTCCCGTTTTTCAGGTATTATCCCCTGACTACACACGGGCAATCATTCCCCCAAATAACAGGGTGTGTTGATGAAGATTAACATAATACACAGATGCCTTAGTGAAGAACAAAAATCCAAACAACCTCTGAAAACATGGTGTATGTATATATGTGTATATATATATATATATATATATATATATATATATATATATATATATATATATATGATTGTGGTAGCCTTGATCTGAATGTATCTGGAAGGAAACATGCATTTTGTATGGTTGAATAGAGAAATGTAACATTGCTGTCCATGCTCAGGCTTCAGGATGACTTCTTTTTTGTTTTTCAATTCAAATTTAGATACATTAAAAAATATAAAGACAAAAATTAACAGAGGACATCATCCAAAAGACAATCGGGATGCCTCCATTTGACAGAGACTCATCTTTCCACTTTAGAGGATCAAATTTCTTATCGATCGTCTCAAGGCCATTTTCCCAACGGAACAACTCTCCCATGTGTGGTGCATGACACCGTGCATGATTGCAGCAAATACCTCCGTGAAGAATACAGCAAAACTTCCTGTTTCAAGAACTTATTTAAATACACATCTTTTAACTGTCAGGTTGTGAATAAGCAGGTTTTGTACAACGGCATGCATCAAGATGTTGCAGTGCATCAAAGAAAGCTTTGTATCTTCTACACGGTTCAGTCCCTGACCCTATGGAGTCTATTATTCTCAAAAAAATACTACCACAATACTATACCTTGCATTCATTGCTTTGACTAATAAGTGTTTCTCTAACCTAAAGGGTTGGCATTTAAAAGTAAAAAAGCTACAATCTTCTAAGATTTCAAAAGATGAAAGTGTGATGACTTCAATAGATGGTTTTTCAGACAAGGAGAAAGTAGCAGAGGTTGAATGGGGTTTCGCACACCCCTGGAAAGTAATCCCATTTGACTGAGTGCAGCAAGAATTCAAATGAGAGATATCCTCAACTTCAAGGCAGTTTTGATATTAATAATTTAGATATTTAGCTGCAGTGGTTTGTGTGTGAGGTTACACACGAGAAGTGGATCATGCGTCAAAGTTGAGGATAGAACACATTTGATCAATAGTGGCTATACAGTCTTGTAATAATCAAATCAGAAAAGGAATTTCTGCCTAATGCCTTGATTAGAATCCATCTGTCTGTAATGGTTACACCCAAAATGACACATTCGGTTGAAACCTTCTACTTTTTTTTTTTCCTGGTGTTCCTCTTAATTAACTCCAATTCCTACTCTGTTGTGCTTGACTTTATTGCCAAGGTCCATGAGCAGAGCGATGCACAAAGCAATGAGATTTAGAGGAGAAATACTTAATTTTACTTTTCATTGACCTGAAATCATAATTTTCATGCAGGTCAATAAAACCATTCACGAGGTAGGGAGTGTCTTAATGGAAGCACCCAGCAGGGATAAACACAGCCACACTTTCCCAACTCCAAGATGTCTTAAATTCAGCTCATGAATAAAATCATAGCTCCCCTCACTAACCTGAGGCGCATGCGAGCTAATATAGTTCCGCTTCACCAGTACGACAGATATATTTCTCTACGGTCACTTTTCCCCGAAGAAACAACATCTGTTGGTATAAAAGTATTCAATTTCCAACTGAGTTTTAATTTTGGACTCTTTTTTTTTTGTGTTAAGTTTTGATGGTTGTGTCTCTCTTTGTTTTGGTTTTAAGTCTCAGGTTTGTGTTCAGTACCTCCCTCGTGTTCCATGTCCCATGACCCTGGGGTTTATCCATCTGACTCCTGAGCGACCCTCCCACCATCGGAACATCATCTATCAGTAAGATGAATGGTGACACCACGGGATGTCATTGCACAGTGGGCGGGGTTTATTCATATTTTGACCTCTTAGGTGATGTATGCCAAATGAAAGTCAACCATCTTCATAGTTAGGAAAATACTGCGTTAACCCTGAAGTTACCTCCCTAAACTAGTCATGCTTAGTCATACAAGTCGGAGGCTGGTGGGATAAATCTAATATTTACCATCAAAAAACATTTTTTTTGACATTTGAGTGTTTGTTTCTCAACATCAAGCAGAGGCATGAGGCTGTGTCTGTCTTCCTGCACTGTGCTTTGAACAATTAAAAGCAATGACATTCAGTTCATCTCTGACATTGTGAGGACTAGCTTTGGCAGTAGATGAATGCTTGTAATTCTAGCGAAATTTGTAGCCAATCTGTATGCTACTCTGTTGCTACGATATTGCAGAAGTTTTGACCAAGAAACAGTGTTTATATTGAGGCTGAAATATTTCTATAATAACGTACGGTGTTGTTATTTGTTGAATTATATAAAAGAAGAAAAAATAAGCAATGTTTTACTTTTTTAGTGCTGGAAGGAATCGATTTTTCCATTCATTCAGAGCAAAAAAAATGTAATTGTCAGTTTATAGCTTTTTATTGCTTTCAAATTGTTTTTACCTCAGTTTGAGCTTCTTGAAAAACACAATAAAAAAGGCTAAGATAATTTGATATTCTGTAAATTCTGTAAATAAAGAAAGAAAATAAGAAAGTGTATTGTTTCTTTTCAGTAATTTGGGTCACCTTAAATGAGAATTTGCTGTATTTCATGTCAGTCAGTTTCAAATCTTACGCTGAGTCAACATCAGTCGTAACAAGAGGGTTTTTTCAACGTGGTGTCAGTAGTTTTGTCAGACAGCATATCTCGTCATACTTGGCTATTTAGTGAGAAAATTTCATCTTTTTCTTTCTCTGTGTGTGTCTGTCTCACTATCAGTCTGTTCTGGCCTCTTAAATAAAGTTTGATAAGCAGTGGCAGTTATTTATATGGTAATTCTCCACAGAAACACATCACACATGCTTAGAATTCACTAGAATGGAAATAGGATTTGCTCTGCGACTCTGCATCAGTGTCTGTATGAGGGTTGCTTATTCTGGATTCTGTAGCTGTCACATGAAACCGTATCTCCAGATTGAATTTTTTGTTTTGTCTCAATAGATGCTATTGATTTTACATTTTAAATGAGAGTATTAACAATAGGAAAATGAGAACTCCTCCACATGCTCTCATCCCGTATCTCTAGTCAGTAATAGTTCAACTCATCCTGCCAGATCAACTCCAGACAGAGAGATACGCTGGGACAGCACTTTGACCTGGGTTAGCAAACTGGGTCACTAGAAAGAGTTAGCGCTCAGTTGGCACTGATGAAAGGTGTCCCCCCAAACATACTACATCCTCACTTTTGGATCGTTTCAGAAGTTAAACCTGACAGCAATGAAAGCGACCCAACTGTAGGCAGGATTGTTGTCTCCCCTTCTTTCTTCATATATATATATATATATATATATATATATATATATATATATATATATATATATATATACATATATATACACAGAAAAATATATCCTCATTTTTTTTCTTTGTCCTATTCTTTAAAGTACCAATGATATAGAGTTGGACACAAATAGTATGTAACACAATCTGTTTAATATGATGAAACATCTATCTCGTGTGGTTTATGTCTATGTTCTTGGAATGCAAATTAAAATTAAAGTTTCATCAGTCAGTGTCTGAGTGAGGAATGAGCCCTGATGGTAATACACCTGGATAAAGAAGGAGAAAATAATTGTCATTCAGGTAATCATCTTTCCTAAGTAGAGAGGAGACTCTTAGCACACAGATCACATCGTCTTCTTGAGATGCATCTGCTTTACTATCTCCCATTTGCTTTTCCTCTCCCGAGGACTGATGACATTTAAAGGATGTTTTCTTTCGTCTTTCACTGAAAGGAGCAATAGAATGTAAGTTTCTGGATAACCTATAACCATGCATGCCATTCATTTTTTATTTCTTATTTTTTTTACCAATAAACAATATCGATAGACCACACACATCTCCGCTATTTTTGAGAATGAACAGTTCTTATTGCTCTGGTTCACATTGTGTTAAACCCTATTCTTTACGTGTGCGGGTGGGAAAAGGCTGCACACCAGTCGAGAGAGAGAGAGAGAGAGATACCACTCGAATTGATTTACGGGTTTTACATCCACTGCCCCCACTTCTATTCCTCAATTTGGGCAGGTTGGGTCATAAATAGTAAGCGTCTAATTAATGGCGGAGGGGTGACAGGTGTTTAATAATACATAATTAATGTAGGAATTTTTAATTATATTCTCTAAAATGTGAACAGGGCAAAGAGGTAATATAATCCATGGTGCAGGGCTGCATAGCTGAAATCTTCATTTATTTGTACAGCTGGACATCTCTGCCATGCTGTAGCTGGGAATGATGGCCACCTCCGTGCCCACAAACAGTATATTTACTTAATGTCAAAAATGTCTGTTTATTGTGTTGGTCTGACTAAAACTGGACTTTAATCACCTGTGAACACATTTGTCTGAATAACATACTTAAATAATGCACTAGCAGATCCATTTATTCAGGTATGTATCCTCTTCAGTTGACGCTGAATGGATCTTGGTGGTCTCTGCATTTTCTAAAGGTTATGCTGTGGTAACAACTCCAGATGTTGACCAGGGAACAGTCATGAAGGAAGGAAACAAAACACTTCTAGACAGCTGAGACAAAATGTTCAACAGGGCTACTTGCTACTCGCTAACTTGTTCAATATGTGACGTGTTGTAATCTTTGTTATGCTCCTGCGACATAAACTCTGCATCTCTGAAGGCTGGATGTACTCCATCGACTTTCATCCATAACTGTTGATGACAACAACGAGTAGGGACATTGAGGCTGTTGCTCTGTTCTTTGTCGACGTTGAACTTCACAGACCTGAACGATCGATACATGAGCAGGACAGACCAACTTAAAGGAGTTCAGAATACATGACCCTAAAGGAAAATCCGATTTTAACCAGCTGTAAGGGGGCAGAAACACTAACGCCATACTCACCCGACCCTTTTACACTGGTTCAACAATACTAGTCCCTATTAAGCGACTACAGTTGCAGCTCAACACTGAATATTATCCCAGAAGCCATCCCTGTTGCTTCTGCATGGCTGCAACTGCCGGGACAGCATCTCTACTGTACATTTAACTTTCATTACATCCACAATGGTAGAACGTTTCTTTCCATTTCATCACAAGTTGTTAAAAGTCAAGACTTTGGTGCATTCACCAGGTTTGTATTTCCCCTCGCTCAGAGCAGGAGAGAGGGAGCCCACGGGGAAAATGTTCTTAAAATGTATGTGTTTTTGGTTGTTTGTTTTTTCATAGATAAAGACATTTGGTGCAACGTGTTGCTGATTTGGCATTAAAATGCCCATATATAATTTTCAGTGTGAATTTTTCTGCGGCGCACAGCTGTGGGAGGATGCTTTTTGTCTCTATACGGATTTGGTCGGCGTCAGAACCGCAGAAATGTTGACGGGCAACATATTTTTTGGTCCTGAAATGCTGAAGCGGAATGTATCGGACGTTTACAGAAATATTCAATGCCAAAGCTTAGTTAAGGCAAGTAGATGAGAGCTGTTAAATCCTTTATTGCTGCTACACAGTTAATCACATTAAAATAACATTTCAGTCCATTCATATTTCCTGCGCAGTGATATCGTCCAACTGTAGTAAGCCTGAGGTGATGATAAGTGAGTCACATAATTGGCACTTTTTCATGGGTGAATAAACATCTCTTTTATACAGGAAGTGATTGGCGAGTGTGAGACACACACTTTCATCAGCTTACATCAGTCTGCCTTCGAAGAAGACAAAAAAAACAACAACAAAAAAACTGGGAAATGGCAGTGTGTTGTGATGTCATTTCCAACCAGTCAAAAAAAAAAAAAAGACCAAGCAAATCTTAACATAACCTTACAGATCCACAAATTTCACAATAAGTAAACATGTTATCATTGATTATTCAAAAACTTTTCATGTTGGTTTATTGCTCATTACACGTTACTTTACATTCGTCATGAGCAAAGGAGAGGAAATCGACTGTTTCCTCAAGGCGATACCTGTCGTCTCCAGGAAAGTTTTCAAACAAACTGACGTACAAGATGAGCAAAAAGGCTGAAAAAAGATCGTATGATTTGTTTAAAATCAACTGATTGCTGAGCAGAAGCTGTAACCGAGGCAATAAATATAAATTGATGGATGTCAGATAAAATAAGGAGATGAGAATCTCATCAAGACAATAAGTAAATTCATTAACTTAATCGTCATTCAGTCCTTGTCTGGTCTGAGTCTTTCTTCAATGTAATAGATTAACCGCCAACTAAACTCTCATTACTATTTAAGATGCTCTATGAAGTATTCACATTCAGTAGGTAGGGAGAATCTCAAGGTGCTCCAAAGATAATCTGTCAAGTCATGATGGAAAAAAGAATAAAAGTCGAATACATTTCAGTGGGCTTTTTGTGTGGAAGGGGATTTTTAGAACATTAATTTCTGACTTCGATTAACTGCACTTGAGAAAAGCAAAACCTCATCTTGACGACATTCCTGGCCGTGCGATAGCCGAGTAACCGAGTAAGTAAGTAACGAGATGGTCTCAGCTGCAGTATTTCTCCTTCTTCCTCTTCTGTTTTAAGGAGGAATCGTGTTCGGTCTAGGAATACATACAAAATCCCTCGTTCTTTTTCAAAATTGCTACCGGTTATGCTCAGCCATGTGTAAGATGAGCAAACAACAAAGTTTGTTGAAAGCAAAGTTGAGTAAGTGAAAGATCATGATTTTTTTTTGCACCTATAGAGGAAATTGGACTCTCAACGTTCTCTCACATTTACCGCCAGCGTTTACGCCTCCCTGTTCACACATCAATTAAATTCCATTATACTCAGAAGAGAGGCGTGTGGGTGAGGAGGTGTCAAGTGACCGGAGGTGCTGAGTGTGTGTGCTCTTTCTCTATTCCATACTCTACATTTACAGCTATTTATTTATTGTTTAGGTCCTTTGCTATTATCGTACAAAAAAAAAGGGATTTATTCTATCTCCAATGCACCACGCACAGTTGAGACATTGTACAGCCATTATTATTGTGAGAATAATAATGGAATCAACTTTACTACAAAAAAAAGAAATTGTTACCCTATGAAACCAAAAGCAGCCAAGTACCTCAAACTTGTATGCTACTATTATATTTTGTACTATTTTATTTGTATGTATTTTCTTGTTTTATGCTCATCTTTATTGGTAAACCTACACTGTTGACTTTGGCTTGTAAAAGGGTTGCAGCATTGAAATTGTAGAAACACTCCTGAACCAGAAGTTGATTCATTCACTAAAAACAAAAAACAACAACAACAACAAAAAAACGTCTATTGCAGAAAATAACATTAATTCTATAACTTAAATATTTCTTTAGGCTATTTGTTAAAAATGTTTTTTTTCTTAAAGGAAATCTCAAGATTGCTTTTGTTATAAGTTGACTCTATATCTCTATGTCTGTTTGGCTCAAATCTGGTGAGAACAATATAATTACACTTGGTTTGTAGTTTGTTTCCTCATGACATTAAATTTTACTGTGAAACACATTTTTAAGTCATAAATTGGTGTAAATTTAACATGACTACTAAGCCCACTAATTTAATATGCTGCACTCCAGAACTTCTGGTGAGTAGATCCCGGTTCCTACCCAGACCAGCAGATGTGTTGGGCAGCCTTTACACACATGTGTTGCCGTGGCGGTGCTGATGTATGATACCGTACTGCAGAAGTTCATTTAAGAGCTTAACTGTCTCCCAAGTGTGCGTTCGTAAAGATTCAGGTTGTGCTTCTGGCGCTACAGCCAATCACAGCCGTTCCTGCATGTCGCTAAGCATTACACACTATAGTGACTTGAATCTGTAGAGCAGTACCTCCACACAAGCACTCTTGACCAGAAACTATCCAAAACTCTTCTAGATTAGTCCAGGATTTCCACCACAGTGCTACAGACAAAGAAACATGATTTAATTCCCTCCATCTTTGATCAGTGATCATATCTCTACTTTTCACCTTTAGGTTAATACATTTTACGTGTACATTTCTGTCAAAATAGATCTCATAGAACTTTCCTGCCACCCGAACAAAGCTCTACGCTGGCAAAAAAAAAAAAAAAAAAAAAATCAGACACACAAATCCGGTTTATATGTGATGAGTTGACATGTGAGTTCACCTCCATCTACAGCCTCCTGAACACAGCACGGATGATAAAAGTTTGTAGATGCAGTGAGACACCAGACAAATGCAGTTTGATTTCATGGTTCTTAACATCTCAAGGGCACCAACACAGGGGGCGTTGGTGTTAGTTGTGCACTTCGAAAACCAAAGTCCCAACTATGTTTGCATTTTTTTTTGTGTCTATGAACAGAGTAATAGTACAGAAACTGAGATCTATCTGATATTGAATATAATGAATATTTGTTTTACAAGAAATTACAGAAATACACTTGACATAACTTTGTTTTTTTTCTAGTATTGGTACACAATTTGAAAGTCAGTCACTGATTACCGCTAAAGCACAAGCGTGTTGAGAAGAAGGAGGGTCAGAGGGCATTTTGATGAGTGTTTGTTTGACTGCTGGCTTCTGTAGGAATGACTTCCCCTTTCTGTCGAAGTGAGATGTCTCTCAAACCACTGAATATTTTCCAAAAACGAAAATAAATAAATAACCAGCCAGAAGCTGAAATCAACCGAGTTAAAGACTTAAGTTAAAGGCTCTTGTCGTTTATACATCAGAGGACTCAAATGTGTGGTTATTTACTGTCTTTATATGGATCATCTTGGCATTATGAAAATGGTTATTTAATGTAAAGTTAAAAGCTACATATTGAAATCTAATTTCCCCGACCTCAGTTGTCAGCTTCTCATCCAAACGTATCATATTTTACAGAAAATCAACGGAAGAAAATTCAAATGTAAGTGTGTTTCCATCTAAGAGATGAGTTATATATGGAAGGTTTGCTGTGGGAATCCAAATCCTGATAGTTTCTTAGATTTTTACTCAAGCACCGCCTGACCAGTCGGTGCTTCAATCAGACTTTTTGTAACATCCGGAGCTCCGACTAAAAACTCTGCTGTTTCTGCCTTCCAGTGTTTTTCACCTTTCTTTCTAATCCTGCAGCTTTGTGATTCCTCTTTGCATGTGATTCCACCTGTACTGTGTCTTTGACCTCAATCTGAACCGTCGCCTCTGCTAACCGTTTTCAGCGTGACGTATTCAGTACAAGTAGTATTAGTACACACATATGCATGGACAAACATATCAGTGTGAATGTGAATATTTCAGATCCTTGGTGCTGTAAATGTCACGTATCAGTGGTCTCATAGTAATTGCCATCTTGAAAAGTTGTCGTGTTTTTTGGTGCATTTCCTCCATTATGGAGGTGGTGAAGCAGTTTCTCTGACTCAGCAACCTCAGTGGGAGCAGAGCTGCTGTTGTTTTTCTCACCTTGCACGTCTCCGCACCCATTGGATCCAATTAGATCACAGTATGTCTGCTGAGCTGTAACTCTGAGCTGATTACTGTTTATAATGGGGAAAATGAACATTAAAGCATCTGACAATAGCAATTGATCGGCTTTTACCTCCATTACGGGAACCTTCAGGCTCCCTTAATGTACTATGAACTGTTCTGACATGAATCCTTTTCAAGTTAGCAGGTTGTAACTTCCAGATGAATGATCTCTTGTACACCAGTATCCACAGCTGTCTATTCAAATAAGCATCATAACCACATATGATAAAACATACTTGTTTTGGGTGTGTACGGTGGCAGATAAAGTGACAATACTTGCAGAAGAAAAGGAAAAAAAGAAACATGTACAAATGCAAAATTTCAACAGATAACACAAATTGACATATTATGACAAAACATTTACAAAGATGCATATAAACACAAAAAAATGCAGCCCTGAAGTGCAATAAATATGCAAACAAAAAGAAATCTGAGCGGAGGGTTGTCACCAGTCACTGCAGTACAGATCCACTCCAGTGGGAGGTCACTTGAGTCAGACTTCTTATTGACCCACGTACTCCTGCGCTGTTGGTTTTAAAAGACAGTTTCAGTTGAGGTCCTCCATCTTGCCTTTTTAGCAACTTTAGTGCACATAAAATAATATTAGATGTTCATCAGATGACATCATAAGTTCTGGTTTCTTTGTCCACATTTACCATCAGGCTCATTAATGCCCCCCCCCCCCCCCCCCAATCCGTTGATGCTCCATCCATATACATCCCATTTTAGCAAACCTTCAACCCTTTCCCCACATATTCTCACAGTAAAAATGTCCCTGCTTGTCAGATATAATTTAATTTCTGTACCTGCGTACACTTTGAATGAATATCTTCTACTATAACGGCTCATGAGCTAAGCAGCTTCTGCTCCACTTGGCAGCAATAAGTTAAGTTGATTAGCTAATTAGCTGATGAGTCAATGTCAAGTCTCGACGCCGGAGCAAGATCAGTGTGGCATGTAAAACAGAATCTCATTTAAAGTTGGTGACAGAAAACTGCATGACTAATATAAATTGGTTTTTCATTGTCATCACTTCACATTATAGGTATTAACAAGAGTAGAATTAGTATAACAGGCAGGCACACGCACGCGCGCACACACACACACACACACACACACACGCACGCACGCACGCACACACACAGAGTCCTGACACAGACCAGATCCTTATTTTGACACAGTTTGCCTTTATATACACATTGTTGCTTATCCGGTTGGTCCTGGTCGTGGGGGCAGCAGCCTCAGCAAGGAAGCCCAGACTGTCCTCTACCCAGCCACTTCCACCAGCTCTTCCGGGGAAATCCTGAGGCATTCCCAGGCCAGCTGACAGATATAATCCCTACAGCGTGTCCTGGGTCGGTGCCCATGGGCTAAGGCTTGACCACCAGGCGCTCGCCAACGGGCCCCTACCCTGGGCCTGGCTCCAGGGCAGGGCCCTAGTACCCCTCCAGGCTGGGTACAACAACTCCTACACGTTGTTTCCATGAAGGGTGTTTTGAACCATTCTTTGTCTGGCCCTTTGCCTAGGACCAGTCTGCCTTGGGTGACCCTAACAGGGGCAAAATGCCCCCAATAGCATAGCTCCTAGGGTCCTTTAGGGCACTCAAACTCCTCCACCACGATTAGGTGATGGTTCCAGGAGGAGCCTTTGAGACGCGTCAGATGGTAAAACTGAAAAAGAAATGTAATGTTAGGTCATGGATCAGACATGCCCAAAGAAAAGAAAAGAAAAAATCCAAGCACCAATTAAACCCTTTGGTTTCCTGTAGTGAATCAAACTGACCTTTATGGCCCGTGCTCAGTTGGCAACATTTTCCTGTCATGGAAACATAATTATTATCTGCTGCAACACAGCTGTTCCTCCAGCAGCAGCACATGAACAAAGAGAGTTAAGATTCTTATCACTTCTCTTCTCACTGAGTCGTTCAACTGCTGTCACTTCCCGCTAACTTTCCACTCATTACCGTTTACCCGCCCTCATTTTTTCCTCACTGTCAGTCTTTGGATCTCACCTCTTCCGCGCTGTTTGTTTCTGGTTTTGAAATCTAATCGCTCTTCTTTTCCCCCTGTTGTATGTGTACCTTTAGGCAGAGTGTAAGCAGTTGAAACCTTCTGTGTGCCTGTGGTTTAGTATTTTCAGTTTATCAATGATGTATGGACACCTTTCATTTTATTCTATGTCTAATCTGGTCCCATCTCAGTAATACAGCCCTTAATAATATTGAAAATGTAAGTTTGTATTGTCTTCATAGAAATTTAAATAAATCTAAAGATTAAATCAGCGATAATGTCAACAAAAACATTTCCTTTGGAGCATAATGTGGGATAAATTATTAATGGGCTTATGATATGATGATATTTCATGTGCTTTCATGTTTTTTTTCTGGGTTGTCCATTGAGTCTAATGCTCATTAACATGATATCTTAACGAGAGTTAGGTTTGTTTTTTTGTTTTTTTTTCACTTTACTTGGCTTGAACTTCAACTGGGACTCAACTGTCAAAGGACAAAGATTTCAGTCGTAACAGGTCAAAGGTCAGTGTCACTTCATTTATAATGTTAGGTTTAGGTGATAGGTGAAGAACATCCAAGAAGAGATGCTTCCATGTCCACCGGGACTCAAGGATGTACTGAAAATATTTTGGGGGTCAAAGGTCAAGGTAACTGCGAGGCACAGTCCTTAGAGGCATACGAGAGAAATGCAGTTGTTCTCGTTGGTATTACACACTGGTTGTGACCATCAGGAGAAATTCACAAACTTGTAATAGGGTTACAATGCCCTCTATTACAAAATCACTCTACAAGAGGATGTGTGACTTGAGAAATCAGTTGACCAGACATTTATTTCCTCTTCTTATTTTGTTTCTTATACATGCATCCTTCAGGCTGTGAACTGCTTTCCGTTCCCATCTGATGACCACCATCTCTTCTTGGAAAAGAAACACCAACTGACACACATCCTGGAATTAATAGCTCCTGATTACATGGAGTATTGTGGTTCATATATTCAGAGCATGTTCCTTGTGTTATTCATCTGTCTGGTTTGAGCCAAATGCTTCCAAATCAGTGCCTAAAACAACCCCGCAAAATGTGCATGCAGATGCAATGATAATGTGAATCTGCAGCCCAATAATTAGTAATCATTAAATATGCACTAAGCTCTCAATACTTAATTTGAAGTCATCAGTATTCATTAGAAGCTTATTTCAGATGATAGCTTCGACTAATGTCAATAATTCATTTCTGCTCACTTCCATCACTTTTACATTTTGGATTATGATCATCTTTGAATCTGCACAGGAAAACTTTTACTCTCTTGCAAAAAAAAAAAAGAAAAAAAGAAAAACAACCCAAAACTTTTAATGAAGATTAAGATAAAACAGGAAAAAAAACACACACACACAAAATGGTGCCAATACACATCCACGGTAGATTTTATCAAGGTAGGTTGAAGCAGGATTGTAATCCAAAGTGTTGTCTGAACTGGCAGTAACAATGGGGTTACCAGTGATAAGAGGCATGTGTTGAAAGAAACAAGAAATGAAAGCAGGAAGACAGCAAGATGGATGTGAAGGAGTTTGTTTCTATACCATATAAATTCACACCGGGAGAGAAATACCTGAGCTTCTGGTTATGGCAGCCCAACAGCACATGGGAAGGCAAGATCCTCATCCTGTGCGAGTCTCCTGAGGATTTTTTTTTTCTCGTCTTTGATTCCAGGGGGCTTACCGTCATATCAAAGAAAGTATTGTGGTGATTTTGGAGGAAAAAAAGGAGAAGGGTCTGAAAAAAATAACAGGATTTGAGGTGACAAGTTCATTTTGTTTCAAACAATTTCTGAAGGTAGAGTTTAAAAGGCTTTTGTGAATTATTCTTGTGGAACTATCAGAGAGAACGTTGGATGTTGACACCGAAAGATGGACAGCTGCTCAGTGATAGGTGGACGTATGCCGTTAACTGAAGATGACTAAGTCTTATTTACTAGAACCCCACAGTTTACTGTATCTTGAGCATATGTATACTGTATAAATGAGATGGAAAGAGAGAGACCTATCAGAGGTCATTACTAACCAATGGAGCAGAACATAAAAGGTGAATCCTCAAGGTAAATTTAGAGGGAAATTGATTTTTTTTCCATAAATAAATGCCATTGATCATCAGCTCTCTTTGATGATATGTCCCAGTCAGGAATTAGAAATGCAGAGGAAGGCAAAATTATATCTGTAATAAAGCATGTTTGACCCTCTGATATGATACTGAGGAGGCAGGTCTCAAGACATGTCTCTTCCTAGGTTTAACTGATGGATCTCTGCTGCCGTGTGATCATGGCTCTTAAGATATATCAAAGCTTGGTGCTGGAGAAAGAAGCTTCTGTTCTTGTGAATCATACCAAAAAAAACATCTAAAGCAAGAAGAATGCTTTGTTTGTTGACATCAGGGGTTGAAGGCGTTTAGCTGCCAGAAATCTACACATTATTGTCGTCTCACTCTTCTAGTATTTGTCAAATGTGCACTGAAATAAATGGTGCAACCAGAGATGAATGCTTTTAGTGTATTACTGAATCTAAACTGTTGGAATTCAATATTTGTGGCCAAATATTTGTAGAACCAGGAAATATGTCCTCTCATATCGATAAACACTGATATAGCCCCTTTTACACTACATTTGCAGGTGTATATATTATACTATTATTGTACCTTGCACTTATATAAAAGTACATGCCACTGAAACAGTCTGGAGTTTGGACAACATACGTTCCACCATCCTATTCCATAACTTAAAATCATGCTTGTCTTTTTCAACCATTAAAGTGAACTTATTTGTATCAGTTTTGACTTTAACTTAATGTCCCAAAACCACTAAAATTACACACTGAGCCTTCCTATTCTATGATCACAACTCATTTTAAAGTTACAACCTCTTTGGTTTATATTTTATTAGCCTCAATGAATAAATGATTAGCATTCACTTTTTAGGACGTGGAATTGCCAGTGGATATTGAGTGGAATGTGTGTGTGTGTGTGTGTGTGTGTGTGTGTGTGTATGTGTGTGTGTGTGTGTGTGTGTGTGTCTGAAAGGTTAAGAACTGACCTTTGATCATCCTTTAATACTGGTTGAACAGCACGTAGCATTGACTGGCCACAGGGAGCTTCAGCTGACATTAACTGACACAAAATGACATTCCCACTGTGATCTAATGCAGAAAGGTCGACGATCATATTCATTAGCTGGAGAGCAAAGTTCACAACAAAAAGGCACAATGCACAGTGCTGGAGGCTGCATAGTTACATGATATGAGGGGTTTGAATATGAGTAGTTAACATCTTTTTTGGCATCGTCTCATTTGACTTTTCTGATAGGATGTAGGACGTTCAGCATCCAGAGCCCAGTACACCCAAATCTCACTATCTTCCAGGATTAAAACCACACTCAGTGTTTGCGTTGCCACTACTTCCTAGCTCCCAGCTTGGTACAGTCCACCATCACTCCCAACTGTAGGGACCCCTTCGAGGCCCTGCTGCTCTCTCCCCCGCTGTGAGCTGCCACGCCAGGGATGGGGCCTCTCCTCCAAACCTTGAAGTTCCCAATGCATGAGGTTTCACCAAAGCGTCCTCCACCTCATGCTCATCCAAGTTGCCCTCAGTTCAACCAAGCAATCCCTGAAATACCAGATGATCTTTGACCACCTGATCACAAACTTGGGTCCTTTTTTGAGTATCTAGTTATTAAAATGAAATTAAACTGAAGCTATTGCCAAAATTTACCATCCATGAACACCTGTGGGCAAAGTTAAGCTTTAGTACAGCCAGGACCTACATCATCAACTTCCTGCATGGATAACTTATCACCTCCCACAATTTATACCAGTGTCAGTTAACACAATCTAAATGTCTTTTAAAAGGAGTTTGTACCAATAATAATAATAAAATAAAATCCTTCCTGCCACTGACTTCATCTTTTTTCTTTCTTTAGTAAACAAATAGGAAGCTTGAGTGCTGCTATATCGTTCATATCATCACTTGTTTGACAGACTTGTCTGACTGCTGGGTGGACATGGAGCTTCCTGCTGTGAAGGCTGGCATGTATTTAATCAGCAGCTGCTGCCAAGTCATCAATGATTCAAGCGAGACAACCTGTTCGCCCTCATGTTTAACAACCAGTACTTTTCTTTTTTGAGTTTGGCTGCAAGTGTCATTGCTGAGGATACCTGCAACTCAGTTCTTCCCTGCTGAGTTTTTCTTTTCTTTTTTTTCCTCTCTCTCTCTTTCTGGGCCATCTGACAGAACCAATGGGAAAGCTTGTGACAATGACAACTTTTAAACCCCACCATTAAATGGAAATTTAAGGAAAGAGGAACACTGTAAAATTTGCGTTTCTTATGTATTGTTCGGAAATTAAAACATGAAAAAAAAATGCAGGAAATGAGGCTAATGATATTCAGAACAGAATGTCTTTTTTTAATCCATTAGCATTGTAATGCAGTCAGCTTTGCTTTGGTTTGGTTTGAAAGGAGACAACTTAAAAGAGTACATTTGAATTTGATCACTGAGACAGAATTCATATACAAATCATGACGACTCTTCTTGTTAAACATGCATTCTTGAACCTCACTCTTGAGATCTGACAAAAAAAGAAAAAAAGGACACCATCAAAGTGAGAAAAACAAACCAAGCTTGTATTAGTTTTTATATAGAAATATATATATATATATATATATATATATATATATATATATATATTCATGTGTATTAAGAGCTGAATCAAAGATATACAGTGAAAAGAATGTGATATTTAAATAAAGTTGAAGCAAAGGACCATTGATGAATCCCTCTGAAACCTGAAGCTGCAGAGAAAGGTCAGAGAGAGAGAGGATGGGAAACACATTGTGCAGAGGACATGATACCAGTCTTGGAGTATTAACTGGGTATTCTGGAAAATGGTGTGTGAGTAATTTACTTGTCCTGAATTTTCCGTAGTAAGTATTACAAGAAGAGGTGTGTGTGTGTTTCAGAACTCTGTGTGTGTGTGTGTGTGTGTGTGTGTGTGTGTGTGTGTGTGTGTGTGTGTGTGCATAGAAGAAGGGGAATAGAGTTTTCTTGTAAATTAACAGCTTTTATTACAGTTATAATTTATAAAATACATTCAGTCCGTCAAAATATCCAAAGTTGGTCCTCAGTTGCCAGTGGGTGTTTATGCCAAATTTTGAGAAATCCCATCGAGATGTTCTTGGCACTCTGGGATCACTGGCAGGAAAAGCAGGCCAACTTCTTTTTGTGGGCCTTGATGGATTTGGCCATCAAGGGGGTGATTTCTGCTAAAGGTAGAACACAAGGAAAAATATTTTGTGAGCTAGTAAGGAACTCTCAATATATCAAGGATATTTGTACTGTTTTTAACTCAATTAAGACACACTTTCTTTTTGGTCATGGCTTTCGCTGGGCAGCACGTTGTACTGTGGCCAGTATTGGTGTCTTGGATGATCCAGGATAAGCAGGTTGGCCTGTAACTGTCTGAGTTATCCCACTTTCTTTTGAGGGGATGGATTGCACCCAGGAATGACAGAGCACCAGACGGCATATCAGAGTTAGGCACTAACTGCAGCACCAGGTATGTTTACCAGAGCATCCAGCCAGGAGGAAACCAGGTAGTCTTTTCATTCAAAGACTATTACCAACACACACTTCTAAAATTGTTTACAATTGCACGTTATTGATAACCAAATTACTCTTCATCCTTTTAAATAAACATAAATATAAAGATGTTCAGCTAATTTTGTAAATTTAGGTAGTGAACATGGGCTGCACGGTTGTGCAGTGGTCAGCACTGTGGCCTCACAGCAAGAAGGTTCCGGGTTCGAGTCCCGGCTCAGGCATGGGATCTTTCTGTGTGAATCTGCATGTTCTCCCTGTGCCTGCGTGGGTTCTCTCTGGTACTCCGGCTTCCTCCCACCGTCCAAAGACATGCAATTAGGGGATGAGGCTGATTGATACTCTAAACTGACCGTAGGTGTGACTGTGAGTGTGAATGGTTGTTCGTCTCTGTATGTTGGCCCTGTGATGGACTGGCGACCTGTCCAGGGTGAACCCCGCCTCTCGCCGTAGACGCTGGGATAGGCTCCAGGCCCCCCGCGACCCTTACTAGTAAGGAATAAGCAGAAGACGATGATGGATGGATAGGTAGTGAACATGGTTTTGGAGCCAGTTTGATGGAAACGACAAGTGAATATGATGGGAAAGAGTGGTCGATGGATGTTAAAAAAAAGGGTTGTGAGATGGGAAAAGAAGATGGAATTCAGTTGATTGAAAATATCTAATCTGTCATTAATTTACAAAGAGATCCGTTTTCAAGTTAAAGTTTTTACCACAAGGTATGCATATCTGAAGTCTGAGAAAATCGCATTATTGCAAAGTATGGCTGCTCTCAAGAAAAAACAAAGTTTCCAAGTTCAAGAAGATAGTTCGAAAAGGCAAAATGAACAACTGATAATGAAAATAGAATTGGCCTAAGTCAAAAGGCCATTTCAGTGCAGTAAATAATTGAAAAAACTATTGTCAAAAAGAGATAATCAAGCTCAAACTCTTGAAGGGAAGAAACAAATGTAAGCAGACCCTGTCATGCCAGTGTACCAAGTAAAATCAAAATTCATACTTAAAAGGATCAAAAGACTGATAAAAATCCTGTAACTCTAACTAAAAGTGGTCATAAGAACATGAATAGCATCCATCTGTAGCGAATTTTCCCCTCAGCTGGTACAACAGCAGCAGACAGCATCTATTCCAGGAAGAGAGACACCAATATTCCAGGGGAGCTTCTCCAATATGAAACATTTAGTGTGACATTTCAGCAAGAACTTGAAAGGAAGGTCATCAGTCACAGGGATGGTTATTAACTGCTGTTAAAACAAAAAAGGACCAAACAATAAATGAACAGTAGCAATGCAAATTCATCGTAGTTTAGCTACTGATAAAGTAATACCGTAGCTTGGTTAGGGATGGGAATCAAAAGTGTTTCAAGTCCTAGGAATCATTATGTTGGGATGGAACAGTGTCGAGAGCCACTGCAAAATCACTGAAAGAAATTGAAGAAGTATTTTAGTTCCCAGCTAATTTTACTTTTAAATCAGACTGAGGTTATCTTTCAGTTGCTCGCTGGAGCTGTAATGAGGTTGGTGTACAGGGTGCAACATTCATCACTCAGTTTTATCTGGTCGGAGAACGTCAGTGTGAACGGTGGACAGACGGCACATTCATTTACATACTGTCCAGGTGTTACTTTTTACTTAAGTCCTGCATAATCTTTGTCTGTTCTCAGATTTTGGACTTCCAGGCGTCCTTTTCCATTTCTGTCCACATTTTAATACAGCCAGACAGCCATCTGCTCAGTTTTCCAGGAACAGACAGCTGGATTGCAGCCATTTGACCTTATAGTCCAGTCCTGGCTGTTGCAGGTCTCATAGGTGCGACACTGCACATACATCCCGACAGTGAGGAGGGTTTAGCTTCAGTGTCACAGAGATCAGTTTGCATTTTCCACTGCTGAGGCGGAAAGCAGAGTGTTATTAAGTAGGTTTTTTTTTGTTGTTTTTTTTTTTTGATCCCCAGATGGAGATTGAAAGCATTCTTGTGTTATGTAGCTTTCTACAGTTGAGGAGTTGTAAAGGATGCGCTTCAGTGAGTTGGACATCTCTCAGCTGTCAGGGGTTCAGAGAAACGCGTGAAGCAAAGACGTGAGAGGAGACAGAGGTAATTCAATTGGATCGTAGTGTGCAAATCAACTCAATTGAATATATTATATAAGCATGTTCCTACATGCCGTTTAAGACTATTGAACTCTTTATGAGACCTTTACACTGAAAAGAACTGGTAGAAGTAGAAGCAGCAAACTTTTAATAATAAAGCTATTTGCACTACTGCAAAAACTTCTTGATAGAGTTCCATCACACACTGCATTAGGACTTGTAGCCCTTTTGACTGTGTTGTGTATCCATTATAGTGCATTCCAATTTGAGATGAAACTTACATCTAATTTCCTAACAACAAATCAACGTTCTGTCCTTGTCTTCAGAAAGTTCATGTAGTGTTGATGCACTACAAAGCTCTTCCAATTCCATTTTTTTTTCTTATGAATTGATTTGCTTTTCAACCATTTCAGGAAGTACCAGTGAATGCCTTTCACCTTCAATCCTACTGTTATTTTTGACAGACGCACCACATCGTGAGAGGTTGAAGTGAGCGGCAAAATAGTGACAGAGCTACAAGCCACAGCATAATTACCCTTCTGTAAAGCAGTGTTAGAACTATTTCCTTGAAGTTGTCTGTTTGTGGCTCTTTTTGTTCTCAGTGTTACTGCTAGGCTCCAAATATAGAGGCGATTTGATTACAGCCACACGAAAACAGCAACGACTGCATTGGTCACTGGATAGTTTTAATCGAAGAGCCATTTAAAAGGGCCGTGGGGAAAATAAATGATTACAACTGACTGCCATGTTTCAAGAACACACACACACACACACACACACACACACACACACACACACACACACAACATTACTCAAAACTGGTTCGAGCCCAATGAATATTAATAGATTAGACGCTAACACACAGTATCCTTCATTTGAAATGATTTATCCTGAATCATGTCGCACTGTCCTAGCATTTAAAAGTGTAAAAATGTCCTTTTTATTCCACAAACATTTCATTAATCTGCTGTGAGGTTATGTATAAAACTGTTCTTCCAAGACCTGCGGCACTACTTCCAACGGAGAAAAAAAAAATGTTATCTATATATAACACAGCTACATCCGTCTCTCGTGAGATGAGACTAATCTCTTGACGCAAGTTGCCAATTTGTTCATTTCTCTGTTGTGCTGCATTTGTTCCTCCCGCTGTGAACTCAGCTGGATATCAAAACAAAGGCATTTGGCTTTGATATTTAAAAAAAAAAACCAAAGCTGCATGTGTGCAGGAGTCAACATCAGGACCTGGACTATGAAACAGGATTTGAGGCTTAATGAAAATAATGTCAGGATTTTCTGTGTCAATTTTTTTTTTCTTCCAGTTGGGTATATCCCCATGGTAACATACAGGTTGCACCTACACAAGCACTTCCCACTGACCAATCACCTCTCATGACAATTGGGTGGCCATCATTAAGTGGATCATGGGAGGGTGTTTTAGGAGTTTGTCAGGAAAAACAGAAACCCTGTGGTCTCTCCTGATGAGAACATCTATGAACAACACTGATTTTTTTTTTTCCAGCTGATGGAATTATTACTATTAGACATAGCCAGGAAGATGTGCATGTGTGTTTTCTTTAATGGAGGTTGTTATTTGGTTCCTTTTTACTTCTCTATCTTGATTGTGTGAGACTGTGTCACATGGATCCTATCTTGTTTAATTTGTGAGCTGCTGTTACAAGTGAATTTCCCCAGTGTGGGATCATTAAAGTTTTATCCTATCTGATCCCACGTATGTTTTCTTATGAATCACCGTCTGACTCTCGGCGTATGAGACAACTGACATGTTTAAGAATACAGACCCAGCTGCAGCTGAGAGAATGACACTAACATTGATATTACAGTTATGAAATGCGCCATCATCTACATTTAATGGCAATCATAGGTGATTGTAATCACATCTTCCTGTCTTAATGATGGACGTGATAATTAAAGTTCATCACTCATATTTGCAAAAGATTATTGTTTGCTTCTCTTGCGTCACATATGTGACTTTGCTCCTCTACATGTTGACGATTGGTCATTTCGTGTCGCCACTGCCTGGACACGCTTACAAACAGGTGAGAAGTGCTGGCTTGATGTTGCTATGGTGACTGTACCACTGAGTCCTGGGATAGGTTGTTTAGCTGTGTACTTGAAGAGAAGGCATGTTTTCTCCAGGTGTATATTTAGGCACCACCCTGATTAAACTGACTTTAATTTACTAACACCTGTACATGAAAAAGGTTAAAGATGACAGTAATATTAAAGCGATTAAATCATCACATGTAGGTTCACCTTTTTCTTTCAAGTCAGTTTATGAATGAAACAATGCATGGGTCAACGTCATAGCGTTGGCCTTGTAACCAGCGTTATTCCAGCCTTGATCTTCTTTCGGATTTGTAATAAAGAGCATGTCCTCTCCACCCACCTTTCATGCATTTAGTTCACTAAGAGAACAGCCGTGCTTTATTTAGTGGGGTGAATGAAATCTTAAAAACCAGGCGACTTAAACATTCCTAGCACAGGTGACTGTTGGCTCTACTACTTTTGTTTCCTATAGATCAGCAATACACCAGAGTAGAACTCGCCAGCTCCCTGCAGGCTTTTTAAAAATATGCAGGAGAATGTATTATTGCATCTTGCAGCTTGAGAAAGTGCGTATGACATTGATGGTGTAGCATAAATGCATGCAAACTTGTGTGTGTGTATTTTTTCTTGAAAATAAGCAGTCGTGTTACTGTAAAAGATCAGACTATTTGTCAAGTCCAGTCACTCAGAAAGACCTCTATTAATAATGTCTATAATCTAAAGCAGAGGGAGACTGTGTGGCCCGTAATCTCTCAGTAGGTGTCAGGGTGCTCTGAATTGCTTTGTGCTCACTAAGTGTTTGTTGGCACTTTGCCTTCAGTTCCTGAATGTGCTGATGTATGTAAGAAGCGTAATTCTATCATAATTCTTGCTCTCAACCCCGGAGCCACACACTTAATGATTCTATTCCTGTCACAGTGGCTGCCTTTCTTAAAATGATCCCACACCCTGAACACAAAGATAATATCGACTTAGGTATTTTAATGACACACCCTGGTTGGAGACTCACTACATTACATTAGAGCCGTATTATCTAGTTTTACTGAGTAGCAGCGGCCTCTAGTGATATCCAAAAGTTTGCGAACATGCAAACTACTCCAAGTTTTAACATGATTTGAGGTAAAATTGAACCAAACCTGGGACGGTGAGGAACAAAATTTATGTTTGCATAATGAAAGCAGCAACATTATTAATTCAAAGTTCAACTAGAGGTGGGACGTGGAGCACTGATGTTACTTAAGAATTTTCTGGCTTCATTAAAGACAGACATCAGACTTGTCGGGTTGATCCAGTTTTGCTTTGTATTGCAACTATTCCATTTTGAAACCTGGCATGAAGCAGTCACACATATTTTCACTTACTACCGCTGTAGATTGTTTTATTTGATATTCATAGGCCGAATCTTGTGAGCACTAATTTTTCTCTTTGCAATTTTCACAGACACAATGTGTGTTTATATTTTATAATAAACCGTATGGTTCAAATAAATTGCTTTTGAATACATCTAAATTTAGTGCAGTTGTGTCCATATATTTTGCTCGAATGATAATAATTTCTTGGTGGTTTTACGGCTGCTTCATGTAATCTTGAATAGAACGGCAACAACAATGACGCCGAAATCATTATCAAGATAAAAACGTGTGGTATCTGAATTGCCAGTGGTAAAAAAGAAAACGTAGTGGTTTGACCTCTCAATAAAAGACAGCCTTTCAGTTTATGACACGAATAATTATTACACATACTGTTATTGTGATGGAAGCAAACTCTTTTTGAGAAGTTTGTAATGCATAGCCCTCATCTGATTGGCTGTCATTGAACAAAGCTGCAGCAGCCTAAGCACACAAAGATAAAGAAAAACACCCTTTTTTCTCCATCTATTATCCAGCTGTCTTTGTCATCCTTTCGCTGCTCCGTACTCACCCATTGTTTTCTCTGTATTCAGTGGACACAATCCTGTATCTGCTCCATGTGTTTGAATTATTGATTATAATGTGTGTATATTGCGTTAAATAAATCAAGGCAGTGATGGGGAAAGTGAGGGTAGAAATACAACTCCATCCATAGACTGTTTTGAGAGACAGCAACAAAGATATACTGTATAGCCTCAAGGTAGAGCCTGTAATCCTCCTATGGTGAGAATCAGACAAACCGGCTTTACATAGTTCCCATAGCCAGAAATATTGAATGATCACCTCCGAGCTAAACCTCATGAATAAGACGAGCATCCTCTAGTTAATCTGCTGCTTCCAGTTGGCCTCAGTGTTCCTTCACTGTTAGTCCATTGGGTGGAGGCGAAGCTGTGCTCAATAGGCCCTACAACCTACAGCCGCGCTGATAAGGACCCTGCATTCACCCAGAGAAAAGGAGTCCTTTACATCGCTGTCACCGAGCTCCCTGCCATGCAATAAATAACATCTGATAACAGAATAGGACCCAACTCAAGACCTGTCAAAGCAAACCCAATGACTCATGCTTAACGTTCTAGACGTGCAGTAGCATAAAACAGAACAAATATACACGAATGTAGACAGAATTATGCATTGACATCATTTCTGGGAGTATTTGTGTCACACTTAAGAAATATTTCTCCTCTGATAGGAACTGCTGCTCAGTCAAGGAGTGATGTTGTTGACCAAACACTATTCTGCAATTTTTGGACGTTATTTTAATAGCACTGAGCATTTATGTACTCATTAAATGGGTAAAGCTTCAAGTCAGGAAAGCATCGATGATATGGTAACATTTTTTCTTCTCATTGAAGATAAAATAAAGCTTAGGGTTTATTCAGGCACCGAGCCAAAGATACACCTAAAAAAGGCCTTTATTGGGTGGGGATTATGAAGTGGGGGAAAAAAAAAAAAAAGAATCAGCGAAAAAAGGGGGATGAATGTGGCTTCGATCCTCAGCAGTTCTACCTCAGGGTTGGAAAGATGAGTAAACACTTTTATTACTCAAATATAAATATGACTTCACTATATACCCACAAAAACGGGGCTATTTTTATATGATAAGCATTTCTGATGCAATGACTTCCACCAGTGAAGTCACCACAGTCATATACACACCAAACCACTGAAGGCGCCAGCTGGCAGAGACACTGTGTAGACAAATCTTGTTTCTGCTCACTGGATTCCTCTTAACATGGTGGCTGGATCAGAAAAGTTCCCTTTTTTTGCAATAAACAGCACATTGTTTCTGAACATGTTAGTGGTGGGAAATAGATCATGCATGATCAGCAGTTTGGACAGGCTGCTCGGTGGTTCTTACTCCTTGTGTGCTGCGCCGGACTGAGCCATTTGCATGAAGTTGATGGAGTTAGAAGTTATGTTAACACTAATCATGCATTCCTCATGCAATGTGCTGGATCTCCTGCTCTCCACAGAAAATGAACAGGATAAGTTAAATACAAATGCATTGTGTGTTGCAGTGGTTGCACCTCGATGTCCTCCACCCGCTGCTCAATCACGTCGGTGTAATGCTAATGAGACCGAAACCCTCAATCCTTCTCTGGGGCATTCACTTTTATTTCATGATGCAACATTATAATCCCCATGAAGGAGATTAGATGTATATTACTTCATTTTCTTTATGTATCTGATTTAATGATAATTTATAGTGCCAACATTCATTAAGATGTTATCTCTTTGTAAATTTTGCAAGATAAAATTAACATATTTGACTGTCAAAGGTTGTTTTTTTCGACTGCCTGTGGCTGAAAAAAACACTGCCTTCAGGAAACAGAGACTTGGACAATAAGAGCTTACACACACACACACATACACACACACACACACACACACACACACACACACACACACACACACACACACACACACACTACTTTTTCATGATTTCCATCCTGCCTCTTTCCATTACCATTTTCTGATGGCTGATTTGATTCGATTTCCATCTTCTTTTCTTCGTCCTTCCTACAGAGCGCATAGCTGTCAGAATGCATCACTTTAAAGCAGTTGGATAGGAGGATTTAGAACAAATCAAAAGCACTTGCTGCTTTTACGGTGACATGTGAGTAAAATGGGGTCAACGTAGACAGGTTCTCATTATAGTGCCAATATTTCCACATATATTCAGCATTACATTTTGACTGCAACACCATGTACAGTAATGGTGTAGGTACAGTGTGTTCGACTGTGAATCTAGTGGAGAAAAAAAGTAGAGTAATTACAATCTAAAGAGTCTTAAATGTCATGACATAATTATGTCAGGCCGCTGTGAATAATTACTAATTGTGGAAGTTGTTTTTCTGAGTGACTAACAAAGCTATAACATGGTCTGTGATCTAGAAAATAGCAGGATGGAATTTCTATGAATATCTCCATCTGCATAACAAAAGTACTACGTTGAAGTAATATCCATCCATCCATTTTCTTCCGCTTATCCTGTTAAGGTTCGCGGGGGAGGGGGGGGTGGTTGGGGGCTGGAGCCTATTCCAGCGGCTTTCAGCCTCGTCCCCTCTTGATGTCTTTGGACTGTGGGAGGAAGCTGGAGTACCAGAGAGAACCCACGCAGGCACAGGAGAACATGCAGACTCACACAGAAAGATCCCGTACCCGAGCTGGGACTCGAACCTGGAACCTTCTCGCTGTGAGGCTACAGTGCTAACCACTGCACCACCGTGCCACCCCATTGATGTACTAACACAACAAATTCTTGAGGTTAGAATCAGTAGGTATGATGAGAAGCCATTCTGACAAGTAGATACAGTATAGAAATAAATCAATTAATTCAGTCATAAATTAGCATCACAAAGAAGTTGAACTACCGTAAATTCTGGACTATAAACCGCGACTTTTTTCGACGCTTCATGCCCTGCGGCTTATACTCCGGTGCGTCTTATACGAGGATTTTACCTTCACCCTGGGGTGTGGCGGGCAGTGGCAGCGGGCAGTAATTCCCTATTGTTCCTGATGGCAGCTCCAAGTACTGTACTTAGGGAAATTCCTGGCCAAATGTTATGGTAATTTCTCTAAGTACTGTACTTGGAGCGTCCAGTCCATGCTGCGGTGCAGTGTAAAAAGAGCATCACACGATATTTTCAGTCATTTGTACTCACCCTCAAGATGGAGAGCAGAAGAAGGAATGCTTATGATGCAGCTTTCAAGTTAAAGATTGGTTAAAGATGGAAATAGAGCTGCAGCACGTAAGTTTGGCATAAACGAATCGATGGTGAGACGCTGGAGGCGGCAACATGACGAACTGACCCAATGCAAAAAGACTACAAAGGCTTTCAGAGGTTATAATAGCAGATGGCCCGAACTTGAAAACGCTCTAGAAGACTGGGTCAACACGCAGAGAACGGGCGGCCGAGGTGTTTCCACCGTGCACTGCGGCCACCGGTGCGGCTTATACGTGTATAAAAGTTGATTTTTTTCCCTAAAATAAGCATCTGCGGCTTACATAATGGTGCGCTCTATCGTCCGGAATTTACGGTAGCTTAATGTTCCCCTAGATTATAGTTTTCTTCATTTTACCTGGTTAATGATTTTTTTTTTTTTTTTATGACAGCATATCAGGGTTATTGTGAGAAAACAGAAAAAAAGATAAGCTGGTAATTTTTTGAGATTGAAACCTGTAGTTTTTTAGTTATCTTTTGATAAAGAGCATTATACTTATACTGCAGTTGCAGACATTCATATAGTTCTGTTTTGTTTTCAATGACAGTCTGAAGAGTGTCTGAGTCCCATCAGTGTTTTGGTGAATTACGTGTGTCTCGTTTGTTAATCAGTCTTGAAGCGTTTCTCATCCAGTCAGCTCCTCGCCTTGTGCTCTCCCACCTGTTTCCTGTTGTTTCATCAGTGAAGAGACGAGTTTCTTAGCCGAGTTTATTCTGATGTATGAGTCAGATGAGTAAGTGCGGATTTATATTTATGTAATTACATTTTGTTCAAGATTGTTAAATTATCAAGTTCTTCAGTTGGTACTTTCCCTTGTCCCTCTGACACACAAATGTGCGCAGGCAGACACACACACACACACACACACACACACACACACACACACACACACACTTCTTTTGTACCATGTTGTTTGCCCTAAAGAGCTTCCTCCCTTATCATTTGGCACAAACAGGTTTGGGATGTTCAGGAAAGATTTGGAGGACGGCTGCTGCATTAGTTAAAGACTTAAATGTGTGAATGTAAGAGGTCTGGAGAGACACATTCTCTTTAGTGAGATAAGTAGAGAGAATAAAAGACAAGGTATTTAAAAGCAAGGCTTTGCAAAGGGTACATGGACACACTGTACAGCAAATGTAATGTTTCTTTATTGATTTTTAGAGGAAAAGAACTTTCTGCAAATGAGAAGACTAAGATGTAATTCCGTTTCGTAAAACTAATCTCTCCACTAAATGACTCGTCATAAAAATATTACTTTTGTGATATCATTTCATTGTACACATTTGTTTTCTCTTTATTGGGGCTGTACAGTGTTATGGCTTTTTAAAAGAAAAGCTACATCGTATAATCACAAGCTCATAATATCGCACTGGACAAACTCTTCGTGCAGTTGCAGTATTTGTCCATCAGGAGCAAAGAAAAAATAATGTACTTTGATATTGAAGTAAAGCGGAGGGGACAGAAGGCTCAACTAAATCTCAGACAACTCACTGTTACTACTCAGTGCCTTAATTGCTTTCTATTACCCAGAATCTATGGTAGTTCCCCAACTACCTAAAAAAAAAATGCCTGAATAAAATATGTTAGTGTCATATTTTGCCTTCTTTACCTTAGCCAGTGTTTCTCAAACTTTTTCAGGCTAATGAGCACGTACCCCATTAAAACTGAAGGTTCAACGAATTCCCCAAGTGTCCCCAAAAACATGAATCGATCCACATCACAAGTATATCTCAAATTAATTTGCTTAATTGAACTCCAACTTCACAGTTGTCAGTGATGACAAAAGGCATCAGTAGTTTCAAAGCCATGCCCGCAAGCTGGCAATGCACAGGTTGGATGTGGAGCCAAAAATCTGTCAAGCTTTTCCCTCTGGAAGCGATGGATTTAGCAGTTTAATGCTGAGTTTCACTACTTTTAATGGTCTATGTGGGAGTCCATGAGGGCGCCGCCAATGCTCCTGTCACTTCTTGTCGCTGTACCACTTCAAAGGTTTTAATTAATTGACCCTGTCTTAAGTCACCGATCCATCTTGTGACTTTGACCGTGCTGATCGTTTTTGCTGTGAATTGTACTGGTGTAGGTATTTTGCAGTGTATGTGTGTGTGTGTGTGTGTGTGTGTGTGTGTGTGTGTGTGTGTGGTGGTATGGCAGTTGTGACATTAGTCGGCTGGGATTTTTAAGCATTTTCCACAAGACTGCGTGATATGAGAGTCATCACAGCTGAATCATTACAGACATGTGGCATGTATGCATGTATTATTTATTTCTAATAATTACAGGCCATGGGTTTTTCTATCATATTCGGTCATATTCAGTGCTCTCGTCTGCTCATTAACAGTCCACTCTGCAGGTTCCTGATTTTTAATTTCACACTAGGGCACAAACAGAGCACTTCAAGATTTTAATTAAAGCAGTAAGTAAGTGTATATTTAATCTTCTTCTTAATTTAAATGTTAAAGCAATATTTCACCCCCAAAACTATTTTTTTGCCAGTACACACAAATACATGCCTCGAGCTCACAAAGATGTTTGCTTTTCCAGCGCTGGATCACTTATTGTGACTCAGGAATATAAGCAGAACCAGCCATGTATACGTTGCTTGGGGGGGGGGGGCACTTTCTGTAGTTGAAACTTTGTTGTTCTAAAACTATGGCAGGTACAATAATGCTGTCGTGACATGGTTTCTTGTTCCCCCAAAGTAATGGCACTGGCCTTAACCTGCTCCATGTTCTGTATCTCTACTGTATCTCTGAGGAGATAAAACTGCAACAACTCTGTGGGATTATCTGGAAAACAGTTTTTGGCAATTCCCTGCACACCAATGATGTTGACCACTGATTCATCGTCAGTGCTGCAAACAATTCCCAGAGGGATGGAGGCAGTGTCCTCTGTTTGCTCTGATAACCAAGAGTAGGTTCTACATAGATGAGGAACGAAGTGCTCCACTGCTGGTTTAACAGGAGAAAATGATTCAAATCATCAGGCTTTCTGAGTGGAGTTTAGAATATGACCCCCTTGCTGCTTGTCAAGCCTCCATATACTTCTGATACTCAAGCGTGGTGTTGTGTCTCATAGTCTTGTAACCTCTTGAGTTTCAGGAACCAAAACGCACATTTTCAGCTGATTGTATCCTCGAGATATTCAAGCGTGGTGGGGTCGGCGTTAAGTGGCCTCCTTCGCTCTTTGCTGTCTCTCATGCTCTTGCAGAATCACCTTAATGCATTGAGGAGGCCTGTACACACATGCGTCTGGAGAGCATGCAGTTCGTGACCTCTGTGATGGAAGGGGCTCACCTATACCAAACACAGAGCACTTACAGTGATGTGTGGGCTGCCCCGAACAGGCTGGGCCTGTGCAGATAGCGACAGCTCTTAGAGGTAAAAGCCTGTATAAGATAGAACCTGTCTGACTTTGATCTTTGAAATCATGCCATTTCAAATTCTCTATTCAGTATAATTAAGTATGTCATGAAATCAGTGTGTGTGTGTGTGTGTGTGTGAGGGAGATTCAGGACAACAGTCCAACAGTCTCCCTCTGAACCATCTGCTGCCTCTTAATGTTGGCTCCCTTTGTTGGACCAGAGGGTTGCACTCGCCCACGTGAAACCCAGAAAGGTGGGAAACTGAAGTGCGCATTTTAGTGCGAGCGGTGATTGTGTGTGTAGTTGTTATGAACATAAATATGGTCACAGGCAGTTCAGTTATTTGGTACAGAGCCAGTTTACCTAAATACCTACACGGCGACACGCAAACATCAACAAACACATTGGCAGAAGCTGCTCCGCTGGCTGCATACTAACTCTTGTCACTGGAGCAACCAGTTGGCATCAACAACTTCTACCCACGAGTGAGAACAAGCAGCAGCAGTCACAGCAGGAGAGGCCAGGATGGGAGGAGAGGGGGAGACATAATCTGTCCTTAATGTGAGATAAGACTGGCACAGGCAGTGACGGAGGTTGAAAACAACAATCTGGGCTGCCACTCGGTTCCAGAAGAGGGGCGGTAGAGCTGTGAGGAAGTGTTCAGGTAATGTTTTTTATCTTTATGACTTTTAGCTGTTGGGTCGTTCTCCAATCGCTGACCTTTATTTCAAAAGCTGTGATATCCCTCTTGGCAAGAGAACATTTAAACTAGCGAAATGTTCATGGCCCTCAAGGTGTTGCACAAATACAGAATGTGTTATTATATTTTGGAGATGATTCGGTTAATTACTCACACATAGCAGAACAAATGCAGCAGATTTTTCTGTGAGTCTCTCCACCCTGCAGTTTGTTTATCGTACACAAGTGTGCGCACTGCCAATCCCACTTTAAAGCTTTTCATGCACAAATTCTGGCATGTAGACAGATTCAGTAGCTTCACTCTTCATCGTTTCATCCTGCATTCCTGTTTAGAAACCAGCAAAACCAGGATAAAGGTACAAAGTCCAGGCGATACTGTCATCATGGTGACAATTGCACAGGAGAACAGTTTCCACTCTTACAGGATAATTATCTTTATTAAATCACCTTTGATTCTGCAACTGCTGTTTTTCAAATTTATATATTTCCAAATGTGCCTGTGTGGTGTCTGATTTTGTGTCTACTTTTATTTCTGGAGCGAGTACATACTTGCTCTAATGAAGAGGACGTGACTGGTTGTACGTAGATCGTGTTCTTTCTGGACTTACTGTCGAGTCTACCAGAAGTGTTTAATTTTAAAAAAGCTGAATGCAAGAACTTTGGACCCTTTCAACAGTTTTATGGACAGATGAATCCAGGTTATTCGCTCCCTAGCATGAAGAGCATATGTGTTGTGATACCAATAAAAACTGTATCTCGCTGTATAACCCTTTAAACACACTCCATTACAAACCAAATAACAATATAAAGTATTGACAAAAATGGGGATGTGGTGAAAGCCAAATCTCCACGTCCATTTTTATAGTATAAAAACATTTGTATTGCCTGTAACTGTTAAGTTATTTCTGCAGAACTGCTCGGTCTTTGTCCTCCGCAAGGATAACAAAGCTCTCTAAACTCAACTTTTTCTGGACTCCAGTGCTTATTTGAACTTTATACCTTTAAGTAACAGAACTTCGTTGTGTCTCAGATTCTCAAACCTCTTGAAACTTTGATTGAGAAAGACGGTGTCGAGGCTCAGGCGGGAAGAGGCCCGGTCTCCGTCTGGCCCTGACTGGGCCTCACAACTCTGCCTGAAGATCCTCATCACCAGCTTGTCCGTGAAGTTTATTTACACCGGAGAGTCCAAATGTCATTACACGACTGAGCAATAAGAAGGAAATAAAACACAATTTCTCAGGAAAATTAGACAGGTGGATGTTTTAAGTCTTATCTACTTGTTGTTTTTCAGTAAAAACTACAGAGTAATCTTGCTGACAAACAAAAGTTTAGAAGCTACGGTCTGGAGGTAAAGTGAAACTGTCAGCCTTCTTTACCCATTTATTCGTCGTCCTCTTTTACGGAACAAAATATCTAATCTTTGTGGAGAAATATTCTCAATTATTCTTATCCAGTTGTCTAAGAGCAAAGATTCGCTGGTTCTCAGAAAGTCTGTCCTGCTTCAACTCTCATTAAATGAGCTAAGCAGAAGAAATATGAAGATTAGATGAAATAAGTAAGAAAGTAAATGGGTGAAAAAACAAACAAATCGATTTGGCTGTTTTTCATGAAGGGGAGAAAAAAGTCCTAAAAAAAAAAACAGGAATGCTCTCGTAAATATTGTGGAGGAAATGTGTTTTTTTTATGACTGATGTTATAAAACATGGAAGAAAATTAGACAGAAAGGAGGGCAGATGTCGTAAGATGAAGGTAAACGGTAAAATGAGCTCTTGCTGTAATTTGCTGTAATGTCAGCAGGTCATTAAAGAGTGAGAGAGAGAAAGATTTTCATTTATATTCAATCGTGCCAACCACCTGCAGCAAAACCATAAACGGTGATATACAAGACTGGGGTATATTTACTTTTTTCCAAATTATTTCAATTCAAACATTGTAAATGTATAGAATAACCACCTGCCGGTTCCCCTGCTGTGCTGTACTTAGTTGTTACTACATTCACTTTTATCTTGTCTGATTAAAAATGTATTACCACGTTTCTCTTCTGAGGAAAAGTCATTCTATTATCAATTAGGTTTTTTTTTCACTGGGTTCTTCAGTGTGTTTACAGGAAGAGATAACACTGAGCCTTTTTTGAATGTGAATTTGTGCCATTAACACATTGATAACATTGTTATTTTCACAGCAGCACGGTGTTGCAGTGGTCAGCACTGTCGCCTCACAGCAAGAAGGTTCTGGGTTCGAGTCCAGGCTCAGGCCCGGGGTCTTTCTGTGTGGAGTCTGCATGTTCTCCTTGTGTCTGTGTGGGTTCTCTCTGGTACTCCAGCTTCGTCCCACAGTCCAAAGACATCAAGAGGGGACGAGGCTGATTGATACTCTAAATTGACCGTAGGTGTGAATGGTTGTCTGTCTCTATGTGATGGGCTGGCGACCTGTCCAGGGTGAACCCCACCTCTAACCCGAAAGCTGCTGGGATAGGCTCCAGCCCCCCCACTAAGAAGTGGTAGAAAATGGATGGATGTTTTTTTTCACAGCATCACTACACTTGACGAAAGCCAATTCAAACATGTTGATTGTTTGAGAACTAGATTTCTTCCTTCCCTATTTTTTTTTCTGCCCTCCTGTATTTACAATAAATAGAACCCTGCTCACCCTACAAGCCAGAAAAAAGTGACCGGTTCAATATTATTTTTGAATAAATACATTGTCTTTACATGCATTACTAAGGAGGAGGTATTTCTGCCACCCCACGGCTCTGTAGGATCAATTTGCATATTCAGTTCCAGCAGAAAGTACATCAAAAAAGAATTTTCAACACAATAACTTGTAAAAATCTCTCCATGTTCAGAAGTTGTACCCCACAGAAGTTTCAAATACTAATTAGATAGTGAACTTTGATACATTATTCAGTTATTTTAACTTGTTAGTGCGTGTGGATCCAAATGTAGAAGAGATTCTTCAGAGAGAGGAGGATTGATAAATGACCCAAGCAATGAAAAATATGAATATTTCCTAAAAGCTTATTTTATACACTTCAGCATACTTTAAAACTTTATTTTAAAATGACTACAGCGGTGGCTCTCAGCATTTTGAATCACGACCCCATGAATAATCAGGTTGCTGTTTGCTACCCCCGCTTGCACCCACTCCCTGCACTTTTCCATTTTGGCTTCAGTGTTTTAGCTATAGTTAAATAACACACACACTCACAAAATCTGTGTGGAGACAAATTATGTCAGGCTGAGAACCACTGGACTGCAGTATAAAGTTGTGTTAAATACTAGATGCTACAATAATAGAGGTAATACTATCAAAAGTTTAAAAAAAAAAATTTTTTTTTGGTACTCTTACTGGCCAAAACAGAATCATTCATCATTAGAGGTATATTTTTTACAAGTGAATAATTTTACTGCACTGATGCTATCGAGTGTGCAGTCATGGGTACAGTGTAATGTTTCTCTCACCCCCCCCCCCCCCCCACACACACACACACACATGTATGACCTAGCAGAGCATGTAAAAAGCTCCTAAGAACCACAATCACCGCGACTGAACTTGATTTTCCGTAAAGTAGAAGACGCCAGCATATCCTGATCATGTTAAGTCTTTTAAAAAGATGCGCATTTCTTCTTCTGGAGTTTGCAAACTGCTGCAAACTCTTAACTTTAAATCATCTATTGTGTGGAACCCCTGCCAGCCCGTGAGGAGAGCTGAGGAACTGTGACAGCACTTCAGAGTGATAGTGAAGAGAAAACTGTCCTAAGCACTGGGAACAGTCTGGGCGGTGGAATGACTGAATTACTGGCAGTCAGGAAGCTAATTGTGCTGAAGCAGTGGGATAAGACTACTGTATATACCAAAAAACAGACAGAGAGCGAGAGAGAGAGAGAGAGAGAGAGAGACGCATGGTCGCAACTGCCCAATTTCTGGTGTTTATGAGGGTTTGTGTTGAGGGAAAGGGAAAAAAAAACTGTTCAGGTGGTGTGTGGTCCTCAGTCTGAGAGCAGAGAATGGTTCTCCTGAGGGAGTTGTTGTTTTTTTTCTTAACAGACCAGTTCCTCTTTGTGAGAGACTTTTAAGGTGATCTCTCCAGCCCGCTTCCTGACCCTGGCATCATACAGTTGTTTGATTGACAGCGTCCATTGTCCTGTCATTCCCTCTGCTGTGTGTATGATGATGATGAGGATGCAGCCTTCCTGACAAGTGTGTAGGCTGAGGTTAACCACACACTGATGGATGAAGAAGGAACAATACCTGAGCAGATCCATGAAAAAGGTCAAAGTGCAGGTGGCGCTTGTCAGACAGGGTCTTGGGTCAGAGGTCAAACTCTACCAGGGATACTGGTTTTGTTGCTATTGGTTCTGCTTCTCTTCTGCTAGTTTTTAGTTTTTTTGGCGGTCTGGTGGTCTATCATGGTTTAGCAATAGTGTCACAGCTGCCGTGGTTCAACCCGGAAAAGTAAATATAATCCACAGTAGCAACAACTGAATAAAGCAGCAGTGGAGAAAGTTGGAAGGATTTTTTCGGACATCACACATTCCAGTATCCAACAGTGGTCATGATAAATGTCTTTCTTGTATTTGAGTCACACGCCTTGTTTGGCTAATTGATCCTCCAGTGCTGAACTTATGAAGCGCGACCCATTGAGTTGAAGCAAGTACCTCGCGGGTTCTTTCACAACAGTCCTCTTAGCAAGTTGTCCGTATGTTTAGGTCAGGGTTTGTAACATTTGCTTTCATAGTACATTATCTGAATCTATACCGTATATATGAATACATAACTTCAAGGCTTCTTTAGAATCGCACTAAATGCTCACACTGCTGAGTGGTTATGAACCAACCAGGTCCCTTCGGTCAGCGCTCACAGGCATTTTCAACAGAACGCTTACTTCACCTTTCAGGCTTCAAATTCTATGGGAGTTGTGCCAGAAGGTCACCGATGTGACCTTATGTGTTTATTATTTTTTTCTTTTTGTGTTTGAGAGGATCATTGTCAGGGGATTCATGAGCATTTCATTCTCTAAAGATTAGGTTTATTTCACGATTTCAACATGCGATATGAACTGAAAGGAGCATCTCGCATCACCTCGTCCATCAGACGGCGAAGTTACGCAGCATGCCAGCGCCACGATGAGTGGAGAGGAGAAGCCACACAGGATTATGTTCCTGCTCCTCTAGCGTTATTTACATGTCCCTGCTGTGTGCTCCACAGTGCTGCTGGCTACCTTCTGTGCTTCCATGAATGCCAGCTCATACCCAGTTACAGGATTTCTGTCCAATCATTTATGCTTCCCAGTCTTAAATTAACAAACCTGTTACTGTTGATCAGGCTGCTGCTGCACGTGCATTCTGAGTTTCATCAATAATTAGTTACTTCCAAGTAAATGCGGCTTTATTTTCATGTATACCTTCCTCCAATCCTCCTTCTTGTATGTTAAAAAAATGAAGTAATTGTTGGGACTTAAATACAGTCGACACAGATCAATTGTGTCAGCTTGACAGAACGCAGTATTTAATGAAGTAGATCAGTCGCTTGCCTGTATTTTCTCTTAGATTTACCGCTTCAGTCATTCCATTCTTTTCCTCACGCTACTTTTTTACCGTGACTTTTTTTTCCACTGATATTTCAAGTGTCACTGTGATTTCCTGCTTTTCACTGTTAACACTAAAAGCACCTCATTCCAAAATTTAAATGGCACCATAACAAAGTGATCGGCTTTGATCTTGCACACTGTCGGTCCGAATGTGTCACTTATTAAATTGGAATTGTCGCAGGAGATTTATTCTGGAATCACTTTATGACACGAACAGGAGGAGATGTTGCATTTTAGTGGAGTAAAAGACTAAAAAAAAAGTGGATTTTCAAAGCCTAAATCTGCAGTCTCTGGGTTCTCCTTAGCCAACAGTGCACAGCCCTACATCCATATTTCACGCACCAACACAAGGGAATGCAGGCACTGATTTTCTGATGAGATCATTATGTCTGATTAAAAAAATACATTTTATCCTTCAGCTCTTAACCTGAAAAACCCGAAACAGCTGCTAGTCGAATAGACCTCAATGGACATCAGTGGACTTGTATGTATGGTAATGACCTACTGTGTAGACCTCACAAAACCTGGGCTCTCACAGCAGTTTAGCATAATTAGCAGTCCGAATCAGCCACTAGTGATAAAGCAGCAAACCCAGAAATATAACCCTGATGGCGCCATATTTGGAGAGTATTACCAGTCTAGTATCAGTGCTGCTCTTACTTTCCAAAGTGACTCAATCCCTTTAATTCCTACTAGTCTTTAAAAGTTATCACGTGGCATGAACAGCTAACATTTCCTGCTACTTTTCTTCTTGTTAAATGTCCTTAAACTTGTGTTTCCTCACCTTGCTAGCGTATTCGCTTCTCCTCTCGCGAACTAATGTCCCATCAATCCAGAGTCGTCGTAGGAGACGGATCAAATTAAAATCCACCAAAAAATAAATGGAAAAAAAATTGTGGAGCATGACATTTAGAAAAAAAAGAAAAAGAAAAACTATTTGGACAAGTCTCAGTCTTTCAACAACGTTCAAGTTGTTTCTCTTTTTTTCCAACTGAATTGTAAAGCTACCAAGGATTGGTTTGGCATATTGACAAGGCAGTTTCTGGCTCCTTCCATAACAATATAGCAATATACTTCTTTTTTTTAAATTTGTAACTATTTAAACCCATAGTCCTCAATCTCAAACAAGCTTCACTGTCTTGCCCCTTATTCTGTCACAACAATGGAATTTGGATACTAATACTGAATGCTGGGACAATTCAACCTTTTTTCTCTATTACTTTTCGTTCTGCCAAGAAAAATGTGTTTTTTTTTCATGATGTTGTGCACAAAAAAAACTTGATTGTGCGGCGCGTTTTCTTAAAAAAATGCCATGGAATATGTCGGATATGTGTGCAATTTTATGTGACGAAACTGCAGGAACTTACAAAGACTGTAGTTTGATGAGTAATAAGAAGTGTATAAAAAGTGATTCCCCCAACCCTCTGTTCCCACGAGGCTACAACCTTAACGTAAAGAGTCATTTCTAATGACTTCCTACGATAAGCAAGCGTACTACGTCACAGAAAGTGCTGGGAATGATTAAGTTCTCGTCTTGTTTTATTTCAGACCTAAATAAACACTTGGCTCAAACGTACAAAACATTGATGAGTCAAACAAGTCCCAGGCTTATGTTGTTGGCAAATAAGACTGATTTGCGGATTTCATCGTGTCTTCTTCACGGGGTTTGCAGCTTTCCGATGACAACACTTCATATCCTTCCCAAGACAACAGGAGGAGATTGGCTGCCCTTTTGTGAAGTAAACGCAACATTTTTCAGCTTTCTGTGAAGCTGTGTGACTTTTTTGCAACAAAAATGGGGGGGGCTTTTGAAATCATGCAAGCCCCGCATATTTCACACATTTTTCGGCAAAAGTGTGGTGTCTTCGAAAAAATGTGGCCCCCGCATACATGTGCAGACTTTGGCTGATTTTGCATTGAATTATGCAGTCGCATAATTGTGTTTTTCTGGAGAGACTGACTTTTAATGGACATACAGTGACATCAGGCTGTGTGAGACATCATCTTCCTGTTCTCTGCAAATCAATTCTTCTTGCACTTTCTTTATAAACTGGGAAGAAACCATCTCCACCTCTCACACTGATCTGAATCCAATCAACACCTGGACCACAAGACTTGATGGGACTCACCAGACTGATACAGTTTGAATTGTCACAGTGAGGATCATTCAGTATCCAAGGTAACCGTGTGTGTTTTTATGTGTGTGTTTAGGTTTTTTTTTTTTTTCTTTCTACTTTTGCTGCATATGTGAGCTTGCCAGTTTCTCTCCATTCTGTGTCAAATCTCATTGTGTTTGTAGTGCTGGAAAGATACTTAAAAGGAATGTGCATCACTAATTTTAACTTGAAACGAAAGTACAGAATGTGATTTGACTTTAGTCTCAGCTCCTCCTATGTTCACTTGAATTATGGTGCTGAGTTTGGCAGAGGATGAACAGGCTGCATCTTGTGTGTGTGTGTGTGTGTGTGTGTGTGTTTCTTTGGACACGAGTGTGAAGTGCTTTTGCTGTCAGTCGATAATAACACATCTCAAATTCACCAAATGGATATTTTTGATAAAAACAGATTGAAGAGGATGACACAACACATTCGACAGTATCTCGTGACACGCTTGTTGGCACCTAAACATTTTTATTAACAGATCCTCAAACATGGATATTGGATTTAGGCCCTACCAAATGTGTTTTGGTGTTGTGTGTTTTTAAATATGAAGCTATAAGTAACATCAGTCTTTATTCCAGGAGTATGTTACCTTCCAAAGTGCCTATCAGGAAAATAATTAAGTTTCATACTGTGTGAATTTACGGTTGAGGTCTATTTATGTGATTATGCTGTTTCATAAATTCAGGCAAATTCCTAAGCTTTCATAAGAAGTTGGCAGTTTCAAAACAAAATGTTGTTAAAAGTTTTTTTTTTAAATTTTTCATTTATTTTTGTTGATGTGGGTTGCAATTAATGCACCTCATCTCAATTCACTGCAAAAAAAAAAAAAAAAAAAAAAAATTACCCCAAATCCTGCAACTTTTGCCGCAGTTTTAAGATAAGCCATCGCAAAACCAAACATTTTGACTGCAACAACAACAAAAATACTTTAACTCGGAAGGGAAGTATAGTGGCTATTCCGCAAAGTATCTCACAGCCCAAACTGATGCTTGAGGATTTCTACGGTGTCCTAGTATGATGCCTTAAAACCATAAACCAAGTGCCAGTATTTGCTGAGTTCAAGACTGTGACTCAAAAGTCAGGTGCACCGCTGGATCTGGACCAACAATCATTTGGCTCTGTCGGAGGGAAAGTGGTACTTCAGGGAAGCTTTCACACGTTTTACTTTCGAGCTGAGACCTACGATGTTGCAAGAGAGAGCAAAACAGTCATTAATCAAACTCTCTGAGTGGAGTCCTGGGTAATCACAAAAAGCAATGGATATAGTCACTAAAAATAGAGAGAGAGGCTTTTTAAATCAGGCCAGAGACCAATGGAGGAAGATATGGACCTAAAAGGGTTTTGAAAGTAAAAGAGGACAAACAGATTGCAGCGTGATGTCTGTATACTCTATAAATACAGACCTTGGCTGACTTGTTTCCCGATCCTCAACTTAAGAGTCAAGCAGAAAATAGGAACCTTCACACTTATTATATCTCACAGTAACTGATAAGTGTCTAACTTATCTGTCTGGAGTTCAGGAGAAATGGATGATTCCCTGAGGAGGAATTATAATGAATTTGGTAACCCCTTGACCCATTTTTCAACTCATCTATTTGCCATCATGTGAACTATAGTTTAATCTATTAGTCGTAGGAGAGAAGCTCCTCATTGGCTGCTCAAGTCATGCAGCTGGAATCCAGTGACTTATCTGGGGAGACGATACCTAAACCCACCTAAAGCATTAACAGTTACACAGACTGAGAGGGAAGTCACTTTTACTTAGGATCCTTTCACACATGCAGTCTGGTTAGCATCAAGGCCGTTTTTCCTTCTTCGGGTCTGCCGGGCCTGTATGAAGACGGTAATCATACACCAAAAGCAACCAAACAGGCAGACCCCCCCCCCCCCCGACTACCTACCGACCTGTGTTTTATGGTGTTGTTCTTTTGTGGCGGTGATGTGATGTAAAACTGCTAACATCGCACTCTGCACATTTGAGTCTAAATGGCTCCTGTAACCAGGTGTTTTTTGCACCTGTTTTCTTATATCGTCACAGTTGAAACATTTTGCATGGAGGAAAAAAGTAAAAGAGTTATGCAGAAAAAGTTGAAGATAATACACTAATGACTCACGCACCGATTCAGAACAGAGCAATCATGCTATAGGTAACCCTCAAGGATTTATTTAATTCCAGTAACCAAATATAAAGGGTTATTCAGGGCTCATACTCCAATTCTACTTTGAGGTAATCAGCCTGGTACTTTTGTGTAATCCTGCCTATAATAACAATTGTAGTTGATGGTGATGCAATCAGTGATCCAGGCTCTGCATATATACGTGTGTTTGTGTGTGTGTGTGTGTGTGTGTGTGTGTATACAAGCACACACTCACACACACAGAGCAAAAGGGGTGCAACCACCTACACACAGTACATGCAGACCTCGTACCGCATCTTCCACTTATATTTTTGACTTTTTTTTTTCTAAAAAACAAAATCAAGTCACTGCCTAAACAGAGGCTACTTGTGATTCCTGTATATGCGCACTAATAGACTGCCAAATAAGATGCGTGAAGCAGAGCAGTGGAGTAGCAGTTTGTCTGTGAAGCTTTCATCAAGTGTCTCCAGGGAAGATGACTCAACGCTGAGTCTTTGAAGGGAGACTTAGTGATGCAGAGTCACCGATGTCTGGATGTGAACCACCATAGTTCCCATGATCTTCATTATTACTTTCTTCAGCTCATTTATCTAAAAGTTCAAGGTGTTCTTCTTATCATTACTTCCCCAACATTGTTATTGTATATTTATGGTTCTATCTAGAATGAGAATTTGAATGAAACTGGATCAGGGGCCATAAAAGAATTAGGGAGAGGATCCATTGACATCATGACAAGTGAGTTAGCATTGACCTTATGTATTTGTTTTCAGACTCAGAGTGGATCCAGAACAATGACCATGCCAGTGTTGATACCCATAAACCTTAACCATTGTACAGCTCTGTGCAATATATTGTCGTTTTTCCTTCCTGCATTATAAAGGATGTAAAATGTCAGCACAAATTCACCATATTTAGCATCACATTGACAGCCAAAACTTTGCTGGAGGAGAGAAAAATGAATTATAAACCGATACTTTGAGGTTAATATGAGTATATGATACAAGTGGCCTGTACTCTATGAAATGAATAAGAATTTCTACCCATTGTGAGTGTGTAAAAGGAGGACTGGTTGCGGAGCTGTAAAAGATGGAGAAATTACAGCAACCCCATCTTATACCCACGACAATGTGTGACACAAGTGTCACTACTAGGGACTGTTCCAAATTGCACTGCCAGTGAGCATGCTCAGGATCATGAGGATTTCTCTTTTTAACCATGTGTGGGATTAACGTCCTGCTGTTTGATCAGAGGAGCAGCTTTCATAGGTTAGTCTAAGCCTAAACGTCCGTGCAGCTTCTAAATAGTTGGATGTGTGATGCAGTATACAGCCAGCGCACAACCCTCCACCTTGGACTCAAGCTTTGACTGAAAGGGACATCATGGATACAGACTGAGGTTCCTGTGCAGGGTAGGTGGGCTGAGCCTTAGAGATATGGGGGGAGCTCGGAGTAGATTGTTGCTCCTTCAGGTTGGGAGGGGTCAGCTGAGGTGGTTTGAGCATCTGATTTGGAGGCCTTCTGGGGCTCTTCACGTATTCTATTAAATTCCCTCTTAGGGCCAAATCTTTCACTCAAAATTCATAAATATCCTGCAGCAGTGTCCCTCTTTTTCAGTGCTGAAACCCCACTCTTACCCACCTCATCCGCTTCTGTTTCAGAAGCTATTTCTAGTCTTTGTTTCCTCCAAATTGCCCACTTGAGAAACAGAAAATCAAGTTTCCCCTGAAGAGGCTGGTGCATTTCAGTGCAGAGCTGCTTTACAATATAATTTAAGACTCTGTGAGCAACTGGCTTTCCAAAGTGAAGTCAACAAGCAGGACAAAATGCTGCATATTTTTTAAACTAAAACAATGATGTGCATGTTTGAGTTCAGAGCCTGATGCGTATTCAGTCGGTTTGACTAATAGATTAATGAAAGCTTATCTGAATTTAAAACTATGCAGAGTGGTTTATTAAACTCCCAGACTGGACTATTCAACTCAGATGTTGAGGCTGCATGTCAAGCCAAGGTTGTAGCTGGAAGACCCTTTATTTTATTCCACATAACCCTTTGCATTAGCAGCCCCGTTGCATCACCAGAGAATCTTAGCCTGCCCCAGAATGAGAGGGCCGACTTTGTACCGCCGCCTTACTTCCTTATAAAACTTTAGGATGTGGGAAACACAAGTGGAATGGCAGGATTAGTGTTGTCTGCTTGGCTCAAGAGTTGAGCCATTAAATACATCCACACATGCGGATTCTATTAATCCCTTACTCACGCATGTAATCTTGTTGAGGAAAAAAAACAGCAACCCTCAGATACTGTGTCATGCTGCTGGATTCCCATTTCACCAAATCCCTCAGCGGGTTAAAACCTTTACTGAAGAGTAAGATCTTCTTGTGAAATCAGAGTGTGTCTGTGTGGTGCTGTATGACTTGAGGTATCCGTAATTAATTTTTTCCAGCAGCAGATGGAGGCACTCATAAGTTTCTGTGGGCGGAATTGACATAGCTGGATATAATTTAGTCACATGGTGGTGAACAAGCCTGTGTGGAAATTGCTTCCAATTCAGCTGGACAGCCTGCACTCACCCCAAGAATCAAAGCCAAATGCAAAGATTCGTTTCACTTACTATTCTGCCTTTTTTTTTTTTTTTTTTTTTTTGCTTCTACAAACATTCGCAATTTGATTTTGTTTGCAGTACACTGCTGGCCATATGGACAGGACAGCCATATTTTCCCCAGAGAGCAGCTCGGATCTTCGGGAGCACAATCAGCCAACACGATTATTTCTGTAGTCTTCTGTGGACGGCTATCAAGACAGCTCATGTATCAAAGTGTGGATGGAGAGAAAGGAGCTGAGGATAAAGGAATCAGACTGGAGCAAAGCACATTCGAATGCATTATTTCATCTGATGATGATTGATAGCCCCACATTTATCCTGCTCTAAATTACTGTTCTGACAATGTAGAGATAAACAGCAATGTGTATACTGTAGCTTGGACTATATTGGATGTAACATGTCAAAGCTTCTTATCGCTCTTAACATTTAAAGTCTTTTTCTCTGTCGCCCTTCAACTGGCATATTATGATATACACAATCGGCTATTTAGTGGGTCATTGATTTGAACAGCACAGAAAGGAAATTGACTCGTTACATAAAACTGCTATGACATTTAGAACAAAAAAAATATCCAGTTTTCTGTATGAGTGACTTTTAAAGCTGTGCTGTTTAATTGCTTTAATTGTGCTGCAACTCTGCCTCCCACTGCGAGTTCAGCTGAATATCAGAGCACAAGACTTTAAGTTTGATATTTGCCAGGGAAAAAAACCCAACAAAAAACAAAGCATCGACATCAACAGGAACATAATAATAGAGGTAAAAGTGTTGGGAGGTCATTGATTTCTTCACACGGTTTGAAAGTTTAATGCACTCATCTGCTCAGCTTGTGATCAAAATAGCGAGCGTGTGTTTAAAGGCGCATGCTGTTTTTACACTACGTTATTTAATGGAGACAGCTTCAGTTTCCTCAACCGGATGTGGGCTGCACATACGACATCAATGTATGTTTGAATGGAAAAAAACCCCCACAAATGAACAGATAACCTGAAAATAATCTCTCACTGCGAGATCCTGCAGCTTATTTTGAATTCCCTTCCTGTTGTTTTTCTTCTTCTATTGTTGAATGACTACCTATAACCTCAACTTCCAGTAAAAGGCCCAAAATTTAGCACCAGTATAAAAAAAAAATCAACAACCAAAAAAACAACAACACAAGAAAACACCAAGAAAGAGAAAAACAAATTCTGGTCCAGTGGTCTAGACAGGGGTCAGAGGCACCTCGCACACTTGCAAACACATTTTGGACACATTTTTGAGAGGTCCCACCCAGATAACTTTTGAACCAGCTTGAAAAGCTAGACACAGTACCACAACACCCGTGAAACACTCGGCAAGGCAAGGCAAATTTATTCGTATCGCACCATTCATACACAAGGCAATTCATCGTGCTTTACAGAGGTAAAGAGAGAACTGAAAGTTGAAAACAGTTTAAAATCGAATAAGTGAATTAAAATATTCAAAAGTCATTTAAAATCAATACGTTTAAAATCAATCCGACAGCAGACAAATCAATATTAAATCAATCCATCAATACCAAATCACCCAGATCAATACACCATGAGAAGGCTGCAGTGAACGGCAGTGTTTTCAGCCCTGATTTAAATGAGCTGACAGTTTGTGCACACCTCAGAGGTTCAGGGAGTTTGTTCCACAGGTGTGGACCACAGAAGCTGAAAGCAGCTTCACCCTGCTTGGTTCTGACCCCGGGGACGCTGAGTAGACCTGTCCCTGATGACCTGAGGGGTCTGGATGCTTCATACCCAGTCAGCAGCTCTGACACGTATTTAGGATCAAGCCCATTCAGTGACTTATAGACCAATAACAGGATTTTGAACTCAATCCTTTGACACACAGGGAGCCAGTGCAGTGATTTAAGGACAGGTGTAATGTGGTCCATTTTCTTACTGTTGGTCAGGACTATGGCAGCAGCATTTTGGATGAGCTGCAGGTGCTTGATTGATTTTTTACTGAGACCTGTAAAGACACCATTACAATAATCTAGCCTACTAAGAATAAATGCATGGATGAGTTTTCCCATGTCTTGTTTAGAGAGAAATCCTTTAATTCGTGCAATGTTTTTGAGATGATAAATATCACTAAAAAAATATCACACCGCTCAATATTCATGCTATCCAATATGGCTACGCAAGGAAAGTAGCAGCATTCATCATGAGTGACAGGAATCCAGCTCAGACCCTGCTGAAAATGTTTGAAAAGTTTTTTTTTGTTGGTTTTTTTTCCAGAGTTGGTGGTGGATGCAGTTAACAAGCGCTTCAACACTGTTGAATTGATTTTCCTCAAATGCTATACGAATGTTTGGCACGCTGTAAACAAAGTTCTCACCCGAAGAACAAAAACCTGTCCCCGGTGATTCGATTTACACCGGCATCTTCTCTTCCAGAGCAGAACTTATTAATTCACATAATGTTGAAACTGATGTAACGCAGCGCCGCATGTAACGCAGCGCCGCATGTAACGCAGCGCCGCATGTAACGCAGCGCCGCATGTAACGCAGCGCCGCATGTAACGCAGCGCCGCATATCATCTGCTTGAGTGTGTATTAAAGTGACAGACCTGAGAAGGATTATGATCATGTGTATTTACTCATTCAAGCAGATGGAGCTCAGTAAAGTCTCAGACTAAAGGCAGTAGATATATTTTCTTTTTCTATAATCTGCATGGGAGTAAATGGGTTTGAGTTTTGACTGACGTTTTACATTCTCCTTAGAGACAGTATGTGGGTCATATAGAGAATGAAATGCATGTGTTTTAATCCTTCCCTCAGGCATGATGCCTGAAACTCCACAGGACTGGCTAAGTTTGTTCTTAGTGCAAACAGAGCTCGTGGCGGACGGCCCCGTTGTATTTTAGGTGTCCCGTTTACTTATTTTGAGTCCTTTTTTTCAAATGTCCTTCAACCACAGAAGAGATAGAGCAGGTCACGCGGAGTTCCTGTCATTATAAATGTCTGGATTGAACTGACATGTAAAGAAAGTGGAAAAAAAGACTAGTCGCTAAAAAATGATGATGAGTTAGGCGACTAACATGGACATGGACTCGGCTTGAAAGAGAAAGGTTTTAGAATTCGATTCTTCTGACTGCCCTCCAGGTTAGCGGTGACAGCATGTGGTTGTGATGTCATAGTAGACTTGCTTCACACTTGATTTGTTCTCTGCTTCATGGAAGAAGCCTGGTTTGCCCCTTTTAATTCTGAGAAAAGATCATTTTGTTTCATATTTCCTGATGCGCTGAGTTGTTTGTGTCAGCAGTCCATCTCTCAGCAGGTTCCAGGGCGTCCGTGCTCTTTCTCTGCTCGGCTTGACTGTAGGGTCAGAGGTAACTCTCTCCTTCCTTGATGTGCCATATTGAAATACTGTATCATACTGTAGCCTTTGATAAACTCTGCTGGTACCGCTAAAGTTCAGAAAGTTCAGTATTGGTGAAGTTCCTCGCTGATGCACCATCCATCCTGACACATGTTTTCTCATCAGTTGTCAAAGTGAGATTTCTGTGGCACTATGAGAATAGACAGAGTTCATCACGCTGCTGAGACGGAAGCAAGAGAAAGCAGAGGCAGGAAGCCATCGATGTGTCATCAACATGGTGATGAGGTCATACATATGTAACCTTGGCCTGTTTTATATAGTATATATATCAACTGCAGTATTGGTAGAGACATGATATGAAAACCGAGAGGAGAACATTGTTTTCATAACACATTATTTCCTGCAGCATGGAAGCAGCACTAAAGCAGCAAGCGGTAGTTTTTAAGTCCTGGATCAAAAAGTAGTTAATTTAAGGCAAATCTGATTGTAGCATTTGAAGTATAAAAGTGTAGCGGGACCAGTGAAAACAAACAAAAAGTAATCTCTGTCTGTTCGTGTGTGTGTGTGTGTGTGTGTGTGTGTGTGTGTGTGTGTGTGTGTGTTTGAATTTAATAACACGCTGCAAAAATATTCTCAGTCTGCTGATATTGGACCACTACATTTCCACACAGGACATGGCAGTGTTCACGCTGTTGGTATCATGAAATCCAACATAAATTACAACACTTTTAGCATATTTATTGGTCCTGAGAAATGGGGGGGGGGGGGGGGGATAATAAATTCCATGACCATTTTTTTTTCTAATCTAGTTTGTCCTGAAAAAGCTTTTCAGTGACACACATTGCGATGTCGAAAATGAGGAAAACACTTTCTCTCAAGTCTGTTCCGCATTGACGTACAACACTTTTCATAAAACAGTGAATAATTTGTGCTGAACATCACACCTTTCCTGCAACATGAACCCATTAGTCCCATTTGGTCTGCGAACAATTTAGAATTTTGAAGAGCTGGAGAGATGATTGAAATTATTAATCCACTTTCATTAAATCTCTGATGCACATGGGTTATGCGTGCAATCATTTCTATCGGTGAATGGAAACACCTAACAGCTCCCTCCCTCGCTTTATCATTTCAGCAGATACAAAGTTCAGAAACAAATAGTACTTTAATTGTTCCTGTTTTGCCTCTCACTGCGGTTTGATTGACTTAATCTCTTAAGTGCAATTTATAAACCTGCAACCAGTGAGTCAAACAAGTGCTGCTGCATCCTCAGACGTGTTTCTCAGGTTGTGATATGTTAAGTTTGTTTGCGCAAGTTAAAAAATGAAATTATCAAAAATAATTCAACACTGATGGACATGGTTTAGATTTATCATCAACTTTACACACATAATTACCCACAGATACACACACACACACACACACACACACACACACACACACACACACACACACGCCAATCACTTAAGCATTGGTAAATATCTTTCCTTATTATTTCTTTTTAATAATTTTGTAAATTTAATTCTAAATATGAAACAGACATTCTTCTACTAATCCCCCCCCCCCCCCGACCACCACCACCACCACCAATTATGTATCTTTCCAAGTTTGTTCCTCCTTGTTAGAACTGTGAGTCTGTGACGCAGCCCTCCGCTTAAACTGTGACTATCAGCAATCAGTGGAGTCACGGCTCCTGAACACTAAAGTGGCTCGCTGCTGCCTCAGGAGACAAAGTGCTCTTATGAGTCAAGGCAGACAAGACAGACTGATCCAAGTTTGTTTGGAGTAAAATATCCTTTTATTTTCCACTCTTGCTTTTGCTTCTTCCCGGTGTGAACTGCATCCCCTGCATACAAGGATAAATGGTGGTGGTTCTCAGTAATTTACCATCACAACAGGACGTCATTATTGAATGAATGGGTTCACTGTTGCTCGCTCAAACCTGATATGTCAAACTGGAAATGAAAAATAAGCAAGGCGGCCGAATCATTACATTGTATTATGTTTTTATACTTGCTTTCACTGTGATTGTGCATGATAAATAATGTTTTTTTTCTTGTGTAGACACTTTTTCCTCTAGTTATCTAGTTATAGTTAAACTTTTGTCAGCAGTTTTTGCTGCTGAACGTGGTAGTCGATAACCTCTCGTTGCAGTTCGGTTCTCATTAAGTAGTTGTTTTTCTGCTTTTCACTCCAGAACTGAGACCCAAAATAAAACTTTCCTCAGTAGTTGGTCTGTTGTTTTCATTTTCATCCTTGACAACTCATTCAAACACCATTTAGACACACTAAAGATTATTCAGGAGTGTGGATTCATGGTTAAAGATGGGAAAGCTAACATTTAGTAAGACCCGACAATCATATTTAGACAGCTTTATTAACCTAATGACCAGTATAGTGTAGAAGAGTCAAGTCAAGTCAGTTTTATCTGAATAGCACCAAATCACAACAAAAATTACCTCATGACACTTTACAGGTAGAGCAGGTCTAGTACCACACTCTAATGAATCTACGCCCAACAGTTCTCCACGAGCAAGCACATCCTGCAACAGCAGTGACGAAAACCTTCCTTTTAACAGGCAGGAACGTCGGGCAGACCCAGGCTCAATGGGGACAGACGTCTGCTTCGACCGGTTGAGGGGAAAGAGAGGAGGAGAGCAGGGCAGAGACAAAGACAGATAATGGAGGAAGCATAATTCAATGATGACTAATTAATAACAAAACATCGAATGCTTCTCCATGTTCATTTCAGTTGTTGCTCCAACATATATGTTGGTTGTTGCTTGTAAAAGTTCTTCATGGTCAGTGAAACTCTGTTCAACACATTTGTCCCCTTACTCATTTTAGTTTGAACGAGCATTCAAAATCCTATTGTAGTTTTACTGTATTTTTATTTATTTTTGTACGACTACAGAGGAAACATGGTTTTCATCCATTGTCCTGCAGCTTGAGCAGCCAGCTAAAGGTGCAAGGAAGGAAAACAAATAGTGCCTGATTAAATTGTGATTTTAAAAATAGCCCATTATAGTATGAATTATCATTATTATTATTATTATTATTATTATTATTATTATCCTCACACAATGAACGCTTAAATACATATGACCTTTAGTCCTGGGATGGAAGGTTACTGCAGAACTTGCAACATATTTACACTTGTATAGGCTTTCTGAGGAACACGGGTGTTTAAGATGGGTTCAGAATTTAATTTTTCCTCTGCATTTATCAATAAAGGTTTTTTTTTTATTCACTTACCTTGGAACTTCATGTGCATGTATTAGTCCGTGTCCCTCTCTCTTGTGACAGATAAATGAATCAAGGCTTTGTTACAGTCTCCAGCTTTGGTGAAATTCCTTCTTGTTTATAATCCAAAGACAGACAGAAAACAAGCATTTGATTCAGACCAAGTGAGTAGGAGGAGGAGGAGAGAATGATAGAAATGGCCAGAGTCAAGAGAGAATAATATAAAGAAAAATAATCTTTCATGGGTTTTTTTTTTTTTTTAAATTCAGTATGTAGAATGAATAATGTGGAGTGATGTAACAGCATGTAAACTGTTGGTCTTTTTAGAAAGTTTAGACGGAACAAACTCTAGGAAAACGTCGTGATTTGGGTCCAAATACAACCTTACACAAGGTTAAACATATGGCAGGCTTTTCTATTCGAAGGGCTCCAGGCAAACGTCTGCAAATGGGTTGCTACATCTTATGCAACTGTAGAAATGGGATGTCATGAATCCAGTTTACAACATATCGTGGTTGGCCAGACATCAATGAGGAGACTTAAGAGCAGGGCCTGTTTCAGTTGCCAATAAAGAAGAACATTTGTCTGAGAAACTAGTTGGAGCCACTTGTATGAAGTTTTCTTTCATGTTTTATTCTTATATATATATTTGTTCATAAAGGAAAAAAAAAAATACACCCATGGCGGGGCTCCCACAGTTCATTAAGGGTATTTCAACTGTTGCCCTGATAATTACCGCACTGTGATATACTGTACAAAACCACTGTTACATGGAATTAATATCACAATAGCAGATTATGGTATTTATTTTATTCATTTGTCCATTTGTTCGTTTCATTCGATTTTTTTGGGCATGTGTTGACTGCCATTGGATGTGAGTCCGTGTTGGTCCTGGAGACGAGAGGAGGCGCTGACGGAGAGGGAAACACCAAGAAGAGGAGCAGGAGTAGGGGGGAAAAAAGACATGCTTTTATTTACTGAACACAATCTGAACTTGAGTTGAAATGATCTCTCAGTGTCAGACTGATTTGACAGTCACCTCCTTCCACACGGATGGATATACAGGTTGTCTTATAGAAAATGGATTATTCCAAAACATCTTTGTTTAATGATCCCAACAAAGCCAGACACCGCATCAGAGAACTGCTGCTGTCAGCTGGGAAGTGTCTCCAAACAAAGATAATAAGCCGACTGTGAAGTTTTAAGTCTTAACTGTGTTTGTTGAGAGTCAAGGAGTGAACAACAGATTCGGTTTTAAAATAACACGCCGCATTGTATCATTATGAAAGGATTTATTCATCGACTCGTCTTCGACACGCGCTCAGCATCTCATCCTCTCTGACAGACAGAAGCATCACGGCTTCATTACCAGGAATTCCCGTTCTTTTTTTTTTTTTTTTGGATTCATTATGTTGCATTCAGATCATCCTTTCAATGTAATTCTTTGTAAAAGGTGACAGAAATTAAATATGAGACTCAGGCCTGGTAATTAGCTTGGGGAAGGGTGAGGGGGAATACTTGAGTAAAAAAAAATTAAAATAAATAAACATCTTTGATATGTTTCATGTCGGGGTTGTTTGTCAGACGATATCACAAGATAAAAACAATTATTCCAGATACTAATAGTGGTCTGCTTCTTCGTGACCGTTTGTTTTCTTTGATATCACTGACTTAGCCACACTTTAAATATTGTAAATTGTATTTATTCAGCTCTTTGTGTAATTAAAAAGGGTTTGGGGCTCAGCTTCTTTGAAGTGCACCCAAAATGGCATAAAATCTTTAAAGTTTTATTGTTTATGTTCCTGTTTCTGTTCCGTGATGAGGAACCATTTAATGCTTATGCATCAATGTTGTTGCAGAAGGTATTTTTCAAAGCCTCAAGTTACTTCAAGGAGCTAAAATTGACAGCGTAGAAGTTATTGTTTGTGCGGTAATATTTTTCACAATTGATCTGAATACGTGACATGTAGCTGCACAGCAGTACTTCTGTTCTAAAAAGGCTTTTGATCCGTCAGGCTGAAGGCAAATGGGATAAACTGCACTAAACCTGGAAATAACTGTAATTGACTGAATTTGAACAAACAGCCAAATAAAGTAGTGATTATTGTACAACTGTTGCCCAAAACCAAAGTGTTGAGAGTCCCTATAGTTGCTGTTTCTGAATATTCACAGTCGAGGTTTTCCTGCTTTTATGTGGGAACTTGAATCTGACTTTCCCGCCAGGTCACATTTTACTGCTTAACTGACAACAAGCAAATGTTCCCTTGAAAATTCAAGATTCAAGGAAATGGAGAACTCTTGATTTTCTAAAGTAATCGCTTAAGTAGCCAGACGGACACATGCTCTAGATGACCTTTTCTCGTTTCTGAAATTTTGCAATCCATGGAAAACGATTTTCCAGAGACCACGGGCCTCATATCCTTGATCCATTCTGTCTTTGATTGTTGACAAGTTCTGAACATTGTCTAACTTTTCTTTCAATATCATTTTTTTTAAACAAGCCTTGAGGGGAAGGTGGTGACTTTATTCTAATAATTATGGCTCTATTTAAAAATCTGTCCCGAGTCCTGTCCTGTCCTACAGGCACTTTGACTACAGGTCTGAATATCTCAGATAACATAAAGGCTGTTATTTTATTGACTGCAAAGATTAAATCTCTGAGTTGCTTTTATAGTTGTTGAACTAACCACACGTTTGTCAGGACTTGTAATGTTTCCAATCCTGTCCCATCCAAACTATAAAACTGCGTTTATTCCATGTCAGTAACATTTGTGGTCATATGAATCACTAGGTATGCTGATGATAACAGTATTTTTTCCATTGTTCCTTTGGAGACTGTAGTTATAAATTTGCAGTCTGGCATTACCACATTGAAGTATGCATCTTCCCAGTAATTTAAAACTGTGTTAGCTTTGCTCCTTGTCTAGATTAGAGCCATGGAACAGTAGCAGAGAAACTACAGAGAAAGTTGTGAGGAGGGAAATGGCTTTTACCCCCCCATAGCTTCTCCCGGCCTGTTTATGTTTTGAGTCACAAGTGATGACAATGGAAACCGCTACTCATGTGAGCCAAAATAAAATGGATGAGTCAAAAATGAGTGGGTCAGTGCTCAAGTTTACCATCCAGCATTGGAAAAGTTCACAGTACAATTTTAAATTAAAGTGTTTTGGGCATCAAAAGAGATTGAAAATGCAAACAAAAAGAGGAGACAATGATGCTGCATCTCACGTTAGAATCAGGATAAGGAAATGTGAAGCAATGTGGGTTCATATTGTCAGATGATTGCTCAGTTGCAGAATCACATCTAGCCTCATGTGTACTTAATCAGGTGTACCTTCAGGTCTGTACCATCCTAATGAAATATGAATGCACTGCAAGCTTCACCCGTGTTGCCCCTGCACAACAACCCAGCCCCTTAAAATATTGCAGAATCTCCCACTCGCTGAGATCAGACTTAATCCATATGCCAGCAGTATCTGCTCTCAGCCGTGCAGGACCAAGATGTTCCTTTGTACTGAACCTCATTCATCCTCTGACATTTTCCCATTTTCGCTGTAGATGAGATCCCCAATAAAAGCCATCAATTCAAACTGTTATCACCATTATATTTCACACTTATCATTTCAATATTTCGAGTCATTTTATGTACCTGCTTGAATTGCAGCCCTTCTAGCACTAGGGACAATTACTGAAATCATGAAGATAAGACCCAGCTGCTCCGTAGATCATCGAAGGATTTAAAGGTGTTATTTTTTTATTTTTTATTGAAACAGTATTGTGGTCCGTCTTGTTATCGCTTTTTAGCTTCAGTGTCAAAGGGGACACTTCATGTTTGCTAATGGCGAAATGGTCAAATACAATTTGTACTCGCTGATGCTGGGAGGGAGCCACAGTGAAATGGTCATTGTGCAGGTAGCCATTGTGATACAGCTCACTCTCAGGTGGTAAATTTGACAAGTAATTATTTTTTGCTTTGTGTCATCCTGCAAGATCACTGCAGCTCATGAGATAGAATATAAAGTCAGATCTCCAGGAACGTTGACCAAATAGGGTCGGACGGTTCAGGGATGTTGTCAGTATGTTCAGGACAGTCCTGATTCAGTACGTGAGTGCGCCCCTTGTCTCTTCTGCAGCTGTCAACTTTGTAGATATCATGCCATGTTTGCAAGGTTTCACTGACCTGAACTTAATCACAGTCATGAGGGGTGCCGATGGAGATGACGAGTACATGTTCTTTGAACGCCACTGAACTCACAAGCCACAACAGCTCTTCGCTGGATACCCCAGGAAAACTGAAACTGTGGGCGTCTCAAAGAAACCTAGTGCAGAACCGTCGAGAAAAAGCTGTAAGGCGACAGACTAACTCTCGAGATAGCCCCCAGAGCAACAGCAGATACAGCCAAGAGGAGATTGCTTGCCATTGCCTCAAGTGTGTGTGTGTGAGTGAGTCAGTCACAATCACGTGTGATTTCCAAGGCAGCATGAAAGCACGGGCTAAAGAAGAAGCTGTCAAATTTTAGGATAGTTTCATTTACATTTATGAAAAAATAGTCTTCCTAGAGGAGGTAAGTGCTATACAAAGTGCCCTTGTAATTGAATGTATGTTACCACTCTCAAGTGTGCAGAATCTGTGAACCACAGCTTTAAATTAATGAGAAACCATTTGTACCCCTGTTAGTCCTCATTATTTTCCCCCAAATGCCAGGATTGGATCCTTCTGTTGTCCTTTTCCCTTGTGGCGTGGTTTGGTAACCTGTCACTTGAACAAAAATGTGCAAATTATTTAGTGGGCTTATATGAGTCTCAACTCCAGCTCCTTCATTCTGGCTGTCTGTTCAGGGCTTCTGAGGGTAGAAGAAAATGCTACAGACACAGTTTTGTACCTGCTGCAGTTGCACTGCTGAATAGAACTAAAGCAGGATGAGATGATCCTCATTCGTAGCCCTTTCATGCACTTTAAGCTCAGGAGGGAGCCGATGCACATGGTGACTGTGGGGCTCTTGTCTTAGAATCTGATATTCTGGCACTGTTTGTGGTATTTTCGTGTGAAGTTGTACTGCAACGGCTGTGATATCCTGTTCTTAGCGTTAGGCTGCTGGATCTCTTGTCTGCATAACACATTTTGCTTCAGGTTTTATTAAAGAATCAGTGACAAACGAATCACGACCCATCAAAACACCTGCAGTACAACTCTTGAATAGATTCTAGGAGACTTCAGAGCTCTGTGGGAGGGATGAAGTACACTTTTTAAAAGAGATTTCCTGGGTTGCTGTTTGTAAGATGGTGGTGGTGTTCAGCTGCATTGACATCTGGTGACTGCAAAGGCATATTATTCATGATATCATTTTCATATTGGGACAATTTGGTGAACTCCCCGTGTGCTGTGGATGGTGTCATTATGAACCCGTTTCTTCCTCTTCATTCATTTTGTCAGATTTTTACCTCTCTAAATTAATTTCTTTAATTTATCTACAGTTTCTTTTTCCTTGTGTTTGAAAAAATACTTGACTTTTCAATGCTGAAGACATCCAAAGAGATTCTACACACCTCTGTATCTACAGAAAATTGAGTGGATATAAGGAAGTCTTGCATTTATCAGAGTGGATTATGGCATGTTTGTATGTGAGAATACAAAAGAAAAACCAGTCGTATTGTACACTTTTTGAATGACCCAGATCTTTATTTATTGAACCTTTATTTAGCCAGAAAAGTCCCATTGAGTTCCAAAATCAATTTTTCAATGGGTCATTTGAAAGTGAGAAATACTGCAAATAGATATGAATATTATTTGATGAGTGAGGAAGACTCAGCTGTTGTCAGCAACACTCACATATTGAAGGCATTTTTTTATTCAATTCACATGAAGTGACTTATTGTCAGATTACTAAGAAGCACATTCAGACAGAAGACCCTGAGAAACAGCGGGCGAAAGCATTTCATCAAAGAAAAGATGGTCATACACACACACGCACACACACACATTCTGTTGAGTTTTCCTCTCAAGACCTGTATACTAAAGTGCAACGGTATACAGACCCACATGTCTGCTGCACTGATTCAATGCAAGTAGAGTATATCAGCATGTGGGTGAACACGTTAGCGTTTGATTCTTCTTGACCCTGCAGGGTCTCAACGTTTTTCTTTTTTGTTGTTGTTTGTTTTTTTTCCTGTATGAGTGGAGCAAAACTTAGATTGCACATACTCTTTTAATTCAGTATACTCCCTTAAACGTGTTCCTCTCCATTTGTTGCATCCCTCCATCGGCTTTTACAGAAGTTGTAAATCAGATATTTTAAAACAGCAGAGTTAAGTTCTGAGTCATGTAAGGAGCTCAGTTCAGTTCAGCTCAGTTCAGAGCGGGGAAACAAAAAGAGATCAACAGAGAATAAACAAATAACGCTGACAGGGCTGTTCTCTCTACTAATTTAGTGGACAACAAGATCAGTCTTTAGAAATGGTCAATGATGTCTTCTGCCTTCGTTCAATACTAATCAACAGTGATTCATGTGAATGCCGAGGATCATAGATTCAGGGTCAGATGCAGTTCATTGTTGTTTTCGTTATGTGGCCTGATAGTTAGCTACAGATCAGTGAGACAGAGTTTTTGATAAACTAGACTCAGGCCGGCGGCACGGTGGTGCAGTGGTCAGCACTGTCGCCTCACAGCAAGAAGGTTCTGGTTTTGAGTCCTGCCTCGAGCACGAGATCTTTCTGTGTGGAGTCTCCATGTTCTCCCTGTTCCTGTGTGGGTTCTCTCTGGTACTCCAGCTTCCTCCCACAGTCCAAAGACATCAAGAGGGGACGAGGCTGATTGATACTCTAAATTTACTGTAGGTGTGACTGTGAGTGTGAATGGTTGTCTGTCTATATGTGCTGGCTGAATGTGATGGACTGGTGACCGGTTCAGGGTGAACCCCATCTCTCGGCCAAAAGCCAATGGGATAGGCTCCAGCCCCCCCCCCCCCCCCGACACTTAACAGGATAAGCGGAAGAAAATGGATGGATGGATGGACTCAGACCTGTGACCATCATCATTTATAGGGCAGCTTGGTTCAACAGTGTCTAATAAAACCTTAAACGTGACATTCAAAGCGTTTTTTTTTTTCTCTTATGACATTGAGAATCTTCTCACTGATTTTAATACAGTTGCCTGGTTCAACTGACAGAAAATCTGCATTCTTGTTTATAGATTTCTGAATAGGATATTAAAGATAATTCCTAAACTACTTTGACATAGAAATAAATAAAATATTATAGATGTCAAGGTCATGTTAAGGCAATAGTTACAATAGTGAAAGACTCAATAGTTGCCTGCAGCAAAGTGAACAATTGTATACAAGAGTAAAAACTTCAGTCTCCCAAATGGACATGGTGTTGTTTGGGAGAGTGGTGAACATTCTACTCCTGCCTGAAGTTTTGCCAGCTCTCAGGAGGATTTGTTGCCAGTTGCCAGAGCTTACAAAAGTATGATCTGTCTGAAAGACAGTTCGTTTTCTCCTGATTTGTCACATGATTTTTTTGGTTTGTACTGTAGGCCACTGGGCAAATTTTTACTTTGCTAAGTATGAGGTGAAACAATCTGTCATAATCTGTGCTCAAATTCACTTATCCCATTAGTTTGACATGTTAGGACGTGGTTCAGCCTCTGACCAATAACAAAACTAAATCAGCAGAATTAGAATTTAACAGTTTTGATGAAGGGTGGCACGGTGGTGCAGTGGTCAGCACTGTCGCCTCACAGCAAGAAAGTTCTGGGTTTGAGTCCTGGCCAGGGCCCGGGGTCTTTCTGTGTGGAGTCTGCATGTTCTCCCTGTACCTGCGTGGGTTCTCTCTGGTACTCCAGCTTCCTCCCACAGTCCAAACACTGGTTGGTAATTCCTGATCATTGGTGCCGTTACAACATATTATGACTTTATTTCTCTAAGAAATGTACAATACAGCAATACGTCTGCTTGGAAACATTATTGGACAGGAAAAAAAGAACATTAATCATGGGAAGTTTTGTCATCTACTCTCTTTCCTGTCTCCCCCTCTCCTCTCTCAATCTGTGCCATACTTTTCGCCTCCTGTGTCCTATTTCATTTGTCTTCTGATATTTGGGTTCAGGATGTTTGTGACAGCGATCTGGTCTCTCTGTTTAAATGATGATTGATGAAGTGTGGTGACACACTTATGAAGTGATCAGAGAGCAGAAGGATGTGGATGAGGTTTCCTTTTATGGATTTAGTGTCAGCTTGTAAATAGCTGTGACCCTATTGTCCAGTAACAGGCCTATTTCTGTTCTGGTGCATGGCAGTGTCTTTTCTGTCCTTAAACTGTCTGTACTGTCTGCAGTCCTGCTCAGTTCAAACCTCGGTTTTTGGGTTTGAGCACTCCTGTGGCAGTTTTATCAACTGGTGTGCAGAGCACCATTGTTTGTGTTTGATCTTGTTTCCCATCTAGCTGCTTGCATATCAAAGCCCTCTGCTTGAGCCTTTGCATGCCCTCCATGACCTTAGTTGGAACACTGAGGAGGAGGAAAGGAGGCATATATGAATATCTTCCTGGTTCAGTTTTGAGTTCCCCATGACACACATCAGCATTGTCTCATGTTGACATTGACTGTTCTGGACTAGTCTTAAGGATTCTGACAACTTGCTCTTGTGTCTCTTGATTCATGAGCAGGTTTTCTCTGATCAGGCTATTTAACCAAAGCATTCATCCCCATCTGCACTGACATCCGTTTTTGGGACAAGCTTAAAGTTCTTTCAAATTTAAAATCACTTGGGACTGATGGATATTTAGTGGCGGCACAGTGGTGCAGTGGTCAGCACTGTCGCCTCACAGCAAGAAGGTTCCGGTTTTGAGTCCCGGCTCGGGCGCGGGATCTTTCTGTGTGGAGTCTGCATGTTCTCCCTGTGCCTGCGTGGGTTCTCTCTGGTACTCCAGCTTCCTCCCACAGTCCAAAGACATCAAGAGGGGATGAGGCTGATTGATACTCTAAATTGACCGTAGGTGTGACTGTGAGTGTGAATGGTTGTCTGTCTATATGTGTTGGGCCTGCGATGGATTGGTGCCCTGTCCAGGGTGAACCTCACCTCTCGCCCATAGCGGCTGGGATAGGCTCCAGGCCCCCCCCCCCCCCCCCCCCCGTAACCCTGAACAGGATCAGCGGAAGAAAATGGATGGATTGGAAAATGGCTGAGTATTTAAATACTTCTGATTCTCATCTGATTTACTGGATGTGGTAAAGTACCACTGTGTTAGACACTTATCATGATTGGAGTGATGCTGAGCTTCCAGTATGGTGACTCATGATTGTGTTCTCCACAGTGAGAAATTCTGGTGGTGACTGTCTACTGTCCAGTTAGTTCCAGCACAGAAAATGTGTGTTTTCTGTGCAGTCGATACCAATGTGAACCCAGATATAGCATTTGACATATAACATATGTTCTATGGCAAAAGTTAATTTAATTGAATTCACAGGAGGAAACTTTGTTCAAAGATTTAATAAAAAAAAACTGTACATATGCTCAGTATGTCTTTCATTTTTCTTGTAATTATTATTACTATACAAATGGGGAACACTCTGATTTATCATTGTGTGATCCTGACCCATGCTAAAGTACCATGGCCCCTCCCCTGAGCCCTACTCCAGCTGTTAGCGTCACTGTTGTTGATTAAATGTTACCGTCGATTCCGACAGGCAATTAGTCAAATATAGTGTCACCTGATCAGAGCTGTAGGCTCAATAGCTGGGGGGGTGGGGGGGGGGGGGGTTGTTGGAGGAGGAAGTCCACAATCAGGGGATGAGAGGTGGGAGGGGATGAAACAGTTTTAATTTGAAATATGAAACCAGGAATTCAATACTCTTTTGTTCCTGCCTCTCTGGCAGCCCGAGGGCTTCATGTATTGTTGCTTTGCCAATGAGGAGTGAAATTTAACATAAATGTTTCTGACGCTGAGCTCAGCTCTTCCTGCGATAATTCGCTGTAGCAGGAAAAAAAAACAAAACATGAAATACCACATAGTCTCATTAAGATTAAGATTCAATACTTGTGCAACACTATTTTGTGCCACAGAATTATGTCATTCTAGCATGAATAGGAGGGGGAGCGGATGTAATCTGCAGAGACGCAGTCACTGCCAAGGTTCAAACACCTACACACTCACGCACACACACACACACACACACACACACACACACACACCGCCGCATTGCCAGAGGTTACTCATAAGGCTGACAGAGAGATTCCCACCACTGAACCAGTGAACTGGTATTAACAGCCTCTAGCTATGGTGAACACAGGGAGCAGCCACAGTAACAGCAGGAGAGGCCAGGATGGGAACAGTGGGGGAGCAGAGAGCCATAATCTGTCTCATAGTTACAAGACAGGCACAGACAGTGATGGATGATCAAACTATAGCTGGAATAAATATGTTATCTATTGCTTTGTGTTCTCAATGACTGGAGTCAGTGTGTGCCAGCAGTTTATTTTATCTCCAGAATGTCAACATTTTTTTCTCTCCTCGCTTCCATCACTCTCTTAGCTAATTTATGCCTGTGTATATTCTAAATTTAACATTTTATTTTAAGTTACCGTTGAACTAAAAATTGCAAGTCGAGTATCTCTCTACCTCCCCGTCTGTGCCAGTAACACACGTAGGATACTTGGAACCAATTTTGGGAGAGACTGACTGTGTCAGCTAATTTAGACACACCACTTTTATTGCCTGCAAATTGCTCGATAAATAATGGTACCACTGTCAGAATACCAGCTGAGTCCTCCTGGAGTCCAGAGAGTTCAAATGACACTTGGTGATGAAACCTTGATATACAGTAGCTAAGTGTGATAGGATTTTAGACACTTAGATTGACATTTATTTTCTTTTAAAAAAGATACATTCTGAGTGATACTTGTAATTTTATGACTGTTAACACATCATTTTCGTCTCAAGGGCAACCAAGTTTCCAAACCTTGCGAATTCACTAAAGCAAATAAAATAGTGAGACAGTACATATTAAAATATCATAGAAAGAGTGTGTCATATCCTCTTATGAACTCCTACATACACAAAGGTGGGGAAACATGGGGGAGTTATGTGTGTCATCAGGTAGTTGTTTTGTTTTTTTTGTTTTTTTAAACACACAACTAACATGACATAAAAATAAGAAGCTACATGGTTCGAGGGGGCTGCAGCCCAAGAGGAGGTAGACCATGATGTCCGCTACATGCAGGGTTGGTTAATCTAACGCCAGCGCCCTGTGTGCATGTGTGTGTGAGCACATGTTGTGAGCGTGTGAGTGTAATATTCGAACGGGATTTTTTTTTTATGTACCACATTCCTGTAGCACTCAAACATACGCCGCCGTCAAACACTGAGAAATAGCTGTAATGCTGTGCGTACATGTATTCAGAGAGAGAGCACTTTCTTTCATGACAGCTGAATCACATTGACATAATTATTTCATTAAAAGTCTTAAGCATAAAGAATCAAAATGTGATGTATCAGCTGCAGTTGTACATCAGTTGTCTGCCTCACAGAGCAATTATCAGGTCTTTATCAGAGATCTATTCATGCAGATACGATGGTGATATGTTCGAATTGCTTAAAACGTTTTCCTGCAGTGGATGATTTAATCTATACATTGTGATCCTTGTTAATCCATACAGTGAGATCTTACGATCACTGTATTAGACTATGAAAATGTACAATTAAACAGCTTTGTTTCACACTGGTTTTCACTTTCAGATGAGTAGATTAGATAACTTATTTCAAATTGGTAAAACAATTTGCAACCACATGCTAAATGCTTCCATCTAAATTGCTCAGATTATTCCTGTTATTAGCTGTTCAAAAGATAAATGGACTAGATTAATACGGTGCTTTTTTACCGTCGACAGCAAAACGCTTCACAACAATGTCACTCTTAAACTTTTCAGCAAGATTTGTCAGAAACACACTGAAGAACAGACCCAGTTACTATTGTGTTGACTTCTCCCTCTCCTGACTGATAAAAACGGGGCAAGTATTGCCAGCTTTGCTCCCACTCTATTATGAGAGGTCAAGCTAAGTCACCCCCAGCAGACTTTCTTTCTCAACTCAGAAAAATCATAAACCTTCCTTATGCTCACAAATACATATTCACAGTCAATGTACGACATGTGCAGGTAATGTAAATACAATGGCATCTTTATGAAGTTTTGATTTTGATAAAAGACATCACGTGTTTGACAATTTCTTTTGTCTGTTTTTGTCAGAGTTACAGACCTGGTAGAGCTTAAATCCTGTCTGAAACATCCCTGTTCTCACATGGCAATGGAAAGAATAATGCTTAACATTTATAGACACTAACTATGATTATGATGTTTGATTATGATGTTACCATGGCCCCTGAGTAATTTTCATGATCTACAAATGGAAATAAAACTGGCTGTTCTCCAGAATCATCCTCACTGACTATTTCACACTCCCTTTAAATCACCATACGTCTGGAAAGAGGATGGATATCATGGGAAATTAGACATCATGGCCAGGAGTCGTGTGAGGCAATCAGTAAAACCAGACATCAGATTGTTTACTATTGTCACTATTTTCTCTTAAATAACACACAAACGTTTCAATTGAAATGTGACAGATGGGTATGTGTGTGCGCAGTTCACATTGACCTCAGTTCTTGCGAAGGTCCTCTATTTTGAGATATCTAAATTAACCATCATCCTTGGAGATCTACCCATCGACCACAGGGCTGATTCTACAACAGGAAAACGAACTGATCTTGTGTCATAACCCCAGGTAAGTCCTTATTGGCTTGAGCTCCACTCTGCTGCAGCATCTTGTGTTCATTTAGGAGCTGAGCGCTCGTGACCCTGGAGGACAAACAGTGACTGAGCCTAAGACCTCAGGGCTGAAGCCTGAGGGCAAAACTGAGATCCTGTTTTGCACTGTACGTCTTATTTTTACAGATGCAACAAGAAAACTGTTAAATATAGTAGATTTTAGATAACTGTGTTCTTATTACTTCTGGAGCATTTTCCTCTATTTTTAAAAAGCTGTGCCATGTGGCCAATGACAAAGTTTAACATGATAAGCAAGGCTCACTTTGATCCTTGTATGCAAGTAAGCCCAGAAATTGAATAGTAAATTTCAACAGCAAGCACAATGTTTTATTAATACAAGATTAATATTTACTTTGAGGAAACATGCAGACAGGAAGTTGCCAAGGACTTTTTTTGCAGATCAGTTTTATTCAATTTACTTTAATGTAGATCAGGCCTCAAATGACATGCAGATCATATCAATGGGATTTTCTGCCACAAGCAACCCAGATTTTGTGATTGAAATCCCAGACTAGAAGAGATTATAGAGGACTCTTACGCTTTGTTTATTGGTTTCTATGTGTGACATTTCAATGCAATAAAGTCATCCAGCACACACAGACTCCTCTTTGGGTTTAGGAAATGAAAAACCTGTTTGATTTTCAGTCTTGGCAATATTTGAGAGGTTTGTTCATCATTCAGCTCAAGCTGTTTGCGGTATATTTGCAGTACATCTTCTTCTATCAATACTCGTCTCCCTAAAATAATGAAGCCCATCATGCAACACAGTGATGGAGTGTGAAGAATTAGGTCTAACGAATTCCCGCTGAAGATACATCCCTGTTGGTGAAGCTGTTTAAGAACCCAATTTTCCAGTGTAGTACTTTTCTTTACAACGTATCGCACTGCAGGTCTGGAAGCAGTTCATCAGTGTAGAAATGTTTAGACAGCTATTTCGCCTCTAAGATTTATTACATACTTAATTGCAACTTTGATAATGACAACATGTTCACCAAGACACAGCAAGCATGTCAGCTGTAGCATTCATTGAGCCTGTGGCTTCAGTCTGTGTGTATTCAGTGTGTGATGAAGTGGTGCTGCCCTCCAGGCACATTCTGCCAGTGATAGTCTGCAGTTCAGAGGTGATATCTAATGAGATCTCGAAACTCAGAGGAGAAATGGTAACAGTAATCCAGACTCTAAAATCCTAATTTTTAATTTAATTATTATTTTTTTTTAACTCTGCTGATAGCGTAAACTGTGGACTGGCTCAAATAAGCAACAGATCTAATGTGCTTTGAGGAGAAAATGGGAATGTTACTCTTTCTGAGCTGGGGGAACAGTCAGCAGTGGAATCGGGGTCCCTGATGTTGTTGACAATGATGAACTCATACACCCAAAATACAATATGGCATCCACCCCAAAATTCAAAAAGAACACCTCCAAAAATCCATTTAAGAAGAGGAATTTGGAGGAGAAACAACATATCTGGGATCAAATCTGCAAAAACTTCCAATGTAGCATGCCCTCACCATTTTGCAGCTTTAATCAGCAGTCAGTAGTTCAGCTGCTACCCTTGGGCATTTTTTATCTGAATAATGTTCGCTAATATTATCAATTTTCTTCTTTAATTTTTAGGGTATTTCACAGAGTACTGGAATCCAGCAGTTTGTGTTACATTGGGGTGATTACTGAACTAACCACAGCGGATATGTTACAATCAACCCCCTGTAGAACATCGCAGCAGCTCCAAGCCTTTTTCACAGCATCCATCTGTATGGGAAATAAACGCAGGTGTTACTCATCAGTTAACGGAGGTCCTGTTCTATTCAGGTGAGGGGCCTTAATTAATGTGTTTAGTAACACCTGTGTTAACCTCTTGCACTAATGACTTACAAGCTGCATCTCCAGCCTGGTGTGTCAAAACGCTGCAAAAAACTCTCACAGCTGTGCCACAAAAACTGGCAGATAACACGAGAAGGGTTGATTGTAGAGCTGCAGAGACTGAAGGAGGACAGAGAGGAAGATGAGACAGGAGAGGAGGAGGAGGAGGAGGAGCAGCTCTGCCAGTCAGGGTTACTGAGTGTTTGTTATAGCAATGTGAACTGAATTCAGACCAGATTCAACTGGTGATGTAAAACCACACGAGTTGAGTTAAACTAAATTGAACAAGTCTGTTCGGGAAACTAATTTGTTTTTTGCGCTGTTCATTATAAAGCAACTTTAAACGAACCTGGGGGGGCAAAATAATCTATAGAATAGTTCGAGATTTCAGAGAAGCAGTATAAATTGCATTAGACTTCTAAACAAATGAGATAATTTCAAGATATTGATGGCTAAATAGCATCTGTGGGGTTTGCAGCAAGTTAAAAGGAAATAATGAACCAAGACAAGGAAAGAGGATTTTAAAGGATTAAAGGGACAGCTCAGTCAAAAATGAAAATCTTCCTACTTGATGTCTTCTGCACCATAACGCTAATTTGAAGAAAGGAAACGAGGATGAGTGTCCAGCACAGTCACATATTTATCAAAGCCATCCACCAGCCTCCATCCTCCACCTTACAAAGATCTATTTCACTTCATCTTGGTCATCTCATCTCCTACATTCCTGTGGTCATAATTACTACAGCCACTAGGTGGCATATGTTACCTAAAAGTCCATCCATCCAGCCATCCATTTTCTACCGCTTATCCTGTTAAGAGTCGCGGGGGGTGGAGCCTATCCCAGTAGCCTTCAGGTGAGAGGCGGGGTTCACCCTGGACAGGTCACCAGTCCATCGCAGGCCCAACACATAGAGAGACAACCATTCACACTCACAGTCACACCTACGGTCAATTTAGAGTATCAATCAGCCTCGTCCCCTCTTGATGTCTTTGGACTGTGGGAAGAAGCTGGAATACCAGAGAGAACCCACACAGGAACAGGGAGAACATGGAGACTCCACACAGAAAGATCCCGTGCTCGATCCCAGAACCTTCTTACTGTGCGGCGCCAGCGATAACCACTGCACCCCCGTGCCACCCATTGGTCATTTTCACCTTTTGTATGTCAGACTTGACTTGTTTTTTTTGTTGTTTTTTTTTTGGGGGGGGGGGGGTTCTGCAAATGAAATCAGTACTTTCACATTGATGTATTGTTTTAGTGGTCGCAGCTGATGTTTCTCTTTAATTGTATTTCTCTCTCTCTCTTTTTCCTTTGTTGCTATCTCCTGCGCTGCTTCCTCCTGAAACTTAACCTCAAGCTCTGGATTTTTTTTTTGTATTATATATGTGAAATAAATAAAAGAGTCGTCATTGAAAAAACTCAATACATCATACACTGCATGTGTGTCAGGGTCTGTGTGAATGTGAACTATCAGTCTTATCACATCAGACTGTAGAGTCCTGTGTTTTTTCCCCTCCTTGCAGTGACAGAATGTTTCAGGTAAAAGCACTCACAGCCTAAACCTAAAGATCACAAGAAAGGCTGCATTCCACACTTCATTTTTAGATGCCTGGAAGACCTGAGTGTAGTGTCCTGCTTCCTTCTGTAGGTGGTCTAATTTCAAAGGAGACATGCTCAGCAGCACTGGAGGAGGTTGTTATTCTTATTCCTGAGAGGAGGTGAGATGTGGCCCTGCTGTGCCTCTTTAAATGTTGGTCAAGCAGCTTATTTAATGTTTCATAAGAATGTGGCTAATGCATAAAAAGATGGTGTGTGAATGTCGCGCTGCCTGTGGTAGGAGGAAAAGTACTGACGTGTGTTTCTGTCATGTTTATTGTTAACCTGGTCACACTATTCAGGCTTACACGGGAAACCAGATGTATGGTGACAGGGGGAACACTAATATGACAATTTTGTCAGGTTTTAAAGGGATCCAGACCTATAAATGTATCACGGCCTTACTAACTGTCTCTTTGATTGAATGAGTGAGTGAAACATGCATGCAGCAATTCATGCCAACATCGCTGACATCCCGTTTAGTCAGCCAGTGGAGGATTTGCTTGCTGCACACACTTGAGGGTTTGTACACTGCAGCCGACACGTTCAGCCACCACACAGATATCTGAGCCAGAGGCAGATTTCAGGGTGATTTAATGGCGTGCATACTAGCTCGGCGGTCCATTCAGCATCACACTCATCATTTCCTCCCGATTGCTGCCCACCAAAATATCCACTGGCCCAAGCGGCGTTGATGAAATCCATCTTCATAGATAGCAAAAACTAATGAGATCACAGTACGGAGTTGTTTAGTTTTCTACAGCTGGAATGAGGCTTCTCCTTGAAAATCGTAAAATAAATCAATCACTCCTCTGCTTCATTTGCACTTTGAGTGCTGTAGCTGTTTGTGCCTTTTGACATGACATAACTGAGCAAAATGCACTTGCATGCATGAACAACAAAAGTGGTCTTTATCCAACATGGGTGCGCACAATTTTACATGCTACTACTACTTTTACGCACAGGCTCATTTAGAGACAGAGACAACCCAGATGTGCTCAGTAAAGGTCGTAACAGATGTCATTTGCGGTATACTGTTAAACGTCAAAAACCCGGAGTAGCTTGTTTTCGAAATAAAATATTTTAAATGCAAATCTTCTCTTGTTGATCACGCAAGTGCAGCCTCGTGGTATTTTTGTCGGGAGACCGTCAGTGTGCACGCGGTCTCATGTAAACATCTGCAGAGATACAAACCAGGAGGTCTCCAGGTAGTGTGTGGCAGTAAAGAATGAGCAACGCTATTCTAGCATCTAACCTTTCAAATAACAGATACTCTCAGACAAATTTTGTTCTTTGAATTTATTACAACATGACAAATTATTCTGAAACACCGTCATGTTATCTCTGCCCCGGAGGCCTTTTATTGGATAGCCCAAGGATGCACTGCTGTATGGTATGAAAGAGAAGACTTATTAAAGACCCTTTCACATCACTACAACTTTCTGACTTGGTTGAGAAACTTCCCCTTTTTTAGTTTTTTTTTTTTTCTTTTCCAGAAAAAAAACAGGGTAGCTTCACTGAAAAGACAAGTCAAATAAACCTGGGTCTGTCAAGAATGGAAATGTTTGAGCCAGGATTTTCTGTTCATAAATGGTACTGGATCCTCACTTCATGGTGCAAGAAGGATAGCTCCACTCTACCCAAAGTTTATGGAATGTCGAACAAGATTTTCAAGGTGGAATCGGTCGCTTGTTCTGCTGCAGGCTGGAATGTTCTGGATCTACCTGTAGTTGAATTGATGCAGGCAGCTTCACATCATATCATGTACACCTAATGCATGTCAACTTTTTTTTTTTTAAGGTTTTATTCATAGCTTTTCCTGCTTCTTTATCTGTGTAACCCGATGAACTCGAACCGTGTGGTGGCAGTTCTAACCACTGCACCACTGGGCCACCTGTGTATCAGTTAGTTTTCATAACAAAAGCCACTAATGCATTTGAAACAGCATTTATTATTTTATGTGCGTTGAATCCTAACAAGACAATCATTTTCACTGAGAGACAGCAAGTCAGACAAGGCAGCCAAGGAAGTGCACAGACTCATTCTCATCTTCCACATGAAAATTATGAAACTCTATGATATCATTAAGTCTCAAAAAGTTTAATAGAGTGACAGGTTCTCCTGTGGGGTTTCAAATTTACTCTTGAGGCTGTCACGGTAAAACATTTATCAGTTAAACAGTGACAAACAGCAGGAAGGTTGTACAGCATTTTGAGACTCACTAAAAATATTTACAGTAAGCTGGCACAGCAGTTATAGATTCAGTGCACGGAATGCGACTGAGTCAATGAGTTGTTTACAGTATTATTACTGAGATGTTTAAATATTGAATGCAAAATATGGATACAAATCCTGAGCTTTGTCCCAGTTTCAACAATGTGGTGTGTACTGTATACTGACAACTTGGTATAATATCTAATAATAATTATGTATATATATATATATATATATATATATATATATGTGTGTGTGTGTGTGTGTGTGTGTGTGTGTGTGTGTGTGTACATATATATGTATATATATACATGTATATATGTGTATATATATATATGTGTGTGTATATATCTATCTCTCTCTCTCTCTATATATATATACAGTATATATATATACAGTATATACAGTATATATATACAGTATATACAGTATATACAGTATATATATATATATATACTGTATATATATACACAAGTCATCATATATATATATATACATATATATGATGACTTGTGTATATATATATATATATATATATACAGTATATATATATATATACTGTATATATATATATATATATATATATATATATATATATATATATATATATGTATATATGATGACTTGTTGTGTCCTTGTGTGTGAACACAGTATTTTAGCCAGATACACTCCAGTATTAGTCTGCAACACGCTCATTGTCAGACATATCCAGGCTAAATTGAATCTCCATTCATTTCAGCAGTCATTACTCAGAGATGTCCTCTCTCTCCAGTCATGACTGCACTAATAGAGCTGATTTGCCTCATTTCAGAGTGTTGAGAGTTACATCAATTCACTTCTTTTGTCTCTCACCGGAGCGTACCACCGAGAATACTGTACACCCTGATCAGGCACATTGGATCCACTTAGACACTGTTCTGATGCTGGCAAGAAGCCTAGATGGTGTGAAATATTAGAGGAGGAGGAGGAGGAGGAGGTGGGGGCAGAGGAGTTGGAGGGAAGAGATTGGAAAGATGCAAAATGACAAAAGGATTCCAGACAGAGAGTGGAGTAGAGAAAGACAGCAGGGAGGACGTAGACACGGGACAGGGAAGATAGATTTATAGCAAAGAGGTGCTCTCCATTGAGGAGCTCTAACAGGAATATAGGCTACAGTAGCAGCATCGTGATGGAGCAGCTTCGTTGGAATGAGAGGGCTCTCAGAGTTTGCAAACCGCCGTCAAGATGATGTCACCTGATCTGGATCTCGTTTTTGGTTCAATTCCAAAACAACTTTTGGAATTGTCCTGCTAAAAACAGACAAACACAACTTCACCTGCTTAACAGAGGTTAATAGGAAGCTTTAGCGAACACGCAGATCCCTGTTCATTCATTTTCCCTGCGATCTCATTGTCTTGTTTCAATGATGAGCGTAAAACAGCCACATTGAATCTACCTTGAATTGTTTGTGTTAAGCAGTCCAGCCTGAAGACTTTCACAGCGAGCCAATACTTTTTTATAGGCATTTCATCACACTGAGATCTCGCTGCGATTGGACTGTCTTGTTTGGAGTTGCTCACAGAAGTGAATCAACCTCCCAGTGCAGCAATACTGTTTGCACTGCACCGAGCACGGATGTTGGAGGGGAAACACAAATCCACTCAAATAAGGCTGCTTAAAGCTCTTTGTTGAACTTTTGATGGGCACTGGGTGTCAGATATGCAAATGTCTGCGACTCCAATGTATTTGTTTCTTTTTTGAGATGGCATTAATGTCAGCGGTGCAAGCCTTGCTACTGGTGGTGCAGCAACAGTGCACATGAATCCACATGTTTGTTCTACTTCCTCTTTGTAGCCTTACAAATGCGGTAAAATGTAACATCTTATCAGAGTTAGAATGCTGAATATGTCAAGGGAAACAGGATTAAAAAAAAGGGACCACTGCTCTAATCCAGTTTGATCACACTGTATAAATGGTTTCACCAGCACCCCCACCCACGCACACACACACACACACACACACACACACACACACACACACACGCACACACACACTAATTTATATCCTCGACTGTTTAATCAGGATCCTCTTCTGGCAGCAGATGTGCATCTTTAAGAAGGAAATAAGACTGTAGAACCACACAGGTGAAATTTTGTGATATCATGATTACACAGCTGTCCCAGAGTGATGACAACTGTGACGTGACATCAACTTTATTCACACAGCTTTTCAGCTGCGTGTTGGTGAAGGAAAATAACAGGTTTTCCCGGAGTCACACCACACTGCCCCACAATGGTGTGGTTTAAAAATGCTCCACTGTGATAATCATTATAGACCTGTTATTGAATTTGTGCCTCTAACCATTTGAGTAGCATGCAATTCAGTGTTTTTCTCTATATTTATTTTTTTTCTTGCCCTCCAAAACAAACGTCTTTTTTTTTTCCCTTTCCTCATGCCTGCATCCTCTTTTTAATGCAGCTCATGAAGAGTTTGCTACCTGTCCTGAATTGTAATGTGCTGCTGAATGTTTCTTCTTAAGAAGTTATATTTTCACTTCAGTAGTACCATGGACTATCTCACAGGCGTCTTTCTAGCCCGGATCTGGCCATCAATTACTCACCTTGGTCTGTACACAGCCGGTGGCAGTCATGAATATCAACACAGGCATCGAACAGTGGTGAGTGTGTTGATGTGTTTCCTCATTGCATTGATCAAAGATGGGGACATCATGGAAGCTGTAGATGTTGACACTCAGAGTCTCTTCACATCTGGGATTATTCTGCCATTTCTGCTTCCTCCCTGTAGCTGACTTTGAGTCTCCTCCTCCTTTTGCCTCTCACCTGCTCATCTGTGAGTGTGTGTGTGTGTGTGTGTGTGTGTGTGTGTGTGTGTGTGTGTGTGTGTGTGTGTGTGTGTTAGCTTCTTACACTATTATTGCTCTACTGCACTCATTGTTATGGAGATGATGATTTCAACTAGTTTCTAACAGGAAACCTCCCTATCACATGGAGTCTGACATTGCTCTTTATTGCATATTTTATAGGCAGCCCACTTGCAGGCTTGCCAGTCAAAGAGGTAAAAGTAAATCACAAGCATGGAGATAAGTAGTATCCAATGATAGTATCTATATTTCCAGGTCAAGGATAAGAATGTCCCCATTCCCCTTCCTCTGGTTTTCAACTGGTGGAGTGAAGTGTAGAGCAGGGTGTGCTGGAATGAGACTGACATCAGTCAGCTGTCCAGGGATCAGCCTCAGTGAGCTAAAGATAAGGTCGGCTTATTCCCGCTCTATGACTTGTATTAGGTCCCATATTACTTAGCTATCCAACATAAAAACCACAATTAAACAGATTTATGCGTCCCAGCATGATTTCTTGTTCTTTCTTGTTTTACTAGAGCCATCGTCCATCTATGAAATATCTACATTGTCCTCATTTCTTAAGGTTTTTTCTTTTTTTTCTTTTTTTCTTTTTGCTAAAGATTCATTTGCAACCTGCATAATCACTGCACGTCGTTCTTTTGCCACATCTTTAAAATTTATGGATAGAATTTGTGAGTGTGCTCAATGATGTAGCTGTAAGGCAGAAACTGTGAGAGCTTAATGAATGAATGAATGAATGAATGGAAACTAAGGGATAAAGGATGACAGGGAAGAAAATGGGAATGTCGAGAGCTGAGATTAGTATGATTCCTTTGGGAGTCTGAAATTGATCCTTTTTTCCTGCAGTTTCTTTTCAGTGGCACCTGAAGGATCAGTGTGACTTTTGACAAATAAACCTCATTTTTCCCCCTTTTCTTGTGAAAAAAATGTTAAATTTCCTTCCTTCCTTTGATCATTCAGTTTTCATATGAAAATTTGCAGAACTTAGTCTTGAAAAGAGCTTTCACTTATGACTTTTTTTGCAATAACACAACACAATTCAGCCCATAGACTACACTGAAGTGGAGAATCGTTCAGAAGTGGTTCCTCTGAGCTATTATGAAGGCAGCTGCCTCATGGATATGTCTTGGATTGACATGCTGGCAGGTGTTTAAGCACCAGGCTTCCCAGATTTGAATGGTTAAGCTTGTAGGAAAGACAGGACCAGAATAAACCACTTAGTCATAGTTGTATACCAGAATGTTAGGGTTTGTCAGTCTTCAGGCACCAAGAGGACGTTTCCTTGCTAACTAGCTTATTGGAAGTGACAAATGTCGGGTTGGCGGAAGACAGCAAAGACTAATGAATATTCTGTAGCAAACAGAGAAGCCCCGCAGCAACCAAAATTCAAAATATATCTTTGGGTTCTTATCACTGAAAATATACCAGTGCTTCTTGTAGAATACATGACGATGCCACAAGGAAAAGACCAATATATTTTCTTATTAATCTCATGATGCACCGTCTCATTTTCTTATCCTTTTATTCGTATCTTGGGAGCAGAAAATCTGAAAGACCACAGCTAGCCTTTCCTTTTTTTATGTCTTTTATTGAATTATTTATTTCCAGATCTTTTGTCCAATATTCTGCAATAAAGGTATAAATATACTCCAAATCTCTGCACAGTCTATTTGCATACATTTCACACATTCATTCAGACCTTTGTATCTGAGTACAACAGTCAGTTATTACGCAAAGTGATGCTGTGTCACCTTGTGGGGGTATGCACAAATATAAATGACCCAATTAGACCTGTGACAACACCGTTCAATGAAAGTGCTGTGTGGTCCATCCATCAACACAAGTACCAATCAGCAGAGACGGTGAAGAAGTGAGTTCAAGCGAAAGAAATATATTATCCCTCAAAACTGTTACATTGGTCAAAAGTTCCTCACAGCACAGTGGAAAGTGACATGAGTGAACTTTTCCCACTTGGCAACAATCAAGTCACTTCATGGCTATCGAACTGATGACATTAGTTTTTCCTCTGGCAACCAAGATTTGGAGTGAACTCATATTCTGACCTTTATGGTAAATCTTGCGCTGTGTTTTTGTGGGACTCCAAAGTTTGCAGCAGTTTACATCCCGCAAGTCAAATTTGCTGAAAACACTTAAGAAAGGTATACTGATATTCAACTGAAAGCTCGTCTTGAACATTTTTTTGGAGTAAATGCATGATTTTGGTCTCATTTGAAGGGTAACTGATGAATTTGTTTCTGTGTAACTCGTGATGAATAGAATAAGATAGAACAAATGAATTAGTTTTATCATTCTGACAGCATGCACATCACGGAGATAACATGGACTAAATGGAACGCAACAAGACTGTTGATGACTACTGAATTACTTATTCAGCCTGGTTATTGAGTAGGACAACCAGCTTATTTTTTGTTCTGTAAGCAAAAGGCGAGGGGTTGTATCTCAGCATGGTTTTATATTTATTTGCAAGAACAATGGCTCTCCGGTGATACATGCCACGACTAGCTCATTAAAGGTTGAGGGTAGCGCGGTTGGCTGGACGGCTCACCAGCAGGCTGCTATGTGACACTGCTGTAGAAGCACTTCTACTTTTGTGCTGGATGGGCCTGGTTTTAATTCTTGGCAAGAAGCTGCAGTTTACATTTTACTTACAGAAGGCATGATTTGGAGTTTTGTAAATGCTTCAAATCAGGTGGGTGAGGGAAATTCAGTAAAAGCCCATCTGGAGGACAAAGGAAGGGATTTATGACTCGACTGGGCAAGAAAATTAATGTTCAATTTGGACAGCAGGGACCTTTTTACATCCCTTATCCACATGCTATGTCCCACTTTTCCTTCTTGTCCCCTCTCTCTCTTTTTCTTGGGTTCATCAAGGTTGTCTCATCCCTCCATTTGTGTCCTGAAAGGACCTCTTGGACTATTTGGTTGCATTTAGAGTAGAAAGCGAAGTGTGAAAGAGAAGGACATGAACAAGTTTAGATAGAGTAAGAGAGACTGTCTAATGAGATGGAGCAAAACAGAGTTTAGTGCGATCCTCTAACAAGAGCAAAGTATACTATTTTTCCTCTCTGTGTTTTTGTCTCTATCTGTTGTCCTACCACACACCTTTTTTTAAAAAAAAACTAAAGCTTGATAAGCTGTGGCAGTTTATTTATATGGTAATTCACCAGACACACATCAAAGTATCCACAGTTTAGGGAGCTAAAGTGAGAAATTCTGCTTGTTTACGTGTGGATGGTTGCTACGACCTTGGGGCAATAGCAAAGGCATGGTGGTGGGTAACAGCTGGAGTGCCACAGACTTCTCTCAGCAAGAGACCTCACTGTGACTAGCAGAGTAGCAGAGGGGAAGAGCCACATCTGGAGCGGCGCTGTCCGAATAAACCCACATAAGTTTCACTTTATGAAATCAACATGGTGACTCCTGTCTGCGCAGGCGTGTTACTAGCTGTCGGATGTTTTTTTAACGGACAGCACATCCAGACTGATGGCTATTTCTTACTCCTTGCTCTCATCATCTATTGTGTGCTTCTGACATTAAGGTCTTTGCAACCTCAGGTGACTGACAGTCACCTGTGGAACTGTACACAATAGAAGGAGTTTCTTTCAAACAGCCGTCAGGCTTTGCTTCCTTTTTTGTGAGACTACTTTGAGGGTTAAGAAAACCCCTTAGGAGTGTGAGAACAATTTTGGAGTGAGAATATATCATGAATGACGGCCCGTGAGTCTAGGTTGCAGCAAAAGGCCCATGAGTAAAGTGATCAGATCACAGTTCATATTATCTGTACTTTGTTCAACATGTTAATGATAAGTTTGCACAAGTAAAGTCAATGAAATCCAAATTTGTTATCACATAACTGCCCCTGAGTTTTTTACAATTTGTACAAGGTGCAACCGCTCTGCCTTTAGACCCTCGTTATATAAGATGGAAGGCCACTTTGTGAAACAAAAGTTTGAAGGAGCAACATTTTTGCAGTTCTTATCTATGCTTGAGTCTTCGTACTTTTAAATCAATCAATAGTCATTTCTGATATCCCAGGGCAACCCAAGATTACTACAATATGCTTATCAACATGTATACACATGTCCAAGTTTCCCCTCTTACTCAATATGCTCTGAACTGCTTATTGAGTTACAAACAAAAATGAAGTTGAAAAGTTTTTTTTGCTTTTTTTTTTGATTGACAGTTTGTTTGTTTTTTTTCTCACTCGGATCCACTCTTGTTTTAAGCTTCAGCAGCATTTCCGTGCGATGGAGCAGGGACATTATCTGCTAAGATGCCCATCAGCTGGAGCATCTTCACAAAGATAACGGCCGAGCAGCGCACACTTATCTTTGCTGTTTGATGCTGATCTAAAGCACTGTGTTCTACCCAGAAGCCCCACTAGTCATTAGTTCATAGTCATTTGATTAACTGTAGCAATCAGCCGCCGCTGGGAACGAGGGTAGAGTACAGCATGAGGGGGGCTTCAGAAGACCACGTTTGTCCTAGCAAACTAGGAAATGCTTAGATTTGATGTTCATTACACAGGACGTCATAGATACAAAACATTTCTGCTGTGTTTGATTATGTTGACTTGTAGAATACAATGCTTTTCTACGGTGTGAATTTGTAGTTTTTCATGAATTCTGAATTCATGACAGTCTGTTGGCAGCTCCATAAGTGCATGGAGTTGTTGGACAGAGTCACAGGCCTGTAGACGCACTGACTGAAGGTTCACACGGCAGGTTGTAGGACATCAAGGTCTATTGTTTTGATGTCAGGCGTCATGCTGCCAGTATCAGGAGAGGTTCCAGGAGAGGATGTAAAGAGACTTCAACTCAACACAACTCACTGCCAACTTTACACACACAGAGACACACAGAGACATACACACACACACACAGAGACACACAGAGACATACACACACACACACGCACACACACACACGCACACACGCACACACGCACATTGCTAGTAAAGTAGCTGGCTGACATAAAGATTATCACCATCAAACCAACCAACTGGCATTAACAGCCTCTAGTCGTGTCCAAGGACAAGGAGCAGCCTGTCACAGCATGAGAGGCCAGACTGGGAACAGTCGGGGAGCAAAGTGAAAATCTGTCCCAAGGGTGAGACACAAAACTGGCAAAGACAGTGATGGAGTTTTATAAAAAAAAACGACAACCTGGCAGACAACCTGACTGAGGTAGAGAAGAGAAACTGGTTTGAAAGGGTGGTGGTGGTGGTGGTGGTGGTGGTGGGGGGGGGGGTGGCTGTTTCAATATTCAGATATTTGCAGTCGCCTGATGTGGGTGACCCCCGTGTACGCTTGGAACATGCTCATCCATTTTACTACATGCTCTGAAATCCCCTAATGCTGACCTTTATGTATGATATACGGACCACACACCTACAAGAGAAACACACACACACACACACACACACACACACACACACACACACACACACACATATATATATATATATCCTTTCCCATCACTGCTGTAATCTTAAACATGTTTATGGAGCTTCACCTGAGCTGGTCACTGAGTTACAACAACCTTGGAACATGCAAACACTTTTTTCTTAAATAAAAAGGCTCTTATAAAATCCTATATTCGTGGAACTTGCCCACGTATGTGTGTAAAAGCACTTTAGTGACAGTCAACAAGGACTCATAACATATGCATTAGACGTGTTTTTTAAGGCTGCAGGCAGGGAACTGTTCTGGCAACCAACCGTGAGCCTCATCATAAAGCACAAAAGGTCTCAAACCTTTGCTGGAACCTCAATTTTTATTTTCAGTTTTTGCTTTAGGTAAACTTAAATATTTAAAAAGAAGGATGTGTTAAGTAAACATTCAAACCTCATGCCAGACTCTGCTTCTTTGTCATATGGCTTTAATCTCTGTTCAGTTTCCTCTGACAGACAGAAACAGAATCATAGATGAATTTCTGCAGGAGTTCATTCCACGGAATTAGGACACCAAGCAGTGATGTTTAATGCACACGGGTGTTGTTCTCTCAGTCTATGCCTTTTTTTTTTGTTTCCTCCCTGAGCCTCCCATGAAATAAATGGACTGATTCATTTGATTCCCTTGTAACGATGTGGTGACATGCTGAATGACTTATTACAGGAAAAACAAAGTAGGTGAATAGAAGAAGAGCAGATAAAGACTATGGAAGTGTGTGATTAGGTGGGAAGGATGAGGGGAAAACAGATGAAAAAAAAAACATCAATCAGTTTGTCATTAAGGTCTTTGATTCCCTGTTTTATTTACGTTCCATCAGAACAGGAGTTTTGATTTAAAGCTGTAGAAAGGCAACAGGCTTTTAGTGTAGGACTTTGAACATTACTGACAAAATTGATTTCACAGAAATGAAGCATTACACAATTATCCTAAGTAAGGAGCTTTTACTGGTAGAAATGGTGAACAAAAATTATATATATATATATATATATATATGTATATATATATATATATATATACATATATATATATACACACACATATATATGTATATGTATATATGTATATGTGCGTTTGAATTTTGTTCACATATTTGTGAATTTTTAAAATTACTGTATATGTTTACGGCAAAATGTTACATTCAAGGAGAAATTCAGCATACTTGTGAGAGTCTGAGAAGCCCTTAACCTCAATAATTCGTACAGTGAAGGTTCCTATTGAAGAAAGTTCTACATCGACAATCTACACTTCTCTTTCTGGTCCAGTTAAGGTAATAAAGGCTGTTGATCCTGCTGTGTTGGATAAAGAGCTCGATATTGCAGGTGTACAACCTTAGCTCCCTCGCGCTATTCATTTACAGCTCGCCTCAGGAGGTCACCTCCGTTTTCATTCAGTTATTGTTATTGTGTATATTATTTGTAGAATTGTCAGAGGCAATGATGTTGCTGTGCGACTTCGCTTGCTCACTCACACTTGGTTATTACAAGTTCCTTAGTACTTTTCCATCCATCCATCGTCATCTTCCGCTTATTTCTTACTAGTAAGGGTCGCAGGGGGGCTGGAGCCTATCCCAGCATCTACGGGCGAGAGGCGGGGTTCACCCTGGACAGGTCGCCAGTCCATCACAGGGCCAACATACAGAGACGAACAACCATTCACACTCACATTCACACCTACGGTCAATTTAGAGTATCAATCAGCCTCGTCCCCTCTTGATGTCTTTGGACTGTGGGAGGAAGCTGGAGTACCAGAGAGAACCCACACAGGAACAGGGAGAACATGCAGACTCCACACAGAAAGATCCCGCGCCCGCTGAGTACTTTTGCCTTCCACAATTTTATTTCATTATGAAGAATGACAAACACAAGACGGCAGATCTTTATAATCCTCAAGTAGATTTGAATGTAGATTAAGCTTAATGGCATACATCACCTCACTATTAACCGTGTTTGACTTGATTTCTTTAATTGTCAGCTGCATAAATCGCCAGTTGTTTTTGACACAAATTAACTAACCTTTCCAACACCATTTCATTTCATATTTAAAAGTAGGCAAAGCATCTAGTTTTTGCAAAAACATACAAAAAGATTCCGCCCAGTTGCATCAACTGGTGTAGTAGCCGTTGGCATCCAGACTGCTGTGAGTTGTGTGTCTGTCATCATGACAGAAGCTGCTCGTGTCCTCTCGGGTTGTTGTTGTTTTTTCTGTGAGCCTTTGCAGGGTAATTAACTTTTCATTTACATCATTGCGTTTTATTTTGTTAGTGAACGATTTTGCTTTGGCCCGGGATAGTATAACTGAAACTACTGAGATAAGTAGTTGTGCAGCATCACCCTCTCATTCCTTATTAAGTCACACCATCTAATCTGATCTGTGCAGAGATCTCTGCTGCGCTGACACATCTGACATTCTGACGTCAGTATCCTGCAGAGCACCGGCTTTCTGCTCATCCTTATCTCAAAAGTTCGCAATAGATTCCTCTGAACCTTTGAAATGAGTTGAAACTGCTTTCCTCATCTCCCCAAAGCAGAAAACAACAAGACAGTGAGAGGAGACTGAAACAAAAACGGAGTTGGAGATGGATTTAAATAAATTATGTGAGACACAAACAGAGAGAGAGGATGGAAAGAGATTTATAATTCAAGCTGTTAAAAGAGAGAGAGAGGTGTCGGATCAGAAATCATTAATATGTATCACTGGTTGGGAACAAGTAATGTGTTTTCTATTTAATTTTGCCAGAATGGAAGAACTAAGTCAAAGTCACAGTCTAATGATGCCTATCAAAATGTTACATGATGTTCAGCATTTTGCTACAACACCAAGTGTGTTATGTGTAATCCACACTGAGCAGTGGTTTCAGCTGCCACATTAATGGCAAACCGTTTGCATGAGTCTGCATTTATGAGTTGGCACAGCAATGTCTTATTGAGCAGGTGTGGCGGATATTTGTGTTGTTGCACTCTACAGTCTTTACTCACAACACACAGCGTGTTTGAGGAGACTCCTGCAGCCTCTCTGTTATCGTGATGGGGTGGAAGTTAATGAGTTGAAGAATAAATGAGAGTGTTCAACTTGTCACTTGTGGTTAAAATGTTGATTGTGTTGATATGAAAGACAGCAATAAACACTGAAATGGAGAGAATGTTCAGCCAAAGGGTTATCTCACTGTTTTGTGTTGTGCGACATTGAAAATTAAGTCATTATTAATTGAAATGCTTGTGCCGATTCCTCAAAGGTCTCCAGATGTGGAATCTTCCTGCTCTGCAAGCTTTGTTTTTTTTGTAGAACAGAATCTAAATAATGTCAGCGATACAGAGCTCGTGGGGGAAGTGCGGATACTGAAGAATCAGTAATGTCAAACATTTATCGCATCCTGTTGTATCCGCTCATTTAAAAAGGCCTTGCTGACATTTTTTTGACAGAAGAAGATGATGAAAAGTGGTCAGCGCATGTCAGCATGTTCCACTAAAATCATGATGCTAGGCTCCGATGTGCAGCAGATTTTGTTTGCCGTTTTCAATGCCGCCTAACAAAAAAAAAAAAAGGCTACCGTCGGTTAGTGCTCCACAAGCAAATGTCCTAAAAATTTAACGGTGATTGTGATGGTGAAAGGATTCATTTTGTTAGGGCTGCACAGCACTCAAAACGAGTCATCCACTGTTGTAAAGCCATTATTTTGTTGTAGGAAGAGGATATAAATTATATTAATGGGACCTTTAAGGCCAATAGTCATGTATTTAGGACCCTACATCAATGTGTGTTATGTCTTATTTACAATAATCTTGTCCTAGATGTAACATTTTCATTTAAAATGGCCAGCCAGGCAGCTTCATAACGCCTGTTGCTGGAAAGCAGATGCAGCAGCACACTCCTGTGGAACCACCGCTGTGTGAAATGCTGTTACGCTTGGCTCCGTCTCTTCAGGTTTGATGGTGCTTCATAATCAGCAGCTCCTTCAGATATGAGCTGGGTTGTGAGCTGCATGATGATAAGCACTGAGGCACAGGCCAGTTGTGAGTGTGGGGGACAGAAAATGAGGAGGCTGTCTGTGTGAGGGTGCGTCATCATCATCATAAATCACTGTACAACCAAACGTCGATGTCTTCTTTCTCCAGAGAGACATCAGGTGTACTTTCAGAGTTCTTGACGTAGTATATGGCTGTTAGGGGTGTGTGAGGATGTCATCTCCATCTGTATTTAGGTAGAACAGCAAAAGTAGACATGTTTGCGATAGCGTTTTTTTTTTTTCTTCCAATGAGCAAATGCAGCCAAATTAGCAAATAAAAATTAAAATCAGGCGAACACTGTGTTTTTGAATCAGATGTTAATCACATTGTTGTGCTTTCAAAGCATCAGTTGAGTTCATATTGTCATATAATTAAATACAAACTCAAAAGTGGAGGAAATTAATGCATTAAGCATGTTTTTTCTTAACATAGATGGGCACTGGGGTTGGAATCAGAGCTTTGAGCGTCTCAGCTATGTTTTTCACAGTTAGAACGCAGGTCTGAGTAGTCTTGCTTTGGTATTTCCCCGTGTAGGCACTATTGTGTGTACTGTGTGTTTCATCGTCAGTCAGTTCACGTACATTTGGACTGCATCGATGGGAGTTAATTACTGCCTCTGCTATGAGTGTACTGATGAGAAAGACAGCCCAGTGCCTTTTTTTTTTTAAAAACGATGACCTAAATATCAGGGAAATGCTACTTTCCCGGTGTTCTTGACATCATAAACTGATTTGGGCTGGTCCTTCCTAGCCAAACAAAAACTACATACTGTAAAAACAATTTTTTGATTACATACCGTCAAAGTCTTCTCCTAAAGAGCTCTGCACTGACGTGGATTTAAACTGCAGCTTGATTGGCTGCCTGAGGCAAACAGCCGAAAGGTAGTGATTCTAGTTCCATTTATATTTTCAGTTATATTTTATAACCTACCTGGTAAATTGTTCAAAAACCCTTGGAGAGAGAGAATATTTTGCTTGAAGCGTTGTTTTCTGTCTTTAATGGAGTTGAACAATCTGTCCGGGCATTGAACCAGCTTTTGCTTTAAAACTGCTTCTCTTATCTCTTTTTTTTTTTTTCCCCCCCTGAACATATGCTTTAAACTTGCAAATGCTGAGTCCTGCAGAACTTGACTAATGGCATGTCACTGTAAATGTAAATGTGACACTCATCATCATTTTAACAACAAATTAGGATTAAATCAGGCCACATTTTTACGCAAGGTTGACAATTTCACTTTTTCCCTTCCATCGTCATCTTCCGCTTATTCCTTACTAGTAAGGGTCGCGGGGGGGCTGGAGCCCATCCCAGCATCTACGGGCGAGAGGCCGGGTTCACCCTGGACAGGTCGCCAGTCCATCACAGGGCCAACATACAGAGACGAACAACCATTCACACTCACATTCATACCTACGGTCAATTTAGAGTATCAATCAGCCTCGTCCCCTCTTGATGTCTTTGGACTGTGGGAGGAAGCTGGAGTACCAGAGAGAACCCACGCAGGAACAGGGAGAACATGGAGACTCCACACAGAAAGATCCCGCGCCCGAGCTGGGACTCGAACCTGGAACCTTCTTGCTGTGAGGCCACAGTGCTGACCACTGCACCACCGTGCAGCCCCTTTTTCCCTTCTGTCCTTTTTAAAAAAATTTTAATGTGTCCAAGTCTTTCCTTTACAACTATGTACAGTAACACAACTCTAGGAGATGTTGTGTGCAACAACACGTCACTGCTGCATATTGACGTTGCAAAGACGACACAGACAACAATGGCTTTAATTCATTATCAATGCTAAGTAAATAATATTCAGAAATTGTAAATAATTTTTTTTTACGATATCATTGTGCTACTGTCCTCAGCATCACTCGTATGCTGTAACTAGGTCTGTGGGTTTATTGTGTATGTCAGAGAAAATAATTGTATCCAGGGGACTGCTGTATATCTACAGGCAATGATGTCACGGAAGTGTCATCTCTGTTTAATATCAGTGTGGTTTCAGTGTCAGTTGGTCGCCTGTGGGCGAATCGGTGAAACATAAATGGAACGCATCGTTTCTAAACCCAAAGAAAAAGTGCGTTGTATTTTAGGTTACTGTTAGCTCTTAGAGATAGTCAGCATTTATGCTTGAACTACAAGGCTGAACAAAAGAGCAGGTGGGACAGGGGGAAATACTATGTTTGCTTATTCATTGCCAGTGGCAATATCACACTGAATTCTTGTGTTTTGTAAATAACAGTATAATAAGTCTCCTGGGCGAAGAGTACATCTGAAGCGAGGCATTAAAGAGGTATATTGGTCTCCTTTCTCTCACAGTATTTTAGCATACAGCCCCCCCCCCTCCCCGCTGTGTCATTCTACATGAACCAACACTTTCCCGGTTTAGTGAATCAATTTGGACAATAAAAGGACAATCTGCCCGTCTATCGCTCTTCCCATCCCTAACATCAGGTCCAGCAGTACTGTTTAGCTTCAACTGGCGGTCATGCTGAGCTTCTCGATATCTTTGTGCATGCCTGTTCAGGGAATTCTTTGAAATGAATTGTTCCTACGTTAAATGGTGTGTTTAGTTGCTAGCTGCGGTTGTGTCTGTGATCAGGGCACAGCAGGCAACATATTAACTTCCTGCGGGGAGATGTGGGAGATTACAAGGCAGATTAACATTTGTTGGGTGCAGGATAAATGAGGAGGATGGGTATCCAGTCACAAGTGTAGGAACTAGTTTAATTTTAATAAAGTCTCAGAGAATACATAGAGGGGACAAGGATGCAAAGAAGTATTAAGAGTCGAAATCATTGTCGCTTGAGTGAAGATTTGTTTTGTTGTTTCGAGGATATTCTCAGTGAAAAACCTGAATTATCTCCTGTTCTGCATGGTGGCATTCGAGTGATCTTGACACACGGTGTGTTTTCCTGAGAGAGAGAGAGGTTGCAAACGACAGATCATCCCCACTTGCTTGACAGATTCAGCAGCGGTGTGTTGATATTTTTCTGCCTCAGTGACACTGATTTAACAATTATTGTGTGGCCTTTCTACTGAGTCTCCAAAGCAGGATCTTCACAGCCACAGACAGCCAAAATAATCTTAATGGCTTTTTTCTTGGCTCATGATCCACTTCTCTAAAGTTAATGAAAACCATCCCAGTAGTTTTTGTTGTTGTTTTTGCAAAGTCCTGCTAACAGACTGACAAGACAAACTGCACTGAACCATAACCTTGTTGGATGCAATAAACCATCCAACTATGTGGAAACCTTGCCTTTGAAACTGTGCAGACTTGTAATAGAAAGTCATTACTATGCAAAGTCAATGGAATAAAACCCATCTGTGCCACCAAAATCACCAGAGCTTCCATTTCATCAGGCACACTCAAAAATCCTCTCACTGGTGACTTTATGTTGGGATCGAAAACTGCTGGATACAAATACGCATCATGTTTATGAAGATAATGCCTTTTTTTTCTTTAAGATTGCAGTCCTGGCTTTTGAAAGTATTAGGGTTTTTTTATTGCGTATTTTTGTTCCCCTTATACAGTGGTCAAAGAACAAAATGTTGGCTACGATGGATTCCACTGTTGTCATGACAAATATACACAGCAGCCCCCCAAAAAAAAAAAAAAAGTGTAATGACATACGCAATTTTCTATTAAAAAGATCTTTATTTTGCAGAAGCCGTTTAGTGCGCCCTTTTTCCCTTTTCTTAATCTGTATCTTGTGGTATCAGCGTTCAAGTTTAGTTAAAATAAGTAAGTAATAGTCTTGTCCAACTTGGATTGATAAACTGCAACTGTGACATTGAAAACACATCGAGTCAGTCAATTACTCATCTCTCCAAGCTAGGTTCTATCTCAAATTGCCAATAAATCTAACAGCCCCCCCCCCATATTTATTCAATGTTTTTTTAATGATTATATTACAGATTCATGGAATAAAGCAGTGTCAACATCATTGATGCCCCTTTGAAACCCGAGTCACATCACAGCTCCAGTCAGGGAGATAAGCATTCACCCGCAGCACCGATGATATCACTTTTCCATTCCACCTTTGTACAGATGAAGTTGCCAACATCAACTGCATTTTTTCCCCCCCAACACTTCCCTCCTTATTTCTGTCTGGATAAACATATTTGGTTTTTAAATGATCACATCCAAAACATCCACATCCACAAAAGCAATTGTTCTGACCTAATTATCCGTCGTTGGAAGTTTAATGAAAGTTTTCCGCATAGTGTTCTTTGTCATTATTACTGGTTTCTGTGTTGGGATACTCTGCAGAAAAATGGGTTGATTGACCTAGTTTCTTAAGAGTCTGATACGTTAAATCAAAGAAATGTTTATCCGCCACATTAATAGAAAACATCAAACTTGTACGCCAATCTGAACAAAAAATGTTATTCTTTCTGCTCCTCTGTCTGGCAAAGCTCTGAAGGATGTCAAACCATGACAGTGTATCAGAAGCTCAAACCTCTTTAAACTCGACCCACAGTCAGGGAACGCTTGTCAAACTTGAGTCACTGATATCAAAATTCAAATATAAAAGAAGCAAAGCAGCACTTTACTGTTGTGACCATTACAATCAATAGCATGTCATTTTTAGAGCCTCGTTGGTGCATTAGGCAGTGTGTCAGTCTCTTAATCTGAGGGTCGTGAGTTCAAGCTTCACGCTAGGCAGTTTTTTTTTAACATTGGCAAAAAAAAAAAAAAAAAAAATCCACCTCCAACTGGCTCCAACGACCCGCATGAATCCAGGTTTGGTAGACGACTCTCGTGAGTCAGGGCAGACTTGCAATCTTAACTCAATAAGAATCGTCACCATCAATCAGTATCGGCCAGTGTTGTTCAAAGAAATGGAGCCCTGTTACCATGGAGATGGAGGTTTTTCACTTTTTTTTTTTTTTACATTGAACAGACCTTCGTTTTCTGTAAGGTGGATCCAGCATCACACCTGGATCCATCTGGCCCTAATGACCCGCGTGCAACCTTAACTGTACGGCTTCACCAAATAGTCTGAACTAAAGACAGCTTCTGCTTATGAGGTGAAATATCTTTAAGAAACCTGAAACAATCATGATGCCTACAAAAATAGCACATGACCTGGAGAACTGAGGATATTCACTATCAATCAATGTTAGCCAGTTTGTTCCAAAAAATAGAACACTCTGGAAACCATAGACATCTTATTTTCACTTTTTTTTTTTTTTTTTCATTAAATAGGGTCTTGCCTTCTGTAAGGTCTCCTACTGTGCTGAATCATAAGTGTTCTTTCAGTCCATTTCTTTTCCCCATAGTTTATTCATAACTCCCGAGCCCCGTTGGCGCAGTAGGCAGCGCGTCAGTCTCATAATCTGAAAGTCGTGAGTTCAAACCTCACACGAGGCAGGGATTTTAATGTTAGGACCAAAGAAACTGACTCAGGGAAACACTTGCTGAATACAAGTCATAGATATGATACAACACGTCACCCACCGACAATGCCACCCGGAGTGTCCGTCTTGGAAAACTTCACACCTGGATCCGTCTAACGACTCTCATGTGACACTCATGTCTCAAATGCAACTTTAACGACCCTTCAGGTCGACCCCCACGCAGGGTGTGAAGTGTATATCTCCCCGCCAGTTGGTTTGAACTGAAGAAGGCTTTCGCACGTGAGGTGAAATGTCTTGAAGGCCAACAAGTCATGATGCCTGTAAAAAAGCACATCAGAGTTGTTCAGGGTGACTGAGAATCTTCACAATCAATCAGCGTTAACCAGTGTTATTCAAAGAAATGGAAAGTTCTCGTAACCATGGAGATCTTGTTTTCATTTTTTTTTTTTTTTTAACGCTGAACATTGGCTTACTCTTAATGTGCTAGAGGTTAAGCTAGTCCCTTGAGCCTCATTGGCGCAGGAGGCAGCGTTTCACTCTTGGAACTGAAGGTGATGTGTGTTCAAGTCTCACATGAGGCAGTTGTTTTAGCTGAACAGCAACTTCACACCCTGATCCACCCGGATCACTCACACGAACACCAGGCGTGTCAACAACTCTTACGTGACCCAAATGACTCCGACCTCACATTCGACCTCAACAACTCCATAAGGGTACACCCTCTTACAGGGTCTGAAGTCTACAGTGCAACTGCCTGCCAGTTAGTTTGAACTGAAGAAGGCTTTTGCTCAGCCATGACCTGGATAACAGAATATTCACCATCTGTTCATCAGTGCTGTTGAAAGAAATCGAACGTTGTTGAAGCCATGAACATGTTATTTTCACTTTTACACCAAAAACAGACTTTTGCCTACTGTAAGGTCTCCTACGTCCTCCTACTGCTTTACTGAATTTTACAGTCTTGTTGGCGCAGTAGGCAACATGTCAGTCTCAGAAGTTCTTGACCACAAAGGTTTATTTTTATATTAAATTGTCATCTAGAGAAGACAGAAATTTTCACAAATTCACACACACACACACACACACACACACACACACACACACACACACATACACTGCCACATTGTCAAATGTGTCTGTAAATGTGTGCTTACTCTTCCTGTGAGTGGATAGTACTGGCCAATGGAGTAATCATGCTGTTATGATACTAAAACCAGATTGGTTTGAATTCGTTGTCTGTGAGATGAAACTACTGTATGTGTCATCTGTCTTTAGAACAAAAAGAGCCATCTGTTGTCGCTGAATTAGGGAGTGATGCATTAACACTGATTCTAACTGGGTGGTTAAATACAGAAATAACAGTCCCTACAAGTGTGTAATTTCTGATATCATCTCTTGACTCCATGTGTGACCTACTCCAAACCAATTAAATCAGTGCCTCCCTTTTGACAACAAACTCAAAGGTCATGTTTCATTGGTTCGGAGTGTATTTGTGTGTGTGTGTGTGTGTGTGTGTGTGTGAACATGCATGCTAGAATCACCTCCTGAGCTCCATGACTGATGCTTCCCTCCGTTGTGTGCGTCTCCCTCGCTATTCTTGTATGATTTTGACATTTAGGACAGGCTACTATATGCGCTGCTTGTTGACTGTCTCATCAAGAACAAAATAATGGGTCTCCATATGACAATGCCATATCGGGATCTTTTTTTCTTGTTTTGCCTGGTCTTAGTCTTGAAATCCATGATGTTAGCCAGACCCTTTACTCTTTTCCTTTTGCAGATAGGTTAGGTGTTTTATGGTCAAATACATAGACATGCATCACACTTCCAAATTTCGTCACTGTCTAGATCACGTTAATTAACTGTCGTGCGATAAAGTTCAGTGCAGATAAACACAGCTGTTGATGCACATTTTTTTTAAATTTCCTGATTTCAAGAAGGACCATGGGGAAGTTGGCTGTACAATAAAAACACAATGTATTTTCCAGAAGTAGCAATTTTTCGAATTAATCAACAATAAGAAAACCTACACACTGTACACACACAAATTATCTTTGCAATCCTGAATAAGTCTGTTTTATTAAAAACAAACAGGCTTTTTAAAAAAACAAAACATTTCAATGTAAAAACCACTCAGAATGATTTCACTATAGTCCTTCCCAAAAAAAGATATTTTTTGCTGCCAGTGCCAGCATTTTTGTCAAAACTGATCTCCCAACTCTCACCGAATATGAGAATCCTTGCAAAGACGAATGTATTAAAATACAGAACTGTGCCTCTAGTTTTACATGCAAAAAAAGGAAAAAGATTGTGTTTTGTTGTACATTTATGCATTCTTGGTGTATGAGTAGTTGAATATTTGTCATTTCCATGAAGAAATACAGTTTTAAAATTTTTAAAAAAAGATGAGAAAAGAGATTTTGTCAGCAATTGAACTATTTCGAAGCAGAATATGAACTGAGGCAGCTGCTGCAGCTGTTGGAGCAACTTCGCCTCTAAATTACATCTCTTGCAATTCAGCTTACTTTTGTAGAACTACAGGACATTTTGATACAATCACAGTAAAGGTTTTTTTTTTGTCTCTCTAGCTAAGAGCATCTGTAGGGAGAAAGAGACACACATAAACAGCAGGAGGTCAGTCGTGATGGGTATCTGGGATAGAAATAGAGCTGGATGCCCTTATGAAATAAAAATATATTGCAATATACTGGAATTTATATTGCAGTATATCACGTAATATATTTCATTTTATGGTAAAATTCCCCTTGTATTTTACAATATGTAGCATTATATGGGTGGACCATCTATTTTTATGTATTGATTCATATATTGTACAATACACTGCAGTGGAAACAAAAACTGCATTACATTATTGCTTTATGTTTATCGAAACAATGTATTTTTATGAGTTAAGCAAGTTCATGCATAGGTTTACATAGAGCATCAACAACAATAGTCCAAATCTCAATTTGCATAGCACATTCGTTATATTTTACAAAAACAGAGCAACATAAGGATGGGTGGATTACAACATTTTCTCTTTTGATTTAACTTTATATTCCTCCACATCGTAATATAATATGGCTTCTCATGGTTTTCACTATTCATGCCATTTGCCAAACAACACCAAGATGTACATCACGCATAGCTCAGGAGGCATTCCAGATATGATGTCAAAGTGTGGGATGTTAACAAGACATGTGGGTCCTTAATGCCCCTCTCAACTTGTGTGGTATGTATAGCCTCCCTTGCATCACTTAGGGCTGAAAGAATGATCCCTTTTTGGAACGACTTTGTAAGGACGAACCCTAACAGTTCCACTTCCCTTTGGGACTTGATCACCAGGACGAAGAAGGAACTCCATCCAAATTTACTGCGAAGAAGTATGTGAGGCGGCACGGTGGTGCAGTGGTCAGCACTGTCGCCTCACAGCAAGAAAGTTCCGGGTTCGAGTCTCGGCTCGGGCGCAGGATCTTCCTGTGTGGAGTCTGCATGTTCTCCCTGCATGGGTTCTCTCTGGTACTCCGGCTTCTTCCCACAGTCCAAAGACATGCAATTGGGGACGAGGCTGATTGATACTCTAAATTGACCGCAGGTGTGACTGTGAGTGTGAATGGTTGTCTGTCTGTCTGTATGTGTTGGCCCTGAGATGAACTGGTGACCTGTCCAGGGTGAACCCCGCCTCTCGCCCATAGCTGCTGGGATAGGCTGCAGCCCCCCTGTGACCCTTAATAGGAACAAGTGGAAGACAATGGATGGATGGATGGAGGAGTATGCGTGTTTGTTCAGATTATGATTCATCTTGCCGCAAAATATATCATCATAATCTTCTGAATTACATTTGCCATTTCCTGACATCAGACAGCATGCAATATCTTCTCGTTGAAGATGTTCCAGCTGCGTTTGGATTGATCAGTATATGAAAAAGTTTCCATTCTTCAGTGAGCTGTTTCTATCTCAAGCGGAGTTTACACACAGACACTGCCCTTCACTGATTTGGTCGCAGATGTAATATTCAAAGTTTGGACAGTATATGTGACATTCTAGGTGACCTTGTATTGGTTTATGCTCTTTTAAGAACAGATGCTTTGAAGTTATTACATTTTCCAGACAATGAATATTAATCAAATCTAAAAGATCAGACAGGGTCACACCAGAGAGAGAGTGTCTCAAAGCATATGAAAGTATTTAAGTAAAATCTCTCAGCTATGGTTGTGAGCCTGGGTAAAGTGGCTCGTCATTGACTAGAGGAAACCTTTCATTACTGCCTTCTCCCAAATGTGATTCCTCATTTACTGACTTATCAGTACTGTCTTCCATGGGAAATTGTTTTCCACTTCCAATGGATTCAGAGTCAGTAACAGACTGCAATAGTGGTTCAAACACACCAAAATCAACGCTCAATCCTCAAATAACAGTGAGGATGATGGAAATTTGAGGGTATATTCACCAGGGTCTGCATGCAGGCTCTGTAATGGGAAAATAATGTTTTATATGCAAATTACAGGTAAAGCTAAGGTTACTAAAAAAGCCAGGACAGCAAAACAGTATTAATATAAAAATGCTCAATAGTGTTCATTATGCCTATGATTATCTTTGGTTTTCTGATATTGCAAACAACTGATAGATGTCATATGTTTCAACGGTGTGCTTCCATGCCCCGGGGCGATCACACCCGCATAACATCAGCCAATAAGACACATCGCACCAACATCGGTTGACATTCTGAAGAATATGGAAGCGCACCGTTGAAACATGTCAAGGTATGAAATCAATCAGTTGTCTGCTATGTAAGAAAACAAAAGATAAAACAGTTGAAGTTTGAAGACACGGAAACTAGATGTGAGATCATTGCCCTGTTAAGATTATTTACAGGAACGTCATCATCAACACGTGAATCTTCAGATCCATTGTAAGAGTTATGGCCAGAGGAATCATTATTCAGGTTCTGTTGTGTATGAATAATAAAAAAAAAAAAAAAGAGTTTCATACAAAGCATATGTATGGTTTACACAGCTGATTATTTTGATTATGTTGTTTTATGTTTGATATGCATTGTAATTAGGCTATACTTAATATATCACTGTTTAAGAAATCATAGAAAAAATTGTTCTCCAAGGAAGAAAAAAAGGGAGGACAGAAGTGCTCAGTGTCAAATGCCTGCAAAGGGAATGGCAAAGTCTAAGATAAGATTTTGGCCCAAGAACAACTCATTTGTTTAACTTTCTTCACAGATACTAATCAAGAAGGACTGCATTTCATATTCCTGGTTGAAATATGACCCCTAGGCATGCATCTATCCTAAACTTTCCTCCATTTTGTAAAAAGTACCATCTAATGTCCACAAAATACGCAAAAAATTTTATGTTCATGACTCACCAGATCCTGTTTTGACTGATGAAAGTTCATGGCCTCAATCCATTTCCTGGGTAGGAATGGGAAAAAAAAAGTCTTTATTTTCATGAATACTTGTTGTTGGAAACACCCAATGCTTGCTTCATCTCACATTTCTAAGAACTAGCATAACGTTACATTATTGCTACAGTAAGTTATTAATTCCCCAAGTGGTGTTGCAGGTAGGTGACAGTGGGCAATAGCACTTGAACAACTGAAATGTATAATTTAATAATAATTTTAAAGATGGAGCCCTGTTTAAATGAAAATTGTTTCAGAGCCAGTTCACCACAGTAACGCTAATGTTATGCTAGCTATGTTTAGCTAGCTATGTTTAGCTAGGCAGCAAGCTTGTGAAGACCCACATGAATCACAAAACTACTAAATAAATACAGAACCACTGTTAAATCATCTAACATAACAGGCTAGGCTAAAGTAAAACACAAACCTCCTTTTCCAATATTTCTTTGTGCTTGATGGAATCTCATATTCATGTACTTTCTTTTCCTTCGGTCCATGGCCTTGACTTTCGAAGGTTTGCAGTGCAACAGTAAACGCCCACTCTTCTTCTATGGTGAGCTAGGCTGGACCTCCCACTTGGTCGCTAGAAGTAAATTGCCCATCAATTTTCTCCCCAGACTTTTTGTAAAGGGAGCAGGTTGTAGAAAAATGGTATGTAGTACAGTAGAAACTAAAACTGTGTATTAAATCAAGCTTTTAAAAAATAAAAACAGGTTGTTCACAACACGACTCAAAGTCCTACACTGTAAAAGCAGCATCTCTGATTGGTGGAGCTTGCTGTTACATGTTTAACTCAGTCGCAATGATTTATGGGATTCGTAATTCAGTTCCTGCTTGGAACGATTATGTACTCAGTCTTGTAAGTTACCCTAGCCTTTTCCGTTATTTTTGCCATCTTTTAATAATAGTCAACTGGTCCTATAAAGCCATGGCTTAAGCGACATGGAAGATGGTTAGAGGGAAGATGTTTTCAAGGGAACCGTCACACATCTCCATACGGCCTCAACAGGAAGGACGTGAAACTTGGCGGTGACACTTTTCAATCATACTGAGAATATGAATATGCAGGAGAGGTGCAAAGAGAAGCCACATAGCATGAAGTTTGCACAAGTCAGCTGGTCAAGAGGAAAAGACAAAGATGTCTTATGCATAGTCCCAGTACACTGGATTTTTGACTTTGATCCAAAAAACACTCAAAAGGAGTATCTGTGGACGGGTGGCAAAAGGCAGACAAATGGATGGCTGGTCGAACATATCGTGCAGCCGGCTGGTAAGTACAGTACTTCATTTTTTACTTTGTTAGTCGTGTAATATTAATTATGACATCATAGCAATTCATAGCCTTTCAGAATTTCTTGCATTACTGACCAAGAAACATTTGCTCTAGGCTACTCGCTCTGGGACAGTAACTGGGTAGCCAAAGTTAGCTAAGGTTTGCTAACTAGCTCGCTAGCTCCCATGTGTACAGTTGTTAGTTACGGGTCCAGCTTCATCTGAGAGTAATTAGCAGTGAACTGCGAATCAAGCACGTTTTAAAAAGTCATAAATTTAAGGATGTTGGCTTATATTTGGGTTAGCTTGGATAACAATACTTTATTGTCACTGTCTACATTGTCAGCTGACAGTATACAGTGGAAATCTGTTAAAAGCTGTACATGGCAGCAAAATTTACCATACACAGATAAACACACTATTAAAAAACTGTTTAAAACGGTATGAAAAGCAGTGTATAAAAAGTACAAAAGTATATATTAAAATATCATATATGCTGTAAAGTTAGCCACATAGTTTTGTTTCTAGCCATTAAATTCTGTCTTGCTACTTTTTTACTCATAGAAAAGAAGTCTACACTTTGGCTTGCTGAGCAGAGACTCTTGGAAGAGGACCTATCAAAAAGCAAGAAGACGAATAGGGTACCCAACAAACGTTTCCTTGACACACAGGAGGAAACTGCAGAACCAATTGCAAAAAAGGTAACGGGGCTCTTTTTTCAACTTATTTTTTATTCATTTTTCCTTCAATATTTACAGTGTCAGGGCTCATCATAATAAATAGTTTAGCGCTCATCCTTATATCAATGTCCTTTTCATCCAGTGGCAATGGTGTTTTCTTCTCCTCTTCTATAATCAGTCCATTTTTTACATTTATTGTTGAATAATGTCTCTTGTATTCTCAGGTTAGTAGTCTCAGTTTATATGTTATTTTCTCCATCACAAAAATCTCTTCCACGGTGCACATCCTCTGCTCCTCAGTTGCTGGGTCTACTTCCTACCACAATCTTGTAATTGCTTTTTTACTGGCTGATAGTGGCAATTTAGCAAGATATTCATCCTCTTTTTGTATTATACCTGGTGCTAAATTCCCCAAGTAGAGGATCTTACATGTTTTTGGTGTCTCGTATCCTATTATTTTTTGTAAACCCCTCCATATCTTGTCCCAGTATCCATTTTACTTTTGGCAGGACCAGAATATGTGTTTATGGGCAGCATCCATGTGACCACATGCTCTCCAGCATGGTTGCTGAATAGACACTTCTCCTTTAATAATCTTTGTCGTTATAAAAAAACAAAAACAAAACCTGATCATATTCTTCCAGTTGAATTCTCTCCAGATCCTGGAGCTACTGAACACGCACTGTGTTTTACAGATATTGAACCACTCCTCCTCGGTTATTTATTCTTTCAGTTCCTTTTTCCGTTTTTCTTTGATATAAAGAGAGGAAGACTTTGTACATGACATCAAATTCGATATAGGACTGAGATTACTCTGCATTTTTTAACCTTCATTAGTTCTTTCAAATACCTTAATAACTTTTATACATTATACAGTATATATAGTGACAAGTGAGTAGAGGCATTTAACATGGGATGCAACATTTTGTTAGTCGTGCTATAAAGAGGAGTGATGGCTGAGCATGCATTAGGTAGCTTCAAGAAACCAGAAATGCCCAAACTGGACATGACTTGGTTCAAGGATTCCCTTGAAATTAATGACCCTCAATGAGAAAGTTGCTATAAACCTGGTAATTTAAAATCCAAAAAATGGATTAGTCACACTACAGCTATCAATTTAAAATAATTCTAACCACTAAACATACTAAACTTTGTGATTTATAACCATTTTGGGTCGGTCCAGAATAGAAAAGTAATTTGAATCCAAAATGTGGCCTGTTAACAGTGACATTAAAAGACTGATCCCTGCTCTCAAGGAAGAGAATAAGAGACTACGTGACACGCAGAGTCCAGGATCTTCTGCAGCTGGTAAAGATCTTGACAACCAAGTCAAGGTTTTACAGAAGAAGAAACACCTGGCTGCGCAACATGGCAGTTAAAGGTAAGTATCTCTTTAAGATCAAAATAGGTACGTAAATTTGGATAAAATTATTTTATGTTAAATAATCTGTCTCATCATTCTCTTCATTCTGCTACTGGACTAGCCCTTCCAGATACCATGCAAAGTTTGCAGCAGACTGTGTTTTATTCTTCATATATTATTGCAATACAAGGGGCGGCATGGCTCAGAGGTAGAGTGGCCGTCTAGTAACATAAGGGTCGCTGGTTCGATCCTCACTTTCCCTGGTGACCATGTTTAAGTGTCCTTGAGCAAGATACTGAACCCCTAATTGCTCCTGATGGCGACCCGTCCAGGGTGAACCCGGCCTCTCACTCAGTGTCAGTGCTGGGATAGGCTCCACCATACATGGGTTCCACTGCTTTTCACTCCTTGCGTCTTTGCCTTTATCCTAGTCTCTCCCCTAAGGAGGGAGGTAAGGATGAGATGTGAGGACAGTCAACACACAGAGAGAGAATTATGATACAGTCGTTTATATTTTTATTCATTTCCGTCCATTAGACAGTGTTTAAAATAGAACAAACATTTTAGGTCTGAAATGTATACTGCTAATAATGAACTCTATCTAGTTACATCAAACATATTATGCGCATTAAAATGGATCCCCAGTAGGAGCTTTTAAATCACAGCACCCACACATCACATTTCACTTCCCGTAGGCAGATGCTTGGCAACTGACAAATACAGTTGCTCTCTTTGACCACAATATTTTGTGGAAATCTTGCCGTGAATACAGCGGTGGAACCTCCTTGTTGTGAGTACTGTGAAAAAACCTTCCTAACTCCTTCCCCAGCTCCTTGAGAAGCCAACTTTGATTTAAGAGTGAATTATTTAAAGGTAAACCACTGAGGAGCAAGGACGTGGCATACAAGAAAAATATTACCAGTACTGTATTTGGATCCACTTCATGTTTATTTCAGCACTAATCATAGGCTTGCATTGTGTATGTCTTGCTTATTTTCTTATGTTTTACAGATGCAGTTGTTGAGCGACACCCGGGAGCGAAAATTCCGGACATACGAAAGGCTGTAAACAAAAGAATCAGAGTTAAGACACCAGGGGTCCGTTTCACAAAGCAAGTTCATCAAACCCTGAGTTTAATCCTGATCTCCGAGTGGATCTACCCTAAGATAGAAAACTCTGAATTTTCGGTTTCAGAACAGCGGATTTGAATCAGTTTGATCAACTCGGAGTAGGTTCACCTGGGGTAAAGCGCGATCAGGACAACTCTAAAAAGCCAGCATATGTGGAGCCCCGATTCACCGAGTCACCATGGCGACGGAGAAGCGGAGAGCTTCGTTTTTCACGTCAGTGGAGTTGGAAATATTGATGCGATCATATGAAGAGTTCCAACACGCGTTAAAAAAGAAGTGCAACACCGCTGCAGCTGCAAAAGAGAGAGAGAGATGGCGTGGAAGAACATTGCTGCTCGGGTCAATGCGTAAGTTTAAATGTAGTCCTTTGCAATCATGATTATTACGGAGAAAGCTGCTTACATGGTAGCGCATTAATTTAAATCGTTTAGATGCAATACCGTGGTGGAGAAACGCATTTGGCAGCAACTTAAAATGAAGCATAAAAACATGATTCAAACAGGTCAGACCATCTCATGGGGTACCCCGTGTTCTGCATTGTAAATTAAATATTAAGTGGCTGTTTGACTGTGTACAATAGTTGTTTTATCCCCAACATAATGCTGGATTCATACACAAATGTCTTCATCGATATCATGTTCTGTTAAATAATTAAGCCTATTTAAACTAACACAGACTTCTACTCAGCCAACAGAAAGAAGGCAGATGCCCGTAAAACGGGTGGTGGCCCAGCACCACCACCTCTAACAGAGGCAGAGGAGCTGGACCTAAGCCAGAGTTTAGGAAGGCCAGTGGCTGAGGGAGTTCATCCTGAGAACCCAACCCTCAAGACACCAGTGCCTTCATAAAATGTATAATGGCTTGATATCCGACACTGTCTGTAAATGCAAGAACGTCTATGAACGTCTGATCACCATCTCCCGACGAATATTTAATTCCCTGCGCAGCAATGCTGCACCTTCATCCACGGGATCATCAAGAAAAGGGCATGCCATGTTAGTTGAGAAACTCGCCAAAACTTGCCTGCTGATGAATGAATGCGGAAATCAAATGGAGAATGTGGCTCTGAAAGAGGGCGGAGACAGCGAGAAACTCGAGGTTCATTGACAAAAGCTAACATTTAGTTTAGTTTTTTAGTTTCATAGCGTCTGTCACTGCGGTAACTGACCGAGAGCTTAAGTTACCGCTGTCTGTGAAACAGGCTAGAGTTAACCCTCTTTCTCTGGTTTGAGTGACCTCCCTTTGTGTTGAGTTTTCACTAAACCTCCTTTGTGAAACGGACCCCAGGAGAAGAGAAGAAGAGAGCACCACGAAAAGACCTTTGTCCTGTTTTTTTGCAAGGATTTTTTTTTTTTTTGGATTTCTTACACTGAACGCAGAGATTGTTCTGTTTTTATTGCGCTGAACGCTGATTTATTTTTGTTATCTTGTTGGACAGTTATTTATCTAATTTTATTTTTTTTGTCAAGTTATGCATCACATAAAAAAAAAAATCGAATAAATGAAAAAAGATTTAACATAGACTGGGATTGATTATTCAGCTATTCTGGCACATCCCTACGAGCCACCTGTTAGCCATTTGCTGAACACCAGGATGTACATGATGCTTTACCCAGGGAAGATGTTCAGCTTCAACTTGAACCAAGGTGACAGGCGTTTGATTCTGTTAGTTCTCAGGTCAACGTCCCTTCAGCTGCTACTTATGAAATAAACCCTGTTGTGTTAATATAAGTGATGTATTTATTATTCAATATATCATTTATATTCTAAAATATATGAGAGACAATTGTACGTATAAATAAGGACATATTAACTACTACATTATGATACAATAAATTATATATTAACCATGCATCTTCCCATATAATTTTGTGTATACTGTGTTTTAATATATAATTGGATATTAGGTTTTAGATCAATCAGCATATTTTTTTCAACATATTGAAGCCCCTGTACATAAATGTATATGATATCAATTGTTCTCATCTATAATCAATCTTCTCATATATAATCCCATGTATAGTATGGCATATATTTCAACATATGGTCATATATTTTACAGTATATGTTCAACACTATATTTATTTATGTAAAACGGCAATAATTGCATTATTTTTCGATGTATTGCAATACATCACTTCAACTATATATATAAAATCTTTATTTTATAACATATCAATACATACATAATATATTGTCAGTTCATTACTGAGAAATATATTTTTGCTGCGTAAGGGACACATGAGCTCTCCCCGTGAATAGAAGCCAGCAGCAGAGGAAACCAGAGCTCCAACAGTCATTAGCGTCTGACTGAGTGTGCTATCCATCTGAGAATCTGTAGCTTTACTGTAAATGATCCAGTGTTGGAGGTCACGAAACTAGAGAGCGCTGTGGAAAGTGGTGGCGCTGTAAGAAGGAGAAGGAAGTCCTTCCCACAGTGAAAGAAATCCTCTGCATTCATCTTCCTCCGAGCAGTGAGCAGCTGTATACAGAGCCCAGGAACCAACTCTGGTTCTGGACACTGAAAAGGAGGATTAAGCTCCAACCATACACATACTGGGGTCTGGAGAATACACACATTTATGAACAATATTTACAAAGTACAGTATTTCTAACCTTTCAAGTTCTGTTTCTCTGAATTATGATTATTTTGTCCTAATATATTTCCCAATTAAACACAGCAAGATGCCTATGAAAACATCTTAAACATGCTAAAATATGAAGCAATAGTGGAATACTCACATATTGAAATTTCAGACAACCTCATGGAATTATTGAAAAGAAAAAAAAAATAAACTCATGCCATTGCTTCTGACAAACAAGGGCGATGGTAGAACCGTCAGGTGTTGTTCCCTGTTCACTGCTCTGTAAAGGTTAAATCCAGAAGATGGTTATAATCTGTACTGTGACAATAAATAGTACCTACTTTTTTTTTTTCTCTGTCTTCAAACAAATAAATATATAAATAGCAATAATAAGCCAGCTGGCTCCATATTCAGCATGCAATAAGTGTAAGTTCTGCATGATAGGATGTGAGCCTGCCTTTATAGCCACATGAGAAGGAGGTTGTGAACTCATTAACTTGGTCCTGATTGGGAAAATTAAGGGCAACAAACCAGTGCATACATCTATGCGTGTGTGTGTGTGTGTGTGTGTATAAATGTATGTGTGAGGGACTTTAATTCTACATCATTTCCAAAACGTACAAAGGAAAGTAGTTAGGTTATCATTAGATATGCATTGTATTGCAAGTCCTCTGACCCGTACAGCTACAGTATATAAATGATTTTTTTCCCCTTAATGCCATAATTACAATAGCCCCTAGATAGCATCAATAATAACATAAATGTAGTCTCTTTTTGGCACCCATCTCTGGGGGAGGACAGGCTGTATTCCTGTTTTCCTCAGCTTGTTGTGAGCAAACAGATAGTCTGACCACGCCCACCAACCGCAGGCTGCGGCTTCAATGAAAATGCCTTTTCTACATCAGAGAGAATTGTTCCGACTTTACAGCATTGTCAGCAATGACTACTTTCAGTTATTTCAAACCCTGCCTGGTTTTATAGAAGGTCAAATGTGACTTTAAACATTGTTGCTCTGGTGTTCTCAGTATCCAACAGTGGTATGCAGATAAGTTCCATCTAATACTTGCACTATATGATGCCTCTGGCGAAAAAGGAGGAGAAATAAACATAGTGCACTTTGATGTTCCCAAGAGCAGCAGGATGAATTCAGTTTTCTTCGATACTCTCCTCCACTATTCTCAGTGTAACCTTCTCTTTAAGAAAAAAAATAGCTAAACAGTCGTACTGTGCAGCGATGTAACACACTTTGGTTCTCTCTTCCCGTTAATAGATGTTGTAGATTTGTTGTTGTTGTTGCTTAATGTCAGAGTAAACAGTTTTCCAACCCCTGACCTAGAAATGACAAGGTTCCTAGCGTTGTGTTACTCTTTCCGCCTATTAAAAGTTTAGTGTTAATGCGAATGTGTATAAGACTCCAGGGTGTGGACATGCAAGTGTGTACAGGTAACCAAGTGTATGAAATAATTGGTCCCACTGAGATAAAACACATATGAACCATTAATAAATCATTCGCTGTTATATTATTAAGAGGTGTAGAGACACACCAGGGTCTAACTACTGCTGTCGTACTGGGCATGAATATCAGAGCTTCCTGCTCTTTGTCTATTTACCCACTAACCACTAAAGATGAACCAAACCAACAGCAATTTCCTCTTTGTTTTCTTTCTGTGTTTTCTGTCTGTATTTTTAAAGTCACACCTACATATTGCCATTATGGCTGGGTCACATTTTCTCTCTCTGCAAACGAAACAAACATGATTTTTTTTCCTTTTTTTTTTGTAAATGATCTATAGCACCAATCACCAAAACTAATCTCAAAGCAACAACAACAACAACAACAACAAAAGTTCCCGGCTACCAAGCAGAGCTTAAAGGTCATCACATAAAATCTAAATGCACATAATATGCTGCATACTCAGCTTTCATACGAGGAAATAGTTGTGCCACTCATCAAGTTCACATTATGACCTGAAGTTCTGCACTGCTGGCTAGCCACTTTGTAAGCTTCTTCAAATTGGGCACATTTCACAGTGGTGGATTCCATTTGGTCTTCCAGTTTTTTCTTCTTCTCAGATTACTACCTTTTGAAACTTATTTCAGGGTGTAATATTTTCTGGGTATTTTGTTGTTGTTGTTGTTGTTGTTGTTGTTAATAGATATGTTAGCTTTATCAATGTTCAACTTATTGTACCTAATAAAAAAGAGGGACTATATGCGGATGAGGTATGTACCCACCAGTGGATCCATGCATCTCTACCGTTAGCTAATATCCCATCTAGCAATGTCTATTTATGAAAACACAAGACAGTCAATTCAGAAAAGGTCTGTCATCAAGCAGGCAGCACTACATGCAACATCTAATGTGTCTTTTTTTCTGGTGCTCTAATGAGATTATCATACCTTACCACAGCCCAAAACATAGGTGTTACGATTAGAACTGAATCTTTGCAACACTTCTTACTCGTGACTAAATTAACACGGTGCATTTTTTTATCTGTGAGATCAGACACTTGCCTGCTTGTTAATTGTGGTCAGCATGATGAATGGGAATGAAAAAGTGTCCTGGGCCTACAGCGCTGCCGCTGAGCTAAAGTGCACAGAGCAGCAGAGGGAACGAGAGTAAAAAGAGAAGTGACTAAATCAGTTTATAAGGTGGAACTTAATGAATTAAATTAAAAACTGGCAGAATAAACAGCAACATGATGTACTGCAGTGAATAAAGAAATCGGGTCCCAACAGCAGTGAGTCCTGCTGCTATTACTGCTGCTACTGCACTGTCCCTGCTGCTGACTCTTGACAAATTCAACAATTATTTTTAAATAATTCTACAAATTAAAACAAAAATCTTATAATGGAGTCTCAAAGCTGCTCTAAAATTCAAATGAGGGAATATACTCGAGAGGTGAGCTCAATATTATCACTGTCAAAAACAAAGTATTTTCTTTTAGCTAATTATACCATTTATTTGGATTTATCACTGTAGAATGTTTTATGAAAGGGTTAAAATGTGGACGGTTTTTGTATTCCAAACTGCCATTTGCAAAGAACCAATATTTATTTGGACATGTCTCATTGCACGTTAATATTGATTCAGAAATGGTTTTTATTCTACCCTGCAAGAGCTCAGCATACGTCCATACACAGCTGATATCCGGTCGTGTCATAAATAATGGAAGAAAGTGTGCAGTGGGAATGTCAAGGCGAGTTTAATTTACATTTCATCCGACTGACCGATGGCCTTTGCAATTTTGACTCCAATATGGAACAAGACATGACTTGTTCCTGAGAAATGGTGATCTCATCTCATGTGACTCTGGTGATGTTTGTTCTGCTGTTGACTCTTATTACAATAAAAAATTCTAAAGTAGAAATCACAGAATAATTGCAGAAAAAATATTATAATAATATTCATTCAAATGAAGGGAGGCAGATCCAAATATATATAATCAGATACAGTATATCTATCTATCTATATCTATACACACACACACACACACACACACACGTAAGCTGTACATTAATCTGTTACATTGTTTCTCCCTATCTCAGTACTCAATAATCCTACTGTAAGATGTGAATCTGTGTCTGTTCACATGCATTCATCTTCTTATCCATTCCAACCAAAAGTAGGTTGATTTCCAGGTATGCTGACAGTGACTGACAAATCATACTTTTTTGATGCTGTTTATTTATTGTTTTTCCCATCTACTCTGATGACAGAGGTCTGTGGTCTGCAAGACCACAACAAGCACATTTCCTCAACTCGTCATTTAATTGTGGCCCACGTATCATTGAATAAGAGCTTGTATACTTAAAAAGCTGAAACTATATGTGTGAAGTTGTGAAACTTCTAATAACGTAAGAGGTGCATTTACATTTGGAATCCATTGCAATTAAAAGAAATATATCTTAACTTTCTTATTCACATTAGAGACATGACTAATTAATGAAACCATGCTGTGCTTTTATCTGGCAGCAAAAGCGAATCTGGAATATCACTTTAATTAACAAAGAGACTTCATCACAGTAGGAGGGTATTTATCTCTATTTTGTTACCAAGGGCAGAGGAAAAAAAAAAACTGCATTTTTTCAGTTCACTTTGGCAACAGCAACTCTATATTTATGTTTACCAGAAGATACTGCAGTTCTTCTTGTTTATGGCTTAAAGGAGCTTTAATGATGTTTGTGAACCTGACATCTTTATCTGATACTTTGACGGAAGTACGAGGTTAAAATACTGAGAAGAAACAAGCCAGGAATCCACACGCTCCGACATAAATATCAAACAGAAACAAAATGTAGTTATTTACTCTTCCCTGCAGTTATAACCTTTTATATACATATATATATATATATATATATATATATATATATATATATATATATATATATATATATATATATATATATATATAAAATGAAACAGAGAGAGACCAATTTTCACTGTGGGAACAGCAAGAAAATACGGTTTAATCTCTGCTAACATTATGTTTTATTCTTTGATCGGGAAAGTACACTTCTGCGGAAGGGTCTGAAATATGGAACCTAAAACCAGTAGGACAGGAGAAAAACAAAAAAACGAAGGGACAGATGATCCTTGTCGGTGAACATCTGTGTGTACGGATCATATAATATTTCACAAATGATACCACTCACACAGCAGGTGAGTCCAGCAGCCATCCAGTTACCGAAACTTATCAAGCTGCCTTATTGTTGTTCAGCAGTGTTACATTAAAATAACATGCTCGGAGTGGGAGTGAACGTGGGAGTGATTTTCTCATGAAGTGGTTGATTCAAACAATATGATGGAGTGCTCTCCAGATGTGAGTGTATGTTAAGTTTGTCTCGTAAACGCCTCGCTCTCAAAAATCATAAATTAAACCAGAGAGGAAAAAAAGATCATTAACAGTACACAAAGGACCTAATTTACCAGGAGGTTATTCTTTCCGCTGCAAATTTAACCCATAATGTGTTAAAACAACTGTAGAAATTAATCTCTTCAAAAAGTACGACATTTTGTCATTTTTATCTTGACAACCACAGCACAGGTGCTTCTTTATTTTGAATTTCAGTGGTTTATTCTATGGTTTCTGCGAGCTCATGTGGTCCTTGAGTGTCTCACCTCTATATTCTTTTGACAGATGTTCAATAATTGCTCGCTTGAATACACTGAAACATAATTGTTGAAACATACTGTGAAGACTCTCTCCTTCCTCGCGATAAAACTAACGAAGGAAAAGAAATCCACATTTTACTACATGACTGAAAGTGACAGGAGGGACCTTCGACTGGCCCGTGCCCGCCGTCTACCTACATTCTGTCTTCGTCACCAGTTTTGAACCAAGCCACTGCGTCTCTGACGAAGGCCGTCGAAAATTCACGTCACTCCAGGCCTAGCAGAGCTGTCCCCGCATCTGCGTCCCAACCTGAACTGTACGGATGAATGAAAGCAAAAAAAAAAGAAAATCAAGGGGTTAAATTATAAAATGTGTTGACTCACCATCACACTTCTCTACAGCTCCTGAGTGACCCTAGAACCTGGAGGAGTTTATTCCTCCCGCGCATCACCACGCTGTCGAGATGGCAAGGAGAGACAAAGAGAGAGTGAGAAAGAGAGTGAGAGAGGAGTGGGGGGCGGGTCAAATGACAAACGTTGAAGAGGAAGAAGTCTTTTGATGTCAGTATACAAAGATACAAACTATATATGATATATGTGTTTATCGGTGGGCAACCTACCTCATCCCAAGTCAGTGCCGCCATTCAAGGTGGAGCACCCCGACACGGGGGGAGAACATGCACACGCCACAATGTAATCACCTTTTATGAATAAATGCATGCAACAATTGAGTTTCACAATATCCTCCTGTGTCTATGTAGCCCTGCACCAGTTTTATTGTTTAAACCAAACACAAGCGCACGAATAAGCGACAGCAGTTTTCCTCGTTATGTTCATTTCTTATTTATGTTTTTGTTTGTTTTAATCAATACCCACAATATTTCTATGGTCATTTAAAGCACTTTTTCCTTTCTCTGCACACCTTCCATGTCCCTTGTGTTTCCAACACAGATGCTCTTACCTGAGGCTGCTCAGCAAAGCTTCATTTATAATGAAGTTATTGATCTCCTCAGCTGGATGTTTACTGAAGCTATCAGGTTTAGCGCCTTGCTGGAGGGCTCAACAGAAGTTGTCACGAGAGGAAATCATCAGTAGAATTCAGGAATTAATGCATCTCATCTTCTCTCTCACTTTCATCTGTCTCGTCTCAGAAGGACAGATGGACTTGGGTATGGGTAATTCAAGTATTCTAATGAAGTTGGCCATTTTTTTTAACATTCATCAGGCAGCGATCTATAAATCTTATAATTTTTAGTGATGTGAATGACGATGGTTGATGAGTGTTGGAAAAGCAGGATGGCAAAATAAGACAGACATTTAATGTACAAAAATATAAAAATACCATTGTTTTTACATTCTTTCACAAGAGGATAAATACCTGATACACACACACACACACACACACACACACGCACACACACACACACACACACACACTGTGTAAATGCTCTGGACGAGCCTTCAGCTATTTGTCACTGCCTCATTTCACCCCTTAATTCACCATTTCCTCCAAGAACCAGCAGAATGAAATCCAGATGTGTTTGGAAGAATGAACAAAAATCCACAACACAACCTCAGGGGACAAAGTGCAAAAAAGTAAGCTTTCCGTCGTCAGCATATTAGTTAACGTGTGGATTTGTTTTATGTTTATAGTTCATATCATGATAGCTATCACTCTTCTTACAAAAAAAATTAATGATCATAATTTGTCTGGTGATGGTTCAACCTAAATTACACCCTGATTCCCAGTTTGAATTCAACTTGAAAATCCAGACCAGACCCTGTAATTCCATACCGCATCCACTTCAACACCCCAGAACTCGTGCCCCCCCGCCCCACCTGCAATTCTGCATGCTCGTTTTGGTTCGGGATCCTGCATATTTCAACAGAGAGAGAGACAGCATTCGAGAAAGTACAGAGAGTTTTACATCATGAATTAAAAAAAGATCAGCCGGTTGCCTGCTGCGAATCACAAAGGCGCAACTGTGCAAAGACGTTCAGTTAGATATAGTTGAATGAAAACAGTAATGCAATTGTAATGGTGGTAAAATGTAAAGCAGAACATTCTCGACTGGTGGCTTTCAGAAGACAGCATACAGAAGGTACCACTAGTACAAAGTGAATCAAGAATGGCAGGGCGGGCTGGATGTAGATGTATTACTGACACTAATACGACAACATTAATATGAAAACTGCAATATAAAAGACAAAAACCACTCAATGCATCGGGGGGAGCCATTAACAACATGAACAGTTGGATTTCCATGTTAGGATAAATAATCAGTCCCTCCAGGATTCTACAGAGCTTTTTTATTTTTTGATTTAATTTAATTTATTTTTTTGGAGGGGGGGTTGTTGTTGCTGTTAAAAGTGCTTGAATTGTGGGAATTCTAAATAAATAAGGGCATAGATGTATGTAGTTTCCCCCCATTTTGATCTGAGACATTGGAAAACCAGGTTACATGAACTTTTTGCAGCTGCATTCGTTGTTTAGAAATCTCTAGAAAATGGCGGCTCCTGCGTGAACGAATAATGCAGCATTTTTTAACGTTTTTGCAGCAAAACTCCTAAAAGAGCAAAAATCTTGTGAATATACAAACCCCTTCATATTTATTTTCAGAGTTGGGCTGATTTTGCATCAATTTATGTGATCACTCAGTGATGTGTTTTGGGTGTTTGAAAAACTCTGAAGATGGATGTGCGCAAACAAGTTTTTAAGTTTGGCATTGTATTTGTGTTGAACAACTCTGGACTAAAAATCAACTTGTTAACTGATGGATTCTGTTCCTTGAACGCTCAGCTTGTGCAATATCACTTTTGGCTGTACTCATTATCTTGGCTGAACCACAAAGTCCTCATTCAATTTCACAGGGAAAATACAAGATTGTGAGAAAACAATCAACCTTTCAAGCATTTATCTGACAGCAGCGGTGGTGTTTGGACCTACAACAAGATCAAGATTTCTTATAGGAGACTAAACAAATGGGTTTTGAATGATTTCAGACACCACTACTTTCTCCACTTTGTCACTGATTTGTCTGCTGATGCTTCTGGCTCACTGTATTTGGGCCGAGCCTGGTCCACACAACACTTACCAGTGGAGTCGAGGCTGTGAATTAGAAGACGTTGAGTGAAAATCCAGATCAGAAATATTTCTTCATGATGCTGACAGTTTGGGTGGAAACCTATTCTAATGGCAGTGATGTAGAGGTTGGTCAATCACTCTTGAGGTTAAAGTTTGCAATTGGGTTAGATAAAAGGAATAATTACGAAGAAAGATGTTCGTAAACTGTCTTTTATCTTTGTGATTTTCTACAGTACCATAACTGCCCCATTTAAATGTAAATTATATCTTTTTCACAGTATGCTGTTCCGCATGAAACTGTATAGTTTTACTGAGACAAATTAATTTATATTTTTCCTCTAAAGGGGAAGAGAATGGATATTCTGGGTTTTACAGAAAATGGAGTTATTCAGAGGGAGAGAGAAAGAGAAACATTTAATTACCCTTTTGCTGTTTTACCACATTCATAAAAGTTTCTGGCCTGAGTAAGAAACTTTCAAGTTTTCACGATGTCATTATTTCTGATTCTGATTATTTCTTAGTGGAGAGATGTGCTGGTGGGAAAAAAAAACCCATGAAATGTGGTTCTCCCTGGACAGGTCTCCAGTCCATGGCAGGCCCAACACATAGAGACAGACAACCATTCACACTCACAGTCACACCTACGGTCAATTTAGTGTATCAATCAGCCTCGTCCCCTCTTGATGTCTTTGGACTGTGGGAGGAAGCTGGAGTACCAGAGAGAACCCACACAGGAACAGGGAGAACATGGAGACTCCACACAGAAAGATCCTGTCCCCGAGCCGGGACTCAAACCCGGAACCTTCTTGCTGTGAGGCGACAGTGCTGACCACTGCACCACCGTGCTGCCATCTTTAAATACTTACACTACATAAAAGGTTTTTAAGCAGAAATATATTGCTGTATTTGACATGGGAGCTCTTCAACTCTGCCTGTTTCCTGTTCATTTTTGAGCACTGCACCCAGCGTATTTTTTTTGAGGAAAAAATGGCAGTGCAGTGAGAAGTAAAGATTTTGGGGAAAAAAAAACAAAACAAAACATAAATGGCTGCAATATTTGAAGAGTTTGGCTCAGAAAAAAGCCAGGCAAAAAAAAAGGTACCACTGGGATGGAACCTGCTGTCTCTTACTGACAATGTAAGCACTTTGAGCAAAGGCCACACTGGTGTATTAGGCCATGATGTTTGGAGAGGCATCAGCAAAGGATAAAGCATACTAGGAGGCTAACAGTGACACAGCAGGGGGAGGCCAGATGAGAGGCACAACTTGTCTTTTTTAATTCGGGCCAGAATGAATACTTCACCGTGACTGCTTGTTTGATTAATTTGTTTTGCGCCTTTTCCTATTTCATCCCTGTTGTTTGATGTATTATTGATTATCTGTCAATTTGTTGTTGATATGAAGAGACACTATCAAGGACGCGACTTCTGTTGTTAACGTCACGTATATCTGATGTGCTGCAGCTCCACCTCACTCAAAAAAGTGTGATGTATTTATGATGAAAAATACCGAAACGGCCCCGTTTGAGGCCTAATTTGTCTCCGGGTCGTTTGGCTCCTTGAACACTATCTGCCTTGTCATTGAGCGTGTTGTCTCTCAACGCTACCTTCACAGTCCCCCCCCTGCAGGCTGTATAATCAGGATCTGTTGTTTTGATGTCACAAACCATGACGGTGTCAGGAAAGGTTCCAGGAGTGGATGTGGCAAAGTGTTCAGGAGACGACGAGACAGAAACAAAATACCACATTCATTTATTTCATTCCCAGGTAAGTGTAGTTCAGGTCCACACTGTTTCATCCAATCCTCTTTCTCTTCCTTTTTTTTATAGTTTCAGTATTTTTAATATCTCTTATATGTCCCAATGAATTTGCCTTATATTTCAGTCACTTGTTCAACAAGACAGGGAGATTCATTTAAATTCACTTCCTGTGGCAGCCATATTGGATTATTGATTTTCTACACCAATATTTCTCACATGCTTTGATGGATTTTGACATTTTATTGTTTTCGTGGTGACTCATGGCGCAAGGATGCAATTGTGAACTCCCTGTCAATCAAATATATCGGACAGTTTATTGGGTTGATAAGAAAATGTGAACTATTTCATTCTTGGAAGGATTTTCCTGGCTGTTGACATCACACAGTTAAACTTTAGTAATATCTCACACTTAGTAAGCGCAGCCCGATCCCGGTGAAGCATTTCACCATAAGAAAAAGCCAGAAAGAGACAGAATCAGCAGTGCGATAACAAAGACGCATACACAGCCTTCATCTGTGGGCTCAGTGTTTAAAAACCAGCATGTCGACCAAGATGTTTTATGTCATAATTCAAACTATTTAGATGTGAAATGATGCAATCTGCTGCTCCTTAGATACACTCATGGTGAAAGCATAAGGCTTCACATTTAATCCATATTTTATCAAAGAGCAATATGGCATAAGGCAATATCCAAATTGCAAGAGCTGCAATATTTTCTAAAGATTAAATGTCTGTCAGAATTCTAAACTAAGTACAGTGGTGCTGCAGAGATATCCCAGCATGCAGGGATGATAATTCCTTAGTATTATGAATCATGTCATATGCCAGTTGTATCGACAGTCATTTTTTTCTATTCTAAAACATTTTTGCAGTGCAAATACAGTGCATTTTGCTTAGTGTAAACCAGCACTTGCTATGTGCAACGATGTCAGGGGGTTTTTGGGCAACTTCTGCTATTTCAGGTTGTTTTATTTGCACTGACATGTCTTAAGAGGTGTTGAGCAGTACTCCCTTTTTAACTTTATACCGTATCATTTTATTCCATAAAAATGTAATTCATCCCTTTTGCAAACAAAGTTGTTTGTTTGTTTTTTTCCCCCCACAGACACAGTAAGCAGGTTGAGAAAAAAAAAAAAAAAACGGTTACGGTGGCAGAAAAAAAACACAGCAATAGAAAAGAGGAGAGAGGATGAGAGCTGGTGATAGTGGTGGTAAGAGGAGAGTTTCAACTCTCAGGGAGCGACGTCATGAATAAGATGGAGACGAAATGAGGCTCAGAGTGCGGGAAGTGAGAGTAAGTGTGCAATCTGCTCTCTGTCCAGGACTGAGTGTGCTCTCTGGTTGTGTCAGGAGACGGGGTCTCGCTTTCCTCCACAGGGAGATGCAGCTCAGGTTCCAGGCAGAGGAAATCTAATCTTTAAGACACGATAATAATTCCACACTGTCATGGTCTGCTTCTCCTTTGACCCAGTTGTACAGTGCCTCATGGGTTATTCATTAATTGATCATTAATTATTAATTGAGAAAACCATATTAATCGGTCTCATTAAGAGAAATTATACACGCTCCCTATCAGGGTTGACATAATTCTACAATGAGGAACACAGAAACACATCAGTGATCAAATATTACAGTATGTCTAATAAATGCTATAAATAGCACAGACAATAAGATATGCAAAAAGGGGAGGGGGAAGTTGAATCAAGGAGCAAATGAATGAATTATGAATGAAGACAACTTTATGAACTCCTAATGAGAATAAATTCAAGGAGCAAAGCTTTTCTGATAGATTTTGTGGAACGTTGCCTGACGTCTTCTCAGCAGACCCCTGCTCGAATTTACCATCTTTCATCGCCGACTCACAGGCATGAGGTCAGGTCACCATAGCAGCAGATGACTCTGTTACTACCTGGGGATGAAGCAAGACCTTGGCTTTCTTGGAGGCAAACAGGAAACTTGTCAGTCAGTGAAATTTCTTTCATCGTAGTTGAAGGTAACATCTTTCTTAAAGGCAGGATTGTACAATTTATCACCAAATTGATTGGTTTGGCCTGCTTGTAAAACGGAACAAGCTCCCTGAGTGTAATGAGGACTGAAGGGGGAGGAAGCGGTGTTTGACTTTAATTGTTGCATTGAAAAACTGTGGCTCTCGACTGCAAATTTGCCTCCAGATGTAACTTCAGATTGGCGACCTGGCTGAATGTGTGGATTCTTGACATGCACAACAAGGATAGAGACAAGCCATTGCAGGCATTGGGTGGACAAAAAAATGTTTTTAGGTACAGTTAAAGATCCGCAGATACAAACCCCTCGTAGATAGCATGACCAAGACCTGCCTCCAGTCCTGGTTGACTGGTGTGGAAATCCCCGAAAACAAGTAATCTGGATTATATTTTCCTTGCTGGATTTTTAGCATTGGAGACTCGTTTGCTAATCTGTCTTCGGTTATAATCTAGAAATGATGCTCTTTATATTCCGCGTTAAGCCTCCAAGTGAATAAGCCCGGGGTTGTCACCTACGAGTGCTTTTACCTTAACAATCTCACATTTCTCAGAGGTACTACCAGATCTACCAGAGACATTTTCTCTTCTCCAAAAATAAATACTGTAAAAACCCCCCAAAAAACAAAAAGAGACTTTCTGAAAAAGATGACGATGACCGGTTAATATTTCACCTATTGCTAAATACACAGCAAGGAGCTCGTGGTTCCTCTAATAAAATATTATTCTTGAAGCTCTCCTCCCATCCTTGACTTCATTTAGATCACCCGCTAAGTGCTTCACTGGTGCTGCTCTCTCACTGATGGCAGGTTCAACAGCAAAGGCTTTCAGAATATCTTTGACCAGGGCCAACCAAGTCACATTAGCACAGTGTGGTTGGGTTTAGGGAAAGAAAACACTTCGAATGAAGCACTGGTTTAGTGGAAATGGAAAGACAACCCTCACTACTGGCTACTTGTCACGTCCATCAACATGTCATGACAAAGGGCACAAGATACATTTATATTACTAGTGAGTAGCATTTTTTTTGTTTGCTTGTCGAGCTTTGCTAAATGTCAATGAATGCAACAAAGGGCGTTTACATTTCTTGATCTGGGGTAGTTCTTTTGAACAAGTTATTATGGATGATGAGAGAAAACACAGACACACGAGTTTTCTGTCCGTGATATAAATTAGGCTGCCTTTTAATTAGTGCTTCCAGTCCTTCTGGGGGATAACAAAAGGAAAGAATACACACCTTGAGTGTAAAAGCTAGAGCCGAAGTTTGTCAGAAAAATAAACAAAAACAATCAAGAAAGAAATTTTCTTTCCAGTCAAGGAAATAAAGCTGGAAAACAAAATAGCATCAGACAAAAAAAAAAAACGGGGACTGCGGAGAATGATAGAGATGAAGAGGAGAGGAAATAAAACAAATATCAAGGACATGCAGGGAATTGGGGGTCAGGCATTGAACTGTGTGGGTGAAAACAAAAAGAAAAGCTCTTCAAATTCCCGACTTATCCTTGTTCCAATTCTATTTATTTTGAGCACCGATTGCGGGAAACCCAAACACAGAAACAACGAGCTACAATTATTGCCCAACTGATGTTTTTTTTGTTTTGTTTTTTTCCTCTCAAGAACAGAACGAATCTGAAGGATTTCGGTGTTCGGTGAATGCAGCTCCATAATGAGAGGAGCTAATTAGTACAGTTTAGGCACCATGACTGAGACTATCCTCTTAAACAGTTGCAACAACTAGAAGACCCCCCCAGGGATGTACTTTGATATTCCTTGGGAAGCTCTGCTCCCCCTCCTTTTTTTTTTTTTTACAATCATGAGCCTCTCCATTTGACTGTAAAAGGTTTCCAATGACTTACGTCCCTTGAAAAAGCTTCAAAAATGTTTCTCCGCTACCCATTTACAAAAAAAAAAAAAAAAGTTGAATTCCACCAATGGGCAGGCACCCATGTTTGTCACTAACACTGGCAATAAATGGCCAACCAGTATTTTGTTACCAACTTTTTTAGACTGAGTGACGTGAATAAGGCAATGGTGACGGAAATGTCTCTACTTGCTAACTTTGCTTTCCTGGAATTTTGATTGAATTTTAAATCATTGAGAGCCCAAAAAATAATAATACTAATTGAGCAGAATGATACAAAATATGTTTGATGGGAAACATTTTCATGCTTTACAAAAAGGAGAGGGGACATAAGACTACAGATATTGTTGACTTCAGCTTTCTTTCATATGGGCTCTTGTGTTCAGTGCTGTTGTTTGTCTCTTCTGCTTTGGAGGAAAGTTCAGTCATTTGTCATCATCGGAACTGTAAAAATTGATTGAATGAACTGTTTATATGGACAGTATGGATACAATTGTTGTCGAGGCAAAATCCCTGCCTCATACACTGTTTGTGGCAGGGTTGATATGGAGATATGGAGTCATTTCCTGTCAAATAACTATTAATATTCTACAAATTCCTTACAATTAACCAACACAGAATTGTTTGTAAATATCAAAACACGATTAATGATGAATGCAACTATTTTTGCATACACCTATCAAACAAAATACACCATATTTGAAGTGCATAATGGTTCAGAACCAAAACACGTTTAAAAATATATATATTTGAAATATATCTTATCTTAAAATGCAATGAAATGGTAGAAGCCCAAGGAAGATTCCATCTAGACTGAACTAGATATTGAACTTCTCATGATGTTTGTGAGAAACTAGTGAGCCAATAACACCAGAAATATTTTTTGGCCAGTTTTGTGTTTTTTTTTTTTAATTTATATGCTTTATATATATATATATATATATATATATATATATATATATATATATATATATATATATATACACACACACACACACACACATATATATATATATATATATATATATATATATACACACACACACATATATTCTATATTATATATATATATATATATATATATATATATATATATATATATATATATATATATAATGGCTTCTACCATTTCATTGCATTTTGAGATTATTTAAACAAATAACTCATGACTCTAAATTACTGGAGTCTTCATTTATGATTTATTGTTTCCGCTGTTACATTCTGCTGCTGCGTTATTAAAACAGTTTATTCCGCTGTTTTTAAAATGTGAATGTGCCACTTTTACTTGATAGGTTATTTGTTCAGCGTCTGCTTAGAGAGTAGAAAATTGCTATTGTCACTTTCTTTCCGCTTAATGTGATTAGCAACTCTTTTTAAAACAGACTTTTGCTGTAACCAGCATTCAGAGCAGGGGAAAGAAAAAAGTTTTATGGCTTTGCTTTTTTTGTGACAAAAGTTCTATCACGGTTGTCTGATGTGAGTCTGAATTGTGAAATGAACACATCATCTGTCATTTTCTCTGTGCATCGAGCTAAAATAGGATGAAATAACTCAACTGCGGCCTCAGTTCAGTTCCCTGAAATGATTACTTTTTATTCCCAGTTCCGATAGTCATTGTATAAACATTGAGGGAAAATTATCTCTTCATCCATTACATTTTACAGGCTTAAAAATAAAGACCAGGATCTAAAATGAGCCTGAAATATCTTTCTATCTTCCTTTCCTTTTTTTTTTTTCCTTTAAAATCAATGCCATTAGCCTTAAAGCTCAGCCTGAATAACAAACATCTGCATGGCTACACCATCATTAGCTGTTGCCTGGGAAGGTTTATCGTCTTAAGCACAAATACCTCAGTAATACTTTGTATCTCAACCAAGAGATTTGCTGTTAAGGTCATCTGTGATTAAATGTTTTCAGATTCCTTTTGAAGACGTGCAAGAGATGATGACTTTCTCTTGTGTTTTACCATTTTGCTTAAGTCAATGATCTTTGATATAAATTGTGAATTTTTTAAAAAATGCATTAAGTTCAAATATTTTCTCTCTTGTCTTACAACATTTAATTTATGCCATCAGAGCAAAAGAGAACACAAAAAAAGAGGAAGGATATGGCCGAGGTCTTTCACTATGTTCTGCTCAGCGTGTCTCAGTGGGTTTGTTGTCCTTTGTCTTTATGAAGAAGAGATAAATGTATCCAAGGAGCTGCTGCTTTTAATCCTGAGATGAGAAACAACCGACTGCAGATTGTTGTTTGTTCTTGTGGAAACACCTGACATTAAGAGGGAAAAAAAAAAGCATCCTACCATATTTTAGAGTGTTAGTTACAGGGAGATCAGTCAGGTGTGTTTGTTAAAAGCCGTCCTTCCTTCACAGCACCTGTGTTTGCCGCCAGAGCCGGCCTTGTGTTATGGCTGCTAGCTGAGGCTTTGTGTTATCTGGCAGCAGCACACACTAATGGTCATATTTTATAGAGAAACCCTCCGGCTGAAATGCTGGAAAACACCGGAGAGAGTTGGACTTTGGAGAGCGCAATGTGTGTTTATTCAGAGCTCGTGGCAATATCACACAGGGAGGAATGGCTCTCTTGTCGCGCGTGCGCATGTGTGTGTGTGTGTGTGTGTGTGTGTGTGTGTGTGTGTGTGTGTGTGTGTCTTGCCCAGTCAGATGCACCAACTTACCCTGACCTCCACGCAGCACCTGCAGTGTCCTGTTCATATGTTTCTCAGTGTGCCATCACCTCCTCCTCACTAAACCTCCCTCAGTTCAACAGCGGTGTTACTGGAGGTGCATAAAGCAGTAGATACCTAATGAGGAGGAGGTTCCACCGTTTTATTAATCAGACGCTTTAACTGCAGCGTGAGCTCGACTTCAGTCTTTTCCTGAGCCATCCAGCAGCTGAACACACAGGTACAACTAATTTATTCCAATCACCTACTTGTCACGAGACAAGTGTGACTCAAGCTTCCATTACCTTATGATAAATATGCCTGTTTTTAGAAATTTTAATTTTTCCAAACATATTCTTTTATTGTGATTTACTGAGAAGTTTCCGTAGCACATCTTTCAATTTAATTTGGAGTATATTTTGCAGTTTTAATTTTTGAAAATTTAATTTTAGTTCTATTTCAAATGTCCTTTTTCTATTCATCGTCACATTTTTTTTCCCTTCAAGTTCTAATTGATGAAAAGTCCAAGCAGTTTCATCTTATCTTCATCTTATCAGGGAAATGGGAATTATGTTACTTTAGTCTTGATTTACATCCTTGTCTCACCAGGTTTTTGGGTTTGCCGATTTGATGTAGTTACAGTCTTAAGATTTACATCCGATTTAGTCACATTTTTGTAAATTAGAAATTTTTTTTTGTCCAAAACATCTGGAAAAGAGTGGTTGCTAAACATTTGTTTCCGTCTTTTCATTGTTGAAATGATTTCAGAAAAAAACAACAACAACCTACAGTAGATGCATATTTCAACCATATATACAGTAGACCCATGAACGTGCATAAGGGTTGCAGATCTTCTGTGTTGTTGTTGTTATATTTTTCATACTTTTCAGTGCTATGCAGCAGTGCGATGAATCGCTGCAAGGCCTTGATGGGAGAAGGTCAAGTCTAGGTCATCTCTATCATATAGAACTGTAGATACTGCCACTGGGAAGAGAAAGAAGTGAAGATTTACAGTAAACGATACAGAGATGAGGCGCACATTTGACACCTGAATGAAATGCTTACCTAAAATCAAGACAGGTAGATCAATTAAACACCTCTGATGGAGTCTGACAGAGACATAAGGATGAGGGAGGCTACAGCTGCCTCTGATTTGTATACGGATCTGATCTGGAGGTAGTCCAGCAGCTCTGGAGTCTGGTCAGATCTGGTCCATCCAAACATTCAGCAATGACCTCATGTCATTTCCTCAGCGCTCGCTTGATTAATACGGACAGTCTGAGGAACGCTGTCAGACGATAACGTGCCTCGCTTCAGTTGTATTAGTGGGTCGGGGGTGAACTGTGGTCAGATGACTGCTGCAGCATGAAATGCAAGAAATGAATGAGTTATAATTCTGGAATTCTGCCAGTTGATCCTCACATTTCAATCTTTGTATGTTTCAGTCATCTGTGCGGAGAGCCACTGTCCTTGGTCAGATCAACGCGGTCTTGAGAAAATAAGACTGAACTCGAGGCTACGCTGCGACTCTGAGGTTGACTCAGAGATTACATATAATGATGATGTCTTGTTTTTCAAAAAATACCAATCATCTTTTGGAGGACCTTCTGACCCCGCCTCAATCGCTCACCCACCCACACGCTGCCCTACACATCTCACTGTTGGCCTTTCTATCGTTTTCTCTTATCAAACTTATCTTTTTGATAACACAAATAGAATTTGGTCATTGCACTTTATATACATAGAAATAAATGGAAAGATCTGTTCAGTTAGGTGAACCCTGATGTAGTTTGGATGAACATAAACACACATACACACATATCCACATATATGTATACACATATTTACACTCTACCACTCTACTAGCCACTCCAGAGCTGGATTGGCGACCTGACATCAATGACTCATTTAACCACTCCAGGCTTATGACTGAACACACAGATCGTGCTGCTCCTCTGCACTGCAGCTGAATAGTTTGAAAAAAAAAAGAAAAAGAAAACGTGGTTCTCCTCTGTTTGCAAGTGAGCTGCATTTCATTGACAACTGTCACTGTCCTGGATTGGGAAGAATGATTTATTTACCACAGTATGTCCGATAGTATGCCCCTTTACAGTTGGCTGCAATCAGATTTTCTTCCGGTTGACCATTTCTCTCACATACGAAATGATTTATGCAGCAGTGCATTTATGCAGGAATATCTATGTTGAACAGCGGACTAAAAATTCCAACTGATATCCTCTTTGACTGTTCGTGGGTTAAAGACTGTATCGAGTCCAATGGAACACGCACAGAGAATCAGTGGCCAGTTCTGCTCCTACGGGTCTCAGCTATTCTCCTCTGCATCATTTTAGCCAAATGCTCCAAACTGGAAACTTGTCTTTCTGAGGTTTGCATCATCTTTTTGTGGTAGATTTCTCATTTTGTGTTATAAAACAGCAAAACAGTCATGAATCAAACACTTGCACGCATGTATGTAGCTGAAGGGCGAGTGTGGTGGAGCCATTGGGATGGAATCACTAGAAATAGACAAAGAGCTTTTATCCAGGACAGGTACCAACAAGAGAAAGTGGAGCTCCAGAAGGCATTAGCATACAATACAGCAGAACAGAAGTAACACTACTGTCTGTTACACACTCCTGGAGGTCAGAGTCATAGAGTGATGCATTACGCTGTCATTCTTGAAAGTTAAAATTACACCCGGTAGATCCGTTCTTTGATGCATTCTGATGTGTGGGTGCAGAGAAAGTCAAGCGATGCAGTAAAAATGCTGGTCATACTTAGAGTGTGTTTAGGACTGTTGTGTTTTCTCTTCTCTTGATTTTAGGATATCTCGCCATCTCAAAGTTGAAATATGTTTTTTCTTAGACCTCCATTCACTTCACAATCAGGCTGTTGTCATTTTAGCTCTCAGTCAAACTGTATGATTCTATAAGTGGTTTTTTTTTTCATCACAGGCTACAGTGTTGCTGAGGAGGTATTCTGCTGTTTGCTGTGACATCGCTTAGAAAATGAGAAACACGCAAGGATCTCATCTGTGCTAGCAATTACTGGCAGTGTTATACTGCAATATACATTTGTAGGACTTAAAGCTGCATGTAAGACAGCATAGAACTCCTTACGTCACTTTTGCTTTGCTCTGTGAAATTGTTTTGACCTCAGACAAAACAACCTGTCAACTTACATTTAAATCAAATTTTATAAAACCTATAGGAAGCACAAAGGACAGGAGAAAGCTCTTTTTTTTATTTTCTATTTTTTACTGCGGTCAACACTAAAATCTGGTAGTGAATTCCTCCAGAACTGACGTTTTAAATGATCCCTATTGTGATAACCAACCTGCCCAAGAGACCAGTGAAAAAGCTGCTCTAGTTTGTTGAAACGTGATCACAGCACTCACCGGGCTGCTTGCAACCTCTGTGCTCACTCGCCTGGGCAGGAACTGCAGCAGTGAAAAGATGAAAAAAAAAAAGGCACTTTGGGGGGAAAGGAGTGACTTTGGGAATCCCTCGCTACCCGTGAGTTTCTGGACATCCTAGAGGACGACACCAATGCTGGCCTTGAATCAGGTGAATCAGCTGCTCGGCTCAGTTCTCCTGCCTCCCGTTTGTGATGCCCTGTGATTACCTTGCAGGCAATCAAAGTGCCATTTTTGTATTTTTCTGTCCCCACTGCATCCAGGGGCCACATAGCACCTGCACACCCACTTCTATAAAGCTATTCCTCGTCCTGCTGTGCATCATCAATACGGTGGCACATTTGAGAGGAATCACACTGCACGCAGAGGAGCCTGCATCTGCTCACAGGGGTGAACAAGCAACTAGAAGCCCCCGGCCAGATGCCTTTGCTCAGACCCTTTAGAGAGGCGGGTTGCTGGCGGATGTCTCATCCCAGCTGAGCAAACGGAACGCCATAACCCTTGGCAATAACCAGCCACCTTCCTGTGAAGAGTATTGAGTACTTTGTGTGTGTGCGCGCACACACACACACACACACACACACACACACACACACACACACACACACACACACACATGTAGATTGCTTTACATTGCCTGCATCATGAATACATTTGATTAGAAATGCACTCGCTTGAGGTCATCCAAAGTGATTATTTCTGTCTTTCTTTCTTTCAACCAAAGTTTAGTGTAACCTTGAGTGTTTTTCCAGAAGTAGGGGCTATTTTCTTATGCAGTGTGTGTGCTGCAGTAACGTCTGTCACAGCCCATTTCCTGCTAGAATCGAAAATGCCATCTGACATACAGCTCACAATGAAACCACCTGTGTGTGTGTGTGTGTGTGTGTGTGTGTTTGTGTGTTTGCGTGTGTGGGTGTTCTCGCTTCAGCACATCTTGTAGTCAGTTTAACAACAACATGACTCAGCTCCACTTACACCATAATCTGATGACTTGACCTCAACCTCCCTCTGTATGTGTGTGTGTGTGTGTGTGTGTGTGTGAGAGAGAGAGAGAGAGAGAGAGAGAGAGATTTGGTAATTTTGTCCAATCCTGTCACTGCTCAGTTTTACATCATAGGACTGACCTCCTTTTCGTATGTTTTCTGTGATTCCAAATGCAAACTTTTTTTTGCCATCAGTGCCAACTGTGGTTAAGAAAACCAAAAGCAGCAATAAATGTCTCAGGGGGTTCTTTTTCTTCATTTTTTTGCATTCACCTCAGCGAGCATTTATATATCACTCTTGCATGCATCGTGTACTAATGGGCCATGCGTGCACCTTTGGCTGTATCAAAATGTTCCAAGCTGTCATTCTTTTATATTGTCACTTATCAATAAATCATTAATTGTGCAAAGTTGTTGAGTTAAAGTGTGGAGTGTAAAACTTCCTGGGCAGCAGGTCATGACCTCTGACCTCCTGCTATAATACAGTCATCTCCTCACTGTCATCCCATAGCTGACACAGATAAAAATAGGTCTCACTGCATTCGAAGAACCCCCAGTGGTTTTATATTGCATTTCAATCTCGGGGAAGTGTTTTGTTACTGTAGTATTAACTGAAATACATTTTTTAGGTCATTGTTGGTGCGTTGTGAATGCAAAGAGGCCTTTTTGTTCTTCAAATTCCCAAATCATCCCTACTCATCCCTTGTCACCTGCATGAATTCAATAATTAAACAGAGAAACACATGGAGATTTTATTAATGATTTATTTTTGTATTTACTAGTTTGGAGTATATTTTGTTTGCATTACCAGAATAAAACGGCTCTCCAAATCAGACATCATTGTGTATACATGTCTTTATTTGTAAATTTGCAATGAATACAACATTTGGATTTCCACGTGATCTACTCCTCTCTAAGTGATATTTATTGTTCAGGGTTATGTTTTTATTTATAAATTGCCTGAAAACAATATCATGTAAGGGACGATATTCCCAATATGATAGAATCCATCAATTTAGGATGAAACCAGACCGTTGGTTGGTTCCAGATGATTTAAACAGAGGTTCCCCCGCCAGCATAAATGTGAAATCATTGCCAGAAATAATAAAAAAAGAAAATGAATTCAAAAAGGTCAATATAGCTGTCATTGTTCCAAAACAAAGAGGTCAGAGGCCTCCGCCCAAGGTGAATCTTTCATTGTTGGGCCCGAAAACAGCGATGAGCAAGCCTGCACACCCTGATTGCACGTCGCAGTTAGTGGCTGTAGAGTGAAAAGGAGCTGAAACCTGGAAATAGTTATTACATTACTTATATTACTTCTGAGCCTAATGGGGGGGGGGGGTCTCAAGTCTCTGGTAGCTTTATGTTTGGGGGGTCAGAGGCTGAAAAGTTTTCAAACCTCCCAATTTAGACAACTTGCTTCCATATATTCTTGTGGAGCACTCATCTTTAAACAGGAAGTGAGGTGGGATTGTCGGGGGGTGGGGTCTCAAGTCTCTGGTAGCTTTATGTTAGGGGGGTCAGAGGCTGAAAAGTTTTCAAACCTCCCAATTTAGACAACTTGCTCCCATATATTCTTGTGGAGCACTCATCTTTAAACAGGAAGTGAAGTGGGATTGTCGGGGGGGGGGGGTTGCTGGTTGAATAAAAATGAGGGGATGTTTATACAAGTTGGTATTTATTGTTGAGTAAATGCCATGGCCGGTTGTTTGCCATGCATCCCTTCTTCCAGCAGTTCCTCCGGAGACCACGGCAGCAGATGCATTAACAAGCAACCAAACTGTTGCGCTCCATGCATTCGCCTCAGGGCTGCATTTGCATTTATGTAATAAACTGTACACAACACAATAATTCTCTGTGGTATTGAAAAAAAGTCTTTGGAGAGTAGTTTTTTTTTTTGTTTTTAATGGCACCACTGATCGCACGCATGGCTCAGAGGTAGAGTGGCTGTCTAGCAACCGAAGGGTAGCTGGTTTGATCCTCACTTCCCCCCGCAGTATCCTTGAGCAAGTTACTGAACCCCTAATTGCTCCTGATGGCCCTGCAACGGGCTGGTGACCCATCCAGGGTGCAACCCACCTCTCGCCCAACGTCAGCTGGGTTCCAGTCCCCCCCATGACCCTTCATGGATAAGCGGTATAGAAAACGGATGGATGGGTGATCGCACGTATGCGTTTCCTCTCTGTATGAGCACAGCGTTAAGAGGAAAAATATTAATTATGAATATTTCAGCTCTCTGTCCACCTGAAGTGTGTGCAAATATTTTTTTTTTCTTTTTCCAGCCTTCAGGAATCTGACCTCAAGCACTGTGTAATGTTTAATGTATGAGAGAACCCACTGATATCCCTGTTGAGGGAGACAAGGAGAGAAGCTACAAATGAAAGTGCATTTTAGATTAGATCTGATAAGACAAAGTGGACTTAATCTTTTGTAACTATTTCCTCGAGGAAATGAGGTGGACTGGATATTTTGACGACAAGAAAATGACTCCGTGACATTTCCCTTGAAGGTTACATAGGATTTTTTTTTTAATTTTACACCTCAGGATATAAATGATGTTTCTGTCATTAGACTAAACGATGGGTTTTCTTATTCATGTACGATCGTTGTTATCACAAGACACTCGTGCCATTCCTTCCTCACACGTCTGCGCTCTGGTAACACAGCACAGCCCCGCTAACAAAGTTTGACACTGGTAATTGTTGTTTGCTTTGTCACATTCTTCACAGTTTATCTCATGTGTTATGGAAATCATCATACATATGGAGCAATGTCAGCTGCGGTCATAGCAGCTATTTGCTAACATGAAGTATGGCTGCCAACCCCAGTGATGTTTCACCTTAATTGATTTACTGTGTCACATCATGAACAGAGCAACTTTTCAACATCGGCTAAATGACTCTGCACTTTAATCACAGGATAGTTAGTTGTTGAGGTTCACGGAGGAACCAACACTCATTCAGAGTGGATGCTTGGGTGCTAAAGTGCTGTGTTGTGTTCTGGCCATGTGGTTAGTGAGTTAGCACACGATCACCTTACCTGGGGGAAAAAAAAAAGAAAAGGAAAAAAACACAACCTTTTTCTGTTTGCAGCATGTAACATAACTGCAATTCATGGGTTTGCATCACCCTGTTTTTTTATGCATACTTTGAAGTATGGTATTGGAAAAGAGGGATGGAAATGCCTAAATAAAAACAAAAAGAACAAAAGAACTATTTCACTTTTTTTTTTTACATCCACTTGGGGTGTTTTTTTTTATTCATGAAAAAAACAAACAAACAAACAAACCTGGAAAATGAAAAAAAAAAGACCAGATAAGGTCTGACGTGGCGAACACTGATCTCACGTGAAGGTTGTTTGCGCTGATCGTGGTTTTTCCAGTTTCCCCATAACGCTCGCCACATGTCTGTAAATCCCAATAATGTATATGTTGCCAAGGCAACTACCGATTTTGTTTCTGGGTTGAAACCTCATTGTCTTTTATCACAGCCATGTCAGGGTACTTTCCCTGTGCCGCCATCTTCCAACAAAACTAGCATAGTTTATCTGCGTCAACCTCTTGATGGAGACGCACCTAATTTGCATTTCTGTGTGTGAAAAATACAGTACAGACATCCTGTGAGCCGGATGTAGTATTTATATACACTGCATTGTGATTATAGGACTTCAACTCACCTCAACTCATCAATCCCACTGGATACGCTAACGTTGGCCTTAATTCATTGATGAGCAACAAACAATCTTTTGTTTTTTGTTTTTTTTCCAAGGTTGAGCACACAATTCTCCAATGTGAGCTGACAGCCACACAACAGCAAAGATGTCTCAGTTTCCTTACTTTTGTGTGTGTGTGTGTGTGTGTGTGTGTGTGTGTGTGTGCGTGTGCGCTTTGAGTCCTGTCAACTCAATTCCGACACGCGCAGAATTTATATTATTAGATAATTTCATAATGGTTTTCAGAGAGAGGCTGAAGGCATTATGTCTCTTTGATACAATGTGACAACAACAGCTCTGTGATACTCAGGAGGATTTTTGTCAAACACACTGTGGCTTCCTAGCAGGTCCATTTTACTGTAATTTCCAGTGACAGAGCTTGTGTCTCTTAACTCATAAAATGAAATGAAAGCTGTGCATAGTGTAGAATTTGGTTGTTGTTGAGTTTTTTTCTGCCATGGAATCAAAGTACCAAACACATTAGAGCTCAACTTATGTGATACTAAAACTAAAAATAAACCTGGACAAGGATCCGTGCAAATAGAGCTGCAATAATTCTCTTTTTAATGATAATTCCGCTTTTGTTGTTTGCATGTTGACTCAGTTATATGGTAATGAAACCATTGTTATGAAAAATAACCATTGTTATGAGAATGCACTTTGCTCTGGTTTAATCAGCGTTGATTTAATTACATGATCGAGAGGAAGAGTTCAGTTAAAAAGGTTCAAAATATATCAATTATTCTGACATATCACAAGTTGATAATACCAACACAACTAAATTTTTATAGTACCTGTCATTACAGAAAGTGGAGCTCAAAGTGTTTAACAACCGAGAGAGAAGAACTTCAAATTATGTCACAGGAGAATGTTGAGGAGAGAATAAAAGCCGAATACATTTCAAAAGATGGAAAATAAAATAAAATGACAATTTAGAAATTTAAAAAAAGACTAAAATACATCAAACACAGAATTACAGAGAGCATTAAAGTGGATAGGTATTTGTCTGTATTTGAACTCTGAGTCTTTAATGTCTCTCAGGTAGTCATAGAGTGCTACTGATATCATGGACCATGTTGGCCAACATATTTATAACTTCTACTGACAATTTTAGTTTCCATAGCTCAAGAAAGACATCTTGACATTTTAGTTTCATTTTAACTTGTTAAACTTGTTTCCAAGAGTTTTTTTTTTTTTTTTTTTTTTAACCCAAATCTTTACTCAAAACCAATGAACCCAGACTTCCATCTGTGGAACAGCTTGAATTTCTTCTCCCAGCAACTTTAATGCGATCACTGAACATTCGCACTTTAATCTGACATTAATTACCTCATAATTACCCTGCTGACAGAGTGTGTCATAACATCCTGGGAAGAGGCGTCAGGCTGCCGCTGAGCCAGAGATGCAGTACATTACACACACATACACAACAGGTTTTTACACAGTTGAGCCACAACATGCATCCCAACAGTAAAGGATGGTAAATGAGCTGTGTTACCAAAGTACTATTACCTCAGTTGTACTCAAAGTACTTTACATTGTAGCCTCATGAATCCATACTGAGCAATGCCAAAGCACAGTTTACTATAACACACTAAGTAACCAACAAATCTTTTCTGTTTTTGTGAAATTATTTGGGTTTATGTCCATAAAGTTGGTAAAAATATTTGTTGAATCTTTTTTTTTTTTTTTTCCTTTTTCAACTAATTGAACTAATTTTGTCCTTCACTCATAATGGTGTAATTAACTTTTTTTTTTTTTTTCCCTCTCAGCAAATTGTGTTTTCTCACAGGTCATTGTTTTTCCAGGTATGCTGTCTTATTCTGACGCTAAATGTTAGCTGAGAATGGTTCCACGGTCAAAATGAGATCCGCTAATGTGCTCATTAATGTCTGATTGCTTGGAGGGTCTCGCTTATGAACACAGGGCAGAAATGTCAGAGCAGTGATCACCGGGAGCCAGGTTAAATAAATCACAATCATTGGTCAGGATTATTTCCCATTCATCACGCTTTCATTGGTCTGCAGCATTTAGCCCGTCTCCAATCATCCCAACTGTCATTCATCACAGAGCAACTTTAAAATGAAAGTGTTTTTTTTTTTTTAACTCATAAATGATCATAGTATGTGGAATGGGCTGTAGGGCTGAAACAGGCCAACAACACACACAAAAAAACAAAACAAAACAAAACAATGTATTGAGTTTTATTTTGTTCCCACACTGATTCAAATATTGTACTGAAATCATCCATCGAGTTCATTAATGTTTCAAACTTAGCGTGGCTCCACTGTTGCTTAAATGTGACTCCCGCTCAAGTTGGAACAATTAAGTTTTCATTCTTGTTCCCAAATATGCCGAAATATTCTGTCTGTTTACAGAAATGGCAATCCTTCACGACACCATGTTATGACCCCAGCTTGGTTGAGGTAGTGGTCTTAACAAGTAAGGGCTTGTCCGGGATAATTAAATATTGTGAATGAAATTAATATTTGTTTGATATTGGTGAGTCTGATGTCTTAGAGTGAGTGTTGTGGAGCTGTAGGCCTGTTTCAGACTAATGCCAGGAAAAGGCTTAGACCAGTCACATGGAGTTTGAGCTACGGGCCTGAGCGTCCTAAAGTGACCAGGAAACAGACCCGCCTCCCACCTCCACTCACTGTTCCACTTCATCCAAGTATTTTGAACTTGATGCCCACTGAGTTTTAGCTTCCCTACCTTTGTTCCGCTTTCATGTAGCCTTCGGCCAGCATCAGCTAGCATTCCTGTCTCTCCTGTTGGCAGTTTTAGTCCCCAAAGACTTAATACTCACCCTGTTTCTTTTTCACCTGCTTGTTTCAGATATTCAATCTACTTTTTCTGGAATACTGTGTTTGAAATGTGACTTGGGTGAACAATCTTAATTTTCTTTATAAGGGGAGGGGTGTTACAGCCCTAGATCAACAACACTTGCCCTAGCTTGGTATGTAAATCAGAGCATCTCCAGGAGCCGATTGGGCCACCCTGCCCAACCACAGTTTGACACCCCCCCATTTCTATGTCTGCTCCTCATCATCATGTTAAGGGGCATCTGCTTCACTCAAGCTGCATCTTTAATAGGACATGGAGACACTCACCTCACCTTGTGATATACTGCTGTATTTCAGTTACTGTATGTGTCTTGTGTTTTGATGTAGTACAGCTTAACTTTTTTTTTTTAAATTGGAGTACTGCTCAGCCACACAGTCAGTGTGCCATTTAGATCTCCCAAATACCATACTCACCTAGTTTGTTGTCTTTTTGTTATTGTCAATATTTTTTGAGATGAATTTTGCTTTAAGTTTGTTTGGATTAGTTTTAGAGAGGGTTGTTCTTTATTGCACCATGAATGAGTTATTCTACGTCCCTTAAAAAAAATGCCTGCAATGGCACAACTTGATAAAGCTGGGGTGGAGTCAAGTTGTGATTGGACCACTCATTGTCCAATCAGCTCCTGGAGATGGCACACTGTGATTTACATGTCACACACAGGTTACATACAAAGGCAAGAGATGCAGCAGTCTGGACTGATATTTGATTTCAAAATAGATAAATACATTTTTCAGTTTGAGGTGACAGTTTTGTTTGTCATAAAAAAACAGGCAAAGATATAAACCCTTTTTATTTTCTACATTTGGGAAATAATGGTTTTGCGTGCCTGCTGTCGATACAGATGGAGCAGAATTTACCAAACTCTTTTTTTAAAGATGCTATTTTAGCTTTCAAGCATCAGTGATATAATGATTGAAAATTTAATGTAACTTTAAATGGATTTAGTGGTGTGTGGGTGTGTGTGGGATTTTGTCAATTAATTATTGACAAGGAAATCAAAGGTTTTGAGTGGATGGTGTGTGGACGGATAGTGTGTGCAATGACGACTCTGGATCAGTTTCTTTCCTATGTGTATGAATATATATATATATATATATATATATATATATATGTGTGTGTGTGTGTGTGTGTGTGTGTGTGTGGCACACGTGTGTTCTGTCATCAGAAGGATGATGCAGGCCTCTGTAATCTATGACTTGGGAAGAAGGGAGGCTTTACACACATATACACAGGAGCAGCCATCTAGCAACCGAAGGGTCGCTGGTTCGATCCCCACTTCCTCCAGTAACCACGTTAAAGTATCCTTGAGCAAGATCCTGAGCCCCTAATTGCTCCTGATGGCCCTGTGATGGACTGGCAACCCTTTCAGGGTGAACCCCGCCTCTCGCCAAATGTCAGCTAGGGTGGGCTCCAGCCCCCCCCCCCCCCCCCCCCACACACACACACACACACACAACCCTGTATGGATAAGTTGTATAGAAAATGGATAGATGGATTCACAGGCGCCTGAGGCTTGTCATGAATGGTCTTTGATTTGACATCTTTCTATCACTTCAAGAGAGAAAATGTCATATTTTCCATTGCAGCTGTGTGATAAGGATTCTGAACGACAGTGGGATATGGAAGAAATCAAAAGTAATGCAATCACATCTTGTTGAATTGCACATGAAAGAAGAGAAACACTTGGATAAGAGATTCATATATTCTAGCAGCTGAATGGATATTTGAGATGATAGAAATCACAAATAGAGTGTTTCAGTTCACCTCTGTCTTTTTTTCAGTAAATCAGTTTCACTTATTTCCTCAAAATGTTTTTTTCTTCATTGTGTAGTTTTCATAAATGTCTTCATATATGCAAGCGATTAGCAGTATATTTCAAAATGAAAATATTATATTTCTGGTGACCTAATTTATGATAAAAGGGATGATCTAAAATTGATGTGTCAGTTCGAGCTTGTTAATCAATAAGATGAGAAATGTGGAATTTGATAATATTGTATATTAGCAGTGCCTGCCTTGTGTGAGGCTTGAACTCACAACCTGTATATTATGAGACTGATAAGCTGCCTGCTGCGCCAACAAAGCACTGACAAACTGCTCTCAAAATCAGGGGAAAAAAAGATAGAGCCTAATGGGTATATCTGTTCAATATAATAATCCGCAAAGAACTGGGATCAACACACTCATTGTTGGAGGGACTTGTCTTTTTATGTACTGTATATCAGCAGATTCAAAGAGGGAGAGCCTAGACTGGACAACATTTTGTAATTTTTTCTTTCAAATGATGTCAGTGAATTTGACTTCTGTTTGGGACTATGCAGCCTTCCAATGTACTTTGATTTCAGGATAATAAAACAAAAAACAAAACAAAACATCAGCCTCTGATTTAGAAAACTGCAAGAAAATGGGCACTTGTGCCTGGATTAGGACTCACAAACATGAGTAAATCCATGTAGTCAAAGTGGGTCGAATTGATGCAAAACGTTGTGTAACAGAATGTGTAGATATAACACAGCCATCTAAGATTAAAGCACTTGCCCCATGTGAGGTTCGAACGCACAACCTTCAGATTATGAGACTGACGCGCTGCCTACTGCGCCAACGAGGCCCTGACTCCCTCCCTTAGGAACCATGAAAAAAAAAAATCCTAAACAGTGAATCTGTTCAATGGAACAACATGAAATCACTGGGGGAAAAACACTCCTGTTCATTGGAACTTGGCATTTTGTATATTGGTTAGTCTTGATGTCAGAGAGGGAAAATCCAGATTGGACAGCATTTCATATTTTTTCCAAATGGTGAAAACCAATTTTGAATTTTGTTTGCTGAATTTGCAGCATTCCTTTGTGGAACACATCAAACTCACGCAAGATCCATGTAGCCTCAGTCTTGATGTTACAGCGACATGGTAGTGGAGGTAGTGAAACTGACAGTGTAGATACGACTGTGACAAACACATGTTTTTGCTACGTCAGATTAAAACACCTGCCCCATGTGAGGCTTGAACTCACGACCTTCAGATTATGAGACTGACGCGCTGCCTACTGCGCCAATGAGGCCCTGACTCCCTCCCTTAGGAACCATGAAAAAAAAAATCCTAAACAGTGAATCTGTTCAATGGAACAACATGAAATCACTGGGGGAAAAACACTCCTGTTCATTGGAACTTGGCATTTTGTATATTGGTTAGTCTTGATGTCAGAGAGGGAGAATCAGATTGGACAGCATTATATATTTTTTCCAAATGGTAATAACCGATTTTGGACTTTGTTTGCTGAATTCGCAGCATTCCTTTGTGGAACACATCAAACTCACGCAATATCCATGTGGCCTGAGTCTTGATGTCACAGCTACATGGTAGTGGACGAAGTGAAACTGACAGCGTAGATACGACTGTGACAGACACATGTTTTTGCCATTTCAGATTAAAACACCTGCCCCGTGTGAGGCTTGAACTCACGACCTTCAGATTATGAGACTGACGCGCTGCCTACTGCGCCAACGAGGCCATGGTTCTATCACCCAGCAACCAAGAGAAGAAAAAAAATCCTAAACAGTAAAACTGTTCAAACTAACAACATGCAATAACCTGGGGGAAAAGCAGTATTCTTCCTTTAAACTTGACATCAAGACTAACCAATATAAAACCGCCAGAGAGGGAGAATCCAGATTGGCAAGAATTTTATAATTTTTTTTTTTTTTTCCAAATGGTGTAAATCAATTATGACCTTTGTTTGCAAAATATAAAGCATTCCAATGTGGAACACATCAAACTCACAGTCGCGTAAGTAGTTACATGGTAGTTGACATAGTGAAACTGACAGCGTAGATAAGACTGTGAGAGATGCATGTTTTTGCCAGGTCAGATTAAAACACCTGCCCCGTGTGAGGCTCGAACTCACGACCTTCAGATTATGAGACTGACGCGCTGCCTACTGCGCCAACGAGGCCATGATTCTGTCACCCAGCAACCAAGAGAAGAAAAAAATCCTAAACAGTAAATCTGTTCAATCTAACAGCATGCAATAACCTGGGGGAAAAGCAGTATTCTTCCTTTAAACTTGGTGGTTTTATAATGGTTAGTCTTGATGTCAGAGAGGGAGAATCCAGATTGGCCAGAATTTTATAATTTTTTTTTTTTTTCCAAATGGTGTAAATCAATTATGACCTTTGTTTGCAAAATATAAAGCATTCCAATGTGGAAAACATCAAACTCACAGTCGTGTAAGTACCTACATAGTAGTTGACATAGTGAAACTGACGGCGTAGATACGACTGTGACGGATGCATATTTTTGCCAGGTCAGATTAAAACACCTGCCCCGTGTGAGGCTCGAACTCACGACCTTCAGATTATGAGACTGACGCGCTGCCTACTGCGCCAACGAGGCCATGATTCTGTCACCCAGCAACCAAGAGAAGAAAAAAATCCTAAACAGTAAATCTGTTCAATCTAACAACATGCAATAACCTCGTGGAAAAGCAGTATTCTTCCTTTAAACTTGACATCAAGACTAACCAATATAAAACCGCCAGAGAGGGAGAATCCAGATTGGCCAGAATTTTATAATTTTTTTTTTTTTTTTTTCCAAATGGTGTAAATCAATTATGACCTTTGTTTGCAAAATATAAAGCATTCCAATGTGGAACACATCAAACTCACAGTCGCGTAAGTAGTTACATGGTAGTGGACAAAGTGAAACTGACGCCATAGATACGACTGTGACAGATGCATGTTTTTGCCAGGTCAGATTAAAACACCTGCCTCATGTGAGGCTCGAACTCACGACCTTCAGATCATGAGACTGACGCGCTGCCTACTGCGCCAACGAGGCCATGACGCCCTCCCTTAGGAACCATGAAAAAAAAAAAAAACCTAAACAGTGAATCTGTTCAATGTAACAACATGAAATCACTGGGGGAAAAACACTCCTGTTCATTGGAACTTGGCATTTTGTATATTGGTTAGTCTTGATGTCAGGGAGGGAGAATCAGATTGGACAGCATTTTATATTTTTTTTTCAAAATGGTTTAATTTTGTTTGCTGAATTTGCAGCATTCCTTTGTGGAACACATCAAACTCACACAAGATCCATGTAGCCTCAGTCTTGATGTCACAGCTACATGGTAGTGGACGTAGTGAAACTGACAGCGTAGATACGACTGTGACAGACGCATGTTTTTGCCATGTCAGATTAAAACACCTGCCCCGTGTGAGGCTCGAACTCACGACCTTCAGATTATGAGACTGACGCGCTGCCTACTGCGCCAACGAGGCCATGATTCTGTGACCCAGCAACCAAGAGAAGAAAAAAAATCCTAAACAGTAAATCTGTTCAATCTAACAAACATACAATAACCTCGTGGAAAAGCAGTATTCTTCCTTTAAACTTGGTGGTTTTATAATGGTTAGTCTTGATGTCAGAGAGGGAGAATCCAGATTGGCCAGAATTTTATAATTTTTTTTTTTTTTTTCCAAATGGTGTAAATCAATTATGACCTTTGTTTACAAAATATAAAGCATTCCAATGTGGAACACATCAAACTCACAGTCGCGTAAGTAGTTACATGGTAGTTGACATAGTGAAACTGACGGCGAAGATACGACTGTGACAGATGCATGTTTTTGCCATGTCAGATTAAAACACTTGCCCCATGTGAGGTTCGAACTCACGACCTTCAGATTATGAGACTGACGCGCTGCCTACTGCGCCAACGAGGCCCTGACTCCCTCCCTTAGGAACCATGAAAAAAAAAAAACCTAAACAGTGAATCTGTTCAATGTAACAACATGAAATCACTGGGGGAAAAACACTCCTGTTCATTGGAACTTGGCATTTTGTATATTGGTTAGTCTTGATGTCAGAGAGGGAGAATCCAGCTTGGACAGCATTTTATATTTTTTTTTCAAAATGGTTTAATTTTGTTTGCTGAATTTGCAGCATTCCTTTGTGGAACACATCAAACTCACACAAGATCCATGTCGCCTCAGTCTTGATGTCACAGCGACATGGTAGTGGAGGTAGTGAAACTGACGGCGTAGATACGACTGTGAGAGATGCATGTTTTTGCCATGTCAGATTAAAACACCTGCCCCATGTGAGGCTCGAACTCACGACCTTCAAATTATGAGACTGACGTGCTTCCCACTGCGCCAACAAGGCCATGATTCTGTGACCCAACAACCAAGAGAAGAAAAAAAATCCGAAACTGTAAATCTGTTCAATCTAACAACATGCAATTACTGGGGGAAAAACACTCCGGTTCATTGGAACTTGGCGGTTTGTATATTGGTTAGTCTTGATGTCAGAGACTGACGCGCTGCCTACTGCGTCAACGAGGCCCAGATTCCCTCCCTTAGGAACCAAGAAAAAAAAAAATCTAAACAGTAAATCTGTTCACTGTAACAACATGCAATCACTGGGGGAAAACACTCCTGTTCATTGGAACTTGGCATTTTGTATATATGTTAGTCTTGATGTCAGAGAGGGAGAATCAGATTGGACAGCATTTTATATTTTTTTTTCAAAATGGTTTAATTTTGTTTGCTGAATTTGCAGCATTCCTTTGTGGAACACATCAAACTCACACAAGATCCATGTAGCCTCAGTCTTGATGTCACAGCGACATGGTAGTGGAGGTAGTGAAACTGACGGCGTAGATAAGACTGTGAGAGATGCATGTTTTTGCCAGGTCAGATTAAAACACCTGCCCCGTGTGAGGCTCGAACTCACGACCTTCAGATTATGAGACTGACGCGCTGCCTACTGCGCCAACGAGGCCATGATTCTGTGACCCAGCAACCAAGAGAAGAAAAAAAATCCTAAACAGTAACTCTGTTCAATCTAACAAACATACAATAACCTGGGGGGAAAGCAGTATTCTTCCTTTAAACTTGGTGGTTTTATAATGGTTAGTCTTGATGTCAGAGAGGGAGAATCCAGATTGGCCAGAATTTTATAAATTTTGTTTTTTTTCCAAAAGGTGTAAATCAATTATGACCTTTGTTTGCAAAATATAAAGCATTCCAATGTGGAACACATCAAACTCACAGTCACGTAAGTAGCTACATGGTAGTGGACATAGTGAAACTGACGGCGTAGATACGACTGTGACAGACGCATGTTTTTGCCAGGTCAGATTAAAACACCTGCCCCGTGTGAGGCTCGAACTCACGACCTTCAGATTATGAGACTGACGCGCTGCCTACTGCGCCAACGAGGCCCTGACTCCCTCTCTTAGGAACCATGAAAAAAAAAAAAAACCTAAACAGTGAATCTATTCAATGGAACAACATGAAATCACTGGGGGAAAAACACTCCTGTTCATTGGAACTTGGCATTTTGTATATTGGTTAGTCTTGATGTCAGAGAGGGAGAATCCAGCTTGGACAGCATTTTATATTTTTTTTCAAAATGGTGAAAAACAATTTTGATTGCTGAATTTGCAGCATTCCGTTGTGGAACACATCAAACTCACACAAGATCCATGTAGCCTCAGTCTTGATGTCACAGCGACATGGTAGTGGAGGTAGTGAAACTTACAGCGTAGATACGACTGTGACAGACGCATGTTTTTGCCATGTCAGATTAAAACACCTGCCCCATGTGAGTCTCAAACTCACGACCTTCAAATTATGAGACTGACGTGCTGCCTACTGCGCCAACGAGGCCATGATTCTGTGACCCAGCAACCAAGAGAAGAAAAAAAATCCTAAACAGTAAAACTGTTCAATGTAACAACATGAAATCACTGGGGGAAAAACACTCCGGTTCATTGGAACTTGGCGGTTTGTATATTGGTTAGTCTTGATGTCAGAGACTGACGCGCTGCCTACTGCGTCAACGAGGCCCAGATTCCCTCCCTTAGGAACCAAGAAAAAAAAAAATCTAAACAGTAAATCTGTTCACTGTAACAACATGAAATCACTGGGGGAAAACACTCCTGTTCATTGGAACTTGGCATTTTGTATATATGTTAGTCTTGATGTCAGAGAGGGAGAATCCAGATTGGACAGCATTTTTTTTTTTTTTCCAAATGATGTCAACCAATTTTGACGCGCTGCCTACTACGCCAACAGGGCCCTGAAGAGTACAATTCAAATCCATTATCAGACGCTAAAAAGCTGTCCACCGTTTAGCAAAACGACTTAAGGCTGAATGGAGGATTCACATGTTGTCATGTATAATGAATCTTATTTAATATATTCTTTCGCTTCTCATCCTGAGTTTTTTTTTAATTTTTTTTTTTTAGATCCAACTGTTGTGCAGTTTTCACTGTGAATTTGTATTCTAGGGGGATCCAGGTTCAGTCTGGGTCACTGTGGCATTTCTGTAGCTGTGATCTGGTTCACCGGAGGGAGAATCTCTGAGGGTCAAACAGTCATCGGTTATTTGCCACTTCAGATCTGTGTGGTGAGAGAGAGCGTGGAGCAGCATTTGTTTGAGGAAGAAATGACTGAACTAGGAATTCTAGATGTCCAGTCTGATGTGATATTGTTATCTTTTTGGATCATGTTTATTTACTATTTAACCTCATGTAAGTTTTGTGTTTGTCAGTACAGTAGTGTAAGTTTAGGATGCAGCATGACTGAACTTTTTTGGAGCTTAAAATAGAATCATGAAACGTAGGGTGCCTCAGTCCTGAAATGAAAACAGGGCTTTGAATATTGTTCGTTTGTATTATTATATAATGGAGAATTCTGAACAGTCTTAGAAGCTCTTGTAAATTGTAGAATCAATAATCAGCAGCACATTTCTTCCATAAATAGACTCACTTACTAATTTGTTCCAAGGCTGTTTTATGACATTGCAAGTGATTTAATTTGATGTAGAAGAGTGTATCAACCACAGCAAATTACTTACACATGATATTGAGGAAAATTATTGCACAGTATTGCATCTTTCAGAAACAGAGTTCTGTTTTATCTGCATAATCTGATAAGTCAGTGTGGGTGCATCAGTAATAGTTCTCAAATCTTAGACTGATGACATAAAATATGAATTGTAAATCCCGTAGAAAATAATTTTTTAGTCATTGTTTCAGAGAGAAGTCCCGCGAAAAAGAACTACAACACTGTGGAGATGAAATAAAGGGATTGAAGGTTTTAATTACTTCATCAAGAAAGAAAGCAGAGAACAAATGTCCAAATGAAATTTACCAAAAAGTACTGGAGCATGAGACACAGGTGGGTTAACAACAGGAAGGAGGGATCGGGAGGGAAGACAGCACAGGATACGACAAGGGCAGACAGGACATCAAATTCTAAGACAAGCTTCAGTAGTGACACAAGAAACAGATGGTAGGACATAAGGACAGAGAAGGATAAGAAAGAAGACAGGTGATTTTGGAAAAAAGAGGGAAAACAGACATAATTAGCATGAACAGTAAAAAATACAGGGAGAGATTTTAAAATATAACAGGAGCTAGTACAATACATGTTCCAACAAGCATATGGGCAACATACATTGCTGTACCTAGAGTTGCTAAGCAAAAGCAAGGCGTACAAAGTATCAAAACTTATGAAACAGGGGTTACAGAAGGTACCAAAAGACATTCTCAAATGAATGTTCACTCAAAAGTCCTTTAGCAAAAAATCCAATGCTGAAAATCTGTTTGATCTCAATGGAACATATACTGTATGTGTCAGTGTTGCTAGGCTAACCTGAACTACAAGAAGGGTCAGAGCCAACTGGAGCTGCGGTCCTTGGGTGTGTGTACAAAACTTGTTTTCTATCAGTCAGCAGTGGCGAGTGCCCTTCTGTGTGTGGTTGTACACTGGGGCAGGAGAATGAAAGCCGCAGACACCTGGTGAATAAATAAACTGCTGACGAAGGCAGGATCTGTCCTGGGGGAGGGAGAAGGGGGGGTTGGTGGCCTGGACCGAGTCAAAAGGTTGACAGTGTTGGTCATTTTGCTGTCTATCATGAACAATCCTACCCTGGTGTGCAACAACAATAATTTTAAGTACTAAAATACAAAGAAACATCCCAAAGGAGAGTGACATCATGCATGTCCTGCTGCATCCCTCATCCAAGACGATTCAAAATAGCGCGGATGTTTTTCTTCAATCGGTGTAGTAGTCTGATGAGTCTGGATCATAAATGACATCTGGGAAAGCGGCCAGAGCTATTAAGGCCAACTGTCAGACATCATCTTTCAAACCTCTGTCATTCCCTAAAAGCTTTGTCTCTTAAAATATAGAAACCCACCCAGGTTCCCCAAGCAGACTTAGTTGTGTTCGGAGCCACCGAATCCCTCTTGTAGCGTCTCAGTTTAGCTTTTCAAATGCATTTTTTATCCATGCAAAGGACTCTGTTTCACACACCAAGAAAATCAAACCAGTCCCATGAGGCAGAACTTTAACAAAAATGATAATGTACACAAAGAGAATGCAGGGCAAAGCAGCAACAGAAAAAAAAATGAATACAATGTTTTGCAGATGTCATTTCAGTTAAGCATCCATCACTGTTGTTTATGTTTTAGATTTCCTTCAATCTGAGTAGTCTGACTCTCACCCCCTCACTTTTGTTGGAATATCTTAACACAGCTTCTGTCAAGAGTGTTCTCAACGCCGATGATTTGATATCCTATTCAAAGCTGAATTGGTAATCCCTTAAAACTGGAGGAGAGTAAAGCTGCGCCTCTTCCGCGGGGTATCATCCTCGCAGGGTTATCTCTCCAGCTCCAGCTGAACACTTCATGACCTTGCATTGAACTGAGAGACACTCACTCTTCACCCACCCTCCTCAAGACCATACATCACCCCCAAAGAGCTGTTGGGGGGAAAAAGAAATAAATAAATAATGGAATCTATATCAATTCTGTTAAACTCTTAACAAATCTTTGGAAGAGTGAAAAATCTTTCGGAAATGCTGAGACTGTTATGCATTGTGTCTTATGACGCACTTGTTTCCGCTGTGCAGGCTCCTCCTCAGGCCCGTATCTCACCTCTGTAAGGCTTCAGTTCTGCTCCCAGAACAGCATTTTTTTCTTCCACTCATGCCAGCAGAGAAGGCGTCCTGAGTCGACGACAACTGCTAATGTGGGGTTACAGAACGTAATTAAATTCTGTTTCTTGTAGACTTCATCCACGTAAGAACTGACTCAGAGATGCAGATGCGTTTTATATCCAAAAGGTCAAAGGTCAACATCACTGTGACACAGCTCAGGACTTTCTTTGTCTTTAATGATCGTTTGTGCAAAATGCCTCTGATTTGATCATGAAGGTTAAGAGAAAGTAAGACGCACAGATTCTCATCTCTTATTTGCTCTTTCCAATATAATTTTAGAGAAATTTACTTCCCAGTGCTGTGAGCAGTCTTGAAGGTGGTCCGGCAGCCATGTCAGGATGAGAAAGAGGCTTCATTTCCAGTTGTCCGTGTGTCTTTGATTGCTTGGATTATCTAACAACCTAATCATAGAGAGGTTATCCGGTAGTAATTATTTGGCTTTATGGGACAGAAAGTTGTCATTGCACTCATCATTGGGAATTACCTACAGTTCAGCCTCATCACACTGGAGACTCTTGGTTACAGAATTTTACCTAATTTGATCCGAAGTCATTATTTTGAGGGAGAACTATCGTTGTGATGGTTCATCTTAGCGGAACACAGGACTGAGTTGTGTCCGCTGCTCTTTAAACTTCGCTGTTTACGTGAAATGAACTTCAGGCCTCCCTATGAGGAATAATATTCTTGTCATATAAGAATATGAAGTGTTACTTTAATATTGTAGGGGTGGCATGACTCTGAAGTAGAGTGGCCATCTAGTAACCGAAGGGTGTACCCCCCCGTGACCCTTAACGGATAAGCGGTATAGAAAATGGTTGGATGGATGGATGGACTTTAATATCATCTCCATGAAGGATGTTCTTTTTCCAACTATGTCACCCTGATGTACATGCACTGCTTGCTGTTCCTAGTCTTCTGAAGCCTTCAGCCCCACATTCACGCTCTATCATAATGTCAGCACCACCAAATCTCCCACCAGATGAGATAATGTCTCATTGATGTGTCCCACACACTACGGTCATTTGAAGGACTGGATGTCAACTCATCTAGCCAGATATCAGACGGGCAGATATTAATCTTTGAAGGAAAGTCAGATTATGTTCCTTTCTTGAGTTTCTGTGGACAAGCACCATCAGATCTGAGAGATGTGTTGTGGTTCCTGCTGCAGGGTAAAAGACTGATAAGAACCACTAAAACACTCTGGCAGCTGCTCTGTAACTGCTGGGAAATCTCTAGGCTTTAAAAATGAACATGCACACATTCAGGAAAAAATATAAACCTAATATTTTCTTTTGTACAGTTGTTGCTGCTGGACAGAGCTCTCTCGTATATAACGTATATTCTTCTTTCTCTTCTTTATGTGTAGTTCACACAGTGAAACAAGAATAAAAATGGAAACAGTCTTCAAATGTGTTTTTCTTCTCCCTTCCTATTTACAAGCCAACTGGATATTGCTTTTAAAATACTAGGTGGGTGCTTGGAATGTTTAATGGTTTGATGCCAGCTTCAGTGATCCAATTGTAAATGGCAGGCTGTTAAGTGAAAAACTATATATATAAAATCATTTAGCGAAACATATGTGATAAAGTGTAGCTGTGTATTTTATTTGTGGGGAATAAAGATGAAGAAAACTGTGCATTGTGACGTTATGAGGAGTCCAGTTTAGCAGTTTAAGGGTTAGCAGTGACAGACTACAACACTCTGCAGAGTAGCTACTGTAAACTCAGGTAGTAACCTGAATACTTCTCATTCTCAAATAAATCCCAACACAGCCCACAGGATATAGGACCCTGGAGACTATTGTTATTGCCATAGAAGTGATTCAAGCTGTGTGCCTCTATGAGCGTATCATAATTATTTTAGAAGCTACAGTTTGGCAGCTGTTTAATACCACTTCTTGAAGAAGAAGAACCGTTCATTTCCGTCAGTCAGGGCCAGGCTACGGTGCCGACTTTGATCTGGTTTGGTATCGACTGCTGAGATTCATCATTGTCCTCCACCAAAGAGACAAGGCCTCGACAATTTTTAAGCGTGATGGTTCAATCAAGATTACCCTTATCCTGAACACCTGATAACCAAAGATGGACAATCATTTTTAGTGAAATGGACTCAAATTAGGTTTTCTAAATCATAAGAGTATCAAACAGCAGCTTGGACGTCTACACAGGTCAGTAGCGGATGTGACTTTGGACAGCGATACACCATATGAAATATGTAAAGAATAAGAAGAAACACCTAAAATAGGAGAAATACCACTTAAACGGAGGGAGTTCCACACTCTTCAGCTCCCTTTTAGGTTTCTCTTAAATCACCCAGGATGTGGTAACTCTTCTGTGCTTTTTCTTGGGCATTGGGATTTATTTTTTGGTCATTTGAAGACAACTCGTATGCATAATTCTTCCTTAGTTCGAACTAACTGGAGGGGTATTCACGTGGGTTGTTGGGGCTAGCATGTTAAAAATGTTGGAAGAGTCTTGATGGCTAGAGGATGGCCCAGATTGGACAGCATTTTGTAATTTTTTTCCCTTAATGGTCAAGACAAAACTGAAATTTGTGTGGGAGTAGTATTGCTTTAATCACATATCTCAGAAGAACACTCCTTCAGAAGGAGTCGACATTTGAATTTTGACGGATGATTTGAAAGCAATTAGCACATACATTTTTTTCTCCCTGACTTCATTTTCTTGCCATCTGGTATTAAAACGCCAACCTCATGTGAGGTTCGAACTCACGACCTTCAGATTATGAGCCTGATGTGCTGCCTACTGCGCCAACGAGGCTCTGAATATTGCTGTTAAAAATACTGAAAAAACTAAAACAAAAAAAAACATTTCTTTGAACAACACCAGCTAATATGGATGTAACTCAGAACCCTGTAAAACCTGGGGGAAAACCTGTCAGTAAATTAAAAATACACACTTTGGATTATCCCGGGTGAGTGCACCCTAATTACCCGCAGAGGTCAGGAGATAATTTCTGAATTAGACTGGGTGACCAAATCACACGAGTCCTCAACAGATAGGAATTTACAATGATATTCCTAAAGGGGAAGTGATGTGTCTCGATGCATTGTTACTGGTGATGTCTAGTTATGCTGGTTATGGATTGGAAAACATCGTTGAATGAGTTCAAATTTCAAATCCCAGCATGACAAACAGGATTGAACAGCTGTAGCTCACTGCAAAGACTGATGTTTGTTCGACTCCTGGGTAACTCAAACTGGAGAAAGAAACTATAATGGCTTGTTTCACAAATGAGCCATAGATAAATATGGATGTCTTTGAACTTGTACTAATGCAGAGTGACTCCAGTGCTAAATAAATGTATAAAACTGATGTGTGTATGTACCCTTTAAGATTTTCCATGAACACATGACTGACAGGGTGTTTGAGAGCCAGACAGGCACTTTGAGAAAAAAGTGATTTGAACTGAGAAAGATGCTGTCAAGACTGCATAATCGGTTTAATGATCCAGTAGAAGATGTTATCTCAAGACAGCTGACTGAAAAATAAAAAAAAGGTGCAGACTAGCAATCACGCCAAAGGTGCGCTTACATTTTCAAGGATATAATCCGTTATACTTCCCCCTATTACTCATCATGACTGAGGGCATGTTGTTCTGCACGAACAAGGAGAATATTTAGAAAGAGCCACAGGAAAAAGAAAGATCCATCCTCCAATATTGCTCCAAAGGATTTACCCTCACTAATTTGGCTTTAAGATTTACTCACATTTTTTTTGTTTTGTTCTGGTTTTCTTGTACGTAAATTGTTTTGCCATTCTTCTTCAGAGTTCTGGTGAAATTCAGCTGTACTCCTTTCCCTGACTCAGCTCAGCAGAGTTGATATCCAGCAGGACGCCTTTATGTCACTGCCAAAAAAACAAACAAAACAAAACGAAACAAAAAAACGTGAGTGTGTGAGTTTGTTTGTAGAGCCAACTCAGCAAAATTACAGCATACCTCAGAGAATCGGCAGTCAATCAACAGCCTGTAGCACTCTTCTATTTGCTCTTAGACTGAATAAACAACGATGATGCGGCTCGCATGTGGAGATGAATGATGAAGCAAATCTGACCCTAGGGTACAATGTTGAAGGCGTGTCAGATGTTGTCAATGCTGTGGCCCTCATATATCTTACCATATCTTCAAAACCATATTGATTCAATGTGAGTTGCTGTTTATTTGACCCTCAAGTATGTTAAAGAATATTTGCTTTGAGGGAACTTTGTCCCTCTGCTCAGTTGTTAATCATCAGCCTTTTACAGCGGCCGGCTTCTTGTCCTTCTGATCCATGTGTTCCAACTACCAAATGAGCAAATCCCGATAATATACGGAAGTTACGATAATGAGTATTTGCAGCAAAGTTATTCTTGTCATTCTTTCATATTGCTATTTTTGGTGAGTGAGTGATGTTGCCGAAGTAATGCACATCCCTGACTTCTTGGGGTGTATGAGCATATGAAGTGAGGAGTGATGTGTGGGTTTTTAACATCAACAGTCTTTCACACTCCATTGAACTGGTGTCACTGGTGTCATCGGGTGGAGGAGAGCTTCCTTCTCTCTTTTACTTTCTGCAGGCGTTTCTTTCTATTGCTATTATTCAGTGAGGTTTTCTCCTCATGTAAACATACAATAATACAGGTTTTCTTTTTTGCAATAAAAAAGATAATTCTTCATATAAATGAATCACCACTGAATAAATTCGTCAATCGTTTGGGTCAAAAACCATTTACGTTGCTTCAATGGCCTCATCTGTGTATTGCGTTCTTCATCCCGTTAATATGATCCAGCTCTCTTCGCCTCATCTTGACCTGACCACAGGCCAGCAGAGATGTCAATCACACACAGACACACACACTCTCACTATGTCAGCTTGGCACGGGCCAGATCATACAGGAGGAATCCACTAATTCGGCGAGAACGAAGGACACTGTGAGGCACATAACCCTCGTGAAAATTGTGAAGATAACCATTTATTTTAAACTGGATTTGGATTTGACAAAGCAGCGAATTATTAAAAGTCGTAGAACACTAACACATACACACAAACATATGCACGTACACTGACGGCCTAAAACACCTATAAAGTGTGTTATCTCTGAACAAAGCAAAATCTAAAATGTCTGTCTAGTCTGCAGAAAAAGAAAGAAGTGCTTTCATCGCCATTTGGTTTTGGCCCGTGGTTTGTCCAGTGCAGTAAGAGAATTCCCAGTAGCTTAACTGTCTGAACTGAAGCAGACAGACACTTAAAATGCAAATGTTGCAGATGTCTAATTTGGAGCTCAATTCAAATGTTACAGATAACTCTCCCCAGCGAGGTAGTCGCTTCATGTTGAGGTTTATTTTTTTCTTCAGCCGTCTCAGTATCTATCTCCAATCACCTCCGTGTCATCTCCTATCTGTACCATAAGCACAACCTGTTCTGATCATTTAATGAAAAATACAAGATTGTCATCCCTGATGAGCACCGCCTCTCTGACTCCCCGCGCTGTGTTGTCTATGACGCGTTCAGAGCCATGTTGCACCACGGAAAATTCAAATATGACGCCACAGACGCACAACTTAAGAGTGTGAATAATATTAAAAGATGGTGGCAAGGAAAACCTGACATATCACAATATTCTGAAAGTAGATTTACAATACGAGAAGAAATGAGAATATTTTTACTGCTGTGGAGAAATTGACATTTATCTAAAAAAAGGATCCACATTAGCCACATTGCTCAGAAGTGACTACATCACAACATCATTTATTTATGCTACACACTGTATTTTTTTATTTTGAGTGTACATGTAATTTTATGTTACTTCCTGTCCGTCTGTTCGCCATCTGCTTGGAGTGATACACCTTCGCCCTGTTTATTAATCATCCTCCTCAGTCACAGCCCTGCGCTCAGTTGTGGTTAACCAATCAGCTCCATCCTGCTCTCCTGATCTCCCACTAGTTTCTTATGTGATTAATTCAGTTCATCTTAGTTTCTAGTATTTCTTTTTTAGTTTGGTTTTCCGTTTCTGTCCTTGTTGAATTAGCTTTGGTTTCCCTCCGTCAGTTTTGTTAATTTCTTTAGTTCTTTTTTTCCATTTAGTAAAAAGTATCATCTCAGTTCCTCAACTCCTGCCTGCTTCCTTGGTTTTTGAAACCAATCACATAAATCCTGCATTTTCGAAAGATGTTATTTAGATTTCAGCAAATACTCTGTAACACGACTTAGCCGTTAACTGCTATTTTAGGGACGTGGTTATTCGTATTACCACATTTTGTAAAATTATTAGGTTAAACCACACATCAAGGTTTTGCAACCTTTATTTTAAAATTGAGGAACAACGTTTTCCATCAGTCCATTTTCATAATTATACTGTTTGTTTGAGTCTGACCTTTTTCACAGTGTTCTTATGTTTTTCTCCCTCCTGCTGTCTCTGGATCTCCATCGTTGTGAATTCTCATCTCTTGGTCCTAAAATGCAGGTAAAACATGGGTTTTCTTCTTTTCATTACAGCGAGGTGTTACATTGGGTCATGCTATGTGTGTTTTGCTCTTTCATAAAATGCAACTTTGCCCCTGCGCTCCTGTATGTTTCTCTTTGTTATCCATTTGCTTGTTAAGTGTGCTCCTGGATAAGCAGCATATTTGAGCCAGGTTCATCTTAGTAGCGTTGTAACTGCTGGGCGTTTCAGTTGAGTTTGGAGGGCACGTGCTGGCGTCCTCGTAGTCCATTCTTATGTTATACTGCGCTTGAATGATGCTACAAAGGATGAAAATGTGCATGATAACAATGTGACGTGATAGTTTTAGTACTGTAAGCTGAGCAAATACCCTCAAGTAAGAAAACTTTGTTAAGTTGGTTCGTACGTTTCGCCGCAGTTATCACTCCTTTCGACTGTAAACTCTTCTGAGCTTTGGTTTCTAACACTTTCTTGTACGACTGGTCACATAGAGGCAACTTCATGCTGTGATTTTTCATGAGCTGGTAAACATGGACAGAAAAAACAGTTCAAAGTTCCCGGAGTCAGCAAAGTGTTTCTTCCTGACTGAGTAGAACTTGATCCCAACGTGCTAAAGGCCAAGACTGTCCCCTCAGCAAACCTCCACCCACAGGGAGAAGCCATGACAACTTCCACGCATGCTTTCACACTCAAATGCAAGCTGGAGAGCCGTTTGAAGCATCTCTAGAAAATGTATGACTGTGTCCCTTGTAATCGACCTGCCGAAGTATACCGAAGCTACGAAGCTCATTCCCAGTGTCCATCTGCATGCTGTCTTTTGAATTTGCAAATATTTGACTTGGTTATTCTCATCGTGAGATGATCACCGCTGAAGGCTCAATCATACCCCCTCGACATACAAGACTCCTTTTCAACCATTTAACTTCGCTTTATAACTGAAAGCGTTCAGAAATTGATGGCACACAACATATCTATCAGAAGGCAGTTCAGAGTGCAAAGTTTCTGATGACAGCAAACACGGGGAGGAGATATTGATCATGTACCAGTGTAACGAAATGCATCACAACATGGGGATAAAACAAATCACTTAATCCCAATAGTAATAACTTACCTCGACTCTTCACCCAGGATTTGTGGAGGCTCTGCTCTGTGTGGTCAGTAAACTTGTGGGAAATGCGCACAAAATGTATATCAAATTTTAAACATGTCCGCAACCAGAAACACTCCAGTGGCATCATCTCCCTCACCCACCCTGTTTCTCTTTCTAACTTTGACCTTGAGTGACTCAATGCAACGATAAACCAGCAGACACTCGGCGGACACTCGCATCATGTCCCTCTAAAACAGTGCTTGGTAAGTGTGTGTGTGTGTGTGTTACAGATCTCCAGGATCAGCAGCATGTCCTCATAGAGTCAAGGAATGTTCAACCTGCTTGTAAATAAAAATGACTTTCATCCATTTTATTTCAATCTTATTAAGAACTAGCAGGAGAAATCATTACAGCCTCTCTATGCTCTCCAAATGAAATTACTGCAGACACTATTGACTTCAGTCTCATCAAGGTCTGTACTATCAGCAAACCCTAGAGCACTTAAAGAGAAGCCACGTGTTCGGATCCAGACAGAAATACAGTCTAAGCATTGTGTGGTGAACCCAAACTAATTAAGAGCCAGTCATTAGACTGAGCACATTATTTTCCCCTAAGCAGTGATCTGTCTTTAAACAATATCCAGCCGCAGCTTGTACCTTTACACAGTGTCTAGACGTGCCACATTGGAAGAATAACACAGAAGCAGTGCAGCAGCCTCACTCATCCACAAAAAGTTCATTGAAGCGCAACGGAGTTCTGCAGGTTACATGCTCGCACAAACATGGGAAGAAAAATGGACACAATTTAGACTCTGATTCTCACGTTTCGGATATAATCCAGAAACAAAATGCAAGATTTACAAATACGGCCTGCATCTGTCAATATGGTCCTATTGATTCAAATGGAAGCATTCATCTGTTCTCCTGACATGCGAGAGACGGCTGACCGCGATGTTACTCCGCCTCATTTATCATTCTGTGGGTCACCTGACCTTGACACTCGGATCACTAACTGCCCATACGACAGTATTATGGAAATCTTTGCATGTGCAGTTTTACTGGTATCACAACAGAGTTCTTTTGTCTGTATCTCAGCAGGAAATATGATCAGGGGCATGTGTCTGTTTGCACATCTCAAAAACTACGTGAGTGGTGGATGTTTTTGATGGAGGTACAGGTAATCTTATTTATAGGTAAAGAAGCAAAAGATGAGCTTGCAGGCCATCTGGATCAAACTGTCATTTCTGAATGTTTCATGGATTTTGTCAGGATTTTTCTTTTTAGTGTGGACAATTTAATTTTTTCTAAAAATCAAAGTCAACTTGAAACGGTTAAAAGAGAACATCTGGATCTGTAATCCTCAAGACAATGTTTTTTTTTTAAATATAGAGATACCTTTCGAAAAATTGTGATCATAGTTGGTTGTAGTGATCTACATTGATTAGAGAGAATATTGGCAGTCAGGGAAAATATAAGCATCCATCCATTGTCTTCTGCTTATTCCTATTAAGGGCCGCGGGGGGCTGGAGTCTATCCCAGCGGCTTTTGGGCGAGAGGCAGAGTTCACCCTGGACAGGTCACCAGTCTATCACAGGCCCAACACATAGAGACAGACAACCATTCACACTCACATTCACACCTACGGTCAATTTAGAGTATCAATCAGCCTCGTCCCCTCTTGATGTCTTTGGACTGTGGGAGGAAGCTGGAGTACCAGAGAGAACCCACACAGGAACAGGGAGAACATGGAGACTCACACAGAAAGATCCCGTGCCCGAGCCGGGACTTGAACCCGGAACCTTCTTGCTGTGAGGCGGCAGTGCTAAGTGCACTGACACAGACAGTGCAGACACTGCACCACCGTGCAGCCAAAAAATAAGCAGATTTTCATAATTAAAAAAAAAAAATTCTGTTTTTCCAGTCTCCTGGGCAGAGGCTTTCACACCTTGTCCTTCTTTCTTCCCTATTGTTACTGGAGCTGAATTTTTTTTTCGAAGTTTCTTTAAGTTGCTTGTTTATTGTGATTCCCAGCTGTCCTTTATAAGCAGTTATAGAAAGGCTCTATCTGCATGTTGTGAGAGTGTAAAAGGTTGAAAATGACGTGTTGGATGTCTATAAAAGGATTTTCCTCACACATAAAGTCGTATGATTTATTGCACTCAATCGTGCATCGCCATTCCAGAGCCTCACATTCATTATGTTGACATGGAGGTGAATATGTGAGAGGACAGTATCTCCATGTCTGTCACCATAATTCAGGTGGTCATGTCTATAAACCAGTACATACAGTACATGCTAGTTTGGGCCCTTGTCTGGGCCATGAATAGACATTAGATGTCATTCCTGTCTGTATAAATAAAGTTATTCTTTCAAACGGTAAACTGTAGTCACAGCAGCTATTATCTTTTAATTATTTTTAATTCAAATTTTAGTTTGAGTTCTTGACCTCAACAGTGGAATGAAGGTTGCCGTTTCTTATACCGAGAATCAAGCAAACTGTACAACATCATTAAAAACAGGGATAAAAAAAAAGGATCAGCATGAATGCCAGAAACAGTACTTCAGTGAAAAACGGACACAGATCAAGCGCAGTGCCTTTCTGACTCTCACTGTTAAGACAAACGTTAGATGAAGGAACATTTGATGTTGGCGATTGAGCGAGAAATTCACAAGATCATTCTGACTCTGACCAGTTTCTCCCGCAGGTGGGACGTGAGCTTGTTTTATCACAGCAGTAAATGATTTTCATCATACCATTCGTAGCACTTTGTGCTTCTGTAGAGAAATATCTGTTAAACTGTCAGTACCACTCTCATGAGCAATTAGAGGTTATTCTTCCTATTCAGTATTCCAACTCACACAGGCTACTCCGTTCTGGAGGATTGTTTGTTTGATTTGAGGCTGTACACACTGTCCTGAATTTTTGGTTTTTTTCTTAATCTTCACTTTTGAAGTCTGCACTAATACAAGACCCATGAGATTCAACTTTATGAAATCTTTTGATCTTCAGTCTCCAGCTAGTGTTGTTTTCCCACCTCGTGTCCTGCTCTTAGTTTTTCATCAAGGTAAATGGTGACAATTCCCTGGAGGCATCAAAAGTTGGAGGCTTAAAGTGTGTGTGTGTGTGTGAGGGGGGGGGCTCAGCGTGCGAAGCTGAAGATAGAAGCAACAGTCTTAAGAGGAAGAAAAGTGTTTTATCTAGATCGAATGTGGATGTACAGCCCATCATCTGGCTTCAAGCTTAGCATTGAAGTTAGCAGAACATTTGCAGAAATCTGTATGAATTAATCGAACATTAGTTTCCTCTAAAAACAAGAGTTAAGAGCACTCAGCTTGTTCCACTCAAGGCAAATATCCTCCTTTCAACCCATGTGAAGTCCTAAGTTATTTTTTTCATCGAGTTGAACAGGAAGACTTTATTTCAAATACTGTTTGATTTATGCAAATATACTTGCCAGTTCGCTCTAATTTCTGATTGTTAGCCGTCGCAGCCCCGCTGACCCTGTTTGAGAGAGCCTATGAGGTGGATGATCTCTGCGGTGGATCCGATGCCACTCCACCTTGAGCCAGCACCTTCAAAGCCTCAGAACTCAGTTGCTGAAGCGTCTGAATCAATGTTCTGATTACCCCGCGCGCCACGCCCTGAGGCAGCGATCCTGGATAAATAATAGTGACAAGACTGAAGGATGTCCCAAGAGAGGCTGTGGAATGTAAAGATTTTGAAGGCAAAATAAACAATATAACACCGAGCAAAATACTAATTTAAGATTCAATAAAAATGATATCATTAAAAATTATTGGGCATAAAAACGTACAGTTCTACAAAGGAGGTTCACCAGTAATTGAAAAGAATCAATATTTAACAGGATAGGACAAGGAGAATGGCCAACGAACATCCCTCACTCTCACCAACCTGCACGATCATCAAACACGTTTCAACCTTAAACTTCAACGGCATCAAACGTGAACCTCTCATAGTCCAAACGTAGAAATGTGAAGTCGTTCCAGAGTTTTCCAGCGAAACGTAAAAGCAAGTTTTCACTCTTGACATCCAAAGTTTTGCTGGAGGACAGAAACAAAGATGTGGACATTAATTATAAATCTAGACACCTGGAGGTCAGAAGCTTTCAACTTAGCGTTCAGTGGAGGACACGAGTGGACTGAATTTTCAAATGAATGCGAACTCGTCTCTCTAATGAGGGAACGTAATGAGGAGGAGGAGGACTTGTTATACCCCACAGTGATAATACTGGGTTACGAGGAGTTCTGTTTGACTGGTAGATTTGCTTCCTCTAAAATGTTTTTTTTTTTTTTCCTGAATTCACAGATGTGTTCCAGTTATTGTCTTTGTGATTAAATAAGTAATGTTCCAAATGAGAACCATTCAGGATTTAATGAATAAAACATGTGTGTGCGTGTGCGTGTGTGTACACACACACAGAAAGACTTTCTAGAGGCAGACCAGCCAGTGAGATCAGTCTAGCATGCAAACTTTCATTCATCATCATTTTGAGCAGCAGGCAGGCCACATACGATTGGAGTGATATGTCACTTATCATAATCAGGATTGTTGACCAAATGTGACAGTCGTGAATTTACTTGTATTTGATTTACAAATAGTCCACATAGTTTTCAGTAAGGAAATACATAAAAGGTATTTTTACAGTAACTTTTAAATCAAATGACCTGTAAAATAAAGTAAAAACCGATATCGGTGTTGTTGGTCAGCTGGATCAGGAGCACCTTGTTCCCACGTTCATAAATCCGTCTCTAATTCCACATATGCTTGGATTATGGCTCTGAAAGGGGATCTGAATGTCATAGTGAGAGGAGTTTTGCAGTTTTTGGATATCTCAGAGGTTCTCATAGGAATGAAGCTCAGGTGGACTTGCGTTTGTACACAGAGCTAGTTGAAAACCCGGCGTTACAGGCCAGCACTATGCGAAAATGTCAGTAATCATGCAGTTCTGTTCATTACAGTTACATGAATTGGAGTTTAAAAGAAATACAAAAGTAGGAACACCTCCCAGTACAGTTCAATGGCACAAGTACTCAGTAATAATAAATGCAAATAGAACATTATAATCCCCCTGAAGGGACGATTTGTACGCCTCTTGTATTACTGCATTAGGTGTAACAAGTACATTGGCAGGGGAGCAGCAGCACTTGTCTTCTGTGTATTAAACTGTAAAGTTCCCATTTTCTTCAGTGGACCATACAACCCACAAACCCTCGGTGAATTTCCCTCTGCCGGTATTTACAATCCCCCACCGTTCCTCTCAGTAGACACACCAGTGTCTCCTCCTGATGAGCAGCATCTCAGGGGAACCCGCCGAGTATAAATCCAGAGGTCACTTGCTTTTAATTGTTTGGTGGTGAAGTTTGGGTTTACTGCTTTTGCTCTTGCTAGCTGTCTTGACTGGCATGTTATGAAGAGGAGAGGCGATTTGTGCTGCTTCACTGATTCTTGTAATAAATGTGTGCATAGGACTAAGAGGCTGTTAAAGAGGCCCTGGTTAAAGTGGATCATTCCTCAATGTAACTTTGCTTCATTTGGTTTTAATTCCATCTGCCACTGCAGGATGAAAATCGAGGGAAGGAAAATGAAAATGGTCGGAAATGCTGAGTACTAACAGAACACACACGTGTGTGTATATATATATATATATATGTATATTCAAAATATAACTGAACAAACCACGCTCACTAAATATGTGTTGTCATGAGGATGACATTGACCAGTGATGGTTCAATATTTCTTCCAGAGAAGCAACATGTAAGGCTCTGGGATGAGAACACATGGAGCTGCATCACTGGATGAGCCATGTGAAGCATGATGCTTGCATCCCCACATCCTTTTCTTTCAGGGAGCTGAGTTTCTGAACATCTTAGAGATACGAAATCCAGAACAGCATTTAGAATGTCTTTAGGGAAAATTAAGAAGAGCTCTTCTTTAAATTCTAATCCTGAATCTTTTCATTTAAATAATCGTCTCTTAAAATTGCCCTCTAACGCCGAGGGACTAACACAATGGTGATTACGGCACTAATGAAACTGCTTTCATTTCATGTTATTGTGGACGTACTGACGGAAGAGCAGTCTGAAGCATTGGAAGAATAGTCCGTTCTACTGAGCTGTTAGAAGACGTACGCAACTGTTACTGTAGCAGTCGCAAACCTCCAGGTGAGCACAGGTGCAGTCCTCTGAGAGCACGAGTTCAAGTCCTTGTCTGCTGCTGATTTAGAGACACACTCTAAACACACTCTAAACACACAGTTGTTCCCAGACTGGAGTCTTGGCTTGTTTGGACCCTTCATTTTTTTATGTTGGAAAAAAAACAAACATATTCTTATCATATGTGGGAATAAACTGAGCCAAGAATCTTTTTTTTTTTTTTGTCATGCAATTATTTGAGTAAAAGCAAGCATCAAAAGCTACTTTATCCCTGCTAGTTATTAAAAAAAGAAAAGGCGTAAAAGGGAAGGCACAGATGAAACGGATTCATAAATTTGAAGTTTAAAACCACATTTGTTTGTGTCTCAAAACATGTTTCATGTTGTCTCTGTTTGCCTGCTTTGGTAATGAACTGATCTCCATAATGATTAAACTGTTGTTGTTGTTTTTTTTCACTGTTACATTGGTTCTGTAGTTGCGGCTCCCGCTGTGAGTTCAGCAGGATATCAAACTGCACTGAGTTGGACTTTATTTAATAGTCAACTTCAGACAGCAACAGCCAAACAGTGAAAACCAGTGGGTGAGGAAAAGAGGGAAAAGGTTTACTACCGCCTCCTGTTATACTGTAAGAACATTGAACATGTTTTAAAACTCAAATATATTTTATTTAACATTTCTGGTGTAACGTATCTGGACAGACCAATTCAATTCTCAATCTATCAAATAATGTTCCCAGTACAGGATCACTCTATATTCCACCGCCATAAGGATAAAATATGCACCCACCTTTGTGCCTGATGTTATCAGTGACTTTTAGTTTTGAATGTCAACCGTCTGGGGTGGAAAAACCTCTCCACATAACTGCAAAGAAAAGCAACAACATCCGAGTGTCTGCTGAAAGGTGTTTCTTGTTACCTGCAGTCAAACACAAACTCTTAATCCCAGAAGGATCTTTGCTCTGGAGATCAAAAAGAGACTGATATTTACACCAAAGATGAGAGATGCTGCACTGTGATCAGACGGCTAGTTTATTTCCCTGGTGATGACCGCAGGGGCTGAAACATGAAACCGCAAAATAAATTTCCCCTTCAATTAAGAACTCTTTCTTTCAGTTCATCACAAAATCAGAGTAGTTGATTGACTGGTTTTACCTCTTTTTTTTTTTTACCTCTTTTTAACCTCTGTTACTGGCAGCAAGGCTTTAATTTGCTAGCAGACAATTTGTTTATACACATCTAGAACTGTTGCCGAACTGTCAATATAGATGTCCTGATATTTTTTGTTGCTGTATGCCATAACTCGAGGCTGTGCAATTTCAACAAAGTTGTTATTTATTGTAGATAATGACTTGCTTCAGGGCACAACAGCATCAGAATGAAAAACTAAGTAGAAAGATGCATTGTGGACTGATATAAACATAACTGACTGTATCAAACATTGGCTCCATTCATCCTTTGAGGTTGGCTGGCTTTACGGTTCCAATGAACTGACGTAAAACGTATGACGAGAGGGAAGATTCATGTCAGCCAGCTGAATGTTTTCAGTGTCCAGCATCGACTCAGTATCAAATTACACTTATTTTATATCACTTGCGTTTGCTTGATGAGGCTATTCATCCCATCCTATTGTACAGATACGCAACAAGAGAAATGTTGGTCAGTAAAGTTACACCCACAACTGGTCATTTGAAGATTCTATTGAGGACAAAGCACATTTTGCAGGCAGCAATCAAGAATAAATCAGTCTGGGAGGACTCCCACAGGACTACGCCGGAGGACTGGCTGCTAAAGGATGAGTGCAATAAAGAGAAACACATGGTTTTAAAGAAGAATGGGTGCTGTAGTGGGAGAGTGGGTGTAGTAAACTAAGGTGGTTCTGGTGTGTTAGGTGTGACCCAGTCCCCAAAATCACCTGTGATGCAACTTGGCTGCCGACACTGCACTTCTGTTGAGGTTATAGAGGAAACACATGAATCCTGTAACACGCTGCTCCCTTGAGCTACACGCCTGGGAGGGGACACTGCTGTGATTTTTTTTTTGTTGGACTGTAAAACTGCGCAGAATAATATCTCCTCAAGAAAGTCTGGAGCCATTTAGTTCATGGATATTTGAGTATCTGCGTATGTTGTCAATTCCTTTGACTGTCATGGGGAACTGCCCATATCACTCACACAAGAAGCCACCACTGGGTACAACATGTGGAGCTATGTAAATGTATTGGTTTCCATTGTTCTTTGGCACGTAATGTCCATACTGAGGAATTGAATGCACGTGTAATACAGCCACAATAGAGCAGAAATGCTAGCAGGTTAGCATCGACCCGTTTGTATGTAAGCCTGGAGTTTGTACACCGATTCACAACGCTTTCTCTTCTTTAATAATAATAATAATAATAATACATTTTATTTAAGGCGCCTTTCAGGACACTCAAGGTCGCCGTACAAGGTTAAAAACAGGGCAAACAGTGCAAAACATAGTAAAACAGTGCAAAGCATACAAGCAAAATGAAAAAAGCAACAATCATTTTGGAGCAGAGCAAACTACACAGATTCATAGGCCTGTCTGAAGAGGTGGGTTTTGAGGTGTGATTTAAAAGAGTCTATGGATTCAGAGTTTCTGAGGTCAGGGGGGAGTGAGTTCCAGAGGTGGGGCGCCGAGCGGCTGAAGGCTCGTGCCCCCATGGTGGAGAGACGGGATGAAGGAACGGTTAGGCTGAGGGAAGAGGCAGACCTAAGAGACCGGGTTGGGATATTGATGTGGAGAAGATCAGACAGGTATGGAGGGGCGAGGTTGTGGATGGACTTGAAGGTGTGGAGGAGGATTTTATAGTCAATACGGAATTTGATGGGGAGCCAGTGGAGTTTGTGTAGAACAGGGGTGATGTGACAGATGGCAGGGGTTTTTGTAACTATGCGGGCGGCAGCGTTCTGGACCAGTTGGAGTTTACGGAGGAGTTTGTGCGGGAGACCAAACAGGAGGGAGTTACAGTAGTCTTTGATCATTGATTTCTGGAGACCTGACCCCTTCTCTGTAGCACACGCCTGTTTGTTCCTCACATCCTGAATGTCCGAATCAACTTTTCATTAACACAAGATTGTAAATGGAGGGGGGCGTTGAAGTTGTGATGAAAAAACCATGCTGAATGTCGCCTGTTATATCATCTAAAATACCCTTTCAGGGGTCTTGTGGATACATAAGGGTTATGAATCATGTTCATTTGAAGCTGAAGGTGAGAGAAGAGGAAATTGAATTTTCTTATAGTATCGAATCTAACACGCTGAATGTCATTTTAATCAAAGTCTGGAACGCCCTTCTTTACCTTTGCTGCCCTGCACATGTACTCTACATTTACTTCAACATTATGTTTGACATTTAGAAACAAATGTGTTACTTTTTTTGGAATACCGCAGAGGAGGAGGGGCAAAAAATTCAGTATACATTCCTCTGTACTACAAGAAGCAGTTAGAAATACAGCAAAGAGGCTCCGAGGCCCCGATCCAGCACACTGCCTCAGGAAATAATTCCTAAAAACTCAAAAAACAAGTTTTTCTTTCTCATCCTGCTTTACCTCACTCCTATCCCTCACTAAATACTCTCCTCGGTTTTGCTCTTCTTTCTCACCAGCTATCATCACATCAGCCCAATTGAAAAAAAAAACAAAACGCTTGGATTTGAACTGTTGCTTAATGCGACTGTTTCTCAGTTTTCGATGACGCTGAACCAGATCTAAGCCAATTGAAGGCACAGACCAAATGAGAAACTGTATTTATAATCTTCATCATGGAATTGTTGTTGCTCTAATACAAATATTGCACACCACACTCTAAGGTTGGAGCTTATTTCTCTCGAAAAAGCTGCAGATGAATTCTCCAACCTCGAGTGTACATTTCCTTGCGTCCTCATTGTTTTCCAGCCAATTCTGTCAAAAGCTCAGTCACAAAATCATCAAACCAAAGTTGAGAAGTGCAGGGCTGGAAGTGACCTGATCCATCTGGCCAATATGCACCAAAAAATATTTGTAATCACATTTTACTAGTTACTTTCATGGCAGCAGTCCAACTTTTTAGACAGACGGTTGCTTGTTCACATGAACAGCTGGACACAGTGAGGACGGACCAGTAGACAGCTGAAGCAGTCACATTGTCATTGACTGGCAGCTCCCATGGTGATGAGGCCATAAACAGTTGGTTATGTGTGCCAAAGGTTTCTGCCTGCTGATTGCAATTCATTCCAGAAATTAAACTACTGGAACCTGAGTAATAAATAAACATTAAATCAGAGCAGGGGATCATATTCATGTTTTAAGGGAAAGACAGCGGCTGAATTTCTGAGCGTCTCCCCCTGGTTCAGTTTTGCACCCAAAGGAAATTAAAACAAACCAAAATGCATCACTGAAAAACTCAACGCCTGCTTTCAAGTGTTAAATTCAGTCTGCTGACATTCATGACCAATTAGGCAACCTCTCGCTGTAGTACAATCTTTTCTTGCTGAATGTACTTAGAGCAAAAATGCCAATTTATGAGGAAATCTGTCATGTAAATATTAAGGCATGTAGTTGGAGGAGAAGCTGAACAAGCCGTTGCTATGATAGAAATGTCTATTTAGTTCTTTGAAGGGAAGTATTTTAATTTCTGAATAATTACATTTGCAGACACCGCCACTTGAATTATATAGAAAACCCCCAAATTACACTGAAACCTATCTATGATGTATGATTGTATTTTTATGTTTCGTGTGGCGATCCTGCTAATCCAGATGTTCTTCTCGTCCTGCTCCTCGCAGCTGTTGATTTCAACCCAAGGCTGTCCTTCAGCTCTGCTCAGCAAAAAACACTCGGCCTTCAGATGAAAATGAATGTAGGTGAAGATTCTGAGCCAATCGGGCCATTTTAGTGTTTTTTTTTTTTTCTTCTATAAATAAAACAAACAAGCTGTGAATTAGAACACAGGATGTTAGAAGTCTACTTATGTCAGGGTCACTGAGGCAGGCATGTTGGCGGCTTTTGCTCCTGACAGCTGTTCAAAAGAGTGACCCTCATAAATCAAGACACACAAGCACATTAATTACTGACAGTCAATTAAAGTTAGGTTCTGTCAGATGTGCAGAGGAGAGAGAAAGCTGTTAAAAGCAAGCATTGTCATTAAGCTGGTAGGCAGCGAATGAAATGGGCTATTCCCCGGTAATCAAGGGATTGAGTGCATGCCCTACAAAATCAAACGGCACTCAACAGGACGGTCTCTCACCCCGGGGAAGATGTCTGCTGGCTCCTCTGAAGAGACTGATTTTTGTTTTTAACGACATATAGAAACCTCTGTTTTATATGTCACGCCTTCAAAATTATCTGTCAATATCAAGGTTCTGTATGTCTGTTTACAGTGTAGATTGGGTTACCTTTTTTTCTGTCTAATCATGACAAAAGCATTCAATTTCAACCGCTGAAATGGCGAGAATCACTATTCCACTTATACTTCTGCCAGGGTGTTTTTCCTCCCTAACCGTACATCTCGAATTCCGTTGTGGATTTGTGGAATCGTGACATCCAAACCACTTGAGCTGCAGGAGGAGGAATGCTTCCACTTCTTACTTCGCTGCTCATCGTTTCTTTTGGTGCTTGTTCTTCGTGGAGCAGCAGTGGTCTTTTTACCACGGGAGGGTAGTGGGGCAGCGGTTGGCTTCTTCATAATTAGGTCTGTTATTTGATGTTTCTCCCATAAGAAAAAAAGGAGATCACAGTTCTCTGAACTACAGAAAAATACATATTACTGTCTGTAGCAGGGGAGGGTCACAGAAACTGATTTTTAGAGAACTGAACCTGATGGTAGTGATGTAAAAAAAAAAAGCAAAGAAGAATCTTATTATAGAGTATACATTTATAGTTTCTTTTTGACTCAAACTTGTAAAATTGGAAAGTTGTGATTTACAGATTACTAATCATGTTAATATCTTTTTTCTCCATGAAGTGTGACTCTCCAGGCCACAAAGAGCTGCTACATTTGCTGTGCAATTGCAGTAAATGTCATTTTTTTCCCTTAATTTTCTCCATTTCTCCTGTGGTAAATATTTTGTGAGCATCACCCAGTGTGTTTTTTTTGAAGAGCTGGCACATGTATCAGTCTCCTCCGAAAGATCAAGCAGACACCGCACCTGCTAGTCCAAGCCAGAGGAATTTTCATTTTCACACACGTTCACGTCCCAATATTCATAGTGAATCTGGCCTGACATTTTCTCTCTATGGTGGAACGGAGTCAAATTTAAGTGGACAAATCAACACAGTCCCACTGTGGTTAGATCTGGACTCCTGAAAACAGAATGTAGAGAGTAAAAACTGTCTAAAGTAATGGACTGTAAGTGCTGCTGCATCCATTTGGAAGTAAATGAGGGTGGGAGTTGTATCAAGGTTGGAAATGCAGGTCAGCTTTTGAGAGAATTATTAAAGCGGGAAGGAGATAATGAGCCCAGTAACTGAGTGGAAAAAAAAAAAAAGCTGATGTCTATTACTGTCTGACTGACTCCCCTCCCTCCCTCCCAGACTCAGGTGATTTTCCGTGACTCGTACGCTATTGTCAAGCACCAGTCACCATTATTAATTAGGTAATTCCTAGAAATTCACATTCTTCTCTTTTATAAACTAGACACGGAACATTTTCACACAATGGAGACCTCTCCAGCAGTGGTAAAGAAGAACAGCTAATGATGCAGGAGCTAACCTTCAAAAAGTGTTTTTGAGATTCAATTGCAGACAAAGTGGACAAGTCTGCTCCTTCCACTGATGCCCCCCCCCAACACACACACAAACACACACACGCACATCATAATATCATTTTGAAGCACAGTTCTGGAAGTTTTGTGAAAACATTTATCTCCTCTGAAAGCATTTGAGCTTATTACAGAGTCCAAACTGTCGAAACGTCTCCTTCAGGTCGTCAGGTACTGTGTTTGAAAGAACTAGAGTTCATGTTACCAGTGGTCCCCCACTGGTGGGGCTAGCACCATCTGTGGTGGTATTACTAAACACTGACAAAACTGAAGTTATTGTGGTGGGCCAAAAAACACCTTATCTAATGAGATGGGTCCCCTGGATGGTATCACCCTGGCCCCCACTTCCAGGCTGGATTACTGGAATTCCCCCCTATCAGGCTGCACCAGTAGGTCCCTAAAGACTCTCCAGCTGGTCCAGAACGCTGCTGCCCGCGTGTTGGCTAGAACTGGTAGTAGAGACCATGTCTCTCCTGTACTGGCTTCTCTGCATTGGCTCCCTGTCAAATTCAGAATAGAATTCAAAATTCTTCTTCTAACATGCAAAGTCAGTCAGGCTCCTTCATATTTGACAGAGCTCATCATCCCTCATTACCCAGCTAGAACCCGTCACTCCCAGGTTGCAGGTTACCTGTGGTTCCTAGAGTTTGGAATAGTAGAATGGGAGCCAGAGCTTTCAGGTACCAGGCTCCCCTCCTGTGGAACCGTCTCCCAGTTTTGGTCCGGGATGCAGACACCCTCTCTACGTTGAAGAGCAGACTTAAGCCCTTCCTTTTTGATAAAGCTTACAGTTAGGGCTGCTTAGGTTGGCCCCTAGATCTGCTGCTATAGGCTTAGACTGCTGGGGATCTCCCATGATGCACTGAGCTTCTCTCTCCTCTGGAGCCTTTGTGCTCCCCCACTTCCCAGCTCCCTGACTGATGCTGCTACTGGAGGAGACTGCAGACCTGAAGAGGCTCAAGCTGACACCCTCAGTATCAGCATTAGTATACTAGTAGTTTTCATATCACTATTCTCAATACTGTACTCATATTAACACCAGCATTGTTTGTATTGTACTTGCTAGCACATAATTGCTCATATTATGCTGACATCGATTGCTTCAGTATTCTGCAGATGTTGTTATTGGTAGCTAGTTGTTATTGTTTGCTGTGTCCTCCGTCCTGCTGTCTTTCCCGCTGCTCGTCTTTCTCTTCCGGCCTTTTCACGTCCCCACCTCTCTCTTTATCTCTTTCCTTCTCTATATATGCCCCCCCCCCCCAAAACCAGTCAAAGCAGAACGCCGTCCCAATTGATCCTGGATCTGCTCCATGTTCCTGCCTATTAAAAGGAAGGTTGAGTGCACTACGCCGCTGTTGCAGGATGTGTTGCTCATGGAGAATTGTTGGGTGTACACTCATTGAAGGCGTGTGGTGCTAGACCTGCTCTACTTGTGAAGTGTCATGAGATAACTTTTGTTGTGATTTGGCGCGATGAAAATATAATTGACTTGACGGTAAGATACAGAGTAGGCGCTTGTTTTTGTTTTTCCAGGAGGTATTCCTGCTTGACCTGGCAAAGGGAGAGCTCCACAAACACACATACATTTGTTTATATTTAATGTTTTTTTATGTTAAAGTGATTAAATTCACCAATAAAGTGACTCACCACATGGGAGACAAATACCACCCTGCCCAGAAGGAGGGGATAACGGTTCCTGCTGTATAAACAAGTTCTGGCATCCTTCCCAGATGTATACAAAGTTCCCCTGTCAGACAAATATCAATACACTGACTGACATTGGAGAGATTTTAATGCACATTCAGGGTTTGAAGATTCCAAAGCAATAATGAAGTTGAAATTAAACACGACATTTTTATGGCTGGTTCCTCCTTCCGATGAGTTGGTCTCTATAGAAATTGTACAACTCCAATGAGGAACACACACACACATCAACATAAACCAAAGGGTGTCTCAATCACTACATCCTGGTTTTTTGTTGTTGTTTGTTTTTAATGCACAAGTCTAGGCTTCTCCCCAAGTACTGCATTTCAAAGCCTCTGGCAAATAGAATGATTCAGAGGTTCCTCTTTGACTAATTTCATGCTGTTTGGTTTTTTTTTTCCCTTGCAAATATTCAAAAATAATTAGACACAGCATGTTTGAAATTGAGGAAGTAAGCAGTAAACCATTTGTCCTATATCATCTGTAGTCAGTCCACTCAAGGCGCTGCAATTATTACAGTTGTGATGTTCAATTTTGTTCTCATTCTGCTTACAATGTGGCTTTTTTTTTCATCCCATTAAAATACAAAAGTACAGGAGTACAACATTTACCCTACAATCAACCACGTTGAAAGTAAGAGCGCTACCAAATCGCTCATATAAGACATCCCCAACATCCCAGAAGACAGGATGTAGATGTATTTCATGAAATGTATTTCATGTAGTTCATGAAATACCTGCAGTGACCGAAATCCGGTACCCGGTGACTAACTCTGAGAAATAAACTACAACCCATCATTTCCTTATCGTTTTACACTCCAGGTTCTGTCTTGAAAGCACATTAACACACCAGTGACTTCACAAATTAACAAAGAAGCATGCGGATATAGCAATAGTCTGCAGTGTTACATGGCCACCGAGGATTTGGAGAACTGGGAGGCTAAACAGCCAATCAGGTGCAGCTGTGAGGGTGGGAGGGGAGTGGCAGGACATGAGGCTGATGAGATCATTGGCAACAGGTGTGCAGGAGAGGCTCACCTACTTGATAAGGTGCTTTCAGTTGTTGGGAATTTTTAGAAAAAAAAAGTTTTATGTGCAAAATGCAATCAATGTGGAATTAGAGGTTGTTTGTTCTGCTGGTAAAGTAGCTGTGATTTACATAGCCTCTTTGTGCCCCTTGCTCTTATTATTTATCAATGGTCTTTTGGATTCAATTGAATCAAGTGTTTTTTTTTCGTTTGTGTTAAATGCACTGAGGCTATATTACAATTGCACGATGGAGCACAAGATACCATCCATCCATTTTCTTCAGCTTATTCCTACATTAAGAGTTGTGGGGGGGCTGGAGCCTATCCCAGCATCAACAGGTGAGAGGCGGGGTTCACCCTGGACAGGTCACTCACATTCATACCTACAGTCAATTTAGAGTATCAATCTGCCTGGTCCCCCAATCTTTTGGATGGTGGGAAGAAGCCGGAGTACCTGGAGAGAACCCACGCAGGTACAGGGAGAACATGGAGACTCCACACAGAAAGAGCCCGTGCCCGAGCCGGGACTCGAACCCATAACCTTCTTGCTGTGAGGCGACAGTGCTGACCACTGCACAACCGTGCAGTGCACTCCTCCAGATACATTTGCAGAAAATGAGACATCCCTCAAGATGATGTGCTGAAACAGATTCACGGGTCAATGGCAGAAGGACTGAAGAGACAAGGAGGTAAAAGAAAAGAGAGGTGTTTAAGCACACAATAAAAATAGTATGACACAAAAACAAAAGGCCAAATATAGGATTGAGTCTCAATGGTAATTTGACAGCAAACAAGCATTGCTGAAATTATTGGTACACTCGGTGATATTAAGTGTTTTTCTGTTGTTTTACATGTTATCTTTTAGTAGTACTTTAGACTCACGTGTACTCATGGGTCAAGCATGCATGTGATATATGTTCACGTGGACCTTAAGACAAATATCCTTGAAATGTACTCTTCCCATATTTTTACCATGTGTGAACTGGCTAAATATTATGTGTCTTGTTGTTGTTGCTATTGTCAGAATGGCTCCAACTAGTCTGGTTTACTCAGGCGAGCTGTGAGGCCCCCTTGTCAGGCATCTCTAAATTTCCAGATGTTCAGGAGCTTAAATAAGGTTACATGAAGCAGTTCCTTTGATTTGCCTAAGATGCATGAGCAGGAGATCCCGGATCCGTTTCTAACATAAAGAAGTATATTGAGCAACAAAATATGGTGTTGGATCATTTTCTTCTTCTTTGGGAATGGCCACATAAACATCTTTATAACACTCGGACATACTGGATTAAAAAAGAAGCCCCTGGAATCTCCAGTATCATGTTCTTCACGTGCACATAGGAAATCACTCAGTATTCTCTCACTCTCTGTATCACTCACACATTGTTATCAATCATGTAATTATAAAAGAGCAGTTACAACAAGCTGAGAGGTGGTAACAGAAAACCTCCACCGGCCTCCCTCACACCTCACCATAAATATTTATGAAGGCATTTGAATAATGTGATTTTGCAACAACAAAATGTCAGCTGAGGAAAAGGAACAGCAGGAAAGTAGGAAGGTGGAGAATGTCAACAAGCAGGGGAAGAGGACATGTCTGGGGTTAGAGGTGGAATCTTCTGGGGCTAATGATGCAGACAATTTGGATTTGAAAACAATTGAATTATAGGTTCTTACATATTCTTAGGCAAGAGGGGTTCATTTTTATCTCCATGGTGACACAACCTCTCCCAACTGTGGACAGTTAGGCGGGACATTGTTTTTAAAGAGTTTATTCAAGTGTATTTTGTCTTATTTGCAGTAAAAAAAAAAAAAAAAAAATTAAATTTAAATCCCCTTATACTTAATATGAGACATAATCCCTATCTATCTATCTATCTATCTATCTATCTATCTATCTATCTATCTATCTATCTATCTATCTATCTATCTATCTATCTATCTATCTATCTATCTATATACATTACTTTAAGTTTAAAAAGGAGAAGTTAATTTCCATCGATAAAAGGAAACATCTCCTTCACTAATGGAGAGAGAGGGGAGAAGACTAAATGAGAAAAAGCAACGCTGGATGTTTTCTACTGAATAGATATGAGTGTTGTGAAAACACTCCATGCTGATGTCGATATACTAGAGAACACAGCTGATTTGGGGATACCATGCAATGTTTTTAAGCCCATATTGCAATGAAATTCTGCTTAAGTCTGGTGGCTATGTAATATGCAAACTCCTCACTCTGGGTTTTTTCTTAACCTGCTGCTCTGTCGCCACCCCAGGGCTCTGTCAGATTACATAATTAAGAGCTGCTCAATGAGCTGCTCACACTCATACTGCACTGGATTCCACCGAGAGGGCCCAGGCCTTCGGACTTAATCACATATTCAATATTTAGATGGGGAGACTTGGGAACACCCTGCATATACATGATCAATTTTATTTTTCCTCTTTAGTCATTCTGCTCATTAGAGGTTTTTACAGGAGAGTCACAAGTATGAACAACCGTGAGCTATACAACTCCACCGCAACGAGTCTGATGCTGTGAGGCAACAGGCAGATCAGTGGAATCAGCAGTATCTACATGTATTGGCATCTGAAAGTCTAGTGACAAGTGATTCTACAGTACAGATTTAATCAGGAGTGTGACAGGGGGACACAGGGGCACAATGGCAGCTTTCTGACATTTACCACCGACTAAAGGTTGGATCAGAATACAGTTTTTATCACAACACATGGTCAGTAGTCCTGGTTGACTGAATCAGAAGTGCAGTTGTATAACGATAAAAAAATAAAGAAAAGGTACTGTAACAGTAGGATGGGATCTACAGTAGCACATGAAGTTAAATGTTGTATTGTTGTTGTTTTTTTTAATCCACAAGTTTGGAGGCCACACTAATTATTATTATTGATTCCCAGGAGATGTCAGACTGCCAGTTGTTTCTGCTCTGAAAACCTGGCACATTTTGTAGAAAAAAATATGCATAGCTTATGCATTTAAAAAAAAACAAAAACATTTTGGATGATAATATTATCATGGGGAAACCCAATAGTAATACTAATTTCAGTGATTTGAATCATTTTAATTACTGAAGCTCCTGGATAATTGTTTGATGCAGTCATCCATTCAACCTAGTGAAATTCACACAGAAAGCAAAGCACTTTCACAGAGCAGTTCTGCTTATAAATGTTTCTTTTACACTTATCTCTTGGTAGCTTTTAACATTTTTTTTTTTGTTTGAGAAAAAAGTGACCTCAGTGGAGCAGTGAAATTGTATTTTTAACTGAGGCCCAACAAATTAAAGTAGAATGTGACTTTTTTATTTTCCTCAGTTAGCATTTAAACAAATACACAGTTGCTCTGTTGAGTTTCACACAATCAGCTGTTACACCTGCAGCGAATCCAGAGAGTCGTGGCTTCTATCCATGCTACTGCAGTGTAACGCCAGCTCTATTTTTGCAGGTACGACTGAGGTGACTCCTGACTCCACTGATGATGATCACTTCTAGACAGGCTGGCGGTGATGGAGGGGGAAAAAAAAAGGGCAGATTCCCAGACTGGTCAATTCCCTTGACAACAGAAAGAATCACATCAAATTAAACAGGCTGGCGGCTGAAATTAGGCTATGAAACACACCGGCACAATAAGAGCACAATAGAGCATAATAATGTCATGACAGCAAACACTAACTTATAAACCTTTAACCAGCCTACTCATGAAAATCACTCATATTAAAATATTACACACTAAAACCAAAAAAAAAAAAAGTTCAAGATCAAGGCTGAAGCTGAGGCTGTCTGATGCAGAGGTTGATGCTGATTTGATTGGAAACCTGTTGAATCTGTGTGTTCTTGCTTCTTTGTCTGATGTGTTTAAATAAAAATATCTTTTCATCAGTAGATCATGGTCAGTAATTTACTGTGACAGTATGAAACACAATAAACAAGGCTGCTGTGCAACTGACCCTTCGCTCATGACACACGAGAGGTTAGTTGCAATGACCCCCCTCGCTACAAGACCACAGTAACGCCTTTCATTGGTTGATCAACAGCAGGGTCCACATAGTCCAGCTCACCACAGACTGAGGATTCCTATCAGCTTTAGCTCTCACAAGGCCACTGGACAAAATAACATTCCAGTTCTGAAGGACTGCACAGAACAGCAGAAGGATCTCTTTACGTAAACGTTTAACAATTCAGCTGTTGAATCCCACCATCTCAAGCCCATGGTCAAGAGTCCAATTCCAGCCTGCACGGAGGACTTCTGTCCCCACACTCCGATGACCATGACAAGCCCATTCTTTAATTTCTTCCTTTATGATGTATACATGGATGTATTTCTACTCCACAGCAGTAGACCCATGTTTGCAAAGACTTGGTCTGCTTATTCTATCTATCTATCTATCTATCTATCTATCTATCTATCTATCTATCTATCTATTTATATATATATATGTGTGTGTGTGTGTGTGTGATAATACTTCATTTTATCCAGATTTTTAATCAGATTAGAGATTAAAGTTTTATCTTAAATTAAATGATTTTGCCCCAGAAACACCATCTAAAATTTTTGCAGAAATAAAGAATATATAGTTGACTTCATTATGCCAGGTGTAAATCATTTATTTTAAACATTGAAAATCCTGTCGCTTTTTTTGTTGAGGAACCGCAGAGGCGAGACTGTGTTCGAATCAATTTGTTTTGTCTACCTTTTACCACGAATCTGACTCAATAGTTCATCCCAGATGTTCAGTTTCAGAAATTCTCACTGCATTCTAGGTAACACAAACACACTCACACACCCATCTTCCAGTAGAGCCCCTCCAGGGAACACTAATGCATCAACAAAACTAGCCGAGGAAGCATCATCTGATGCCTGCCGCAGTCAGAGGGGAGATGGAGAGCATGGTAGAGTGAAGCTGACTGTGGAGAGGAATATAGACTCCGGTTGAAAGACTGAACATTGGTGTGTCCCACAATAGATTGCTCTACAAAACAGACTCCATTTCTTGTCTACTTCTCGAGTCCAGGAGTTTCCAAACTTCCCCAGGACAATGCCCCTCCAGTATTAGCTACAGACTGGGAGATGTCAATAAAAACCATTGACAGTGCTAACTTTTATTTTTATCTTTTTTGTAATTTATTTTCATTAATGCAATATAATTGAACTTTTTTGCATATTTTTTTTCACATATTCAGAAATCATTGAATACGTTCAGCATTTCAGCCGGTTTTATTTTTACTGAAAGCGTTATTTTGGAAAATTTTAAACGCTGAATCAAGCACATTTAAACATTTCACTGGAATGTTCTCCCCTTGTGACCAAAGACCCACACGTTCTTTTTTTTTTTCCCATGGTCTGACCTACTTTGAATATGTCTGCAGTTTGTGCTCAGGCAAGCCCAGAGAGCGCCACCTGTTCCATTTCAGCTCTGCAGCCACAGCTGACCTGTCTCCTCCACTTGGTATAGAAGACAGACATTTCCTCACTCCTGACTGATGTCAGATTCTAGGCCCGGCCTGTGTCAGTCTATGGAATCAGCCAAACAATTCTGATCGGATTTCCTGTGCGATGGCCACAGATCAGCGGTGGGATAACTGCCTCCCTGATGAAACTACAGGGGATTGTGGGTAATCAGATAAATCGTTTAATCAAGCAGTTTAAAATGCTGACCACCGAAGCGTATGCTTGGTGAAGACTATGCTTAGTGTTGTCAGTTCGACGATATGAGATTGTAAACGGTAAAATTGGATGTGGATGGGTGGGTGATTGCAGTGAACAGTTTACCAGATCTAATACTGAGCTGTGTTTTGTTATCGGTCTGTGTTACGCAACCACACTGTGCATGATGAAGGTCTTTGGTTAATGCACTTGAGATATTCGTGGCACTGCTGGGAGGAGGATGGTGTGGGTTTTTGGGACCCCAGGGTTACAGGGTGATGATGCAGTTTTGTTGGCCTTGTTAGCGTGTGTCTTGCAGTGGTTCCTAGGGCTGTTTTCAACTGAATGAAGCAAGCAGGATGTGACTTAGACCAGGGTTTTTTGCGAGAGCAAGTTACCGCCTCAATTGAAAGAGGGTATATTGAGGTGAATGTGTGTGTGTGTGTGTGTGTGTGTGTGTGTGTGTGTGTGTGTGTGTGTGTTAGGGAAATTGGTACAGCATACCAGATACCAGTCAGTTTATGGTCCAGCACTCGCCTACTGCGTTCCTGGGGAGGGGGACATGAAGTCTGCCCCCTCTATGGCCCACTGCCAGTTAAGTGGCACTAAAGGAATGCTGGGTGGAGTAATAATCTTTTTTTTTTTTTTTTTTTTTTTTTAACTTAACACAATTATTGACCCAATCTCACTCCCATTAACTTTAGGTGTCAGTCGGGGTATTCTTACTGAAGGACACTTTGACATGGTTGAAGGACATGATGAAGAAGTGAAAGATTGAACAAAACAACTTCATAAAATATGCTTCTGTATCCAAAGAGAGGAGCCGTAATGAGATTCGAACATCACATGCAAGCCTGCAGAGCCCCGCTACTATTAGCTGCTTCCTATGAGGGAGATATACTAATTAGATTTCGAAAAGAGACCAGCTTGAGCATTAGTACAGGCTTCAACCACATTTTACAAAACAGAAAGGAAAGTCATAATTCTGGCCACATTCATGTAAAACTGTGAGATTGCAAAAAAATGGTCCAGCGTTAAAAAAATAAATAAAACAAAAGAAGCTGCTTACTAGCTGTTTACTGGAGGAAAACACGTTAGACAGACACCCACGTGACTGCTCTGAATTTAATATTCTATAAATATATAGCAGAAATAAAAGAGCATGACAAATTACAAATAACAATGTACAAACATCCTATTTTGTATTCCGTAGACCGCAGCATGGCATGCATACATGCTGAAAGCTGTTTAATCCAGTTTTATGCCTCATTCTCATTGGACTGTGCTGTGAAGTATCTGTGATTGTAGCTGGAGGAAAGCCATGGCTAGAGATGAGAGATCAATGAGGTTATGTGGGTAGAATTATTAAAAGGTTGGGAGGCGAGGGAAGGACAGTAAAGAGCAGGGAAAATAAAAGCTAACAAAGATTGTAATTAATGGATGAGGTTTGGGGATGTGGCCCTGCAATGGAATAGGCTCCAGGCCCCCCCCCCCCATATATATATATATATATATATATATATATATATATATATATTTTATATATATATATATATATATATATAATATATATATATATATATATATATATATATATATATATATATATGAATGCTGACGATATTTGAGCCATATAAATGTCAGCGGCTCAGCAACACAGATAAGGGGATGTGACAGCCAATAAAGGGAGATATCAGGACTTTACCTCATGCAGTGGTTGAGATAAGGCCAAACCTTGGTCTAAATTTGGTCATGTTAGTCTTTCTTGGACAAGGACATGCCTTATGTGTGGCTAGGTCTAGCCTTGCCGTAAACCGTGCAATAGTCTCATTTTAAAAGCCACAAATCTTTTTTTTAAATATAACATTGGCTTTTTTTTTTGTCCCTCTGGATGCATGAATAGTTCAGCCCCTCGCTTGATTCAACTAGGATGAACTTTAAGTGCTCTGCATCTTCTCTGAACAGTGGCGGCGAGCACAGCTCAAATCCCATTGGTTGTGGCGGCTCAGTGTGGGGCTGAAAGTGAAACAAGGAATCACAGCAGAGTAAGTAGACAACGACTCTGTTCTCCAGTAGAGAGTAAAGAGAGAGTGGAAGGAAAGAACAAAGAAATTCTATGGAGGAGAACAAGAAGAAGGGATGATGAAGGCATTAAGAACATAGAGGGAGGGCACTTAAGTGAGTGATCAGGAGTCTTTTTGTTATTTTTTTTTCAGTGGATATTTTAAGAGATAAATGACCAGCGCTGGTATTCACAAAAGATCTCTAGGCTAAAAATAGTTCCTTATATGTTTATTCCTTAGAATAAAGACCAGCCATGTCAGACCTAATTTTAGGACTCCTCATCCCATTTCCAGTTTCTCATCTAAGACTAAATCATTTCTGAGTTAAAACCGGCTCTTAAACCTCCAAGTTGTGTGTGAACTGTGACAGGAGGGAAAGTTTGTCATCCTAAAGTTTTGTTGTGTTACAGTTTTAGGAAGATGATGACAGTTGCAGAACAGTTGGATACAAATAGGCTCAAGGTTCTGCAGAGGATTTTTATTTTTATTTTTATTTTTTTTACTGTAACTATCATGACTTTCAGAAATGATGGACAGGTTTTTGTATTATCTCAAATGGCAATTTGTATTTAGCCCCAAAATGTTTATCTAACTCTGCCCCTGGTGTTAGCAGTGGCCATTTTGACCAAGATGCTACTCCAAAACAAGGTAGAAGAAACTCCACCATTTAACTTAAAAACTGTTGCTCTAAAATCAGAGATTGGCTTTCAAACAAAGTGGGGGTCATGAAATTAGCTTGAAATTTAGAGTTAAATGTAAATAAAAAAGAACTATCTCTGAATGTTGCTACCCACTTAGAACAGGGTGGTATTGATATACACACACACACACACACACACAGGCCATCTGATTTTTAAATTATATTACACACGTGCATGCATAGTTCTGCTACCATGTCTGATAGCTCAACCAACATGGCATCGTGACTTTTAATACGTGCTACTTGATGCTGTTTGCTGCTTACTGCATTGTTTCCTTTTTTAATCTTCATTGTAAACTGTGCCATGTACACACTAAGTGTTTGCACATTATCGTGCCCCTGATCCCCTCGAAAAGCAGGGCGTTAAAGGCCGTACCGTTTCCTCTTTACCTCAGGAAATAAACAGTGAATAACAAGATATTTTCACCCCACTGATCTCAAGCAGTTTACTGCCAGTCATGGCTGTGTTAAACCTTGGCTCTGTAATACCTGTATTTACAAAGTTGTTGTAAATGTTGAGAGCTTCACTCAGGTCAAGGCCAGTGAGCCAATGACTTGAGCTAGTATTAACTGGATAGCACAAGATCGACATACCATTAAACTCTACTAAAAAGGTGCAGACTCTTTTAAGTCGATGTTCTAGTTTGTCGATCAGGTAGCTATTAAGTTTGCTGATCAGGAGTAAAATTACACATTCTACACAAGCTTTGTGTGCTCCAGCGCTAGTGAGTATCCAATGATAGATCCATTGATCTCTGAAGATCAAGTAGGAGTGCTGTTCTTCCCAGTTGCGCTTCTCTAATAACCGCACGTCTTCTCGGCAGTTGGCAGGCTTCGGCATTTGCAACATTTCATAATCACATTTGCCATGTTTCTTAAGAATAAATAACAACTGATGGGTACAGATGAGTGTAGTTGAGTAGAAGTACAAAGTCCCCTAAAATGAAACTAATCAAGAAAAGTACAGAGACTATACTTTTAAGTTACTTGATTAAGATATTCTCCACCTATATATAAAACATCCCAGAGGAGAGAAACAACAAACACTGATTATCTGCTGCCTGCTCAGCATCAAATAGACATGGTTAGCGACTAGCTGGGGCTCATAATGGAGCGTCCATAGGCAGAATAGCCGGCTATTTCCCTCTGGAGTGGAGAGAGAGCAGCAATAAAGCTACGAGAGAGGGAATGTTGAACCTCTATTCACCAGGTGCACAGACGCCAAATGAAAACTAACAGTATAACAAAAAAAATTGGAACGAACCACTGTTTACTTTTAGCTTCAGTATAAAGTCAGCTAACGGAGGTCTGAGATTCCTTTAGAACCACAAAGTAGGTTTTATCTACGGTGAAGCTGCTTCAAACTTGCATCACTGGCAATCTTTCCTCAGCTGTTGCTCGGGATTACAGAGCATCCAACTCCTTCCTGTGTCATAAACGTGGGATTCATGATTTCAGCAGAATTCATCAACAAGCTGCTTCCCAGCGAGTAAATAAGGTTCATTTGTCCCTGTGAACTGCCAATGTTTCTGGATCACAAAGTGTCACTTTTTTGTCTTTGTCCAGTTGTCTCTGCTTTCGTCCATGGCTTGTTTTTATCACTATACTAATAAAATGCTCTATTTGCATTTATTTATATATGACTAGAAATGTTGGATAGCGAGAGGTGATTGTATTTGTTTTAACTCAAGAGACTTTTGCCAATGAATGCTATTGATCATCAATAAACTGATATTATAATGGAAATTGTACATGATTTATGGTCAAAACACTTTTTCCTTTGCAGCCATGTGATGTTTGTTTGTGTTTCAAAATATTTGATAACTTCTTCCATTTGTGGTGTCATTCAAAATCACTGTGAAGCACAAAAATAGATTATATTTTTTTCACATGAACCAATGCAGAATGTTGCTCTTAATTCCTGCTCAGTTCAGATATACAGTATCTTTATGAGCTATTTTTTTCATTTGTTTGTTAGTTTTAGTTATCTTATCTAAATCGACTGCCAGGATGTTAGCAGACTGAAAAAAAACAAATTCTCCTCTTCCGCTCCCCATCATGTTGTTATTCCAGAACCGTATGATGAGTGATTCGATCCTACGTCGTAGCGAATCGCTCATCTTAAAGGAAATTAAAGTGAATATTTTGAATAGCTTTTGCTTTTCTTTATAATTTGCAGATTCTTTACAGAGTCAGGGGTTGCTTTTAGTTCAGATGCATTTTATTTGTCCCTACAAGACCGGCTGAAGACTGAATTCACTTTCTGTCCATTTTTACAAGGAAAACCATGGATTAGTCATCATCGTGCAGTTGTGCGTGTTTGTGATAAAAGGTTTCGAGGCTTTGACGGAAGGAAATGGATTCAAGTTTGAGGCTGTCTTTTTTTAACAAAATTCTTTTATTAAAAATGGTTGTGGTGCAAAGTGTTTAATATTCAATTGAAAATGAACTTGAGAAATTATTTTACTTTTTTTCCCCAATTTTTTTGCTCCAAGTTCCTGACAGTGCTGATTTCTCATGCTTGTAACTGTCAAATAAAATAAAATCTCTTGATCGGTCGCCAGATAGGTCTGATAAGTACAGTATGTAGGTGGAAGAAACACTTAAAGATGGAAAAACACATGTACAGATACACCTGTAACTGAAAATAAATGATTTACTCTCATTGAATGTAGTGTATGCTATTTTTAATGTCACGTATTCAAAAAGTGACAGTTAAAATTGCATGTCTTTCAAAATATCAAGGTATCAATCACTGTATTGTTGATGAAATGAGAAATGTGTGATGATGGAAACGCTGCGTTTGAACTTTTATTTTTAAAGTACCACCACAACACTGTGTTTAAGTTGTCACCAGTGGAGTTGTTCGTATGCAGGTGGTACTTGAACATGTCAGTGCCAGAGTTCATTCAGACCTCCCACAGATGTGTCTCAGCCCTGATTGATGAGTGAATAATGCTAACCCTGTTTTGGGAGCAGCATCCTGAGAACGCACAGAGTATCAGGAGAGACAAAATGATTGACAGCACCCCGTGGCTTTACATCTCGTCCAGCTGCATCTGGGGAGGCAACTCGGAGGACAACCGATTGTTGCCGTGACCAGGACTGACAGAAATGAAATCGGGAAACAGAATCACAGTCTCCAACAGAGAGGAAAAAAGTGAGGTAAAACTTATTTGGTGTTGTCCTATATTTTATTATATATTTACTGTTAATTATAAAGCTATATTGAGAAGGTTATGGCAGCTCACTAAATCACAAGGACAAAGAATAACAAAGTAAGGTAAAGCCACAAGAACTGTGTATGCGTATTATACTGCAGCTTGTCGTTGTACAATTCATTTATAGAAAACATAATTCCTGATTATCTGCTCATTGAGACTGGGCTTTTCTCTGCTTCGTGCTCATTCATTTCTCATATTTCTTTAATTATTTTGCATGTCAAAGGGATAACAAAGGAATGAACCCGTCGTTTCAAAACCTATTCTTACGAAATGCACTTGCATAATTACCATTTAAAAAGTTTTGCCAACAATACGTCTACCAGATTGGGTGCTCATTGACTCATTCATACCAGTGTTGAGTTGTCCTGATTTGACTTTAGCTCTATTGATGACCCTCAGTGACAATTTCAGGAATTAAAATAACACTTTATATTGGGTTGGAGGAAGGTGAAACAGGTAAAGGTTTCCGCTCTTCAAACAATCTTCACATCGAAAGCTTTGGGTGTCCGCTGGGGTTGATGTTGAACACAAAATTCGGAGCTTCATGTAGGTAATGAAACTTTTATCACTGACATTTAGCAGGGAGGCAGCCAGCCTGAATAAAAACAAACTGATATTTTAGGAAAATGTTAACCTCATCTGGTGGATGATCACTGCAGTATTTCCAGCATTCCCGCGGCAAAAGACATTTAAGAAGGTTGCCATAGAAAAACCAATCCACTCACTGAGTTTGATCAGGATGTGTTAACCTGGTCAATATCCTCCCCGCTGTTCCATGAGTGTTTTTCACTGTCGGAGGTTTACTGTGTGAACACCAGTGAGAGTGAAGGAGAGGAAAGTGACTTGCGACAGAGATTTGTGGTTGGGTATAAACACGTAAAACATGTCCTCTGCGATCAGTCCTTCAGGGAAAATGATAGCTGCGTGGATGTTGCTCTGCCTCTGTAACAGTGGGAGTCAAAAGCTAGCTTGCTTTGTTAAGAGCCTCTTCTCAGACTGACAGCACCTGAAGTATGCGCATACACACACACGTGCACACACACACATACACAATAACAAACGCATTAGCAGAAATCTGACCTCACTCTGTTCCTGAGGGTGAGTCCAGACTCCCTGCAGAGGAAGCTAATTCTGGCTGCTTGGATCTGCAGTCTCATTCTTTGGGTCGTTACCCACAACTCATGACTATAGATTAGGGTTGATCCGGAGCAGCCTCCTCAACAAAACACACTCCTCCACCTGCAGTGGTGTTGATGCAGACATCTTTTATTCCCTACGAGTGTTGAAGGCCTCACACACACACACACACACACACACACACACACACACACACACACACACACACACACACACACACACACACACACAGGATCTTACATAAAACAACTTAAATTCATGTACCTGAGCTATGTGTAGATCAGGGCGGTGTTACTCTTGGATACAGATCCATCATTGTAGTATACTGAATGTTTGGAGCATGACATGTTTTAATAATATAACACTTGAAGTCTGAAGAAGAGATTTCCCTTAATCTCACCTATTGCTTTAGCAGCTTCAGAGAGTTTGTCTTGTTTTCATAAGAACCATAAAGACCAGAGAGTGCTCACTAAAAGGATTTTGCTCCTCTGTGTTTATTCCGACCAATGTCATTCCCAGTGTCAGTGAACCTATTTTTTTATGACCGCTAGCATCATATTACACAAGAATGATAAATGCAGTTAAATTGAAGTGATAATAAATGTAAATTTTTAGTGAGTTGAATGAAGTGAGACCCAGCAGAGTTATTCCTCCCCAAGTTCTTCATGAAAGCAGATTTATAAACTCAACTCTCCCAGTTTTTGGTCTTAACCTGAGCACAGATTCTGGCTGTGCTTGTGTCACATGCTTGTGTCACATGGTAAACAATACCATATGATGAGAGAGTGCTTGACATACTTTTATCAAAAATCAGATGAAAAACAAAACAAAAAAAGAAAAACAAACTGAGGTTTGGATTGTTCCTGCTATGACAGAAGATATCTATTAATTCTTTTTAATGTTTTCAACTGTGATCTGACTTGTCTGACAAAGTATTTGTCCAAACTTTGAGCGTTACTGACAAATATAAGCCTTTTCTTCACACTGTAAATGGACTGATACTGAAAAGAGCTGCTTCACTGACTTACAGTAATGTGTTAATGTTGTGAATTTGTCTCCCCTGGTAAATGTACAATATTTTGTTATGTCACAGCTGGCAAAGTTCAGTCTTCATGTGATGCAGTAATTGGCTGGATCTCTTTTGTCAGACGGAGATGAAGATGCCCTTCGATGAGCACTTGTCTGTTGGCTACTGGTTGAAATGATTGAAGTGGCTTTGAACTCCTTAATGAAACCTCATTAAGCCCCCGAGGGAAACTTTTTTGGATTGTACAAGTGCAGCAGAGCTTCAATCAAGTAGTAACATTGAAATGGAAATGTATCATATAAGAGCATAAAGTGTTGTTTGCTAATTTCGCTCATCTAACACTCGATTGTTTAGTTTAAACCTTCCCTCTCTACCCATCCTTGGTTCTGACCTTCAGATCAATTGACCAAAATTTGACAAAAACCTGTAAAATGACAACCAAGTGTCCCTGTTGAGCAGCTTACACTCAGTTCTACAAATACAACATTCCAGCATCTTAACATGGTCTAACAAGATCCCCCCAACTCCTGTTAGAACTTTGGCCTCCTCTCCTTTGTCAGCAAGGTCTGGAATCAGCGGAAGCCACAGGCATCGCTGCAGGAGCTGGAATCAATCATCTCCTTCATCCTGTCTTCATCCTGTTCATCCAGACTTTTGGCTTGTCTTTGTTGTTTGCTGGACAGGAGCCTATTATTTTGCTCTGTGCCTTACCTTTAGCTGCAGAGGCGCTCCCAAGATAATTGACTGTCTCTCCGAAGCCCTGTACTTGATCCCGACCAAAAATTACCCACTTCCTGACATACTCCGTCTTCTTGATAACTTGCCATTCTTGCCTCCTCAATTTGGACTCTCACAAAGGTTTTCTCAGAACTCAGTGTCCTTCATTCTGAAAAAACAACAACAAAACATTAGGGTCAAGTGCCTCAATTGGTGGCAACGTAGACTCTCTCTAGGCCTCTTTAGCCTCAGATACAGAAGAGTGCCCCTGCGATTATTGTTGTCAACAAGTGCTCCAAAGGCAACTTGCTTCACTTCCTCACTCACTTCAATAATGCCATTTGAACTGAATTCTGTCACCTTTAGATCATTACCACCATCCAAACCTAGACAGCTGAAATCAGCAGTCATTTGCTCCTATTGACCTTCTACCCCCATTTCCATGTGGCTATGCTAAAATTTTGCAAAACCAGGAGCTCGATCCCTCGGCAAGATGTTTACTTCTTATCTTCTCATCCTTATCATCCCTTAGGTGCCCCAAATTTGTCTAGACATCATCAGATATCACCATCCTGTCTCTTGTGTATCCAACATTCTCATCCATCTCTCCAGGTACAGAGACCATTCTGTTTTGTCATAGTTTATCCCTCCACAGTGGTTGATTGTGGAGGTCATTGTTGTTGACGAGCCCAGCTCATAGCACACCTCACACAGGAGTTGTGTAGGCAGCCAGTAGTTGACAGCGATGGGCTGTTGGAGATAAGATGTTAGCCATCATGGAGAAGAAGATTTTGGCATGCATTTTCCATCACATTGTTATTGATACTATGAATAAAAATGAGAAGCCACCATCAGCTGTGAATCTGAATACACACCTAGACTTCACACAGCTGGTTGATTACTGACATCAGCCTGTCAGTTATTATGCGTGTCACTCGTCTATCATGTCAGATAAGAAAAAAAAAAAAAAGACCACCCCAACCCTTCCATGGAAAAAAACAAAAACAAAAAAGCCCCAGCTAAATGTGGCATTCACTCAGTCCCAAAACCTGGGGCTTCCCACTCTAAAAATACAATATCTATTTCATTTTTACTGTAATAGAACTTTTTAATTGTAGTTTTTTGTAGTATTTGGTTGAATCCATACATCTGATGTGCTCTGATCGGAAGCTTAAAGGGGTCCAACCGGAATGTTGAGCCTTAGTTGCGTGTACTGCCAACCTGTCTTGGCGCAGATTTCAAAAATGTCCCGATTATTTTATGAGTTTTGTTGTGTTGTGAGGAACTTTTTGATCTTTCTAGCTGAAGCCCATAGACTGAACCTTACACCAACAATTTAATATCATTATCTTTAAATTTGAAGTACCATCTGTGCAAAAAAAAAAAGAAAAGAAAGCATCATAAAATAAGTTTGTACCCTTTTTTTTGTTGTTGTTCAGTAGTTCTGCTTAGAGCTTAAAACATCTCAATACCCAGCCAGCTAAAGACAAATATGCATTTGGTTTACACGGAGCTGAGCCGGAGTAGCAACACTGCTGTGTTAATGCTTTAAAAGCTTCACTCTCATCAGTTTAAAAGTACAGGGCAGAGCGAGAGGGGAGATGCAAAGTGTTACATGGGCCAGTGTGGGAAGTATATGTGCTATGTTTAATCACAACAGCTTGGTGTGTAATGAGAAGGGAAAGTGATCAGTGGGTAGACTGGCAACATACAGTGTGCACATTTTTTAACAAGTGCTCCACAAGTGTGTATTCCCCTTCTCTGAAGTGCAGTGCAGCGTATGAGTTGAATATCATGCGTAGCTTTTGGGATTTCACAGTGCTCCACTATAGAACTTCACATTCATTCTTACATTTTCACACATCTTTCATCATTCTACATGATAATGGATAGTTTTGCAATACTTGTGCAACCCTGCCCACTACTTTGATGCAACAAGCACTTCCTGACCTCTTCTATCAAACGGTATAACGTCAAAATCAGATTTCCTTCATATCACAGTTCTTTTTCCACAGGCATGTGGAATGAATGCCTAACAAAACGCAAAAGATACAATACTATCTATTTGGGCAGAGATACAACAGAACACTAGCACTATTGAGTTCGAATAGGGGTTTTGAGTTCGTAGCACCACTGAGCTACATCGATCAGGCAGGGTGGAAAGCTGTGAAAAACACTGAACAGCTGACAACAAATAAGTGCTAATTTGAATTGAGATGATTCGAACAAAGAACTACAATTATTTACGGGTCTGCATTTTAGCATCTGTTTGTGTCTGTGTGTGTGTGTGGGGGGTGTCACATTTCAGTGTTATAATGTGGTACGTGGGTGTTTGTACAATGGTGGTGGCATGTGAGATGTAAAAATTACATCGCGGCACAACATGACTGACACAAATGAAAATTCATGAGAGTTATTTTGACTTATTCAATACATACATTAGCCATGTCAACCACAGGAGATGCCCAATAGTTGCATTTGTTGAGGTACCACAGTCCGCTTTACAGTACAGGTTGGCGTGATATTTGAGCCCAAAAAACACCACACTTAACAGCAGGAAGGGAGTGTTGGACCAGAAATAAAATAGGTTTGACCACAACATGTAACATGATCATTCAAGCCAATAATCTATATAATCAACTGGATCGGTGACACTAAACACAAAGTGTGTGACCTCAGGATAAATTGCTATTTGCACAATTCTCCAGGCCTTTCAATGACAGAATCTGGAGCTGGTGGAAAAGGTGAACAAATTCTCACTGCCCAGCCCACATTAAGCTGTCATTATGCATTATTCTGTTTTCCACACAGAGTTTCAAAGTTTCCAAAAAGACTTTTGCACTGTGACATGGGTGTTCTACACAGACTTTGGCTGTATTCTCATTTTTTGTTTGGGGTCTTTCATGTAGCTGTCTCTACAAAAGGATCCATGTGTGGAGCATGAAAGAAGAATCCATGTATTTTTTTCCAAGAAAGCATCCTAATTGACTGTATATTGGTATCGTTCCCATGGTGCTGTCATATCATTTTATCAGATGCCGAAACATCACCACCACATTAAGAAGCGCATGGGCCTTTCATTTATTTCCCCGAGACCAGGTTAGATGTGGTTTCTGTAGGGAATAAGTGGAAATCATTGTAATACTCCCTGATGTGATCAGAACATAACTGTGTTTTTAACTCTTCCAGCCTCTGGCTTCAATATAAAGTCTATTATTGTGGAGTGTAGCTCACCATTCCATATGCGCCTGCTGCAGTGGGGTTATTATTTTAAAATGCAGCAGAGATAAAAGCTGTAGTTCCACAGGAAGAAGTTCTGAAATCTGACAGTTAGTAATCTTACTTGTTTGATGTCACTGAAAAGTAGAAATGAGCAGCAAGATAAGGCTCTCTCCTCCAGCACTGTAGTGCTACACGTAATTGCCAAAATGTGGTCATTAGGTTTTCACAAGTTTCTTTTCTTCCTGCTATAAGCACCAGAGTTTGTAGAAATTTACAGTCAAATTTTTGAAGTGTGTTTGCTGTTAACATGAATTTCTTGAGTTCAGCTGTAAGCTAATGAGCGTTCAGTCACAGCTGTTTATGAAATGTTCTCGATGAGAGAACACTGAGACCAGCAGTCTCTTTAACTGGCTATCAACCTTTTCCTCCTCCTACATTTACACACATGCTCCCACAAGAAGCACTGTAATAGACCGGCAGCAAGGCAGAACCCCCTTTTTTTTATATGCCTTTCCCCATTCTCAAGCAAATATGTGCACTCACTGAACCTTAGGTTTGTGAGGTAGATACAAATCTGTCAGATTTTAAATCAAGATGCACAATCGTCATTTTCATGCATAAAGACCGGTGCGAGGTGTGTGATCTGGAAGTTCTGTCATACAAAGGTTTAGGAAGGCACATTGTTTGGGTCACATTAGTCATAGTCTCACTTGTTGGATACAAAAAAAACACTTCTTCTTTTTACACATTCATGCACTCCTCATGTGGGTCAATTACGTCTCTCTCAAAATTCCATAAAAAAAAAAAAATGCGCGTTACTGCAGGAAGGCAGCACAGTTTGCAAGAGAACATGAAACTGTTGTCACGCTACATTGTCGGATCTTTTTCAACCTTCACAGATTTAATGAGAGCTGCAGGTATCCACCCTCTAGTTTTCTACTCCAATTTTAGTGGTGAATTGCAGGTGCCCCCCACTCGCTTTTCTAAGAACCCACTGTGTTATAAAGACTCACTTGTTGTAAATTTCTTTTTTACCTGCTTATATGATAGGCTCCCTGTGATATGGGTTGCTCAAGAATTGCAGTACATATTCCTAAAACCCCTTCTTTAGGAAACTTTGGGATACTTAAAATAAATTAATAAACATAACACCTGTGAGTCCTCTTTGATCTCCTGTAGAACAGAAATCCAAATCCAGGAAATCCCACATCCCCACCTTGACAGATCCGAGCTGAGCTCTGCAGGACTGAAACGTCTTTGGAATAGTTTTGTTTTGCTATTAACGTTTGCTTGTAGAAGAGAGGAACAAAGAGTATAAAAGAGCATAAATCACTTGTTCATTACTGAGTCGCACATAATCAGCTCTCATGTGACAAGGATAGCATCTTTAAAGGCTGAGGAGCACTTTTTTTTCCCCCCTCCAGGAAAGAGTCTAGCAACATGAGAAACTACACCATTAAAGCCACTGGCTGTTATCAACAGTCTCTCCATTTTCAATTGGGACAATTTAATTGCTCTATCCCGCCGTCACTCGGACGGTAGGATAGAGCGGGAAATTGACAGGCGGATTGGGGCGGCATCCGCTGTGATGCAGGTGCTAAACCAGTCCGTTGTGGTGAAGAGGGAGCTTAGCCAAAAGGCGAGGGTTTCGATTTACCGGTCAGTCTACGTTCCATCCCTCACCTATGGTCATGAGCTTTGGGTAATGACCGAAAGAACAAGATCACGAACACAAGTGGCAGAAATGAGTTTCTTCTGCAGGGTGGCTGGGCTCTCCCTTAGAGACAGGGTGAGAAGCTCAGTCATTCGGGAGGGACTCGGAGTAGAGCTGCTGCTCCTCCATGTTGAGAGGAGTCAGCTGAGGTGGTTCGGGCATCTGGTGAGGATGCCTCCTGGACGCCTCCCTTGGGAGGTTTCTCAGGCATGTCTGACCGAGAGGAGGCCTCGGGGCCGACGCAGGACACGCTGGAGGGATTATATCTCTCAGCTGGCCTGGGAACACCTATTCTGCAAGTGGATCTGAGCAGGAGCCTGAGCAGCTGCAAGGTGTGGTAGGAAAACTTAACCATGCATGTGAAGAAGAAACCCAATCACAGCAGCTCTGAGAGGGCTGAGGCTACACTCAATACTCACACAATTAACTATTTTATTTGGAGACAGAAAATGTTCTCTACATCAGTCCAACATCCTTTTTCACTTTTGTATTGGCGAGTATTCTATTATTGGTATGTCTCAACCATCCAGTGATGCTGTCGCTCTTCTGAAATAAGGCATTATGAGAATAATGAGACATTTTCTGTGCAGATTAAATCGGTTTTCTTGATTCTGTCAATCACAGCACAAAGAACCTTTAATACTGCTGAGACAGCCTGTATGGAAAACCATCAAGAGTAAGAGTTATTTTGGGTGAATTGGTGTGTTAATAATAACTTTATCATCTTCAACATAAGCTAAACAAAATGTAAAACAGGGAAGTTAGAGTTCCTGATTAGAGATGAAATTATGAAAGGGTCGCTAGTTCGATCCTCACTTCCCCTGGTGCCCATGTTGAAGTGTCCTTGAGCAAGATACAGAACCCCTAATTGCTCCTGATGGCCCTGTGATGGACTGGCAACCTGTCCAGGGTGACGGATAAGTGGTATAGAAAATGGATGGATGTAAAAAGTTTCATGAAACCTGTCACCTTCACAGCATATATTCATGAGGATTTGGCACTAACCTTTGTAAAAATAAATAAATAAAGGAAGATATTATATTCCAATCCATCAAAAATGCAAAAATTTAAAACAAAAACAGATAATTGTGATAACTTTTGGTGTGCTTGCTGTAGTTGGAAAATATAAAAGTTTGTCATGACAGAATGAGAGTGTGTTTAATGAAAATTCATCATCCAGTCTTTAGGTCTTGTGACAGGAATAGGATGGCTTGTCAGGATGAGACGATAAGACATGTTTTCACAGGCAGATAAAATGTAATGAAACAGATGAGGCTGTCCATGTGCAGAGAGGACAGGGAATCGTAGAATGCTTTTTGTTTTCAGAAAAAAGCCCATCTTGTAGTCTTACAGCATCATTTGTTCGTTTGGTGAACACCTTAGTTAAACAATCTCTGTGTGAGGACAAACTGCATCTGCTTCAGTCGTGTGGTTTTCCGTTTGTTCCCTCTCATTTATGAGAAAAATATACTGCATTTTTGTTGTTTTTTTTGTTGTATTTGTTTTTTGCTTAATCTGTTGAGACTCACTAATTCACAGGTATCTGTTCCACCTACTTTGTCTTCTTCTAACAGGTCTTGTTGCTAATTCATCATTGCTACTCTGTTTGGCAGAGAAGGGTTGAGGAGGGAGAACCAAGTGAGGCAAATATATTCGAAAAACTTTTGTTAAACATAAATCAATTTCTCACAAAAGCTATCAGACAAAAAACTGTTAACAATGAATTAACAATTCAAAGGGAGATGTTGGGGTTTTCTTTATCCTTCAGCATCTACATTATTAACAACAGACTCAACAGAGAAAAGTCAAACCTAAGAAAGATTAACTGTATCCTTCACACATTATAATTGGACAAAACTTAACATTTCTTGAGGTAACCTCCTATTCAACAAAAAAAGTTCTTGCTGTGACCGGCTCTTCTCATTGATGGAGGATCAAATATGGGTATAACTAGACAGAACTGAACGCAGATGCTGGTGACTTTCTCTTGTTCTAACGCACAAAACATCATTAGACACCACTTTTCTCCCCAACAGTTGCTTATGGCAGTTCATTGAAGTAGATGGTGACTTTGTTCCAAGTTGACTTGTTTGGAGTTCCCACATCACATCTGTGCATCGTGGTTGTGCGAGCAAATGTGCAATCCACATATTTTCCCATGCAGGCCGTCCTCCTTTCTATGGCCTGCTCATGAAGGTGTGTGGACACTTCTGTCTGGTGTGATCGTATCGTTTGTAACATTTAACCTGACACACAGACGCTGACACCCTTCAACCAAAGTAATCAGTTTTTTTAATAATATGAAGGTTTGTGTTGGTAAAGAGGTGTAAGATTAAATTTAGAACTAAAAAATTCAGGTGGTATTCAAGAACAATTTTGGGTGTAAGATATTTCCAGATGAGGCCCACTTTGCAGGCTCAGTCTCGTTCTCTATGTGACACAACACTTTTACTTGGAATTTCATCTTAGAATATCCAGAAATGGCAGAGAGAGAGAATCTGAGAGGAGAGCAGACATCCCCCAGAGGCATCAGGGCTGATTTTTCAGGTGCTGGATTGTTTTGTCTGTAAGGTATAATTAGTGATGTATGAACAGGTGGGAGGGGCGGCATGGCTCAGAGGAAGAGTGGCCGTCTAGCAACGAAAGGGTCGCTGCTTTGATCCTCACTTCCCCCGGTAACCATGTCCAAGTATCCTTGAGCAAGATACTGAACCCCTAATTGCTCCTGATGGCTCTGTGACAGACTGGCTTCCCGTCCAGGGTGAACCCCGCCTCTCGCCGATGTCAGCTGGGATAGGCTCCAGCCCGCATGACCCTTAACGGATACGCAGTTTAGAAAATCGATGAATGGATGGATGGATGGGTGAATAGCTGGGGTGGTCACAGTGAGCTCGGTGAGAGCGGAGGACGTCTGAGATGATTGTGTCAGTCAAGGGCAAATATGTGTATGTTCCTGAGAAGTCTAAGAGGAGGATAGGGTGCAGTCCCATGAAGTTTACTGCATCTGCTCACCAGTCTGCCAGATGGGTGAGCGGCAGTGAGCCCAAAGGAGCCTGTGATGCACTGCAGTTGAATCAACACTCATCTCAGCAGAATTATCCATCACAAAGTTGGGTGATGATAATTCCATGTACAGCATCCCTGTCAAATGGTATCATTCAATACATGATAAAAATGACATGGAATCAGCACAACCTCTCAATGACACATTGTGTCCTTGGAGCATGAAATGTTTTAAAATTTTGTTCAGTTTACACTTTAACAATGTAAATAAATTTGGGTCCTTTTTCTTTGTGAAAAAATGAATTTTTTTGTTCCACTTTGCATGACTGGTTGTAGTTGATATGCACTTAAGAGCAGGTTGGGTTCCACTAACCTGTGTTTCACTAACCTGACCAAATTGGTTCTCTTCAATTTATCCAGGAAGTTTTGTGTTCTTTAGCCTCCTCAGACCTTAACTCCAATCAATATGGTTTCTGAAATCATTATGAAGTTCATATTCACTGCTTGCTTTCTCTCTCTCTCTCTCTCTCTCTCTCTCTCTCTCTCTCTCTCACACACATTTAGTTTTACAGAATATAATCTGCACGGCACATTTGTGACAGCTCGATGTAATTTGTTCTCAACAAACCGTCAAGTTTTCAGTTTTATAACAAGGTGACATTTAAGTAATTTGACCTTTTTTTTTTTTTTTTACTTCAGTGAGAACATTCTTTGAGGCTTGAGGGCAACAAGCAATTTAGCGTGTAACATCTATTCTATTACGTCCTTTCTTACTAACAGACTTGTCTCATATAGTTTTTGAAGGAAACAAAATGATCTTTCTTTTCTTCTGGAGATAGGAGATTCTCAGACATCTGTTAGTCTTGGCAGTGATGAGTGATGAAATTTCATGAGTCAAAATCATTGCAAAAATGCGGTAATTACTCAGAATAGGCAATACCTGGGGGGTGCTGGGGAAGCTATTAGTTTGGTGGGGTTTTTTTTTTAATATCCTCTGATGTGCTGTGAAGTTGCTTGCCTCTGACTGGATTTCTCCATTGAAAACAGCAGAAATAAGAATTGGTTCTTGTGGGGATGGATTGGCTGCGGGTGCTGTTCTGCTGCAGTTTCATCTGTAGGTTGAGATTACGTTGGCCTTCAATCTCCAAAAGGCTGATTAAAGTTTCATGGTCATGAGGGTACCATGGTTTTCATTTTAAATTCATGCAGTTAATTTGCAAAAAAAAAGAAAGAAAGAAAGAAAAAAAGAAAATCTTTTTTATCTGCTTGCCTCTGAGGGTTGTGTGATAAAAAAAAATAAATGGCCACAGGAAGAGTGATCATTGCTTACGTTCATCGTAAGAATTTTGTAAAATGACACTTTTTTGTGTTATGCAACAGAGTGTGAATGACAGGACACGTATAAAGCATACTTCCAGTTTAACCCTCACATACTGTTCAAATCCTTTACTTTCACGGTATTGAATTGCCCTTGTAGCAAGTATCTTCAGTAAAGGTATAACCCCAAACCTCTTCATAATGTTTAAATGACCTATGCTACTTCCAAAAAATGATTGATTAGTCCTTCCTGAATGTTTCAAAGACCAGAGAAAGTGTTTTTTTTTTTTCAGTTTTAACACCACTGGTGATTGGTGAAATATATATTCTGGAGAAGAATATCTATTACACAGGATAATTTCATGAAATAACAAAAGTCATAATGATTTGAATTTATTCTATTCCATCCATCATCCATCCATTTTCTTCTGCTTATTCCTGTTAAGGGTGGTGGGGGCTGGAGCCTATCCCAGCAGCTTTCAGGCGAGAGGCGGGGTTCACCCTGGACGGGTCACCAGTCCATCACAGGGCCAACACATAGAGACAGACAACCATTCACACTCACAGTCACACCTACGGTCAATTTAGAGTATCAATCAGCCTCGTCCCCTCTTGATGTCTTTGTACTGTGGGAAGACGCCAAAGTACCAGGGGAGAACCCACGCAGGCACAGGGAGAACATGCAGACTCCACACAGAAAGATCCTGTTCCCGAGCCGGGACTGGAATCCGGAACCTTCTTGCTGTGAGGCGACAGTGCTGACCCCTGCACCACCGTGGATGCTTTTTGAGGACGGCCAGGCTGAGATTGCAGCGTTGCCCTCATGAATGCTGCTGAGGCTTCTGTGCGGGGGAGGCGTTGTTGTTTTTGCATGGAAGGAGCCACAATGGCCTTTCCAAGCTCCTCCAAAAAGAACCTCCTCCAGTTCCTCTTGCTTGCCCACCAGGTTGGGTTAAGCTCACTCCAAATCACAAAGGCTTGTACATGGATACGTCAATGATGTTGAGGAATATGACAAGGGGCCAGCGGGCTGTTTCCTCTTGCAGCTGTATGTGCCTGGGACTTTATCAAGATTGTCCACTCCGCCCTTTTTGCATTGTAGTCAAGGATGATAGCTGGTTTTTGGTCTTCCCGAGTGCTCACTTCTGCAGCCTTATGTAGCGTGCTCATAAGGATCACATTCTTGTTCTTCTTCGGCATGTATGAGACAATTGTGGTGTCCTGAGTAAAGGCACGCACAGAAGAAAAGACCTCTCTTCCCCTTGTTGCAGTTAGGGCATGTGGCAGCTCAGGTTTGTTCCTCCTCACAGTGCCAATCATTGGGATTTTTTTTCTTCAGCAGCACCTGACCCAGCTCATGAGAAGTGAAGAAATTATCACAGGTCCTCTCAGCCCTTCTGTCATTTCCAGTACAACCCACATGCCTTGTTTTAAGGTCATCTTGACCTCTGTCACCTCTTTCCCTCTTTATAAATTCACACCAACATGACACATACATTTGACCCCACTGGTTGATGTAAAATCCATCTAAATAGATACGGGTTAGCCTCAAAAGGGCAAAAATATGTTGCACATATACAAAATTATGTATCAATATTTTTAAATTATTTTCATGTATGTTGGGCCACTTCAGGAAAAGTCATCAAGTTTCAGGCTTAAAGAATGACGTTTAGGGTGTTTTTACTGCTGTCAAGTCAAAACAGGTCAAATTTGACCCAAACAGTAAGTAAGGGTTAAACTGAGCAACCCTGAGCAACAGGATGAAAAAGTAAAGTCTGCATTATACGGGAGATGTGAAAAATGTATGACCGCGCAGAGCAGGGTTTGTTGAGAAAGAATGCTTCATGGGACGACATTTGTGTCTTGTGCAACAGATATGTACAGTGTTACTGCTCCAGTTTAGTGTAAAGGTTATTGACTGCAGCCACCGTGGCACCATGCAGACAAACCTGATGTGTTTTCAGTTAGCGGCGTTAACTGTCAAACTGCTCTTTTCTGGTGACCAGTTTTCTTTGTTTACTTGGTTTGCTCCGATGATGACTCTCAGAGATATTGGCTGAGGTAATTCCTTTGAATATGTTGAGAATCTGGTTCTGCTCCAGGCTAAAGCCATTCACAAAGAAATAAATAAAGATCAACCTAAGAAAGGAAGCTTTGCCACGGTAAAGGTAGCAGGCGGAGCTCTAATCACTTCAACAACTGTAGGATATTGCTTTTTTATTAGCAGTTAGAGCCATTTTCATTGTCATGGAATACCGCTTATTTTGTAGTTCTCTACAATCTAAAGGTCAGTTCAAGTCAAGTCAATTTTATTGGTATGGAGCCAAATCAAAACAGACGAAACAGACGAAAACCTTCCTTTTAACAGGCAGGAACGTTGAGATCCAGGCTCAATGGGGACGGACGTCTGCTTTGACTGGAAGTTCACCTTACACCACTGTCTTAATGATTCATCAAGAAGCATTCAAATCTTTGTATGCTTTCCCAACATGCCTGCGCTGAAGAACAGACACAAACACAGACTTGGTTTCATCTTCTGAATTAGCCTTCTCTTCTTTGTTTCTCCTCAAATCAAATTGAGTGTGTGTATGAGTGTGTGTGTGTGTGTGTGTGTGTGTGTGTGTGTGTGTGTGTGTGTGTGTGTGTGTGTGAGTGTGTGTGTTCCAGTCATGCTAAGGGGATGACAATACTAAATCTCTTGCATATAATGGTGCTCGTACATGACAGCAGACCTCTAATATAAACTAATTAGACCACATTGCCATGCAAGTGCTTTAGCTGAAAGCTAGTTAAGAGCTTCAAATCCAGGTCAGCTGTCATATGATTGGCTGATTCATCCGCTGTTGCTGCTGATGTTTGATCTCATCTTCTTCACTCCTGTCACTTTGGTTATCTCTCCTTCCTCATTTACAACTGAAGCTCCTTCTTGTCTAGTTGGATTCTCTCCTTTGGCCATATATTTCCTGCAGCAATGATTGTAACTTTTTCCTCATGCAGTCCACTGAGAGAGACATTTTAGAATCAAATTAGAAGTCCAGTGATTGCTCTTTAATGAGACGGTGATAGGAAGTTGGCGAGTTCCTGTCCTCTGTGTTTGACAGTCGAAACATGATCCAGGAGAAACTGCTGTGTCGTAAGTCCTAGATGGCTTTCATCCTTTTGATGTCCCGCTGAGTGTGTGTGTGTCTGTGTGCTGTGGCATCACTGCACACTCACCAAAAGTTGAATACAAAGCAAACATGGTACTAAAATTATTTATTAAATCCTCTTATTTTAGCCAAGAGGTGACATGAAAGTGCTTGAATGTCTAAGATTATACTCAGCACTGCCCCCACTGGCTGGGGCAGGGACTTTAACCACCGATTCACACACAAGAAACAAGTCTCTTAAAACATTGTTTGTTTGGGTTTTTTTGTAACAAAATGTAAAGTTCCAAGGTCAAAACTGTGTTAAAAAAAGGCAGGAGAATAATTAGTACTTTAATATCTTTTAAAAAAAAAGAGCCAAAGGAGAAACAGCCAGGATAAAATTAGGAGCAAATGGTCTTGATAGCATTGAGTGATAATTACCCTCCACCATTAATGGAAGCTAAATTAACACTTGGAAGAAAAAATCTCAATCACACACAGGGTTTATTGATTTATTTTACACAGTGTGTGTGTGTGTGTGTGTGTGTGTGTGTGTGTGTGTGTGTGTTATCACACAGGTTAAATACAAGGCAAGAGGTGGTGCAACCCCTAAGTGGGGACAGGCATATCAGGTATTGTAATAAAACTTCAATAAAAACTCTAAACAACATGTGAGAGGTAAGTGACAGCCAAAGAATTTCAGATAAGATCAAAAACAGATATGGGTATAGTCATAGAATATTGAGGGACAGGAAGCCAATGCAGAGACTTGAAAGCAGGTGTAACCGCTGCTTTCTTTCTGGTCCTCATCAGCACGTTCACAGCGATTTTTCCTTTTTGCCTTGGGATGATGTTTAATATTCGCCTAATATGAACCATCCATCAATGAGCACGACTAGAATAGAATTCTTTCAAATTCACCAGGTAGCACAGGGTCTTTCTTGAAGTTTAATGCCCAAGTCCTGCTCCATGTCAGGCTGGACTGGAGCAGGAACCTGGGTCTACAGTTTATCAGAATAGAATTCCACCACAGGGCACAGGTTTTCGCCATTTTTGTTCCTTTGACTGCATTGTAATGCGAAAATTCTTATTCCTAATTTTCACAAAATGAAGAGGTGCATTTGACAAGGAACTATTTTCCTAATAACCCTGTTGCTTTGGCGGAGGTCTGCACTCTCCAGAGTGCCCTTCTGGTTAATAACTGTTGATCTACCAATGAACAGAAAGACGCCAGTTTTATCCTTTCATCCACCCTGCAGTGCCAAAATTGATTGAGGCCCCTTGTGGTTAAAAAGTAACAGGACTTTACCCAAATGAAAAGTGCATGATTGCTACAAGCTGTTTGGCAAAGCTCCTTCATTTGGTTGAAATTCAGCTTGCACAGGAGTTCTTTTAATCTCTAAAAGGGTTCTTCATGGAATTAAAATTAATAATTTCACTGCTGATAATGTGATGCCAAGTAGATTATTAGATATGTAAAACAGATTTAGAAATGTATGTAGTGCTTTTGCACGTTTGCCTACTTGATTTATGTTGGTGTATGTTGCTTTTGACCAATATTGTTAAACCGTTCTTGTCATATTTCTGACTAGTGTTAAAATGACTGAGTGAATTATCATCTCTGAGTACTGGTCAAACATTTCTATTAATAGATGAGCCACCGAGACCAGTCAAGCACCTCTGACGCTTTGTAGTTTGACCCATGGGTGATGACAGTGAAATACGGGAAAGCAGCATTTAATGGCATTTCATCACAATCTGTTAACACAATTAAAAAAAAAATAAAAAAATAAATCTGAAAACATCTTCTTAACTTTGCATGCTCTTTTTCCTTTCTAAATTTGTATTTAATTTGTTTAATCTTTATTAATATTACATATGTCGGTATATTACAGGTCTATATAGTGTAAGTTTCCCATATGAAAGGTTTTTTTAATCTTTTTTTTTTTCAAAACAGCATGCATGAGTAAAGTCTGGTTTGATGCGGGGGGATTGATGCTGACTTGACCCACGATTAGCAACCACTGCGTTAAAATAGTCTATAATAATCTGTCTGCAGGGCTCATGTTAACATGTGACAACACTCAGGAAATCTGATTGTCATTCAAAGAAACAGCACTGAGCTTTGTCCATCGGCGAAATCCACCTTTCTTTCCTTGTAAAATGACCAACGATACCCCCACCCAGTCAGCAACACTCTCATTACTCTTCCCTCCATTGTTGTGTGGTCAATACACACCATCAGCTTTTGATGCAACAACAACGATTATTATCTGTGCACTTAAATGCATCCATTAATCATTCGAGCTCCACAAAGACACATTTAAGACTTTAAGTTTTTCTTAATTTCCTTTCCTTTATGACTCGAACAGTTTATCTTACTCCTCCTCAGATTAATTGAAATGGCTGGGTATCGTTTTTCTTTTGCCTTTAATCAAGATTTACTTAGGAAAGTCAGGTTATAGCTTCCTGGGTTTGACAAATGAGATGGAGCAGCAACAAGAGTGGAAATAACGAATCCTTGATACATCTATCATTGAAGAGAAGGGGAGCCAACAACACAAACGGATGGAAGTTAAAGCAACAGAAATGTAAGGAAGACAAGAGCTAAAGTAGTTCTGAGACCAGTTTTCTTTCCTTTGCACAGACGAAATACTACAGTACTGAGTGTATATCACTGCTTTTGGTCCCTCGCTTTTTTTTCCCCCAGAGGTACTGAACTGACAGAAATATGATCTACTTCCTACAAAATGCTAAAATCTGTCAGAAACCCTACAATAAACTGACATGCTGGTTTGAGTTCACTTGCTTTCAACAATTCCGATTTAATTAGTTTTCTCTTTTTAAGAAAAAAAAATAGAACAGAAAATGAAATGGCAATTAGTGAGATACGTGAGTTGTCCTGTCCTCCATTACCTCGTCATGATTAAAGCGCTATCATCAATCACCATGAAGCTGCAGGTACAATCTTTAATGTATTCAGCTCTCAAATACTGCATTGGTGTCACATCCCATTTGTGTCGTGATTACACCTTTTATTTTGAAACATGTGGTGTACGTGGAAAATAAGACTTTTCATGCGTGTGATGGACGTGATGGATGTGATGGATAAGTGATTCTTCTCATCATTCCTTTGGTTTTATCTAATTATATGGGGTTAGTTGTTTTTTTGTTTTTTTTTGTCTTTTACCTAGCAACCCATGATATTTCTGCAACTCCACCCCATAAGGAGATTTCAATTATTCACCAAACATTTTAATAAGATCAGTGAACAGTCACACTTTAATCTGGCTTTAATTAGCTCTTAATTGGCCTGCTGACAGACTGTGTCACAACATCATAGAGAGGACTTCAGTACAGGAGTCTCCAGTGACAGCCGGTGCATCTCAAATCAGTACACACACACACACACACACACACACACACACACACATTCTATCTTCATAGGGACCATTCATAGGCATTCCCCGGCCCCTTTTATCAACCGAATGCTTAACCCCGGAGAACAAGTTCAATCTTCATTTAGACTTTTAAATTTGGGGGTCCAGCATTTCTGGCCCCACCATCCCGCTGTGCACCCGATAAGTATATTGGATTTAAAGCAATAAATTGGTGCAATAAAGAAAAGAGGCAGACGCACAAACTCAATTGATCATTTAGTTTAGGCTAAGCTTCAATATATATTTGATTTGTTTTAAGTGTTAGCTAAAACAGTCCCTCTAGGGTTCTGCAGGGTTGTTGTTTTTTTTGTGATTGCTGTGGTAAAAACAAATATGCACATGGACTATGCGTTGATTTTTTTTTCCAAAAAATGCAGCCAAACTTGGAAGAGGACATGTCACATATCACGATTGAGTTCATGTCTCGGAAAGGACATCGTTGTAGAAAATGGTGGTTATCCCCCCCCCCAAAAAAATACTATCATTTTCTCAACTTTTGCAGCATATCTGATGATTTTTACAACGAAAGTTTGGAAAATTTGAAAATATGCAAGCCCCAGCACATTCCACAGAGTTAGGCTAATTTTGGATTTAATTTATTACTGTATGATGTCGGAATCCTGATTTTTCCAGAGGGACTAATATAGGTCGGCAAAGATTCTCTCAACTTGAATGTTAGCTGAGCATTTTAATTATGGTATATCCTGATCGTCTTCTATCAAATCCCACTTGTGTAGAGAGACAAAGTAAACACATAAATAACAGTAGCACCTCACTAACCTCTAATGTCCCATGCATTACCTCATTTATAAACTCATTATACACTCATTTGTAACATGTGACATGTTGGCATAACCATGTCATAAAAAAAGGGTTTTAATGTGCGGCACGTTTATATTCCTAGACAAGATGCCTCATTGGTTCTGAGGTCCTTTAAGCCTCTGAATGGAGGGTTAATTAGAGGGCAAATGAAGTGTGCTAGAGGGATTAGGAGATTCTCCTCCTCCAGGTGTCACCGCTCCATTCCACACAGGAAGTGATCACAACAAATGCAGAGGTGTTTTGATGTGTGTAGATTTCAACACGGTAACACGTATACGTTTATTATTTATGATTTTGGTCTGATATATTTAAGACAGAGTGCCTATACATCCACAAAGGAGCAAATCTGCAAGTGTTTATATGGGAATTTATGTGAACGGACCAAAACATTGATAAACTTGACATTATTATCTACAATGTTTTGGTCCATTTTCAATTTTTTCCCAGAATGTGCTTCATTAAAGCAGGATAACATCATCTAAGAAGATACTAAAAATGGTTGTTTAGGCAATAGATATATAACAACAGCTATAGAATATGTAACAACCTTAAACCATTATTGAAGTGTTGGATTAAATAAAACATGTAATCAATTTTTAGCTAATGAAATAAGTGCATCCCCTGCTGACTGGATTAAGGGGATTTTCAGGGAGGTTCAAATCTGTTCTCTAATTAAAACATAGATTTTCATCCTCGAGTTCCAGTGGAGATTTGATTCAAACCTTAAGAAATTCCCTCAAGCGTTCCGGAGACATCCTGTCAATGACAATGGGACGTATGGATGGGCGAAGTGAAAACACTGAGTCTCTAGCGTGTGCAAACAGCATTAATAAATCATATGATGTTGTCACCGTTGTGAACAGCAACAATATGTACTCTCCTCATAAACATGTCTGAACACACCTGATGCCGCCAACCCAGCAATAAGTCTCACGCACAGTCCACGTGTAAGCGTTATTGGACGATTTGTGAAAAAGCAAGATGGCTCTAAGTGATTGTGTTTTGAAGTATTCCTGTAATATTTCACTCATCATAAACTCAGAATACAGTACGTGAGTCACCGCAGCCCATTGCTTACAAAGCCAGCAGGAATCCATTGTCCCACTGCTGTGACTCTAAGTGGATTACAGCTGCCTATGTGACAGCAAAATGAAGATAAATGCCTCATGTTCCAGTTGTATTTTAATGGCTACTTGAATCCTTTTTCAGTTGCCCATTTATTAGGTACACTTAGTTAAAATCAATACATCAGCCCTACAATAGATAAGCATTTTAAAGTTCATTTTTTTTGTATTTATCATTGTTTTAGATGCAGTGCTGCAGAACTGTACTGAGAGATGTACCCAATATATCATCAGCCCTAATTAATATCAGTGTGTTGGGAAAAAAAAAAATAGTTGAACACATCTTTTTAGGAGGAGAGAGCGAGGGAGAGAGGGAGAGAGAGAGAGAGAGAGAGAGAGAGGAATATGCATTAATTTAACACATCAATCTTGGAGTTTCCTGTGGCAGCATTTCTTTCTGCCGCACCCAGCTACTCCCTGCCTAGTAAATGGTTTAATTAACCTGAATGAAAATGAATTATGGATACTTCAGGGTCACAAGAAGAGAAACAAATGATTTCCCTATCCATCTTCTTTGCTTGTTTTATTGCCCTACACAGCTTGGAACAATAAGTTAGGTGATGGTGGTGGTGACTGGTGCAACAATGTGGGAGTTGAATGTGAATCATGTTGTATAAGAAGAGGAGTTTTTTGTTGTTGTTGTTGTTGCTGTTGTTGTTGTTTTTAGTCAAAAAACCATGAGGACATCTTAGTTTAGAGACAGACCTTGGGAGTGAGATACCACTGACAGAAAGATCATGGCCTTTATTCAGATTTCCAGCAAGTACCTCATAAAAAGGTCGAGGAAAATGACAAAATTTGGCCGTTATAATTGACTAAAAAGAAGTATCAGTAAGTCCCAAGTAAGTATTGTATGTTTTCCTGTAACAAGGTCAATGGATTTGCATGAACTCGCATATAAACACTTGAAGATTTGTGTATTTCACTTGGTGCATCATCTCCCACACAAACCACAGCTAAAACCTCTCTGTTGTTAGTATCAGTACTGTGGGATCTCCCACTAGGTGCTATTCACAGCCATGTGGGATTAAGATCTTTTTGTCCGTTCTTAACCTCATTTAACCTCTGGCATTTTCTTCTCTGTAGATCCTTTATCACTTTAGTAAAGCATTTGTAGCTTTTTAATCTTTCAAATTCTCCCAGTCAGATTCATATATCGAAGCCCTTTACTTTTTCTTTTTTTTTTTTAACTGTTAAATGTCAACCCCTCTACGCTGCGGAGAATATGTGCAGCTTTGAGATGCATTACATTCATTTGGGTTTATGAGGATCAGTTGTGACAAATGCAGTGAGACCCTTTCTGCAGGATTTACCACAGATAATGAAACACTCAGCTGTCACACACACACACATACATGCATGCACACATACACAGACAAAGACACGTGGAGGGAGCAGGAGAAGATGGAGGAGAGCCAGCATCTTTGATTGGGAGAACTAAAGCCTTTGGTCTGTGTAGTGCTGCATGTTCTGCAATGTGTCTATAGTATTGTCACATATTTAGTAACTAAGACGGCTCCGCATGCGGCTCTTCAGCCTCCTTGTTGCGGCTCCCTTTGGCGTCGACAAAAAAAAACCATGAAAATGATTGTTTTTTTTAATGAAAATGAATAATATTTCTTAATTAGATTTTTATTTATACATTATTATTTTTGCATTTTATTTACTAGTACTACGGTCATATAGCCTATTTTAACATCTAATTTTGTAACTTTTTAAAAAAATAATTTGTCAACTATAGTATGAGTCACATCGACGTCTATAGCCCTCACCTTTGCCTGCAGGCGGCTTCTTGGGTGTGCGACCCATTCAGTAACCATGAGTAAAAAACGAAAAATCTCAGACGAAAAAAGAGACTTTAACTCTGCGTGGACAGATGAATTTGCCTTCACTGCTAACGACGTTGGATTACTGGTGTGCTTGATATGTGGAAACAAATTATCGAACAAAAAAAAAATGTAATGTTGAAAGACTTTTCAATACAAGCACTCAGCATTCACTGAAAAATACCCAAGCTAAGATGAGCAAAAGAAAGCAATTTCAGAACTGCAACGGAAAACTGAACAGAGCAAACACACGTTCAAGAAGTGGATCGCCTCTCCACAGTCAGCTACAGTTGCTAGTTGTGCGGCAGCTCAGGAGATCGTGAAGAGAGGTAATCCGTTCACAGACGGGGAATACATCAAAGAAATGTTCATAAAAATATCAGAGCATCTCTTCTCCGACTTCAAAATCAAAGGGGAAATTGATCCGAAAATTAGAGAAATGCCTCTCTGCAAAGAAAAAATCTAGGAAGGACTCAAATAGGCCTGCATAGTTCACTTTTATTTGTTTCAGAGTAGGCCCACACATGCACTCTGCACTTCTGTTTGTTTTATTCAGTGGTTGTAACTTTGTGTAAGTGTTTGTTAAAGGGAAAGTTTAAAATCATATTAAAACTTTTACAAGTTTATAAGTCGTGTTGTGTTTTGCGGCTCCAGACTGTTTTTCTTTGGCGAAAGAGGGGGCGAAATGGCTCTTTTGATAAAAAAAAGTTGCAGACCCCTGGCATAGACCAATGGAATATGATGTTGTTTAGTAATCAATATGTAAATGATGAATTTAATACTATCAAACCAACTTTTTATCATGTCCGTGACAGTGTACTTTATTGTGACAGGACTATGTAGTTTTCTTATCATGGACTCTTAGTTATACTTTTGTGTCATAATGCATGCACTGTTCATACTTTTCCTTGTTAGCTGTTGTGTTTCCCATAAGTTCCTGTTTTATTTTGAAGTGCACTTGTCTCTTGTCCACCTTACTCTCTGTCCTTGTAGTTTTACCTCCTTTTTTTCCCATGCTCACCTGTGTCTCATTAGTTAATCAGCCTGTGTCAGTCACAGCCCTGTTCCTAGTGTTTCTAGCCAATCAGCTCTCTCTGCCCTCGTGCTCCCACACCTGTGTCTTGTTGTGTATGATTAGGGGAGTTTGTACTCTCTTGGTTCTCTGTTTCATTTGTTCATCATACTGATGGAGCTCTGGTCGTTGATGTCATGCAATCCATCTCCTGCATCACTCCAAAGACAAACACAGCCACACTGGCACTTCAAATAAGCAGCAGAGATACGAACCTAACAGCGATTCCTCTCATTACCTGCTGCGTTTATAATATTTGACCATGGTGGATTAAGGTTGCGCACCAGAGCAGCTGAGGACAAAGGCAAGGGGGACTAAGGGGAGAGCATTTTATTGGATTTCTAAAGATCCTAAAAGACAACAGAAATGGGTTCCTGTCATAAAATGTGCCGGGAGCAAGTGGAGGAAAACTGAAAGCTGGGGAACCGCGGGAACTTCATATCAGGTAAAGAATAAAATGCTTCTGACCCTCAATATCTTATATTTCGCTGCCTGTTATGCTTACACAACTCAACTAAAGGACACATAACCCTGCCAGTGATGACCTTAATATAAACTGTATATTCTTTTTAGCTAGAGGACTCCAAACATGGCTGCGGGGTTCTTTTTTGTGAGGTTAGTCTTTGATTATTTGACTTCATATTGAGTCATCTAGCGATTCAGCTCAGTGGCTTAATGTTTTAAGAAAACAATCAGTAAATTTGAAGGCAGGTTCAGAGTTGAGGAGTTGTACCATTGGATGTCATGACGGATGTAGTTTGCGAAGTGGCTGATGAAACCAGGTCACTTTGAAGAACTGTTTTTTTTGGGGGGGGAGGGGGTCATTTTTTTTCTGTCAGATTGGGTTTTTTTATCTTGAAAGAAGGTCACTGGAGTTCACCTGGTTCAACAACTTCGTCCTCGCTGTCCTCAATAGCAGCAGGAGCAGGTTTCATCTATCAGCTGGAGACTAGGTCAGGCCATATTGCAGCAGGCTGGAATGACCAGACAGAAATATAGTCGTCTATGGAAATTTGTTTCTACATCAGACTGAAATATCTACTCCGGGTGTTGTAATTTTTGGTTATGATTGAGTCAGCAAGTCTGGTGGTGCGGCCTTGCTTTGCTGTTTGTCAACATCAACAATGTACAGTACATGGTGGAGGAGGAGAAGGAAGGCTGTGCTTTGCGCTCTCTGTGTAAAATTATATTCCCTTCTTCGCTGACAGTGTAAAGGATGCTGTTGGCAGCAGCTGAATGCCAGGAATTATTGTGACATAAATGCATTTAGCCAATCCATATTGCATCCTGCTGTCATAATTTCCTCACAATAGGAAAAAGATGTGGTAATTAAAGCTCAGATGTGAATAGACAAAACACAAATCCACATTTTTTTTTTCAGGCTCTGCGTACCACTCATGTTTTGCACGTATTGTGATTATTTTTTCTCTCTCTCTCTCTCTCACTCTCTCTCTCTCTCTCTCTCTCTCTCTCTCTCCTCTCTCATCTCTCTCTCTCTCTCTCTCTCTCTCTCTCTCTCTCTCTCTCTCTCTCTCCTCTCTCTCTCTCTCTCTCTCTCTCTCTCTCTCTCTCTCTCTCTCTCTCTCTCTCCTCTCTCTCTCTCTCTCTCTCTCTCTCTCTCTCTTCTCTCTCTCTCTCTCTCTCTCTCTCTCTCTCTCTCTCTCTCTCTCTCTCTCTCTCTCTCTCTCTCTCTCTCTCTCTCTCTCTCTCTCTCTCTCTCTCTGCCAAAAGTAATGTTTCCTAGCAAGTGTTTGCGTCTGCCATGTTGGATTGTCATAGAAACTCTCGGGACAAAGCACCTTAGGGCCCTTTACCTCCCTTATTCCATCTGACCTGACGTCAAAGGCAGAGCTTTGTACTCATGCTTTTGTTAGAAAATAGTGTGTGGCAAAACACGCATCCAATCAAACAGAACAGTTACACAATCACATTCCATTAGCTACACACATATTATGGAGTAAATGCTCTAATGACAGTGTTTAAAAAGCACTCTGACACAATTATGACACTGCAAGGGCTTTACAATCAATCCCATTCACACAGACACAAATAATGAAAGCTGTCATTTCAAGATGCAACTGTCCTACTAGGGATTTAGTATCTTGCCCAAAGACACTTTGACTCAATCTCCAGATGGAAGCTGAAATCAAACCAGTGTCTACAAATCAGATTTTTTGCAGATCCAGTTTTTATTCAGATTGAATTTAGACAATTTTAAACAGTCAAAAGAAAAAAAAAAATTAAACCCCGAGAAATCTCAGTACAGATTTCAGTTTTCTTGCGGGACAGCAGGTCTCCATCTGCATGGTGAAATTTGTCTTCAAAGTGTCTTGTGCATCACTTGCAACCCGTATCTCTGTGGACATGTGGTAAATTTTTGTCTTTTAGATAGTCTGTTCTTGTCTTGCATGGTTGTTTCTCCTTTAAAATTGTTTGAACGAGGAACTTTGTACATGCGAGGAGAGAATGAGAATATATTTCCAACTGTATTGAGGTCTGTGCACTTGACTTTGAGGCTGTGATTGGGATTTTTTTGTGTTATTTTGTTTTTTTTGTGGAGGGTCCCTGAAATCTTAACCACATTCTAATTGGACATTTTGTCCAAAACGCATATCCTGAAGTAAATGTCTTCTGTCGCGCTCTACTTTTTCAAAATATCTGAAAAGAACAAAAAGCAACGAACATTACATTGATTAAATTAGATAGTAACCTCAAACTAAAGACTTAACAGGAGCACACAAGGTTAGAATGAATGCAGCTGGAGGCAGAAGCAGCAAAAGTAACAAGGATTTTAGAACATCTGAAATCAAAGGTTTTCTTTGCCAAGCCGTGTTCTAATCTCCAAAATTGCCACTCAGTCTCTAGAGGAGGACACAGAGGGACCCACTTATTACGCTTCCACTTACACCCTCAAACAAAGTGGAATGTATGGATCCGGTCTTGCACGCCCATCCACACACAGCTTGTGATTGTGATGCTTCTGAAATGTCATTCTATATAGCCAGAAAATTATTTTTCTCAGATCATTATGGTGTAATACTGAAGTTGACCTTTGACCTTCTGGTTATAAATTGTCGTCATTTCATGCTGTTACACATTTGTATGGAATGTCATCTTAATAATTGGCATTTCAACCCAAGCATTCAGCGAGAAACTTTTTTTCTTTCTGTGTTGTCACAGTGCCCTTGACCTTTAACCTAAAACAATCACGCATCGCTTTTCCAAGTAACATTCATACCACGTTTGAACGCATTTCCCTCCACGCTGGTGTTCCCAGCCAAACAAAGCTGCAGGTACCTCTGAGGTCTATTTTGGAAATGCAGGGCTGTTGCAAATGGAAGTTTATGTACAGAGAAAGATAAGTGGTGAGATAGATGGAACAACTCTGCCACTGGAGACTGAAGAATAAGTCTCCAACATGATCGTGAGTCATTACTGCAGCATGACCATGAAAGGCATGTACTGTACATTTAGGAAGGAAAAACCAAGCTACAATGTTGCTGGAACCAAAGTCATGTGGCTGAACCTAACACGACCTTAATCATGAAACATTTATTATTTCTGAAGACCATTTTATTTACTTTCAAAACCTAAATCAAGTGTCAGCTACAGCGTCATAATTTGAAGTGGGAGTGCATTGACCGAGCATCCATATTTCACAGGTTGGGAATGAAAACCCTCTCTGCAGAGTCGGGTGTTCTCTTTCGTACAATCTTGCCATTTTCCTTTCCTTTTTTTTTCTCTCCGTCTCACTATCACTCTGCTCTCCCTTCTTAAATAAAGCTTGATAAGCAGTGGCAGTTATTTATATGGTAATTCACCAAAGGAACACATCACACATACTTAGGATTCAGTAGAATGGAAATCAGATTTGCTCTCTGACTCCATATGTGTGTGTGTGTGTGTATGTATGTTCTCTTGCTGGTATCTCTTCAACTCTTTGAAGGATTGGAAGTAACACAATAACTCTAGGTAACAATCTCTGTCTTGTAGCCATAAGTCAGATTTTCTGACACTCTTCTGTTACTGAGAGGCCAAATAGATGTTTGCACTTTATGTTTATCGATCAGAATCTTTTGCTTTGTTGCTTTTGTGCACCATGACAGGCGCTTAGCTTTTATATCACAATACATAGCACTCCGTAATAGGTTATTATTAGCTAATGAGCTAATTTTGTCCGTATTCATCCTTACTGCCGCCACATTCTTGACATTATCGGATTTCGTAAGAATGTCTTTTCTAACTATAAATGTTTAGAATTGGCTGATCAGGAGTCGTGTAATCATGCTATTAAGAAGAAAAATAGTGATAAAAGCCCTTCAGTCAAGCCCAACAACAGTGTTTTCCTTTTCAGATACTCATCAAACTCACCAGCATTTGTCACAGAAACTCTGCCCTCTTAAACTTTCTCGAAGGAATGAAATTGTCTTTTTTTTTTTCTTCCTTATCAGCCAGACAATGAGAGGGGAAAAAGAAGTGACTGAATGGAAGAAGACATACATAAAAGATGAGGAAGGTGTTGAAATAGATTTGAGCAAGGGTATTTATTTGACAAAGGCTTGGCATCTGGAGACTAAATGGTCCTCCTGAATAAACAACGTTGTGGTTTAAGACCTGATAAACGATGATGGGAGAGGAGGTGGTGGAGAGATTGGACAGCTAGGGGGGGAAAAAACAGATAAAGACTGATAAAAATAGAAGTAGAAATGGGAAGAAAGACAGTGAGCAGATGTGAAAAGCAAGAATGATTAGAAGCAAGGAAAGGCATGAAGGTGGAGTGAGACAAAGAGAAGCTATTTAACTACACAGCATTGATTTTCTGCACACGGTCATGTTTTTAAAGGAAGGATTAAATTAAATAATAAATAAAGGATTGACGGATTAAAGATTGCAATTCAGTTTTCATGTCAAAACAATCCAGAAGATGATCAAAAGACCGATGGAAATGCCAGAATATATTAACATTTGATCTCTACATGAAAAAGAAGACATCACTTCTCTTGAATATGCTTCACACAAGTTGGCTTCAGAGCTCTTAGATTTCTCTTGCTGTGTTGAACATGATGGATATAATTTGTTCATCTAGAAGAGTGAACATAACACATCTTTAGAAATCAAGTCATATTTGCTGTCAGCATAGAGCATTTATGTATCCACCCACCCAGGGGTGGGAGACAGAGGCAAATCCAAGGTGGCATATGATAGATAGATAGATAGATAGATAGATAGATAGAATAAGTAACCTTTTTTTAAACTCGAGCCCCAGCATTGCCAGATTGAACAGTCTGGGTAGGTACATTAATGCATTGAGTTTCTAATTCATCTATTCGCCTTGTTGATTTATCAGTAGATTGTTCTGGCAAAAGTCCCATGAAATGGTCTGGACCACCCCCAGGCCACCTCATGGTACATGGGTTGGTAGATCCTCATGCTCAGTTAAAACTGCTGCCTCACATTGCCTCATGGTCATTTGCATCAGTGCTCATCTTCTACACAGCTCTCATCATGAAATAAATGGTACAATAGTTGTAACTACAACTTTTGGTCACTTTTGCAAACTTCCTTTGGAAGCCCTATTGGGTTATTGATTTTTCCAGTCAGATATCTCTTACATGCCCTGATATATTTGCTTCATTTTCATTAACTCGGTCACAGAGATACCTCATTTAATAAATTTATAAGATAAAAAGCTCACTTGCTGTTGCAGCCATGTTGAATTATTAATCTTCTACAAAATGTTTCATGTCTCTGGCATAGACTGTCATTGTTTCTTCGGCGAGTGGGAAGGGTGGCTGAATGATAGTTTGAGGATGAACATGCAGCATCCCACACATACCACTGGCATGATGAGGGGATGTCTTGTCTAATCAATTCTTCTTTCCTGTATATCATACATGCAGTTCATTGACACCATTCATTAGTAATCAATCGTGAAATGGAAGAAACATCACATCCCAAATGAAACCAATAAAAAAGAAAAAAGTTTGGCAGGAAGTAGATTAAGACCTGTCAGTGCTGCTATTTGTAGCCCTAATTATTCTGCAAGATGCAACTGACATAAATGACCTTGCTTCCACTAAAAGTTTCCCTCTTCAGCGTACTTCAGTCCATGTGTGGTCTGTCATAACGATGAGTCAGCCACTATAGCTTCATTACTTTTTAATGCCCACTATGAAATATTCATATTGGCAAGGTGTGGAAGTTGTCAAGGTAGAACTGCTGGAAAAGTAATCAGTAAATCAGTATGCCTATAAGCATGGGGGGGGGCAGTCATAGTAATTTTTTTTTTTTTTCCCTAGACAGGTTAACCATCCATCGACTTTACAGCAGCAAAACTTACATCTTTAAACAATTCCATACAAAAGCGCAGGACTACGACTGCATATGTCCTCTGCTTCCTTGTCCCTCCATAGAATGTGTTGAATGATACATTATCTCTGCTTTGGCATTTGTGATTCTATTTTATTTTAATTTTTTTAAGGACAATTCAGAATCACAGCGCTGCAGTCTTACAGGATGTAACGCTGCATGCTGCAAATTAATGCAGAGAAAAGGGGGGGACATTTGTTAAAAGTGAAGTTGAGTTGAGCGCAGGCCGGCGATGACGACATTTGTGGTTAATCACGCTTCATTTGCATCCACTCCAGTGGTAATGGAAACCTGGCCACACTTTAACATTCACGACTTTCAGACTTTAGTCTAAAAAGGTTGAGTGTATATATTATCAAATATATCAATAATATATATATACAAAACATATTAGGACTGTCACTTTAACGCATCAATTAATTACACCGCAAATTAACACACTGTAAAAATGAATGCAAGATTAATTATAGCACACTTCAGTGGCAATTCAATGCAAATTTTACCCAGACACGAGCATTTTGAATTTGGCCCATTGAAGGACCCGTACTTGGCAGTGGCGCATTACTTCACACATGCATTGCTCGTCAAAGTGCCTATTTGAGACTCAGCCTCAAGATGTCCTGAATTAGGTTTTATTCAATCACCAGTAAAAATGTGGATTTCAAACCTTCTCTTCTGAGTGTATTCATTTGATTCGTCATGCATTCCAATTTTGTAGTTTGTAATATCCAGTGTGTCTTAGATTCATAAAGATTTTTACCCTGCATGATTTATTGTTGAATCCAGAATTCATGGAGGTAAAGTTGTTAAGTAAGGAGCATATATCCACACTTGGATTATTCTGAAGATGCCATTTGAGCATTTGGAAATGGATGTTTTGTATGGTTTGGCTAAATCTCCAGTCTCTTGTAAGTACCAGCATCAGGTATGTGAATGGTGTCTTCTCAAGTCTCAATTTACCTAGAATTCAAACAAGGGGGAAAAAACAATAATTAAGAGAATTCAAAGGGTTGTTGAGTGACTGCATTTTGCTGGTAGGTATGGCTTTTGAACAGGACCATGAGCTCCGATTGACTGCTGGTATCAGTCATCGCAGCTCTACCACATTGCTTTTTCAATGATGATGTCCAAGGCTACTTTTGAAATCGTTATTTGACTTTTAACAAAAAGTGTTGCCATTGAACATCTTCTACCCTAATTAGATTGTTGTATAGATGTCACATCAGTCAGGGCAGTTACTGAGGAAGAGTGATCCAGAAATAGGCGCACAAATTAATGAGCTGTCAGTGTTAAGCAGCTGCTCGCAGAGTGACAATAATTTCTATTACAGCAGCAGTACTGTACAGCCACAAGTATTAAGCACTGCAGGTTCACAAACGTGATTAAGAAAGCTGGCTTTGGGATTCTGACAGTGATAGACAATGATACCCCTCAAGACACAACGTACATGTCTGATATAAATCAGTGATTTGAGTACCAGAGACATGTCCATGCATTTGAATGAAACCAGCCCCCACATTTCTCCCTCTCTGCTGTGTTAAAGAATGCTCTACATAAAATGAACTATGACCCTAAACTACTGCACACACAAATCCAATTTATATCTGGTTTGTTGACAGCCTTGAGTCCACCACCACTACCACCAACATAGTTCAACACGCTGATAAAATTTGTCGCTCCACTGAGACTCCAGATGAAAGAAATTTGATTTCATGGTTCTCCAGATCTCAAGGTTACCAACATTGTGTTTTCTGTCTGCCTGCCTCGCTTGTCGGTGTCTAAAGGCAGTTGGAGTTTCGGCTGTGACAGTTGTTACAATTAATGCTGATGCAATGCTGACAAAACCATGCAAAAAAAAAAAAAATCCAATTATATCAGTTACAGATTTGTTTTTATCCTATTTTGAGATTAGGCTAAACTATCATCAAATCTCAGTTTTTCTTGAGGTGTGTAGCGTACAAGTGGTTATGGCTGAATGATACCCATCCATCTGTTAAGGGTCATGGGGGGTAGCTGACTCCGGGCGAGAGGAGGAGTTCACCCTGGACAGGTCGCCAGTCCGTTGCAGGGCCAACACATAAAGACAGACAACCATTCACACTCACAGCCACACCTACAGTCAATTTAGAGCCGCCGATTAACCTCACTTGCACGTCTTTGGACTGTGGGAGGAAGCCGGAGTACCTGGAAAGATCCCACACAGGCACAGGGAGAACATGGAGACTACACACAGAAAAGCCCCAGGCTTGAACCAGGGATCGATCTCGGAACCTTCTTGCTGTGAGATGACAGTGCTAACCACTGCACCACTGTGCTGCCCCTGAATATGACATCCATCAAAGTAAATGCTAGATGCATGTTTTCTATTTCTATAACTATGTGCCTTCTGCTCAGCTAAACTGCAGACTGATATGTTTGGTCTAGAGATGTCTGGCGGATTAAACACCATTCTTAGTCCGTCGCACAGCTCAGAATGCTAATTTTGATTGAAACATATATAAGCATCAGTAAATGTATAAATTGCTTGACATGCAAAGCAAAAACAAAAGAAGACAATGATTGCATCACAAAAGCGTGAATCACCATTTCAGGGAGCTAAAATCAAGGGACAAATGCATTATGTTGATCCAAAAACTGCAATCGTGTGAAACATATTCCGAAGGATTTGTCAAGTCACAAAGAAAAATTCTTATGTAATAGGATCAGTGGGATAAAAGAGATCAAATTTCTGATGAATAAATGAAATCGTGAGTTTTCGAACATGGCATTTTCTAGCTTGTGGGTTCAAATCTGTCAGTGCAGTCCTTTTGAAAATAAGTCCTGTTCAAAACTGAAAATGAGTCATTTTACTGACGAGGCCAAGCTGCAGCTCAAAGGAACAAACTTCATGGGAAGTATGCTTATTTGCAGCTTCCCCAGTATCAGACAAGAAGATAGTTACACCACTCTCATCTGTGGACGCATTCGTAACCTGAGACCCACACAGACCAGACGGCTAGTTAGCTTAGCACAATGAATGGTAGTGGATAGGCAGGTTAGCATACCTGTGTCTTGCTTACTCAGCTTCTCAAGCCTGCAGTTCATCCTCTATGTATTGTGGCTCAAATAGATGAGGTTCAGGATTTTTTTTTGTTTGCTAAAAATACTCCTCCTCAGCCTCTGCTATGATTCATAATTACAGTTGCTCTTTTTATCATCCTTGTTTTGCTGGCAACAGTCGTGATGGGGCTTTTAAAGGGTGCCGCATCAAATCACGCCAGTTCAGGCTCTGTACCTTTTTTGTCAAATTATAACATTTTACTTTCAATCCTCATTTCATAATAAATGTCACACACACCAACCTGGAGAAAAAAGACTTCTGGAGCAAAATGCACTTGATAACCTTTGATACAGGTGTGCAAGCAATTTCCATCCACCACCATTCATTATGCTATGCTAACTAGCAGTCAGCAGATCCCTGTGGGTCTCAAACAGGGAAGATGAGGGCATCTATCTTGCATTCTGGCTCTGGGAAGAATGGTAAACAAGTGTATTTCTCAAAACACTTTCCTCAGAAACAAAGCCTTATATTACGATGAACTCTCCAACCACCGTGAAAGGCCAGACTCCCGACCCTTCACTTTCCATGTCCTCACTCTTGTGCTCTCATTGATGGTCCCCCCCCCCCCCCCCCCCAAATGGACCTTGAAATGGATTTGGAATCATAAATACTTAATTTATATTCAGCTAATACTTCCAGATGGGCCCATTATATGGAAAAAAGATAATAGTTTTTCATCATATTTATCAAAATCGTGCACCATTTTTCCTGAATTATGTGCACAGATGGGATCTGATAATTAGCATGGCAAATTTAATGACTGCGTTTTTTTTTTTCTTTTGCTCTTTTGTAGGCATTTGATGTCTGTACAGTATTTATTTTCCTACTTTGTTTTTTTCTCATCATTGATCACGTGCTCATTAATTTCCTGATTATCTCTCAGTGGAATGTGTTAATGTTCAAAAGGGTTTATCTATGTAGTGAAGGGTTTACATGGACTGATAGGATATGAGCTGATTAAACTCAGCCCAGCATTCAGTCTCATTAACATGGACTAAACTGTCAATTTGGATCACTTATTGCTAATTAACATAATAACTGCAACATAAATTTCCATCACAAGTAAGTAAAGGTTGGAGAATTTTGGAGGTAATTTTTCTGCAGAATGTGAAAGTTGGCATAGTATCAAACAAATAAAGCATTTATGTCCAAAATAAATTCTTAATAGCACAAAGTGGTGTGGGGGGGGAGTAAAACTGAAGATATTGTCGTCTTTGTGATGAATCACATGGCTGGAGACAAAGGCAATAGATCCAGGTCACAGACTTTTTGAGTTTGGACATAATGCTTTCGACACATGATGACTTTCTACACTAAAGATGATGTAATGTTGCAGGAATAGGAAGTGGGGGATTATGGGAAATTGAGTCCACGCAGTCCCGCTGGCTGTCCAATCCCTGACAAACATTTGCTTAATTCCCCCAGAGAAAAAATAACTTGATTTATATGGATCTCTGACTGCATATCAGTGCTCTCTCATTGACATCAGCTCTTTAGAATAACGCTCACCTGCCCTGCCTCTGGGAAATATGTAAAAGAAAGAAGAGGGCACAAAAAGCTTGTAACCTGATAAGAAGCCTGTGTAATCAGGTCTAGTCAGTGCTTTGGGTTGGGGGATCCCTCGCCGGTTTTGTTTTCACTTTTAATAGTGACTGCTAGGCCAATAACCGTGACAGCAGACTATAGCAGGACTTGTTTGTTTGCAGTGATTGATGGACCACTTCATACTGCCGGTCTGCGCTCCTGAATTTCAGCTGTAAATATGTAAATCCAAACGATGGCATAGGTCGGTTATGTTGAATCACAAATCATGCAAAGAAGTGATCCCACTGAATCTTGATGAAATGACAGCTGAAAAATGATTAAATGAAAATGACATTTTTGTGCAAAATCATAAAAAGCATGCAGTAAGAGGTTTCATTTTGGTTCTATAAATAGAAAATATGGTATATATAGGCTATACTATGTATTGGGATTTTCTTACGATTCAATTCTTCACTGTTGTTCATCAGCATCCTTCCCACTCTCACATTTTTACATTTGAAAAACATCAAGAGTATACATTGTTAAAATTTTCAAGCCTACGCAGTGGTTTATTTTGAAGAAAAAAAAATAGAGTAACACCCATCATCCCCTCACTTGGGCAGTCGCAAAGTTCTTGCTGTTATGAGAAGAAAAACAAAACAAAAAAATTGCCACACACTTAACGCCATCTGGTGTTGTGGAGTAGAAAACTGCAAACGCGTTGTTTTAATGAAATCCTTTGTGAGATTCAATTAGAAGAGAGACCATGTCCAACTACCATCTTGCCTCCGCGATTACGTCTCAGAATTTCATGGACTGAGGACAAACCCCAGCAGTGAGACAGAAGGGAGGCGTCACACAGGGTAGACTGGTCCCATCGCTGACAAGAACATGGAAAGCAGGACTCCAGTTCGTTAATCGAGGTAACAGATGACGAATAAGGCTTTCTACAGTAAATGGAGTTGAAATAGAAGGTACATGACAGCAAAGTGTATTGAGAAGCAGTCGAACCAGTTTTAGGTTTTAGTCTCTTCTTAATGAGCCAGGTAGATACGGAAACACCTCCTGCTGATGAATGTCATGCCACCCATGTTGCTTCTTAGCCTGCACTTCATTGCAAGACGGAAGTGAACAACTCTGACTTGATAGTTCTGACCACCGGCTGAATGCGTTCCAGTGCATCTCCTTGGGAAAACCTACAAAACGTCCATAGCCATACCAGACCTTCTGGTGGTATGAAGACTGCGAGTTGTGCGCACAGACAAATTTCTTAAAATGAGACTGAAGCAGCTTGTGAGGACGTGTTAATCAATAACCAAACAGACAGAAAAATGGCAACTTCAAACTTGTTCCAGCAGCACAGCTGATTCTGCTGTACTTCAGACTGCGCGCAGTGGTGTCATTAAACTCGGGCTCTGTGGTTTCAAGGGTGTTCTTTTCTCTTTCCAGTTCCGAGCACAGTCAAAGGCAGGGTGAACATACCATCAAGTGAAAGCCCTGGCTTGGTATGGTAGTGAAGGTGAAATTCATAATGCACCTCATGATTCAGATCTGGTCCACACTTCAGTGGGTTCTTCTTTCTTACTTTGTTTCTTCTTCTTCTAATTATTTCCTTTTTTGTCCGTTAAACTGTACATTTTTTTACTTTTGCCAAACTGCTTTTATTTAATCTTGGAGATTTTTTGAATGGGACATTTTCAGTACATTTCAGTACATCAAATTAGGCTCCGTGAATCAATATCTTAATGGACTCTAGCTTAACAAATCAGAGCAGTGCATATTGAATAGCACAAAGAATAGCACTCTGACTTGCATGATCTGGCTTCACATTGGGAGCTCCTGCCATTTTATTAGATACAAGGTAAACGCACATCAATACTGAGCTGGAATAAGTCCCCGATTGTAGCTTTTGATCAATTGATGATTCTTTGACAGTCATTTTGGAGACAGTAAATTGTTTTGCTGTTACACTACGTACTTCATCATAATCGTTCAACCCTGGTTCACACCAAACATTAAGGAGAACTCAAAATTCACCCAGTTCCTAGAGCAGAGGGGAAGAGGTCTTATCTAGGGTTTGTTCTAGTTGCTTGAGGGGAGAAGAGTCTTGAGTTCAGTCTCTGATGCAGAGTAACTGAGGTCATTTGCAAACGATGCGATGCTGTTGAATTTCTCCGCCGCTGACTTGACTTCTTTCAGAAACACATTCAAGGAAATCAAAAAATGTTTTTTCCTTCCCCTCATGCTCCTGGGTCGAAATGCATCATGGACTGTTAGAATTTGCCTGCCCTGAACTACTGATGTCAGAGTGAGACAGTATTAATAGTCCTATTCTTACAAATTTAAAGACAAAAATCTCCAACAACCCTGCCTTTCTCTGCTTAAGATGCACAAATTCACAGCCTTGAAGAGCAGAGGTAAATCCTCCTTTTAATATCGACATCCAAAGATTAGTCTGGAGAGTCAGAAATCAATTATGAATCAAGAAACCTGGGAGTAAGAAGCTTTGAACTTTGTGTTTGGTTTTAGAAATGAGCAGACAGGATTTTTGGAGAAGAATTTAGTGTCTGTGAGTGCCAAAACTGATGTGGAGCACAATTGTTTGTATTTGATTAAAGTAGATTTTAGGGCAGATTTGCATGAGTCATGTTCAGTGTGATGCATGACAAGAGTTTCAAAAATATTTCACACGTGGACACAAAATGTTAGGTGTCATGTGTTACACTAGAAGCCATGGCATCAAGCGCATCATGATTGAAGAATATTTGAACGTAAAAAACAAAACAAAAAACACATTCATCTGACTGACTTGCAGTGTTGAATCAGAGTAAATACAAACAGCAGCGTGGCCTCGGAGCCAAGTGAAACATGTCAGACTGCATATTAATTCTCCAGCACTGTGTACCTGTGCATTAATGTCACAGTGGGAAGCTGAAAACAAATGATGATGAATGCAGAATAAAATGGAAATTACATCAACAACACAAGGTTCACTGTACCTCAGCATACTTAACTAGCACCAGGAGTAACAGCAATTTCTGATTCTGCGTACTTGCTGCACGGTTGTCTTCTCATATTAAAGGGGGGTATTTATAACACTAAGCACTGGGGCTGACGGGAAATGTAGTTTTCGTTACCAACAACAACAAAAATCAATACCACTTCAAACATGACTCTTCCTTCTTGTAGCGTTTTATGTCTATATATATATATATTTTTTTTTTTTTTTTTTTTTTTTTGTGAGAAACTATCCAGACCTCAACTGTATTGATGTGTGTGTGTATATATATATAAAAAAAAAACTGAACAGCCATTGTAATTTAGAAATCCAACATTTTAGTTTTCATGTGTCGACTAATTAAGGAGTCTTTTGACTCTCCATTGGTGTTCTGGTGTGCCGGCTCATTTTTTTCAACCAATGCTCTGATAGCACCATAATGGTGATGAGAAGCTGTGCTAACTGCACATATTTCCGTACTGATAATTTCTCAAGTGTATATACTGTTTTTGCTGGGTCCGATGAGCTTTCCTGTAGCCATCTCCACTTGTATTTTTATGACTAATTTATATCACTTGTCCTCCAGAAGTCTGTTCTGCTCTCCCACTCTCTTCCCTCCCACTCAGTCATGTCAGATCAACATACCGTCCTCCCATGTCGCTCATTACCTCAACTCATATACCAGAATTATCCTCTGGGCTGATGTCTTCCAGTCTGCTGCAGGATTCCTGTTGTGTGCTCATCCTTGTGTATCTGTTTTTGACATGCTGCCTGCTGCTATACGTTATCCTGCGTTATCACCTGCTCAAAGATGAATCTGCATTTTCTAAATTGGGGGGGAAAAAAAGTGGCACAGACTTTTCAAGGTTACTTATCACAGTGGATAAAAACAGTGCTGTTTATAAATGTAACGCAGGCTGAGCAGTGAGCACCATGTGGGCAGCGTTCAGGTGAACAAGCTACTCCGTCAGAGCTAAAGGAAGCTAGGCTAATCGCCTCCTCCTGGTCATAAAACTTCATTTGCCAATTTGAACAAGAAAACAAAAGACAAGCAACATCATAAATAAAGCACTTCAGGAACTATCAACTAAAACAGTGGCTTAGCAATGTGCTACATTTTGTCCATATTTTAAATCAGGCTGTGCAGCTCTGTTCAGTCGCCCTCTCTCTCTCTCTCTCCTCCATGCTTACTTCTGTCCTGTCAGCATAAGCAGGTGCAGCACAAATAATCACCAGGCTCAGTTATAAAAAAAAAACCCAAGCCATTTCACTTTTTCTATTCCTCTCAAGTACAAATGATTTTCAGAAAATTCGCACAAAATATATATTCATCAAAACCCACTATTTGTGCTTTGCTGAGTACCAAGATTAATAATACCTCTAGTAGACAGGAAACTCATACGAACCTACCAGGGACTGAGCTGGCAGTGTGTGACACACTGAGGGCAGCCCTGGAGTCGGGGCAGCTGACAAGCCAGTACAGTGGAAATAGGCCCGATCCTATCATGGTCTGCTAATGGAGCTCAAGCATGGCAGCAGAGTGTAGCAGACTAGATCCCATGATTGATTAGCATCTCTGTGTTGTAGTGTAGGCTACTGCCACTATCAGCTGAGTATAAGTACACAGCTTCTGATCAAAACAGAGAAATTATTTCCCTAGCGGTTTGAATTTGGTGGATATAGCCTCAGCGAGGGAGAGAACAGTTGCTGGTTTGTCACCTGTCTATAAGCGTTGTACTGTAACACCCATATTGGGTTCCCATACTCAGTCAAAACCAAAAAGCCCATGTCAGCTCAGTTTGGATGTGCCTGCCGGTGGTCCCTGAATGTACAAGGATATTTCGAATGTATTGAAGATTTGGGTGAGCATGACTTCAGGGCAGCGAGCCCGGAGCAGCGGTACTTCTGGAGCTCAACAGTTGATGTAACGTTTAATCCACACAAAGAGAAATCTATATATCTGTACATTTACACTACATTTGTACGATTGTAGCCCTGACAGCTCTGTCTTTGGGCAGGTCAGCACTGCTGCAGAGGAATATTTTGTGTGATGGCATGCGTAGGAATACAGGGCAAAAGTAAAATGGCAAATTTTAAAGAAAAAAAAAAGTATTCATAGCACTGTGAGCATTTTAATGTTCTTTTATATAAAATATTTTCTGGTACAACCCTTGGCAGCTTTCTTTCAGGCATTGTGCTTGCATTATTTTTTCCACTTCATGTCGAGGAAAAGATGCCACCAGTTTGTTGTGTAGAAGACGGATAATATTTCCAATCAAAAACAAAAAAGTGTGATAGGTAGAGAGAAGGGTTTTTGTCTCTGATTCACAGATAAAGAGGACACATTATTTGTGCAATTACAGTCTGTTATTCATAATTTAAATTTCGTATGATGTTGCCTCTTGGTTTAATATTTATGAACACTGCTGCTGACTAAAAAAAGCACAACACAAGTTAAAGTTAAACTAAAGAGAACAAAACATCTCCTCATTCAAATGATTTATCCCCCATCTCTTCCTCTGTTTTGCATCTCACCGCTCCTTCCTTAATGTTTGTTGCCTCCCTTAAATTTTAAGCGTCATCTGCCCCCCCTCCTTTTTTTTTTTTTTTTTTTACACCTGCTGACTGCTGGTGTATTATTATTTTTTCTCTCATTTTTCTAAGAAAGCAACATAATTTTGCCGAACAGTGACTTCAGGTGGATTACCGAGGACCGCTCCGGTCAGCAGAGAGCAAACAAAGAGAGGAGATGTGTGCTCCGGAAATTTTTAAAAAGTCAGTGATGTCACCATGAAAATTGATATTAAAAGGCAGTGGGTTCGTATGGCCACAAAATATAGCCTGTTCTCTCATTTTAGTTCACTCGTTTTAGTTCACTTCTGTCCAAGGAATATAACTCATTGCCTGAGTTTACTTATTTTGAGGCCACTCCAAATGACTTGTTCCTTCAGTTTCATTTGTGCATGGCCACATGATAATGGGATATCCACATTTTAATTAATTTGAGGGAATAAGTTATACCTTTTGACAACAAATAAACTACACTGAGGAGTCAAGTAATGTGACTTCAAAATGACTAATTTTGGGGATCGTGCAAGAAAATGAGGTGAGAAATTTCTTATATGAATGGGTCAAATTGCATTTTGTGGCCTCAAAATAGCTGAAATGAAGGAAGAAGTTAAGTCTCTTGGCCACTAGTTATTCATTTTAAATGTAAAAACCCACATCTTGATGTCATTTTCTGTTTTATTTTTGCTTTTGTTTTTTTGCTCTCTGGCCACGGCATGATTAGGCCTGATATGATGTCACATGATGTCATGCATTTGGGTAACTGTTGTGACCTCTGCAGCTTATACCAGGACGAGGCTCCTCTTTGTGCTTCTCCTCCCCCGTTTGATGGATGCTTATCGTCTGCCACGTCACTGTCCATCAGGGAAGCATGGGCGCCCTTTTCTGGAGGACTCATCCAATTAATTAGGACAAATTAAACTTTGTAATTTTAATGAGTGATTTGTTTGCTTCTTGAGCTCACAGTCAGAGACAAAGAGACAGGGAGATAGCAAGGGGAAGACTGATTGTCAACAAGGTCAATTTTTGTTGGGTTCTTAATCTAGTCACATCTCCCTTAATGAATCAGACAGTCTCAATGCGCTAATGAGATGTTTTTACTGCCGTGTTGGAGTGAAATAGGGCACGCATTGTTCTTGTTTAGATGTGCTTTAAAGGCCCTCAGCTATTCTAAAAAATGAGACCTTCACCTACACTTACTCTTTGATGAATATGATTATGTATCTGCCCCAAATACATCCAAATATGTCTCAGCTAATAATACACCAACGCAGTTATTTACAGGATGTGCAGCGAGAGCATATCAAACATTGTGTTTTATTAGTGTCGCAGTGTTTCACCGAAATTACTGATGCATACATAATGCATATTTTGTTCATGTAGTTTTGAAAGTAGGTTTGCAGATCATGTGAGGAACACTCCACTTTAGCATTTATAAAGAGGTAATTTTAACAAGGTTCAGAGGTTAAATACAATAGTAATATTCATTCATGAATTATCTGTAATGTTAATCCCATAAAGGCTCACAGGAAGCTTCAGCCCTTCCAGTGAACACAGGGCCAGACCACTATTCCCACCTACAAGCATTTTCAGCCCCTTTTTAACAACGCTTTTGTTTTTTTTTTTTTTTAGGTTTTTGGTTTTTTTTAGTCATTTTTTTTTGGAAAGCATTTGTTCAGAAATTAAAAAAAAAAACAACTTTTCCTGTGGCTATTGCTGTTTGCATTCTGTGTGTGATCTCAAGACCCGAAAGACTGAGCAAATTGGTCTGCTGATGTATGAAAAAGCTGAACACTTTATCATTCCACAGTTTCCAAATCACAATGAATGTTGTCTTCCCCGTGGATATCGATCAGAGGGTTTCTTGTTCGTCCGCTCCGTGATGTGTCCTATCCGCGGGGTGTCAGTGGTCCCTTACCTGGTCCCTGCCCCCCTCACCTGCTTGGACCACACCGACTTTTAAACCAGCCTTTCTTTTTCACCTTAAATCCCACAAGTAAAGTTTCATGAATTTAAATTGTTCGGCTGTTTCACAAAACCTGTCTTAATTTCTGCCAAACTACTTAAAGTACCTCAGTCGCTCTTACTGCAGGTGACTCCAGTAGCCCATTTTGCTGTGATGAGACACACACACACGTACTGTCTCTCTCTTCTTTTCTGACCCCACAAATAAAGTTAAATGAGGCCACACACACTCACACTCTGCCTTGGCTGGTTATAAAGAAACATCAATTATTAATGTGTTCAGGGACCACATATTCCGAGGTTTCTACTTTCCTGTTGTGTTCTGTTTATAGGATCCTCATTCATCAGAATGTATGCATGTGACATCAGTAGGCAGGAGCTGCTGCACTAAGACACACTGAGCAGGTTTCATCACTCGCTCCTCCTGAGGGGGGCGTATCCCAGCGGGACAGTGCGATCGGCGTATACCCTCATTATTGATCGTGGAGACTGCAAAGAATAGTTTTGTTTTTTTTGGTCATCACAAGCATGTTATGAGAAGGAGCTTAAGAAGAACATGCCCGTTGAAACTGAAGGCAGACCTGAAGGGCAAAACAGGAGATGAACAGGAAGTGAGACAAAGCCTGTAATTCCTTCATGGCAATAAGAAGGCACAGATACTGTATGATCAACAACAGCGATACATGTTTGTCATGTGCCAGATGTTGAGATATCATTGGCTCCAAGATGGTGCCTCAATCCATCCAGTTAGCCTGTTTTAATAAGCCACCTGCCATGAATTAAGAGCAAATGGAGATGGCTGTAAATGGTTTCTTTTTTATTATTCCCTATAAACATTTTTTGTGTCGGATCTATACGAACGAGCAGAGCCTCATAACGGTGGCAACAATATTACGGAACCTCCGTTTTTTTTCTAAACCTGGGTGTTTAAGAGAAGAGCATCAGAGGTGCAGGAAATCAAATCAGGAGTGAAAGCAGATGTCAGGAACGTTAATTTGCATCACATTAACACATTTCTCAAACTCCTTCTCACCCCCTCTCCCCGTTCTAACTAATGTGCTAATGAGAAGACTTGATATGGAAATATCAGGTTTGGTCATTAGGTTTGTGCAGCAGCAAGTGTGTTAGGGTGTGTAGTGGAGTGTATCAAAGAGGCATCTGTAAGTTCTGTAACAGCACATCTGCAAGATCCATCTGGAGGGAAAACGCCTTCAAACAGTGAAGTTTACTTATCAGTCATCGGAATGAACATGTTTTAGACATGTTGGAGCACTTTATCTAACCTGAAGGGAAGCATTTGGTTTTTACATGCATTTTCGTGTGTTAATATATGATACCATATGCTTTTTTTTTCACTCATAAGTCTGTGCAAGCTTCCCTGTTTGAGTTAGGTGCTGTCTACTTTACCTTTTATGTTCTTTGAGAGATTTTCATCTTAAATATCACAGGTAGTGTAACAGAATTTTCTGTGTGGATGGGAATGACAGGGATAATCCTTTAGATCCACAGACAGGTGACAAACTAAAGGAAAAACAGATGCCAAGCCACACCAACAGCTGCAGAACATATTGGCATACAATGTTCTGGAACTACTGAGGGATAAAAGATACTTCAACCTTAATCTCCCGTATGTGTTCATGTGGTTAGTGAGATGTCCTTACATACTTTTCATACTCATCCAACCATTCAGTGACCCTTTTGTGCCATGTGGCATGTTGTTCACGTTCAGTGTGTGTCGATCTACATTTACTGTTATACAAAAATTAATGTTCTCATTTGCCACCCATGTAATTCTGTGCAGAGTGTGAGGTGTGTGAGATCGTCAGCCATATTTCCAGTGACAAACAAAGTGTTTTTTGTAGGGACACTCTGGGATTTTTTCCACCATTGGCATTTATTAATTCAATTTCAACCTAAACGGTACCTGAACCCATAGCGTCATCACAACTGTCCGAAGCTACATTTTCAATGGAGAGGAAAAAGAACGTCCAGCATTAAGTTTGAGGGTTCTCACAGCAGGAATTAATGAAGGTCTAACCTGTATTGTAGCACATTCCTGCACGTGACCCAAACACTTGACCATGTGATTGGAGGCATAAGCACTAGGAGGGAGGCTAAAAGCTCCATGTACCTGTGTCTGTTGCCAGCACGGGTCAGGATTTACTCTGCACTACACTGTACCTGCTGTGTTCATGGACATTCATGGGATTATACAAGCATTTTTGTGAATTCATTTTCCTACATCTGTGGATGTTTTAAGAGAATTCATTCTTTCTGTTCCTACACTCATTTTATACAGGTTTCTCCTTTGATTTTTTTTTTTCCTCACCAACGCCAACTTCATGTTCATCATTACAAGCTGTTCAAAAGAAAATTACAACTCAGATGTTTTGGTTTTTGTTTGTTTTATTCTCTCTAATGCCTCATTTCTGAAAAAAAGAACAAAAATTGCAGTAAACTGAATGAAGACGATCAATGGATGCTTTAAATCTCAGAGAATTTCATAATGCACAAGACTGCTTATCTCCTGCACTCAGAGAAATTGATTTCTACATCTGCAGGTGTTATTTGTGACGAGCAGGAGGCCCTGTCACGATCAATTCATTCGCCTCCATATTCAACAAGAAATTTCGAAACAATCTAAGGGAATGCACAAGGAAAGAGATGTAAAAAGAGGAAGGGATTTCAACTTCAGTCTGCCTGCAGGTTGAAGCAAAATACCTTCCTCCTGTTTTGATTCCTGTGTATTAGAGGCAATTTTTGCCTCAGCCACAGATCATTTACATTTAAATAAGTAGGGTGTTGTGAAGATAAATTATCTGAGGCTGAAAAGAAGACTTTTCACACCTGCATTATTTATGAAACAATAAACCTGATATGTAAATGAACAGGGAGTGAGTGAAAGACAGAAAAAGCAAGATTTGTGTTAAGTACCCTTGAGCCTTATAACCATCAGCCCTGTGGTTGGCTGGAGGCATGTTCATTACTGTGTTTACAGGTCTCTTGTAGTGTTGTTCTGGATGCTCTGTTACCATCCCAGTCACCGAGAAGGCTGTGGGAGTTCGCTAGGTGCAGATGGAAGCTAATCCTCCCCCTCCAACAAATATTGAGGATTAGCTGCATAATGTTATGAACATGTCATTGTATGCTCATCCACTTTCTTCATTATCTCAGACGTTTGCTGAACAAGTTAGACATTTCAAAGACTACACAGGGACACTAGATGTAGAATACTGGAACACTTTATATCCTACTACAAATACCCATTCAATAGAGATGTATTTTAATACATCACACATTTTGAGCTTAGCCACAAAACCATTTTTTAAATCAAATTCATCAGTATTGTTTGTTTTTTGGGGGGTATTTTGAAAGGGGACTGAGCTGGTGCAATTGTCTAATTATATTATTAGATGTAATGGTACATCATCGATGTTTAGTGATCTGATTACATCTGCATTACAAGCTGGGATGTCCTCCTCAAAACTGTGTGTTATGGAAATGGCATTCAAATTTATAAACCAGCGAGAATAATCTGTATCAAGAGAACATTTTCAAACCCCGGACCAGACGGCAACAGCTTGATGTACATGTAAACTGGATAAAGAATCTGAGTTGAAGTGAAACTTCAATGAAACCACCAATTTTTGGGGAATAGGATTATATTATGTCATCCTTCCCAGTACCGACAAGAGGACAGACACCCATATCGCCTGTCTTTTTACATGTTAGCTTAGCACAATGAATGGAAGTGGGGGGACTTTGACATGTAAGATTTCCCTTTAAAATTACTTTGTATGGTTCCATAAGAAAAAAGACCCAGGTTGAAAAACACTACATTATTCATAAGGAATTGAATCATTACCACCTCGTATAATTTGTTTTGTTTTTATTCGACGCCTCCCGGACCGTGCAGATCTCATTCTCCATCTCTCAGTCTTGACACTCCCAGCAAGATGAAACTGAAATGTAAAAAAATAAAATAAAGGGGGAAAAGATCTTCATTGCGACAACATAAGCTCGGGCAGAGGCATCAATCAAGTGTTAATTTCAGAACCAGTGGTGCCAGTGATTGATCACAATTTCACCTCCAATTCTGAATAGCAAGCTGAGTAAATAATGTCTGACATTGCTACACTCCCACACTCCGCGCTAGCATCGTCTCACAGATTGGGAAGCAATTACCTTTCCAACCAAGGCATCCTGAAGTTCCATGCACTCCCGGAGTGATAAGTTGAGCTCAGCTTTGTATTTTAGCTCCCGCTTGGAGCAATCTGCTTGTTTGTTTAGTGTTTGAAGGGATGATGTTGCACTGCCACTTCTGTCCATTAATGGCACTTAGATCAATTATACTGCACTAAGAATATGTACTTTGTGTGTATGTATGTAGATGGATGGATGGATGGATATAAGATACACAGATATATCTCTATCCATCTCTATCTATCGACATCAATAATATCATCAAGACTCTGATACTCCTTTCTTGGAGTATCTCCCCCGGCACTGACAGATAATATGATTTTTATTCAAAGCAGTTGAATTCATAATCTCATTAGATGATATGAGGGTAGAACTGTGCCTCTTCAGCAGGGTGTGTCGTCCCAGCTCGCTGCGGGGTTATCTGCTGAGTGTGAGCTGCACAGCTCCTCACTTCATATTGAACTCAGAGGTGGGAATAATCTCTCTCTCCTTTGATTCTTATTGTGCTCACAGCACCGCAGAAAATGAACCTGAAATATGTTGCTTTTGTTTGCTTTGTTTTTTTTTTTTTTTGTTGAGGTCCGATTTGCTTAGAAATGTCAGCTGTACAGTATGTCTTTCCATAATTACCCTTAATTATAGATATAAATTAATGTATGAAAGATCATCTTGCTCCAGTGACTTCCCAAGCATCAAGTCATTTTGGTATCCTGTAGTTCCTCGGTAAAGAGTCCTGCTGGTCTCATTTTCTACACAGTTGACGCGCATGCACGCACACACGTACTTTCAAAGGTGATTTCCTAAATCTGAAGAGCAAAACCAAACTGCAGCTTGTGGACTCTGCCTCCTGCTCCACAGGTCATCTCCTCTTCTTTCCCCCTCACTGTACCTGAGAACAGAGTATTTGGTGTGCTTGCTCTGCTGTGATTCCATATTCCACTGTCAGGCCTGCTGAGACTTTGGAGGCTCCAACGGGATTTGCACTGTGCTCACCAGAACACTATTCGTGGGAGTCGCAATGCATTTCATATGCATCCCGAGAGATTCGAGGCATTTGAGAACATCAGGGGTTACGAACTTGCTCTCAATCTTCTAGCGTTATGGAGAACCAGACTCTGCCAGCTTACTTTCACCCCTGGATGTAAGCCTAACACAGAGGCTGATTAAAGCACAAAAGCCATTGTTGACCTTAAAGGATTTGCAAGTAAGCGTGTTTACATTTTGGCTTATGTTTATGTATTTACTCCTCACCTCCAACACCATCACCTGGGCTGCAGGTGAAAGAATGATGCTAATTTGCTTTTCATATGTATACATCTGTGCCAGCCATCATCTGACTGGCATATACAACTTTCATTACTGTCAGATTATTTACACTTCGACTGAAACTGTGCCGATAAGATGTGATGAAGACGACATGTTGTACAAAAAAAAAAAAAAAACTTGATGGTTTACATTCCTGTGCAACATTCGTATCCATGCCAAATCCATGTGAGTTTTACAATTGCTCAAGACAATGTACTGTATATTTTCTACCATGCAAGCAATTCGGTCCATGCGTGTGTCAGGGCTGAAACACATGGGCTCCATCTGTGACGTGTCATGTTAGTGTAGTAATAGTTATTGCACCTAATAATAATTACCGCAATCTTTTTGAAAATGTTTGCCACATGTCTTTTTTTTTTTTTTCCCCCACAACAAGTCTACTTGTGACCGCACAGTGCCTCGGACATTTAAAATGAAAGAAACTCCAGAAACGGACTTGGGTTGTTGCAGGTGTAATTTTGATACATAGTCCTCTCTCAAGAGTCTTGCATCTTTCAAATTATTACGTGTAATTTTGCTGAAACATAAAATTTCAGGGCTTAAGCCGATCAAAGATATGGCTCGGGAAACATCTTGCTGTATTTGCAACCATAAATGAATGGTGATGTCTGAGCAAATCAGTAGATTATCTGAATAATAACCATCTGTGCTGTGATGAAATGAACTACATCTTTGCATGCATTGTTGAGCCACAAATAGAAATTTGAGCTGCAGTCTTTTTATTAAAAAGTAATGAGATATTTTCTCTGCAGAGTGAAATGGATTGAATATGGAGACATAATAGTTGTTTATCAAAAAGCCTGCCGGTGTCAGTATGATCTTTTGATTTTTCAGAAGATTGTTGAAATAAGAATCCCAGTGCAAAGAGAAGGCAATTGTGTTCTTCTCGATGTGTACATGGTAATTACAGCTCATATTCTGATGTGAAAAACTACATGTCCCAGTAATGAATATTTATGCAACATCTGTAATTCATACAGCTTTCAGGGACTCCTGCATTTATGTTACACAGCCCTTGAATCACAAAGTGGCTTCTCTTTCCTCTCTCCTCCAAGGTACAGTAATGATCCCTCTAGTGTGCATCTTTGGTCCAGGTCTGATATGGTTTTTGTGAGTCTGTTGTACTGAAAGGTCACTGCCCTCCAACAGGACCTTCAACCTTATTAAAACCTACTCGCAGAGTTGAAGCAGCCTCACGAAACAACTGAACTCCTGAAGGCATCCTTTTGTTTCCGGAAAAGTCCATCCTTGAGTCTCCCATCTGATCTGCTGTTCTGCAGGAATTCCACACTTACAGCACTGCTAAATGATTCAAGCACAATGTAAAGCCGCCGCTCGGAGGAAAAGAACTGTGTCTCTTTGTCGAGTCAGTGCTCTGTAAGTGGAGTAGTATTTAAACATAGTGTTGCAGTTATCTGCTGCTCTTACCTTTTTTTTGGTTCAATTAAATTCCTGTTAAACAAGTGCATGAATATTAAATGTTACTGATAGAGGCATGAGAGCAGTTTTAGCTGCTGGTGATTTTGAAATGTGAATGTGCCATTGATCCCAGCCTGCTTGAGCTCCATGGAAAAAAAAAATTACACAACTAAAACACAAAAATGAATGCATTAATCAGGGAAATTCATGAGATGAAATATAAGCAGGAGTTCCATTCTTATAATATTTTAATTATGACTTTTCATGAAATACATTTGAATTTCTAATATGTTCATTACGATCCTTTTGAAATATTTTGAAGTGCGGTAACGCATGTACATGAACATTCATCAAACAATTTCAGCATATTCAATGTCAGTGTTTAGTCTCTCATCCCACCTGTCTGTCAAGTTGTGAATAACCCTAAGTAAATGATCTGAAAATCACTTTCTCTCTCACGCACACACACACACACACACACACACACACACACACACACACACACACACACAATATATACATATATAATATTTGTGTGTGTGAAATAAAAGGGAGGAATCCAGCTCCCTAGAGATCCTCCAGTGGGAGAATATCTGAGGCTACGTGAAAGTGATTTGCCTCAGTTCCTTGTGTTAGCCAGCAGGATTACATTAACATCTGTCCTCTCAGGGGTTGGGTGATAAAAGGACTCAGACTTCCCTGAGGTGATTCGACTTCACGCTGCTGACCAAAGTGTTGGCTGTTTTGCTCGTACAGTAGCAGGGTTCTCTTGTTCTGGAGCCAAAAGATTTGTCCTGGTACAACAAGAAGGAATTACCTGTTGACAGCCACATTGCATTTACTTACAAACTTACCCCTAAAACAAGGACAGCAGGATGGACAAAGCTGTAGTTACCCTCCAGATATAGCATTTATAATGTGAGAAAGAAAGGTTTGTGACAGGAGGGTAGCGTTTTATCAGTGAAGTTTCAAAGATGGGTATAAATATGGAATTATTATGAATATATAACATTAACAACTTAAATGTGTGAGGTAGGCTACTGCTCAGTGGTGCAGAGTGCACACTTAATGGAATAATGTAAATACGCAATTCATATTTGCATTTGGAACGAGACACAGTTTAGATCTTATCGGTGCATTACATGTTCATTATCGTGACGGCCTGCAGAAACAGACTGCATTCTTTTCTTTTTTTTCCCCACCTGCAGTCTTAACTGTGCGTTTTAATATCTCCCTGTTACATTTGGTGGCCGGAGCAAACCACAAAGTGTTGGCGGTGCAGAGAAACGGCTGAGTTCGCGCAGGATCAGCTGCTCCTGAAGCAGCGGGTACTTTCTGAACTGGTACAGGAAGCACATCTTCCACTGGGCCTTGTGTGAGCTGTGGGTGTTGAGCGATACACAGGAAGGCTGACTGCTAATTTTTGTCATCTCCAAACAATTTAACAGAATAGTCTCTGGAGGTGCAGTCATATTTAATATTTACAAGAGCTGCTGGGCATGTGTCAAAGTGTGCACACCACTCACCATTTGCAAGTGTGAGTGCTAGTACCTCCATTTTGCAGTCATATCACCCATGTTTGATGCTCAGTTTTACAGATTTAGGCTACAAATAAAAAAGGAAAGAAACTTTCTGCTCGGTTTGCGGGACGATTAATATGATCAAGTAAATCAGGTGGATTAAAAGCGGTCTTTTCCAGCACATACATTCAAAGTGTAAAATCTGCAAACGATTCTGACCTACCTGACAACTAGTCAAGAAAAATAAGATATACAGTCTTTTAGTGTGTGTGCATGCTTCTGTTTGTGTGTGTGTGTGTGTGTGTGTGTGTGTGTGCGCGCATATCATCACTTAGAATATAAGGACAAGTCTCACTGTGAACCATCTGCCAACTCTTAAAGTTGGCTCCCTTTGATTGACAACAGAAGGTCACTCTCATCCTTTAAAAGTGCAAGTGGTGGGGAAAGGAGAGAAGGGAAAGTCAAATATGTTGTTTGTGTGAGAGTGAGAGCGAGAGAGCTGCTCCTTTATCCAACATAAATTACAAGCGAAAGATTGAACAAACTATGCTGTTGTGTCAGTGTTGATATGATTAACAGTGATGTGACTTGGTATCAAGACAATTTGGTTTTTAAAATTATAACCTTGACGGGAGGAAACGTCACCTAGATCACTGTGTGAGAGCTCCGTTCTCCAGACTGCAGGAGGGGAAAAATGACAAAACAAGCTCATAGCTCAACAAGATTTAAGCAGGTCACCTCAGAATGGTGGTTAGGCCGTTTCTCCTGATGTCCACGGATCCAAATACCTCTTTCTATGGGATTTTATTTCCTGTGCACTTTAGATTTTATTGATGATTTCAGGATTTATACACACGTTTTGAACATTTTCACAAAGATGAAAGGAGTTATGAAAAAAAATAACCCACAACTTTGGGAGTTGTGTTCTTAGTCCTTTTTGTCATCTTTGTCACTTTTTCCGTGTTTTGAATAATCCCATTTCCTCCCATTTCTTTTGGCGGTGGTTTAGGTTTAAAGAAATTCTGCTAAAGGTACCCTTCTTTGTTCGTTCAGTGTTTGGCAAGGATCTGTTTGTCCCTGCCAAGGTTGGACACCTACACAGCTTTACAAACACACATATTTCCAGAGGTTACTCAGCTGACGGACATAAAAACTCACACAGTTGAACCAACTTACTGGCATTAACAGCCTGCAGCCATGGCCGAGGACAAGGAGCAGCTGCAGTAACAGCAGGGTAGGGCAAGATGGGAACAGTAGGGGAGCAAAGAGCCATAATCTTTCCCAAAGGCAAGATACCAGACTGGCACAGGCAGTGATGGAGGTTGAAAAACAACAACCTTGTACTGACTCGCCCACTTTGACTGTTCTAAGTCTACATAATGACTGTTGGAAAGCTTCAGTTGAGGCAAACTTCACCCACCAGTAAGCCAGAAGGTGCATGTCACATCTATTATTATCACTGATGAACTACAGTTGGATTCGCAAAGACTTCTAAAAGTACCTAGCCTTCCAAAGCAGAACAGGTTCCTCTTTACCAATGCTGCTGTTTGATAGCATGGTTCAGACCGAGTTTGCCTGGGTAGAGTTACTACTTCCTAAAGGTTTTGGTTCTTCTTTGTTATGGTAAAATATCTGCAGTTATGGTTGGAGGCACGTGGTTTCTTGAAAAAAAAGGCAGTATTTTCTTGTAAATCTCAAACCTGCTGATGGAAACAAATTATGGTGTTTTGTTAACCCTTTCACCCCCTTAACCTTCTCTCCATGTGGATATCTTTTGATATATGGATCACCTGATGAGTCACAAAAATAGGACACCTGTCTCCTTTATCTAAATATGCATAGTTTTAGAAGGTAGAGTAAGACAATAGTTAATTATTTATATGAACGACTGAAAGCAGGCATGGGTGTCAAAGGATGGGTTTAGGCTTTGGTCCGCTCAGTGACTATAAATTGAAATACCGGTGGCCTGTTTATGAAGTAGAAGGTACAACTTTATCCTTTTTTTAATGGATTTGAAAACATCAGTGTATGAAACCTGCAGAAGACTACAAGAAATCCCTCCATGTACACTGCCTTATAGCAGAGTATATCACAATATCACCACCTATTTGAAGTTAGTCTATTAATTCTTGATAATGGACATATCATAGGTCATTAACTTAAAAAGGCAAAAAAAAGACAATTAATTTATAGTTTTGTATTGCAATAAAGAAAAAATCATGAGCTATAACTCAGCGTCACTGGAAACCTACTCACTGCACCCACCTTGCAGCTAAATTACTCCGAGCATCCATGCAGGAGGACACGGCTGTCATGTCAGAGCACTTCCAGTTATGCCCCCAGGCATGTAAAATGACTGCAACTATACACTGAGCTTGCTTTACACAATACACTCAGTCTTCTCCCACCAAAGATCAGGTTTTATAATATGTAGGAAGTTTCTGCCACTGCAGCGCCATGTGCTAATTTACTAATGGGTCCCTGAGCTCTCTGCAGCACTTTAATAGAAGATTTAATTCATTGTGCAACATAAATGTTGGTCTCACCGATGAAATTAAACAGTTGCTGCAGTAGCTTGAGTGAGAGGAAGGCTACATGAGCAACGCATCTCATGTCTTTAAAATAAAAGAGTAACGTTATTTCGGTCTCCTTTATATCCTGGTTGACACTTTACAGCATATACATGACATTAAGACCGTCATTATGAGAGAGAGATTGCAGAACTTTACATAACAGTATATCCAGAAATTTGATAGAAATATCCATCCATCTATTTTCTACTGCTTATCCTGTTAAGGGTCGCGGGGGGGCTGGAGCCTGGATCCCAGCAGCCTTCAGGCGAGAGCGGGGTTCACCCTGGACAGGTCACCAGTCCATCACAGGGCCAACACATAGAGACAGACAACCATTCACACTCACAGTCACACCTACGGTCAATTTAGAGTATCAATCAGCCTCGTCCCCTCTTGATGTCTTTGGACTGTGCCAGAGACGACTTACGCAGGAACAGGGAGAACATGGAGACTCCACACAGAAAGATCCTGAGCTCAAACCTGGAAACTTCTTGCTGTGAGGCGACAGTGCCAACCACTGCACCCCTCATAGAAATATAAGAGACAAAAAACTAAAACAAAACACAAACAATATCTGTGAAATAAACATTTGGAAAATCCATCTTGATAGAAAGACTGAAACAATTCATCATGCGCTGATTTCTTTTCTTGGGGACTGGCCGCAAAAAGTTGAGTTTCACCGTGTGACCTTGCAGGAAGTGATGAACTTGCAGCCCATGTATCGACACAGTGCATAGCGTGTGTAAATCTGCAGTCATACTTGAAATGTATTCTTTTTTTTTCATAACCATTTTACTTTCTGGCAGCACAAACATAAAAGTTTACATCATTGCTCAATCAATGTTGCTGACTAAGTACACCAACACAGTATCTAACCTTCTTTATTTTTTATTAGTCCTTCATTTCCTGCTGTAGTTTCAGCTTCCTAGAGATTACAAGGGCCTGTAGTCAAACAAATGTATTGCCTATACATGCAATACAGGAGGTCCACCCCCCAGGCTGTGCAGGATTAGGGTTTATTTCCTTTTTTTTTTTTCCTTTTCTCTTTTTTTAAGCTACCCGATAAGCATATACATTTTAGTTCCACCAGGAAGCAGAAGGCCTCTGGACTTCATTACATAGCCAATATTTAGACAAACTGACTGAGGAAGACCATGCATATTCATATCGCTGATGTTTGCACTTTATGAATGTTAATAGAGTTGGGACAGACTTGACTGTTGGGTATTTGTACTTTGGAGTTGTTGCCAATTCGTGTTCTGTAGTAAAACTGCTCTTCTGTTGCACATTTTATTTGCTTGAAGAAACAGTACAAATATCACTTATGTTAAAAAAAAAAACTCTCTCTGAAAACTGTATTTGTTTTTTGTCACAGTTCTATTTGTGCAGTTGGTTTTTAGTTTCTTATCATTGTTCATGTACTTCTCAGGGGATTCTTGATTTTTGATATTTGTATTCATTGATTTGCATTCAATTTTTAGTCTTATTTAGATGATCCCTGTTTTTGTTAATTTTATTTTGAAACACCTTCCCCTCTGCCTTTGTTTGATTTACTCTGCATCTTTGCTTGCTTCCCTCCATTTTTTTTCTGCCACCTGTTTCTTGTTGCGTGATAGTCAAGTTTGTAGTTTACTTCTGTTCCCACGTCTGTCTCTGTCAGATTGCTTTTTCTTTTTAGCTGCTCCTTGTGTGCCTCTCCAGTTTTGTTTTTTGTTTGTTTTTTTGAACAGTTAATTTTCAAGGATGTTCTTAAATACTTCAGTTCCTCAGGTCCTGCCTCTGCCAGTCCCTGCATTTAGGTTCCATCTCCCCCCTCGGCCTTTCTTGACCTTTCTTATTTAAAGAGCACTACATGCACTTGCTCTACAACGGTTCCTACACCTGCTCAATGGTTAGAAGCCAAACGGGTCAGCCAGGTCATCTCACACTGGCCTCTTCTATAAGCATTGAAGCCTCCATAAGCTTATTTTAGTTGTAGTGCTGCAATCTGTGGAGCAGCCCACAGCGGGTACCGCTTAAGGCTTGAAATGTTACTTCTCTCAGCAGATTCTGACCCACTTTCTCTGAGTTTGTTAATATTTTTAACGTATGCGTCGATACAACACATTACCTGTGTGATAAGGTAATGATTTAATTATTAATCAAACTTGCCAACATCCAAACAACTAAAATGCACATTTACCTCAATATAGTGCAGATAAGTACAATTACACCAACCAAATATCAACTAAGTCCACATTAAAAGCCAATAGCACATCAGCGAGTTATTTGCTTGTGTCTCAGCAACACAGAACTGACAGTGCTTGCTGGGCAGTCATCATCTTTAATCGCCAGCTCACTTGAAATAATTTCCCCTCTGTTTGATCAGCCTAAAGTTTTTCTCTCCGTTTCGGTGATATTTTGCTTCATTTTGTTTCTCGTTATCCTTAATATCATTTCAAAAGACTCATTTGTTCGCTTTGCATTTGGCCTCTGACATCCCACGGTTGGATAGCACAAGTTGGAGCTGCAATATTATGTTTACTCCTCATGGTTTGTTTACCACATTGGTGCAAGACCCACTAACTAGGCTGGTATAATTGGTAGATAATTCAGATTTTGACATGGAATTAAAGAGTTATTTTTGCATTAAATCATTTTAGGTTTGAGTGGATAACCGCTCTCATGACAGCTGCTAATGCTAGCTTTTGTTCGATGTATTCTGATGGTACATTTCTTAAAATGATTGCTCTTTACGTGTTTGTAATGGACGTCAGTTATTCAGCAGCTAAAATGGGTGTTACCGTTGCCTGGCTCTGATGATGCTTCGCTGAAATACCGTGCGTACTACGGATATTTTCCTTATTAGAATCTGGTACATATAAATGTCAGGAAACTTAACTTTCAGTCACATATGGATCAGTGATTCTTTGGTACCTCTGTAAGTGTAAGTGGAATTTGCGTGAAGAAAGAATTCATCAGGCACAAGAACCAGGCTGGAGGCTCAGAGATGGCTTACACTGGACACTTTACTGGATATCCAATACAGATGTACGAGGTTGGCTGAGAGATGAGGTTGAGTCAGCCCCCCCAGAACATCTGAGTCCCACCCCTCATAGACACTTATAATAGTAATGTCAGGCACTACCAGTAGCACCTAATTGGAACATCCTGCACAAATGTGACCTTTCACAGAATCTTAACAAAGCTATGCATATGGACAATGCTTGCGCCCTAAGTGTCACCTTTATAATCAGTAAGTGTCATCACGACAAAGTCACGATTATAAAATAATTTATGGAAGACACCACAGGGTCACTCCCAGACCCAGGTCAAGGACTGGGGGTCTGCTCAACTCTTACCATCACAGACAAATTACAGGTATGAGGCCCAAGACAGTTCAGACAGAGGACACCAGATGAAATCACTTATCAGTAAGGATCCACATTTAGTCCAACTGAACTGAATTCAAACGTACAAACATTTCTTAACCTCCTGGTAGATATTTTGAATAAGGTCTCACCTTTAAAGGTTTTAAACTTTTTAAAGTTAATTGATATGAACAAACTTATTTAATGTATTTATTTATTTGTTTCATTGTTGTTGTTTTTTTCAAATGATATTTTTTACCTGTTTTGGCCATGAAATAGCCACAGCTGCTTAACTGGCAATAAACTCAAACAAACAAGCAAACTTAACCTCCTGGTTTTATCCTCTAGGCTGCCACATTGCAGCACTTTCTCTTCCGCTCACGCTGAGTGAGAGGGCGTGTCCCACAGGGAGAGTGACGTCAATGCACATTTCTATTATTGTGCTGGTGCATTGTGGCTTAAATAACACTCCAGCAAGAACACTCCCTGTCACTGATTTCAGCTTTATAAACATCTGATTTTGACTTTCATCTCTCTATATTTTTTAAATGCAGTAGAGTCCATTCCCATCAGAGCACAGGTACAGGAGGTAATTTCCCTCAGTGCTAAAGCACAGTGATGAGTGTCTACTGTATAGGGATGAACGTAAAGCTTTCATGTTGGCTCAAGTGTAGAGTTCACATTGTTTGTCTCGTGAAAGTGGACTACTAAAGCCTCTATAGCTTCAGGAGACAGATTTCTATCCTCGACCACTTTCTCAGGATGAGTCAGTGTGACAGGCAGCGGAGTGGAACCAAGCAGGGAGGAGAGGTCCATCTTTGTTAGAGACACACTTCACACAGTCCTACGCGACTACAAAGTAGGTAGAGAATGTGTCACCCTCGTGTGTGTGTGTGTGTGTGTGTGTGTTTGTGTTTGTGTTAGTGAGCAGTCAAATCATTCCACAGAATTAAATCATCACTAATTTATTTGGACAAACACAGGGGAGGGGAGACGAGTGAGTCTGCAGACACACAACAAGCAGTAGCGAGGACAGTTGGTAGGAGGGTGTTTGCCTGAGATAGAAGAGGATTTTTTTTTTTTGCATAAATATATGTTTGACTTTGGGAACATGTAGAATTTGTATCACTCCATTTGTACTGTTTGCATATATTCACATCAGGTCAGTTGAGGCTGAAAGGAAGGAGATGGAAGGACAGATGGGAGGAGGGTCTGCATGGTGGCAGATGAAGGGGGAGGAATGAGAGCAGGAAGGAGGGCTTTTATCTCAATATGATATAAAGAAACTATACGTTTCCCAAAAATATTCAGTTGATTTGTTGATTAAAGCCTGATGGTACTACCCATCAATCATGCTGGACTTGAACGCTGTCAGATTTAAAGTTGCCTAAGGTGAATGGCACACACCGCAAATGCTAAAAACTGAGTAAGGTGATGATAAATGAAGGGAGAGGAACAAAGACAGCGAGATGATCCAGGCAGGCACAAAAGCAGAGCAACATAGAATCAGTATTTCAAAGTGAAAGACTTTCCTTCCTCCAAAATCACATGAAACGGATTCCCACTCACCATGAGGCATATCTCCTCTCCAGAATTCCAGACGGTCTTGGACTTGATAGGTACACCGATGGTTGCTTCCCAGCTGGGTGTCTCTCAGTCCTGTGAGAGCTCGGTCTCACTCTGCCTCTCATGGGGGAGACAGGCTGTTGAGAGACGCTGGCCAAGATGCAAATTCGAGAGGGTTGCAGCCATGACATATTCTTGAGGGCTAAACTTGAAGTTAGTATGACCATAGGCTCCCTTGACTGACACCCGACTGATTCTAGATTGAGGCTGAGGATAAAGAGTGTGTTGGGCAAAAGTGCATGACCTTAAATGTTTTGTTCAACAAGATAATTAAGATATCACATTCATGAATTTGAAATAGTACTTGTAATTGTTAGAAGTACAACAATATTGTGATGTATCAGTGTTATCACATGGTGGCAGTGGCAGCTGCCATGCAAGATACCAGCCTTCTCATCAGGGTTCAGTATCTTGCTCACGGCCGACAAAGGCAGAGTGTGGAGCAAGGGTTGAACCAACAACCCTTCAGTTACTGCAGTGGTTCTCAAACTTTTTCTATCATTCCCCCCTTTGGAGGAAGAAAAAATTTCATTCCCCCCACACAAAATTTTTGGACAAAATAGGCCATGTTTAACTTTATTCACCTATTAAAAATTACAAACATTCCTTGAGTTTTTCAGAACTAGAAAAAATGAAATAAAATTTGTTTCATCCCTGTCAAATATCTCTCCAGTTTAAAAACAGACCTGACAACAGTTGCTATGAAAGAGGTTGAAAGCGCGCTTTGGTTCCGCCGCGAAAAAAATTCTGACGTCCAAACATGGGGAGGGGGGAACTCATGTTTGGACGTCGGAATTTTTTTCGTGGCGGAACCATAATCAAAGCGAAAGGTGAGGAGAAACTAATGTTTGGACGTCGGGTGACTCGCCCCAGGGGGGCGCGACACACACTTAGAGAAATGCTGAGTTATTGAACAGTCATTCTGTCTCTCCTGCTTTCAGCATGATGACCTTTAACATCCCCAACAACCTCTGCAATCTTGTTTATCCACTTGGAAGCAACATCCATCCCTTGTCTTGCGCTTATTCCTGTTAAGGGTGGCGGGGGGGCTGCAGCCTATCCCAGCGGCTACGGGCGAGAGGCGGGGTTCACCCTGGACAGGTCGCCAGTCCATGGCAGGGCCAACACATAGACAGACAACCATTCACACTTACAGTCACACCTACGGTCAATTTAGAGTATCAATCAGCCTCGTCCACTCTTGATGTCTTTGGACTGTGGGAGGAAGCTGGAGTACCAGAGAGAACCCACACAGGCACAGGGAGAACATGGAGACTCCACACAGAAAGATCCTGTGCTCAAGCCGGGACTCAAATCCGCATCCTTCTTGCTGTGAGGCAACAGTGCTGACCACTGCACCACCGTGCCGCTTGGAAGCAACAGTCAATTTTAAAAGATTTTTCACAATTCCTGTGTTGTGCTGTTTGCGGGTTGCTTGGTCATACCTGTGGCATGTGTGCATGCGTAATTTTACACCAGATATACAGAAGGCCTTTATATGCACCTCCTTTTTTTTTTTTTTTTGATGCGAGCTGTTTTTTCTCCTGCATGTCTCCACACCTGTCTGCTTCTGTTAGATCAGAACACATCTGTTCAGCTGACCAACATGGTGGCCCAGCAGATGGTGAGTTGATGACCGTCCGTAATGCAGAAAATGAACATGAAACCACTCGATAATAGAAATTAGATTACTTCTGTCAGTGGTGTTTAAAGATGTTGTGGCGTGTGTGTGTGTGTGTGTGTGTGTGTGTGTGTGTGTGTGTGTGTGTGTGTGTGATCACACATATACATTTCTAAAGTTTGGATTGAATTCTTCTCAGGATAGAAGGATTCCTGACAAATATGTAGGTCAGTACCCTGCAGTCATCAGTTTAAATGAGGGCTACATCCTCATATGATGTGAACTTTGCAATACTGAAGTCTGTATTTCTTCTCTTGGCGAGCCAGAGGGATGAAATGTGTCCTCTCTGTCCAGTCCTTCATCCTGTCCTCTCACATCTATCCACGTTCTCCTAAATCTGAGCCGCACCTGCACAGCTGTCCTCTCTCCCAGCCTGTCTTCTGACAGAGCCAGAGGGCTGGAGCTGCTCTCTTGTGTCCTGTCAGTGGTTGGACCTCAAACAGACTAACCTCCATCTTCCCGTCCTATATAGCAGGACATAATGTCCCATCTCTTTGTTACCGTTCTGCTTCAGAAATCAGGATCCATCACAGCTGTTTGATGCAATTTGTTATTGCCTTGAGCTGTGAAGTGTAAAGAAAAAAAAAATTATGTAGTTTTTTCCAGAAGCAGCGTCAGGTCATAAATTATTTGTCTTGAACCTTTTCTTTCTTATTTCTTTGAAATTATGCATACAGATGAGGTGCTATGATTAGTCTTTGTTCTTTTAATTGGTGAGTTCTGAAGAAGGAGTCACGTTTTTGGGGAGTGGGGTTTTTTTTTGGCGTTCTCTACTGATACAATATTTTCATCTTTATCTCCTCTTCTGTTCCTCGCTTTTTTACTTCCTTTTGTCTTCCACCTGTTCCTTTGCTTTGTCTTCCTCGCCTCTCACTGAACAGTGACAGACAGTTATTCTTTCAATTGGAAGCCAACGTGTTGTTGCTTGTGCTGGGAATACTAATAATGAGTCTTATAATACAGCAGGTTGGCGCAGAGCAAGGCAGCAAAAGCCCAAAGGTTAGATTAATAAAATGATGTCAGGTTGATATTTTTGACGAGACAGACACACGTCTACACACTTGTCATTCATTTGCAAGGAAAAAAGCCCAAGCATTTCTTTTTGGGGGGGGGGGGGGGGGGGGGGGCTTTCCAAATGTGCTGAAGTAATTAAAAAAAAAAAGGAAATGGTTTGACATAGCAGTTAAAAAGCATATTCACCAGGTTTCCTGATCAAATCTTACTACGCTGGATTGTGTCCCTCCTTGTTTATCTTTGATCAGTTCATCAGAGTCAACCGGAGACGTGTCGTTGGCCAAGCATCGTTTGGAACAAGAAGCTGTTCTCTCCTTTGACAATGACCTGAATTAATTGAGTTCTGCTGGCTAACAGCCACTTGATACACTGACTGTAGAGCTCAGAGCGCGTTTGATACAAAGAAAGGTGAGGGAAGGAGGAGAGGCTCTACAAGACAAGGTTTTGTCACATACCTACTACAGTACATTTGAACCAGATTCCTGAAGTGGAGCCCTTTGTGATTCAGGGACATTGTTTGGGGAACTAAAAGGCAGAATGTGATGGGTTTTTCAATATTTGGTTGATTATCTTAGGACGTTTGATAAAAGAGGAAGTTCAGTGTAAAAATGGTAGCACCTAATGATTTCTGCAATATGTCAACACATTGAAGGAATCACTGATCATATTTACGTGGGCCGCAATATTCCAACTATTGACCTCATTATAAATAAGTCAATATTTAAGTTAAGGTGGGTCCCTAAACAAATATTATCTGTTTACATGATGCAGAGAGGCTAATGACTGAAGACGCACACCCATATTAGACATATTAGTGTGTTCTACATGGGAATTTCCTTCAAGAATTTGACCTGAAACATGGCCGTCATGTTGTTGCTGTGGCATATTTTGAGTTTTTTCTCACTAAAACAGGAGACCGTAGGAAAATGGAACCATGGTCATAAAGCAGTTTGGTTACAGTGTGTCAACAAAAAGAATTTATTTTATTTTGAAAGTTAATGTAGACTTCAAATGGATTTGTCACCATTTGATGCACTGTACAAAATTATAGCTCCAAGCTAATTTGCATCTCCTCGCCCTTGTTGTCCCTGAGTGCAGACAATAAACAGAGTTGTATGAAAACCAATTAAATTATAGATGGTGCAAAAAACTCTGGTATGACCTTATAGTGCCATAAAACTGTATACATATCTACATATCCACACTCAATAATGCATTGAAATCCACAACTTGTGTTATTATTATTATTATTATTATTATTATTATTATTATTGCTTGCTCTGACTATGACCTGAAATGAGTTGAAAAAAGATTCCCTGCAGTGTCAAAGCAAAATCATACTGAAAACAAGAATGCTCTGAACTGTATGCTGTTTCTTCTTTCATTTATTTATTTATTTGTGTGTATATATATATATATATATATATATATATATATATATATATAAAATATATATATATATATATATATATATATATATATATATATATATAAAATATATATATAAATATATATATATATATATATATAAAATATATATATATAAAATATATATATATATAAAATATATATATATATATAAAATATATATATATAAAAAATATATATATATATAAAATATATATAAATATATATAAATATATATATATATATATATATATATATATATATAAATATATATATATATATAGATATATATATATATATATATATATATATATAAATATATATATGACCTTACTATAATGCATCCTGCAAACTAAATATCCCACATCCCTCTTTCACTCACCTCTAAAACAAAGAGTCAGATTGAGGCAGCAGATCAAGATCTCTACGTTGTGATCTGGTGGTACTCAGGAGTCTTCAGTCCGGTAAACATCTCTGCCGCATTCAGCCAGAGGCATCGCTAACTGAAAGTTCACAGTTACAGCTGAACCAACACTATGCCCATCAGTCGCTCTGCTGTTGTATTATTTAATTCACTCCCCTCATTTAGAGAGCATCAACTGCATATGTCCACTTCTCTCTGAGAATGTTACTGGTTTGATGCCCGTTTCAGAATTTTTGACTGGCAGAAACCCTTTCAGGATGAGTAGAGGGAGAGTGAATCCCGGTCTAGTCATGTGGCTGTTTCTCACAGACCTGTTATGGATACTGTGCTGATGGAGTTGCTGCTATTTGGGAAAATGTTGGATTTCTTCTTTGTATGTTGAACTCAGGCGGCACGGTGATGCAGTGGTTAGGACTGTTGCCTCACAGCAAGAAGGTTCCGGGTTCGAGTCCCAGCTCAGGCACGAGATCTTTCTGTGTGGAGTCTGCATGTTCTCCCTGTTCCTGTGCGGGTTCTCTCTGGTACTCCAGCTTCCTCCCACAGTCCACAGACATCAAGAGGGGACGAGGCTGATTGATACTCTAAATTGACCGTAGGTGTGACTGTGAGTGTGAATGGTTGTCTGTCTCTGTGTTGGCCCTGTGATGGACTGGTGACCTGTCCAGGGTGAACCCCGCCTCTCACCCAAAAACCGCTGGGATAGGCTCCAGGCCCCCGCCATCCTTAACAGGAATAAGCGGAAGAAAATGGATGGATGGATGAATGGATGGATGGATAGATGGATGTTGAACTCACCGCATCTCAACGGTGGGTGAGTTTTCCCATGATAAAGGTCAACAAAGGAAATTCAGATTTTTCTCTCAAGTTAGCTTAACAAATAAAATGGTGCAGTAAAAACAGGCAGCAATGTCATGATTTTTATCAAAACTTGCCCAATGGGATGATGCATTAAGTGGGGGGAGATAAATGTTATGTTACTCACCTCCATTAGTTACCACAACTCTGTAATTTAATCACCAGTATTACATGAATATGCGAAGTCATTAGCGCAATTGATACATGTAGCATTGATACATTATATAATAAAACTATTTAGAAGTGTGTTTGTACCTCTACCTCCTCACACCACATTTTGACATCAATCATGTGAATGCATAGGCAAGAGAGGGTTTTTTTCTTTCTTTTTAATAGCAGATTGGAAGATTGAAAGCCTTTGTTACAGATGCCAAAGGGTCCTTTGTGCAACACTGTGACACACAAGGAATGTGAGAAAGCTTCACAAATTGACGTGCAGCACGGGAGCGTCATTATTTGACATCCTGAGACGAGGCTCTGTTGATGAGACACGGCGACATGGTCAGTCACGTTGGAAGAGAGGAGAAGAAAAGCGAAAGAAAAAGCTAACAAGTCTACAGAGACTCGACAAGAGAATCCTTTTCAGCTTCACTGTTCAAGATATATAAATAAAGTGACTTAGAATTCTCATATAGCGTATCCATGGGCTTAATCAAGGGTCACATGTTGCATTCACACACATGAAATGTACACACTGTGGCATTCAGGGGAGAAATTAGTATCAGACATAAGGGACATATTATATCTGCTTTAGTATCTATGGAAAGATTGGATCCTCGGAGAGATAAAGCACCAAGTCAGCCCATTAGTTCAACAAGTTATTACCCAAACCAAATTCTAGTACTTGTTTAATGTACATATCACTCATCTATACATATTCAACACTATCGAAGCATTTTGCACTTGAACACGAAAAAAAAAAATCAAATCTATTACATTCCTCCTTTTTTAAAATTTTCCCCCTTTATCTTCTTGAGAATCTACTAGGTTAGTGATATCTTCTATCAGGTGTTGGATAATAGAACTAGAAACTAGACACATCTACGCAGCCAGATTTGACTTTTTGCGATAAGAAGACTGAAATGTGCTCACATCAGAATCATCAAGTTTATTTCTTTACTAAGTCAACAGAAATGAAAACATTGCACCAGAACTGATTTAAAACTGAGTCCATCCACAATATATATATATATATATATATATATATATATATATATTTTTTTTTTTTTTTTTTTCAATTACAGGTGATAATTTTATGAAATCCACATTGCCAAGACCTGACATGTAATTTCCATGTAGACGTGCAGAGGGTTGCTGGTCTAGTTATCTAGCTAGTTATCTAGCTAGTTATCTAGCTAGTTATCAAGCTATCCGTTTATGTGGCTAAACATATCTCGTAAATAAGCAACAACGAGGGGCGCATTTCCCATCCTGCACTGGGAACATTTTAAAATTAATCACAGAATACATTTAAACGGAGAGAAACTTTATTTCAGGAATGAGTTGTTTGGTTGAACAGGAAATATAACGAACACAATTCGCAATTCATCACAAATTAGGAATACTTCATAAACTTTATGTGTCTGTCTTTTTTTTTCTTTCTGTGTGTATAGTCAGTTTTGTATCAGTGTCCCTCATAGCGTGTCTTTTTTTTTTTTTTGCCAATTCAACAAATATAACAGCATGTCAGTACAGTTGTTCACTTAAGATTGAGTGACAATGACATCATATATTAAATATCCCAACACACCTTACTGGGTTTTAAACCAAGGCATAACAAAAAAGGTAGACATATAAAAACTACATATTTTTGTTGGGGTGCTGTGTACATGTACACCCACGGAAAGCCAGACAAAAGGCTTTCAAGGTCATAAATAAATCAAAACTAGTAAAAATACCTTGCGTTCTGTTTGTTCTAAAGGTTGCTTTAGTGCTGATGTTAGATGTGCTCTGGTGTGAAAGATTAGGCAGCTGCTTCTGAGTGGACGCTACCCGATATAGATGATTGTTTTTCATTTAAAAAAAAAAAAAAAAAACTTAACCAAAATTTCTGCTACAGTGACGGATGGTACATTTATAAACTGAGTTATCTGTTGTTCGAGATGGTTTAACTGTGAAACCAGCCGTCCCAACAACGGTCTGTCGATCCTGTTCTCCACTTCTATCTGGTCTATGAAGAGACGCTGCAGCTGCTGGACGAGCGGTTGCGATGGAGAGAGAGAGGCCTTGCATAACTGCTTTTCTATTTGCTCCTCATTAATTTTTGTTTTATAGATATAGACTTGCTCTCCTTTACTGTGTTTGGATGTATTAAACGCTGCTTCAGAAAGCAACGGGATCCTTTTTCCCTCAGTGGATTACAGGCACAGTGACAAAGACCTTTTTTTACTGGATCAGATTCAGAAAATGATGCCTTGCTCTGTAGTCAATTTGGCTCTCTGTCAGTGGCAAAGTGTAATTAAGACAAATCTTTAGGGAGACGTTGGCAGGTTTTTTTTTACTTGCCAGGTAAGAGATCCTACTGTTGCAGCAGGGAGTTCAAGTAGTATGAACAAAACAGTCATAAATCAAATTCTCTCAGCAGAGTCTCAGGTAATCAGCTGGGGGTCGGATGTGATGGAAACCGCTGGGATGGAGTCACTAGAAATAGACAGAGGAGCTTTGTATCCAGGACAGAGACTAACATCAGAGGAAACTAGAGCTGCAAGACTCATTAGCAGCAGAGGAAAAGTAGCATGCGGTGTCAGAAACTTTACTGGAGTCTGATCCACTTCTGGGTCTGACAGCATAAGTGGAGGGAATGCTGTGTAACGTGGTGTCATATTAATATCAACAGATCTTTTCTGACTCTTGACAAATGGAAATTCAGGCTGCAAACTTTTACATTTTTTTAATGTGTTACACTTCAGCCAGTGACGGACTTGACTAATCTGAATTTTTGGCTCATGTGTGAATCATTGTATCATAACCCCCGGCCCTTTCCTCCAGCAGATGCACGAAGGAGCTGTGGTTCATGCAAGCGCAGCTTGATATATGACTGAATGTATTGCCTTCAAGGTAAAGCTCCTATCTGACAGGTGAAAACACATCTGGCACGTGTTTCACAAGAGGTGGACTGTGTTTGGCTGCACCTTTCCAGGCTGACAATCCAAGTGACTATAAATATCATCACATATGAGTCCATGCATGGCTTGCAGCTTCTATCCCAGCCATGGTTCTGTCTTAAAACCAGGGATGCGTGTTGATTTTGGTGCTCATATTCCATCAGGCCCGCTAAATTTGTAGTTTGTTTGAAAAGACTTTTGAGCTCTGCACATTTGGCTTGATTCTTAATTTTGTGTGCGTATGTGTGTGCATGTTTTTACTGTATAGCAGGTCTATGTGTTTTGTTTCCTTGATGTGAAGCAATTTCTAACTTTCTTTCTGTGTGTGTGTGTGTGTGTGTGTGTGTGTGTGTGTGTGTGTGTGTGTGTGTGTGTGTGAGTGTGAGTGAGAGAGAGAGAGAGAGAGAGAGAGAGAGAGAGAGCGAGACAGTGATCATTTATATAGCTTGAGCTCAGTGCACTCTCTGATCATGTCCGAATGTTTTACTTGCAGACTGACAAAATTGAAGCTGGCCCTGCACGCCGGGAACATTATACGCCTTGAGTTACCCTTGGAGGGACTAATATCAAGAATTGTGCGAATTTAGTGGAATTGGAACCAAGCGCTTTATTCCTGGTATCATGGCAACCCTACAATGTTGCCTCCTCTATTAGCAACCATGAAGTTGACATCCATTTGTTGTGAACCTCATGTTTGAGAAGGATTTGTAAGTTCTCCATAGCGTTTGAGCAGGGTGCAAAGTCAGGGTCGCCGGCCTTCTGTAGCACAGTTGACTACTTCTACTCTTGTTTTACTGAGGCTCTCTTGTATTTTACTTCTTTCTGTAGGCTTGGGAGTCAAATTTCAGTCCATCTTCAACCAACAAAGTTTGTCTTATTCGAGTCATACCAATACTCCCCCTATACCTTGCAGGTGTCTGAACGCAAGCAGTTCCCTGTTCCATAAGCGATGCTGCTTTCATCAGTTCAGTTGTGCACTCTAATTCCTTCTGCCCATTCAAAAGAAATCAATTTTCAGGTATTTCTTGGCCCAACCTTGATGCTTAAACCTCTAATACCCAGCGGTGGTCATTATTGACTGTGCATTGGTTGTCTCAGAGCAATTGACACCTGCCTCTGGTAGGTTAATGGCTTCTCCTTCACATTTCATTCTTCTCTAGACTTTCAAAATGAATGCTTTGTTGCTAGGTTTTTTTTGTATTTGTTTTTTTTATCTGTTTGGTAGAAGTGTTTGATAAGTCTGAAAGAGTTTAATTTTATTTTTTTGATTTTCAATGTGTGTTAACTTGGACACATTGAGGCTTGTATTGACCCTTTATCATATCCTGTGTGTGTGTGTGTGTGTGTGTGTGTGTGTGTGTGTGTGTGTGTGTATGTGTGTATATATAGCTGTATCCATATATACACTGTGTGTGTGTGTATGTGTATGTGTATATATATGTATATATATATATATATGTATATATATATATGTATGTATATATGTATATGTATATATATACACATACACATACACATACACACACACACAGTGTATATATGGATACAGCTATATATATATATATATATATATATATATATATATATATATATATATATATATATATATATATATATATATATATATTCATTCATTCATTCATTCATTCACTGAATTGCTGCCTGGCATTTATTTAACATGATTTGGAGTTGAAAATTAATAAAGTCTTATAAATTAAACTGGGAAGCTAAATCCATAAAATATTTGGGAGTGATGGTCACTTGGGACTCTAACACACTCTATGAAACAAATTATTGTGACATAAATGATAAGATAAGAAAAGACATAGCAAGGTGGACAATAAAAGTACTAGATTTTACTTCCAGAATTGAAGCAGTTAAAATGAACGTGATGCCTAGACTGTTGTACCTTTTCCTATCACTTCCAAGCAGAATTCCAGAATCCTAATTTGCGGCATGGGATAAACAGATATCGAGGTTTATTTGGGCAGGAGCTAGGCCAAGGATAAAACTTAAAACACTACAATTACATAAGGAAACTGGGGGCCTAACACTACCAGATCTTAGAGAATATTATTATGCATCTCAGATGAGATACATTGTATATTGGTGCTCTCCAAGATATCAAGCAAAAGGGAAGGATATTGAGATGAACCTGGGCCGGGATCCCCCCCAGACTAGACTTGGTGGTAAGGAAAACTCAGGTCAAAAGGGTGATAATTTCATTATTGAAGAAACAATTGATACTTGGAACGAGGTTGTCAGAAAGTATAAATTGGCTGGAGACAGTAAATGTCAGATCTGGCCCTCTCGAACCCCCAGGTTTAGACCTGGAGAGACAGATAATACACTTATTAAGTGGGCAGAAAGGGGGATGACGGCTATATACACACTGATGGAGGGCCAATCTTTTAAAACATTTGAAAGGCTTAAAAGACAGTTTAATTTAGAAAATACAGACCTATTCAGATATTTACAATTGAGGCACTTTTTTGATACAGAAATTAAAAAAGGAATTACAATAGAAGGTAACGAAGTAATTGCAGTGTTGACTGGCTCTTATAAGCAAACACCCTCAAAAATTGTCTCGAAACTGTTCAGGGGATTACAGAACAGAAACGGAAGAAATACACTATATGTAAAATCAAAATGGGAGAAAGAACTGAATATTGAGCTGTCAGAAAGTGACTGGCATTCTATGTTTAAAACACAACATACCTCGACCAGACGTACTGTATCCACCGGTTTTTGCTGTGATGTCACAGGCTACTTACAGTAGTGGGTTCACTTTGATCTACAGACCCTTGATCACATGCTGCAGAACCTCCTGTTTTCTTCCTTGTAGCTACATTTTGTTCTACTGTATTTGCTACTTTGTTCAGATTTGTTCAGTTTCCTTTTCCTTTCCTATCTATGACACCTCCACCCATGAGACTTCATGCCACAGATGGACTGCATCTGGGGAATTGATTTACATTCTTCACCTGCTTCCATGACACTGCTCCTTTCTTTTCCGCTCTGAGGAGAAGAAGATTGTTTTCATCATAACATGCTGGCAATGGGAGAAAACAAAGGAAAGGTTAGATGGAGTTCTAACAAAGATATGACGAAGACAGTCGTTTGCTGTCATTGTTAAGTGTGATTCTGTATCAAAATGCAAACTGAATCAAATATGCAGATTGAATGTAAATGCACACAGCAAGCTTTCATACATTATTCATGATATGAGATCCGTGTTCCCTGTAAGCAAAGATTCAGAGAGTATTTTGGGGTTCAAATAACAGGCGCTCAATGCAAATATTGTAAAACCAGGCAGTAATCACTCGCTATCATTAGCTTATTGTATGAATTACTGTATATTCACACCAACATGTCACAAATCATTTACAGATTCAATAACAAGCGAAAACAAATCAGCCTGAATAATGGTTCTCTGCTACAAACTGCATTAATATGCAATACTTCCCACAGACAACTGTTGGTAATGAGTGATTCCATTGTGGGCAGATGGCAGGTTTAATGCATTTGTTTTTTTCGTTTTTTTCCGAGTTAGTGCCTCTGATGTTGAAAGTTGGGAGAATAACTGATGCAGAAATCTGGAAAATGCACTGTATCTCATCAGTCTATAATTTTAAACAATTTCTTGACAGTTCTGCAATCAGAGTAATTACTACGAGTTGAAAAACAAATCCTCCCCATGACATTCTCTCATTAGAGAGAAACATTCGCATTCGTTTCACAGACTGCAGTCCACTCGGATCTGATATTGAACACTAAAGTTCAAAGCTCCTGACCTCTAAGTGTCTTGATTCATAATTCATTTTACATCCCACGGTGTATCTGTGCTCCAGCAGCGAAGCTTTGGATGTCAGTGTGCATGCCCCAAGCTAATGTTGCTGGATTTGGAGGAGAGGACAAGATGCAAGATATAATGCAATCTTGAGGAGCGAATCCATGAAAGTATGGTGTGTTGGGACAAGAGGAGTGCCACTCCATGGACGGTGCAAAGACGGAACTGTTCCTCCACACTTCCTCAGATCTCTTATCTTACCACTCAACTATCACTCCTTGAAGATACCATCTGGAGGGGGTTCTGTTCTGTTGCTGCCCTTGACGCCTTGATAAGATCATATCCGGCTCAGTTTTCAGACTTCCCTCAAGAGGATTCAATAGGATCCCACAGCAGACAAAAAAAAAAAAAAAAAAAAAAAGTTGAATTTCTTTAAGGTTTAATCAATGTTTCATGCTTGGATACAAAAGCCGGAGCTGAAGTCTTTGTGATTCAGTTAAAGGGGGTCAGGTGTGCCACCCATTTTACGCTCCGGAGACAGGAAATGATCACACGCTAACGAGACCCTGAGACAGTGAAAAAATAGATTAAGACCAAAACAACACAAGCAATAGTATGAGGAGATTCGTTGTGTCTATTTCAGTGTCGAGACCCTTTTCATTTATGCTAATGGACTCCAACATCCCTGTGGTTCTGATGAACATTAGCACCAAGGAGCCACGTTAGTCCTCTGATCCTTACTGTACTTAGAGCATGATCGTACAGGCAGATGATCAAAGAAGACCTTGGCTGTATTTTTGCACTTAGTGAATGGCTTGTACATGTGTAAGAAACTGGGGATTCAGAAATGTAGTTATGTATTTTCATGTATATAAAGAAGATACTTGATCTGCTATCGGAGCTGGTACTAGGAAGAGAGCTCTCAATGTCTATTTACACATTTCTTAGAATTGGCACGTTCTATTCAAATTAAAATTTTAGTTGATCATATCAGTTTGTGTGAGAGGCGAGCACTGCTTGAGAAAGCTGAGTTGAGCTGTCGGTTGGAAGATAAAATCCTGCCATATCTGTCTGCTCTCTTAGACAAATCGCTTTATCTTAGCATATGAATGGTATTTGTACCCTTCAGTCTTACCTAAATGTGTTTAGTTGTATTTCAAGCAGGTGAAGCCTCATGAAGAAAGTCAGCAG